>NW_024543081.1:4615000-5215000 GCF_018167655.1 Microtus oregoni
TGGGTACCAGCACGGTGCCGATGGTGACCACGCGGTCGAACGGCAGTTCCAGCTTGAGCTGCAGCAGCAGTGCGGCCAGCGCGCCCGCCTTGTCGTCCTGCGAGCCAGGCAGGATCAGCTCCCTCAGCTTCTCGCCCGCCAGCAGCGCGGTCGCCATGTCCGCCGACTGCTCCAGGAGGTGGTGCATGGGGGGCGGGGGCGCGGCCCGGCGGGGTACGGGCGGGGGGCGCGGGCGGGGCCGCGCGCCGGAGGGGGCGGCGGCGGGGGGCGACGGGGACTGAGACCGTGGGGGCGCAGGGCGCGGGGCGCCGGAAGGGGGATGTCAGCGGGGATGCCGCGGGGCTCGGGGGTCTGCCGCCCCGCGAGGAGGGGTCGGGCTGCCAGGGCACCGGGCCGCCGCCGCCCCCTCTGTGCGCTGTAGCCGGCCCGCGCCCTGCGTGCCTCCCGGGGGCGGCGGCGGCTCTCCTGCCTGGGCCGCGGGGCCCGCTCCCGCCGGGGAGGGGGGCTGTTTACCTGCGGCAACTCCGCGGCGTGGCTCCGCCCCCAGTGGCCCCCCCCCCCAACACGTAGCTGCGGCGTTGGCGATGACTTTGCAAAAAAAAAAAATTAAATAAAAAATTTAAAAAAATTAAATGAAAGAACGGAGTTCATAGTGACCAACCTCTAGCGTCAGGGTTGGGCCAAACACCGGCTCCTCTAGCCCTGGGCACTGAAAGGGACGGATCGCCCACTGTGGGGTTAGATCTTGCCTGGTGGCCTGAGGTTTGGGTTTCTAGTTCTACACCTCAGCTCTCTTGTTCCTCACTCGACCCTGGGTCCCTCATGAGTGCAGAGGCTGCCCTGTGAGGTGTTGCAGACATGGGCAAGAAAACCCGAACCTCTTTTCCCAGGCTAGAGCCTGCACAAAAATGTGGGGCGTCCTCTCCAAGGCTCCCTCCCAGATGCCTCTTTACCGCAGCCATGTCCCTGAACCCAGGGGCGCTCAGTTAACCGCTGTGATGGGACGTTACCCTGTCACCTCCTGCGGATATGCATGCTTACTTGCTAACCCAGCACCCAGCTACTTCACCCACAATTACATTCATGGAGTTGTGCCAGCTCGTGGGGGCTTCCTGCCATCACGCTGTCATCTGACACCCTGGGCCACCCACGTGTGCCGTCCTCAGGAGCTACTGTACACAAACTTCTGTGGCCTTGGCTCAGTATCCATCATCATCTTTCTTGTCTCTGGGTGTCCCTGAAAGCAGTAACTTCAGTAACTATCCATTAGCTATCTGGAAAGATCTCCACCGACTAAATCAGAACCTGGAGGGGGCAACTGTCCCCTCTGTGGTGCGACTCTGACCCGTACCTGTGAAGGACGCATTGCTGCTTCCACAGATTTTATTTTCGCCTTACTCCCTGCTGATGTTAACCGCATCTCACTCCCCATTCCTGGCTGCACGGAGATGCCCCAGTTACTACGACAAGTCATCACCCCAGGTTTCTCATACA
Source organism: Microtus oregoni (assembly GCF_018167655.1). NCBI lineage: Eukaryota > Metazoa > Chordata > Mammalia > Rodentia > Cricetidae > Microtus > Microtus oregoni. The sequence goes on from NW_024543081.1 coordinate 4,616,495, forward strand.
GTCATTTTGAGGCCTCTGAGCATTCCCTGCACCCTCCTTGGCTTCTCAGAAGGGCTGTGCTGTGTATACTCATCAGCCTACCTTCCACGTCTGCACTGTTTTTCTGTTTGCCCTTCTCTGATGACTGGGGCTTTTGCAGATTGACCACTTCCGGGTGAGTTCTTATCTTTCTCTGACCTGTAGTTCTTTCATTTTCCAAATGTCTCCTTTGTTAGCTATTTGTACATGCCTCTCCAAGGGCTCTACCTATCCACTCTGAGTGGACAGCCTTATTTATTTTTTTATAAATTATGTGTATGGGTGTTTTGCCTGCATGTATGTATATGTACCACCTGCATGCAGTGGCCACAGAGGCCAGAACAACTCCCTGGGACTGAGGTTACAGACATTATAAGCCACTACGTGGGTGCTGGGAGTTGAACTCAGGTCCATGGAGTTTTCCCCAGCACCCATGGCCACTAACAATAGTGTACCACTCCAGTTCCAGAGGACTGGATCCTTCTTCTAGTCTGCAGGTGCTGCACTTGTGTTGCACAGACATACATGCAGGCAAAATACCCGTATACATAACAAAATAATAGAGACAAAAATCAGTGTTTAAATGGAGTTGCCCAAAAGTGGGGCAACAATGCCCCTAGTAGATACCAGAGGCTGACAAAGTCTAGTACCAGGAATGGGTTACTTCTTTTGGAGTTGCTGGTCACTAAATTTGTACAGATCCCAAATATTACAGGCTACTACCATTGTTCTTGGTTACACTACCATTGTTCTTGGTTACACTACCATTGTTCTTGGTTACACTACCATTGTTCTTGGTTACACTACCCCTCCCCTGGGAGTGGCCACAGTCCAGACTCCACCTTCAAGAAAGCCCATCAAATGGTGACCCCTCCTTAGGGAGGGTCAAGACCACTCCCACAGGCTATTTAAACTACCTCCCAGTGAATGAACATGTGGTCTCCTGGTTTTCCATGGTCTTTCGGTACTCTGCTCCCCTCTTCGTGTTTTCCTGAGGGGCCACCCGGGAGTGCTGGCACCCATTAAATCTGGGCATCTTCTAATTCGGTCTGATTTGGTCTGATTGGGATTACTGTGTTGGTGGAGAGGTTTGTCAGTCAAGGAAAAATACTTAACAATGCCCACTGATGTAGTAGTGCTATAGGCATCATGGGAGTAAACAACCATTTCTCATCGGATTTATGTTCCACTCCACAAGGTGAACCCATACCTGGCAACCACTGTTGGGCGTAGAACCTGTGGCTAGATGAGTCGCAGGCTCTATGGAGATCCCACTACTATTATTCTGCTAAATGAACATTGTATTAATTAATCTGATTAATTAGTGCACCTTTCTACCCTCATCAGTGAAGCTTCTATTTTCAGTAGATGGTCATAAACACAGAGACCCACAACTGGCTAAGAGGCAGAGAATAAGAGACTGGAATGCCCAGCCCTAAATTGGGACATGGACATCACATCCTGTCTCCCAAGCCTCAGGGGTCATTGCTAAAGAGGGGGCAGGAAGAGTTTGAAGAGTCGGAGGTGGTGGATAAATACAAGGAAATAGTGTCCTCCAGAAACAGCAGGGCAGTTGCATATGCAAATGCATGTCAGTTCTGGCAGCATGAATAAGCGTGGAGACATGCGTTAGACATTAAGTAGTACTGCTAGCCAGGGAGCAAGCGGCAGCAGACAGCTGCTGAGGAGTCAGTTTAAGAATGTTGTTCTGGCAAATGGACCACATTCCAATGGAGGGCTGCACATCAATACATGGGCTGCACAAATTGGACTTGATGGGTGAAAAGGGGGCACAAGCAGGGTGGATAGAGTGGGGGACAGATCTGGGAGGAATTAGGGGAAGGGTGAAAATGATCAAAATATATTGTATGAAATTCTCAAAGAGCTAAGAACAACTATTGTTGGACTATTGCAAGATGCATTTCCAATTCAAATTTACCTCCATGCTTAGTTTTTATGAAAATTGGCAACATTTTGATTAGGCACTTATATAACATTAAGAATGGCAATATAGGCACAACTCTTGTGTCATGTTCAGCTTCATGAGATCACAAATCAAAGCAACTAGTGCTTTCTGTATCTGAGGTGAGCTAAGTAGGCAGAGGCCATTCCACACAACACACAACTCCATTTTAAATGTCCTGAGCAAGCAGCATAGGGCTATTCCCCATCCCATCACTCTCCCTTGGGAACTGCCACTTCGATATGAGGCCAAGGGCATCAAGGGTTTGCTTGGGCTTCCTTGGTCATCTAGGGCCATGGGTGATGAATGTGAAATTCCATTTAGGGTACAGAACAGAAAATATATGCCAAAAAAAGAATATTTACATTTTCTTTCATTTTGACTGACAAGCATAATATTTTGTCCTGGGGTTCAAATCCACAGAGAGTGGAAATACAGGTTCAAGAGGGAAAAAGCACCATTTCTAGCTTTGCAGGTCATCCCATTGCTGGGCAACAGTAGTATAAAATGTTAGCACATTTTCACCTCACACAAGATACTGACGGGTGGCTGTTATGCCTTGGAATGGCAAAATGTACATTATACTTGGAATGACATTGTCAGCAGCCTTTTAAAAATGAGAAACTGGGGCTGGAGAGATAGTTTAGTAGCTGAGAGCATTGGCTGCTCATAGAGGAACCAGGTTTGGTTCCTAGAACCCACATGGCAACTAACAATCAGCTGCAACTCCAGAGGATCCTGAACCATCTTCTACACTCCACTGGCACTGCACATAAAACACCCAAGTTAAGAATAAGCAAAATTAGAAAGAAAAATGCAGGAAGTCTTTCTCTGACTACCTGCCTACACACGTTCTTGGTCCTTGCTTGGCAGGGGGTCACACTGGTCTGGGTAGAGTTGTCACCCCTGAGAGAGGACCTTCTGTGCTCTATTTTCTAAGGCTTTCTTTTGTCATCCCAATTATGCAGGCTGCTGCTTGCTCTGTATAATGTTCCCCTACAGTGAACCAAACTGGCATCTATTCCCGAGATGCTGCTAACCTTGGCCCGCCTTACTCATGCCTTTGGTCCCAGCTCTCTAGATTCTGAGGTATGCCCTACACCTGTCTCAGCCATAGGATGCTCTGTTCAAGCGGGAGCAGATGTGGTTACCCTGAGCTGGGTGGCTATTTCTGGGGTAGAAAGGTGCTGAGGGCCCATGGGTTCATGACTAACTTTAGCTGGGTACTCAGTAGACTAGGTCACTGATGGACTAACATCTACCTGACATTCCTAATCACTGGCTCCCTTCCTGGAACCTGCTAATTATCTCTTGGTGTTAACCCTGTCTTTGTTCCTACCCTCACTTGCTCATATAGCTAAGGTCTAAGGCCTTTCTTGGTGGCCACACTGCAACTGAGTTCTGATCTGGAACAAAAGATGACACAGATGTGGAGGCCTGACAGGAATTAAGCTGAAAAGGCTCACTAAGGGGCAGCACCTTCCAGGATGCCATGGGCAGGATGAAGCTTATGGTTTTTCCTGGGATGGTAAAGGGCTATGACTACTGCTCAGAGCATCACTATGCTATGAGAGAAGAATGGAGAAAGTTGGCTGGAGGCTGGCCGGCCTGTGCTGCTCTCAGCTCCATCCAAACAAAGCCCCTCACCTAAGGCTCTCCATTCCCTGCCTGAGGAAAGTACCTTGCCCATTGTGGTCCTGAGGTAGTAGAGACTTGAAATTTTTGGGGGGAATTATCCCTCTGTGCTCTAGTTAGCCAGGTCTAGTCCCTACGGTGGAGGGGGAACACTGTAATAGGATGGGTGCAGGCTTTTAGAGCAGAAGCCTCTGTGGGGATCTCTCTGTGCACCCAGGATCTGGGCATAAGGGCTCCATCAGCCATGTGCAGGACTGAGGGAGTGGAAACTCTCCTCAGGGAGACAGTCCTCACCTGCACAAAAGGGCTAAACTCCACACTGCTGCTCACCGGGTTCTGAAAGACCCCACCTCCAAGTGCAGTTCTTTTGGCAGCAGTGCCTACAGTAGGCCATGGCAGAGCCACAGAACTTGTCCTGGCCTCCCATAAGCTAGAGAGAGGAAGCTTGGTGAAATTTTACTTTTCTTAGTGCCTCTAGAGCACAGACTTGGAAGTCCAGTTTGGTCCATCAAGGAGCCCGTCTCACCTAATGCATGAAGGCTCTTACAAGTTGGTATCTACTTGAATGTAGGGACAGGCCAGGGAGGACAGACAGGGTTCTAGTATGGGCCTTTACTGACTGCCCCTTTCCAGAAATACTGAGGTCTAGGCGGGCTTCATCCCATCCAATACCCTTCTCAGTTCTCAGGTGTTGCAACACGGCCAGCTGTGGCCTGTGGTTCTCAGGTGAGTGGAGCTGGTGTCTTTCCTGCTGTTTCACATACATCTACATCAGGACAGACCAGATGATGGCAGAGCCAACTCCAGAGATTTTAGCCAGCAGAGTGCAAATGAAAGACAAAACCCTTATCACTGAGGCAGGTGGATTCAGAGACAGAAAGAGGCTGGAGTTCCTGTAGTGTTTATTTGGGGGAGGGTAGTGGCAGTGACTGCCCACTGGCAGAAACAAACTGTTATGAACCAAGGTCAGTAAAAGGAAGCAGGAGCAGCTCAGCTGACTCAGTGGTCCTACCTACACCGTGTTCAGTCTTGAGACCAGGAAGCCACAAGAGTCATAGAAGACTGAAGCATATCTGGACCTAAGGGTCCCTAGAGCGAGGCACAATGTCTCCTTGTCAACAGGCCAGACTCTTCTGTGCCCCACAGATATTGACACTGACACTGAACCAGTGAGCACAAAAGCACTTTCCTCCACAGTGCTTCTGACTGGGTGCTTTGTTTACCTATTCAGGTATACAAGGGTGGAGTGACACTGACCACTAAACTCCAGGACAGAGGCTGCTGTAGCCCAGGGGTCAGGAAAAGTAAAAAAGGCATCCAGGCTGGACCTGAGGCTTCAGTGGGTTTGGAGAGCTCACTTTTGGAGAGCCTGCAGTTCGGGAGGTAGATCACACCCTGTGTAGACACCGTTGGTAACACTGTATTCTAGCAGCGCTCCAAAACAGGGATCCTAAGGAAAAGAAGAGAGCCAAGTAAGTGAAGGCCCAGAGTCTCCTGGTGCCAGGTGCATCGTTGACCTCAGAAGGCATTTCCTGAGACCTGTATCCCCCTCGCCCCCTTCCTCCATCAAGACATGACAGCCCAGTGTTCTGTAAACTCACTCTGACAAGGACATGAGGGTTTCCCAGAACGATCAGCAATGCTTTGGGTCTTGTGATTGCAACATTAAATCTTTTTGAATTGGACAAGAAACCCAAAAAATAACGGTCATCTTCAAATCTATCTTCATTTGACCGCACCTACAAGACACAAAGATGAATAAAAATGGTATTTCAAGGTGTTTTTTTTTTTTTTTTTTTACACAAAACCAGAAAGGTTAAGAAGCAACATGACCTCATCTGTCTGCAGACAGAAAGTCCCTGAGATGCTAACAGGTTCTGTCTGGGTTTTCATTTTCTTTTTTGCATCTGAATTTTCACTCAGCAGTTAGCATGAGCTTGCAACGAGGATACTTTAAAAATTAAAAGTCAGTGGTTTGAGAGTTAAGCTGTCCTTGTGTGGTGGATAAAGGCAAATGTTGGGCTGAGCACTCTGCTCTCTAGCTGGCTGTCTTTCACTATCTTTTTCTTTTGTTGTTTTAGGCAGGGTGTTACTATGTAGCCCTGGCTGTCCTGGAACTCACTATATAGACCAGGGGGCTTCAAACTCAAAGAGATCTGCCTGCCTCTGCTTCTGAAATGCCAGGATCAAAGGCGTGCACCACCTCATCTGTCTTTCACTAGTTTATTCCTCCTCCGTGCATTGGCTATTTCTTCCTAAACTCTTTTCACTTGGGCTCCTGACCCCCCCCCCCCCCCCGGCCTCTCCAAGACAGGGTTTCTCTGTAGCTTTGGGGCCTGTTCTGGAACTCACTCTGTAGACGAAGTTGGCCTTGAATTTACAGAGATCCACCTGCCTTTGTCTCCCCAGTGCTGGGATTAAAGGTGTGCTCTGCCACCACCACCTGGTTTGATCTTTGGGATTTTGTTAAACAATGTAGTATAGTTACCACTTTTGGAAACACTTGAGTCTAGTACCAGAGTCTCTAGCCTGCAGTGCAGTCTGTTACACTGTGAACTAGGTTCTACCACTTTATTTGAGTGTATCTGTCATTCATTAAATAACCAGAGATTTCAAGCATATGTCAGCTGGCCACAAACAGAGAACTTACAGTGGAAATGACAATGACCAAGTATTCTTGCCCCTGGAACTCCTCGACTGAGCCAACCTTTATGTCAGTCAAGTCCACATTCCGCAGAAGGATTTTTATTTTCTCCACCTTTAAAACAGGTTATAAGATTAAAAATAACATTGTAAAAATCAAGATATATACCTATTACAGTTAACCCAAATACTATATGGTTTGGATCTGAAACACACTTCCTCTAATACTTTTGAGCACCTGGTCCACAGCTGGTGGCACTATTTTGGGAAGCTGTGTAACTTTTAGAAAGTGGGGCCCAGTTGACAGAGTAGGCTTCTGAAGGCTGTTGAAGGGCCTTTCCAGCCCTGCTTTCCAGTCCTGTGATGAACTGTCTCTGCCACATGTTCCGTTGCAAGGAATTAAGTTATTCACCATGTCTTCCCCACCATTATGGACTGAGATCCTCTGAAATCTGAGCCAGAATAAGTCCTTTCCTCCCTGAGCTGTTTTGTCAGGTGTCTCAAAGTGACATGTGAGTAACTAATACAGAAAATTGGTACGAGAGAAGTGTGGCTATTGCTATGACTAAACCTGACCATGGCATCTCAGGCCTTTGCAAGTTGGTTTGCAGGAGGAATTCACAACATTTTTGGAACTGTGGGCTACAGAAGTGTCAGCATGCTGTAAGCACAGCTAAATGGATAATTCTGTTGAACTTTGGAAGAATAGAACATTAGAATGTGGACAGTTCCATCAACTAGGGACCAACAATTCAGAAAGATGAGCCTCTAGGGGCCATTCTCCTTCAAATCACTACAAATTCCCAAAAGTCTCTGCATGTGATGCTTAGGAAGGCACACAGGGGCCATGTGGCCATAGGCAAAGCCTGGGACACCACCAGTAACATCTCCCCACTCTCTTGTCACTGTGACCCACTCTGCTTTCGTGGTCTAAAGTTAGTGGAGCTCTGCTGTGGCTCACAAATCTTTGCTCTAGCCCGAGAACCTCAGTTCTTAATGATGCTCAAGTTCAGTGCCGGCTTCAGTCTTCAGCACTTTTGTTGTAACCTTCTTGTCTTACATTTTAAAAAATATTATGATTATCTCGAATATCACCACAGAGACCCTCATCAGATCAACGGACTGAGCTCCCAAGGTCCAGTTGAAGGGCAGAAGGAGGGAGAAGATGAGCAAGAAAGTCAGGACCGCGAGGGGTTGGTCCACCCACTGAGACAGTGTGCCTGTTCTAATGGGAGCTCACCAAATCCAGGTGGACCGGGTCTGAACAAGCATGTGATCAAACCAGACTCTCTGATTGTGGCTGACAATGGGGGCTGACTGAGAAGTCATTAGTAAAGGCACTGGGACTTGGTTTTCACAGCATGTTCTGGCTTTTTGGGACCCTCGTTTATATGGATGCACAGCTTCCTAGGCCTGGATATAGGGGCGAGGGCCTTGGACTTCCCACAGGGTAGGGTTCCCTGCCCTCTCTCAAGCAGGGAGGTGGAGAGAGGAGGGGGAGGGGGGCGGGCAGGGATTGGGAGGAGGGAAGGAAGTATAAATATTTGAACGGAAAAATAAAAAAAATATTTATTATGTATAAAGTGTTCTGCCTGTATGTATTCCTGCATGCACCAGGTCTCATTACACTTGGTTGTGAGCTACCATGTGGTTGCTGGGAACTGAACTCAGGACCTCTGGAAGAGTTGCCAGTGCTATTAACCTCTCTCTGAACAATCTCTCCAGCCCTGCCCTACATTTAAAATTTTTCAAACCCTTCTTCAAACCTGCATGTGAGAACAAGCAAGGGATTTGAGAAGCATGTTCTAGGTTATAGTTGCTTGATCACAGTGATATACCATTCTCAGACTATACCTCTGCAGCTTGGCATCAGTGATGCCAATGCAAAGGTCCCATGGGGGCGTGTTGGAGGATTCGGCCTTTCCGGCTCCTTCCAGCAAGGCTACACAGGGCAATTGCGCCAGGCTGTGACAAACAGACATCTGAGTGATGGCTTCTCTCTCTTTCTCTCTTGATAGGGTTTCTCTGTGTAGTCCTGGCTGTTCTGGAACTCACTCTGTAGACCAGGCTGGCCTTGAACTCAGAGAGCCATTGACCTGCATCCCCAGTGCTGGGATTAAAATCCTGTGTCTCCACCATAGACAAGCTGGTTTCTTGCTATAAGCAGATCTGACCATCAGTGCAAAGGTTACTTGCTTTCTCTTGGCAAATGAGTGACACCGTAAGAGTTATATGTGTCTATATGTGCTACATTCTGAGCTGGGTATGGGGATAAAAAGGTAGGACAGGGTGATGGAGAGATGGCCCAGTGGTTAAAAGCACTGACTACTCTTCCAGATGACCCAGGTTCAAATTCTCAGCACCCACATGAAGGCTCAGAACCATGTATAACTCCAGTCCCAGGGGATCTGACACCCTGTTCTGGCCTTATTGGACAGCAAGAAATAATGTGGCACATGGACATATACGTAGGCAAAATACTTGTAAATATTAAAAAAATCACAGAATAATAATGAAATGAAAAATACTGAGGGTATTTTTTAAAAGGAAATACATGGGTGGTGGTGATGCATGCCTTTAATCCCAACACTTGGGAGGCAGAGGCAGGCGGATCTCTGTGAGTTTGAGGCCAGCCTGGTCTACAAAATGAGTTATAGGACAGTCAGGACTGTTTCACAGAGAAATCCTGTCTTGGAAAAAAAAAGTAGCATAAAAGAATATGAATGTAGTTCAATGGTTCAATCCTTGACTACCACGCACAAGGCCATTTGATTCCTAGCACACAAAACAAAACCCTTACCATTTAAGATTCCTATGTGAGCACTTGGAAGCCTGAGACAGGACGATCATGAGTTTGAGGCTGGTCTGGGATACAAAATGAGTTCTAAACCAGTTTGAGATCTAAGCAGAAACTATTTCTAAAAACCAGAAGCTAGGACTGGGTGGTGGTGACTTAAGCCTTTAATCCTAGCACTTGGGAGGCAGAGGCAGGTGGATCTCTCTCTGAGAGTTCGAGGCCTGGTCTACAAAGAGAGATCCAGAACAGCTAGGACTGTTATACAGTATGAGAGACCCTGTCTCGAAAAATCTAAAACCAAAAACCAACCAACGAACCAAACCAAACCAAATCAAACCAAACAAAAACCCCAGAATCTAGAGAGAGGGCTCAGCAATGAAGAACACTGGTTGCTCTTCCACAGGATCCAGAATTGACTCACTAAGTGGCTCACAACCACCTAACTCTAGTCCAGGGCCTCCACAAGCACTTCATGTATGTGTTGTAGATACACACATACAGGTAAAGCATCTATACACATAAACTAAAACTAATCTTTAAAATAAACAAACAAGCAAACACTAACAAAAGAGTCTCTCAAACGCCTGGTCAGTCCCATGAAAATTAGTTGGACATAAAGACTCTGAACTAATCCACTATGCTGGACAGCTAGCTGAGCAGTGACCAAGGGCAGTGTGGAAGGCTGGAAAGCTCTTCAGTCTAGATCAGTGCAATCTTGAGGATTGAGCTGAGCCTCAAGGACAGGCTGATAGGTGGCACTAGGCTAGGCTGATGTCACATGATCTGTTCTCCCATGGATGTCTACTAGTATCCATGAAGGGCTTTACGTCAAAACAAGACCTAGGCAAGACGGTGACAACCAAGTAAGGAGACAGACCAGTCTACTTGAACAAGGCAACCATACACTTGCACATTCAGTGTTCTGGAAATAATCACAGCCCAACAAGTGTTAATGCTACTCAACTCTGGGTAATAATAATGGGAGTCTGTGTTCTGGTGTGTGGGCTCTTCTACCTGGCTGTAACCTCAAAAGGCAAGCATATATGGAGAACCAAGAGTTCTGCTCATAGGCTAGAAAGATGGCTCAGCTATTAAAAGCTAGGCTGATAACCAAAACCAAAACCAACCAATCAAGATTAAAAAAACCCAAAACAATACAACAAAAATAGGAAAATAAAGAGTTGGGTTCCCACCCAGCATCTACAGCTGTCTCTCCTACTTAAAAAAAAAAAAGACCTTGAGCTGGGAATGAGTGTATTATTGGCTGAAGCTGTGTTCATGGCTGAGGAGATACAGAAGAGTCTGGTGAGAAGCAGTAGCTTGGGAAGACTCAAATGGCCTGAGGTCTGCACAGAAAGGCACCTGAGGATATATACTTAGTGAATGGTAACCACACAAGGTGATGAGGATGGCCATTGCTGAAAACCGATGACCCACTAAGCTGGGCTTTTACTCCCCCAGAAGCCATATCTAAAAACAATGAAAATAAAACTCAATAGGGACACATACCAGAAAAAAATAGATGCCACAGACAGAGTAGAGACAGCTATGAGCCAAAGAAGCAAATAAGAAGAGAGCACAACAATCGTAGGGTGAGTATCAGAACCCCAAGTTACTGTGTTTCTAAAATTCTTACTACTCAACAAAAGTTTAAAAACATTCAGAGGGCCAGGCAGTGGTGGCGCACACCTTTAATCCCAGAACTCGAGAGGCAGAGGCAGGCGGATCTTTGTGAGTTTGAGGCCAGCCTGGTCTACGTCTACAACAGCTAGTTCCAGGACAGGCTTCAAAGCTACAGAGAAACACTGTCTCAAAATACATATATACATTCAGAGGAACTGAAAATGTGACCCACATTCATTCAAGAAAAGAAACATGAAGGAACCAGGAGTGTTTGCAGGTGTTGGATCTAGCAGAGCCTTCAGGGACATTATTACCACTGTGTCTCAATAACTTGAAGATGCCACATTAAAAAACTTCATGTGCAAATGCCAAAGCACAGATTCTAGCAAGGATAGAAATGACAAAGACCTGACCAAGATTGTAATTATAGCTCAAAGTCTAAGTTGATAAATTACTAAAAGATCCCCAACAGCAGAATAAAGAAGAATGAAATTAAGATAGTCAAGGTGATTCCTGTCTTGCTATCCCAGAATTTGAGATTCTGAGGCAGGAGGACTGCTATGAGTTCAAGGGGATTTGAACCCAGGCACTCATGTATATACAGTAAGCACCCTCTGAACCATCTCCTGGTCCCAAATATTACTTACCTAATATTGGGGGCGTACACATTGAGGACAGTGGACAACTTGCAGGGACTGGTTCTCTTCATCATGCTGTCCTTGGAAGTGACTCAGGTTAAGCTTGGCAGTGAGTGCCTTAACCTGATGAACCATTTTGCCAAACTCAAAATATTACTTTTAATAATAAATCGTAATTCATGTAGTGAACAAGAACATAAAAATGTTTATCCTTGCCAGGCAGTGGTTGTGCATGCCTTTAATCCCAGCACTCAGGAGGCAGAGACAGGTGCATCCCTGTGAGTTCAAGGCCAGGCTGGTCTACAAAGCAAGTTCCAGGACTGGTTCCATAGCTACTGAGAAACTCTGTCTCAACAAACCAAAGTTTATCCTTCGGGCTAGAGAGATGCACACTAACCACTGGTTAAGAGCACGTGTTCCTTTTGCAGAGGCCTGGATTCGGTTGCCAGGACCCTCTCACATCTACTGTAACTTCAGTTCATGCTCTCTGCTGGATTCCTAGTACCAAACATAAAATCCTATAGAGACAATGATGCAGACAAAGCATTTATACATAAAATAAAAAAATGAATCTAAAAAAAGTTTAGCCTCGAAAAAAACCCAGCCAAATACATTAACTTGCTTTTAATGAAAGTGCTTTGAGTTTCCTTCCATTTAATTGGATGTTGGCTATCAGCTTGCTGCAAATTGACTTTATAATGTTTAGGTATATCTCCTGTATCTCTGATCTCTCCGCAATTTATCATGAAGGGGTGTTGGATTTCTATCAAAAGCTTTTCCAGCATCTAATGAGATGGACTGTGTGGGTTTTTTCTTTCAGTTTGTATATATGGTAGATTACACTGAAAGATTTTCATGAACCATCCCTGTATCTCTGGGGTGAAGCCTACTTGATCATGGTGGATGAGCTTTTTGACGTTTTCTTGCATTTTGTTTCTGAGTTTTTTTATTGAGCATTTTTGCATGAATGTTCATGAGAGAAATTGGCCTATAATTCTCTTTGTTGAATCTTTGTGTGGTTTGGGTATCAGAGTAACTGTGGCCTCATAAAATGAATATGGCAATATTACTTCTGTTTCTGTTTTGTGGAACAATTTGAGGAGTATTGGTATTAGCTCTACTTTGAAAGTCTGGTAGAATTCTGCGCTGAAACCATCTAGCTCTGTTTTTTTTTTTTTCTTTCTTGGTTGGGAGACTTTTAATGATTGCTTTTATTTTCTTAGGGGTTATAAGTCTATTTAAATTGTTCATCTGATCTTGATTTAATTTTGGTAAGTAGTATCTATCAAGAAAATTGTTCATTTCTTTTAGATTTTCCAATTTGGTGGAATACAGGTTTTTGAAGTATGGCCTAATGATTCTTTGAATTTCCTTGGTGTCTGTTGTTATGTCCCCGCTTCTTGTTTCTGATTTTATTAATCTTGATATTTTTAGTTGGTTTGGATAAGGGTTTGTCTATCTTGTTGATTTCCTCAAAGAACCGTCTTTGTTTCATTGATTGTTCTGTTTTTATCTTCATTTCAACCCCGAGTTTGATTATTTTCTGCTGTCTATTGTTTTTGGGTGTGTGCTTCTTTTTGTTCTAGAACTTTCAAGTGTGTTGTTAAACTCCAGTTTCTTTCTTTTTTTAATTTATTTATTATGTATATAGTGTTCTGGGCACCAGATCTCATTATAATGGGTATGAGCCATCATGTGGTTGCTGGAAATTGAACTCAGAGCCTCCAGAACAGTAGTCAGTTCTCTTAACCTCTGAGCCATCTCTCCAGCCAAGCTCCAGCTTCTTTATGCAGGCACTTAGTGCTATGAACTTCCCCTCTTAGCACCACGTTCATGGTGCCCCATATGTTTGAGTTCGCTGTGCATTCATTTTCATTGAATTCTAGGAAGTCTTTAATTTCTTTGTTTCTGCCTTGACCCGGTAGTCATTCAGTAGAGTTTATATGAGTTTCCATGAGTTTCTAGGTTTTCTGTTGTTGAAATCCAACTTTAACCTGTGGAGGTCTGATAGGATACAGGAGTTATTTCTATTTTCTTGTATCTGCTGAGACTTTCTTTGTGACAAAGTATGTGGTCAATTTTGGAGAAGGTTCTGTGAGGTGCTGAGAAGAAGGTATATTCTTTAGTGTTTGAGTAAAATGTTCTGTAGATATCTGCTAGGTCCATTTGGTTCATAATGTCTGTTAGTTCCATTATGTCTCTGCTTAGTTTTGTCTGGATTACTTGTTCATTGGTGAGAGTGAGGTGTTCAAGTCTCCCACTATTAATATTATGAGTGAGTTTCAATGTGCGATTTAAATTTCAGTAATGTTTCTTTTACAAATGTGGGTGCCATTGCATTTGGGGAATAGATATTAAGAATTGAGACGTCATCTTGGTGGAGTTTTCTTTTGATGAATATTAAGTGCCTTTACCCATCTCTTTTGCTTTATTTTGGTTGGAAGGCTATTTTAATGTTAGATATTAGAATAGCTAGCTACATCAGCTTGCTTCTTAGGTCTGTTTGCTTGGAAAATATTTTTCTCTGAGGTAAGGTCTATTTTTGATGTTGAGCTGTGTTTCTTTTATGCAGCAGAAAGATGGATATTATTTTCATAGCCATTCTGTTAGCTTGAATCTTGTTTTTTTTTTTTTTTAATACAGGATTTTGCGGGAGGCAGAGGCAGACAGATCTTTATGAGTTCGAGGCCAGTCTACAGAGGGAGTTCCAGGACAGGCTCTAAAGCTACAGAGAAACCCTGCCTCGAAAAACCAAAAAAGACAGGGTTTCTCTGTATAGCTTTGGAGCCTGTCCTGGAACTTGCTCTGTAAAACAGGTTGGCCTCGAACTCACAGAGATCTGTCTGCCTCTGCCTCCCAAGTGCTGGGATTAAAGGTGTGCATACCACTGCCTGGCATCCTGTGTCGTTTTTACTGGGGAATTGAGTCAATTGATACTGAGAGGTATTAATGACCAATGACTGATAATTTATGTTATTTTGTTGTTGTTGTTGGCGGTGGTAGTGTGTGTGCTTCCCTTCTTTTTGTTTTGCTGGTGTGAGATTATTTATTTCCTGTGTTTTCATGGGTGTAGTTAGCCTCCTTGGGTTGGAGTTTTCCTGTGTGGGTCTGACATAGATCCTCTGCATATATGCTATGGTTGTGTAGCTTGGTGTTTTTGTCAGAGCAGGGACTATCTCTGCCTCTTTTACCTGTTTTTGGGACCCCTTTCCTCCTACTGGGTTGCTTCATCCAGCCTTAATATGAGGGAATGTGCCTAGTTTTATTGTAACTTGATACGCCATGTTTGGTTGATATCCCTGGGAGGGCTGCCCTTTTCTGAAGGGAAATGAAGAAGTGGATCTGGGGGAAAGGGAAGGTGGGGGGGGGGCTGGAGAAGAGGAGGGAGGGAATGTTTAACAGGATGTAATATTTGAGAGAAGAATAAATAGAAAAGAAAAAAACATATGAACTTGGACTTGTGAGTGGGCTACAGTGCATCATCAAGATGGAAGATGCTCTGTTTCCAGAGAGCTATGTTGCCAATGGCCCCTAACTTACCAAGGAGGAAAAATAGCCAGCACCAAGTGGCTGTGGGCTCTTAATCAGGCTATTGCTATCTCTGTGCCACCAAAGGGGCAGGAACTCAGCTACTGAAACTTGTGTTTGGTATAGAAGGTACCACTACTCACAACATAGTTTCAGAACATGTAATAAACATGCAGAGTTTCTGACTGTCACAACCTATAGAGAGCTTTATAGGATCAGCAATACTTGCTGCCTTCAATCCTTTGTGGAAGGGCGATCCTCACAAACGCTCACAGCATTCATTACTTTTGAGAAATACTGGTGAGGGCTGGGATGGACAGCTTTCTTTTTCTTTTATCGAGACAGGGTCTCCCTCTGTAGCCCAGACTGGCCTAGAACATGAATAACCCAGACTAGTCACTAACTAGAAGCAATTCTGCTGCCTCAGTCTCCCAAGGGCTACTGCTAAAGATATGAACTACACATAGAAAGATGTTTCATCATCATCATCATCATCATCATCATCATCATCATCATCATCACCTCAGAGACCCTCCTGCCAACTTCTCCCAAGTTCTGGGATTGAAGCTGAAAGCTTTTATTTTCTCTTTCTTTCTCTTTTAAATGGTTTTTCAAGACAGGGTTTCTCTGTGTAGCCCTGGCTGTCCTGGACTTGCTCTGTAGACCAGGCTGGCTTCGAACTCAGAGATCTGCCTCCAGAGTGCTAGAACTAAAGGCACCACTGCCCTGACAAAAGTTCTTTTCCTTCCTTTCTTTCTTCCTTCAAGATTTAATTATTTATTTTATATGAATGCTCTATTGGCTTTATACCAGAAGAAGGCATCAGATCCCACTATGAGCCACCATGTGGTTGCTGGGAATTGAACTCAGGACTCCTGGAAGAGCAGTCAGTGCTCTTAACCGCTGAGCCATCTCTCCAGCCTCCTGAAAGTTTTTTCTGTTTTTTTTTTTGTGGCTTTTTTTTTAAATTCAGGTATATTCTGATTGAGAATGACATATCTTTTATTATTATTATTATTATAATATATGCAGTGTTCTCCCTGCATGTCTGTCTACACTCCAGAAGAGGACACCATTCTAGATGGTTGTGAGCTACCATATCGTTGCTGGGAATTGAACTCATGACCTCTGGAAGAGCAGCCAGTGCTCTTAACCGCTGAGCCATCTCTTCAGCCCCCCTGAAAGTTTTTTCTTAAAGGGACAAAATACCAACATATTCCACAGGTCCTTATGTAAATGTTTATGATGTAATTACCTAGAACGTAAAATAATGCTCAGCCCTGGGTGTAATAAGACAGGTGGCTGGTTAGTAACGGCCATGAGGTGTACGCTTTACCAATTTCTTATCTTTAGCATCACTAGAACATGGTTCTGCTTCTCTGAAAATCTCCTGCTGTTCAAAATGAGCTTGTTTCTGGCCTTCAGAAACCAAAGACAAAGGACCATAGTGACCATATATGAAGGCAGAGTCCTGGTGGGCTCACCTGCTTCCTATAGGGTGTGATGACACCAATATCCTTGGAAGAAACTTGGCTGGAGACATTCCGGGCCAAGAGGCAACAGTAGCGCATGACCTGGACAGCCTCGGCTGGGCTGAACCATGACGGGCTTCTCCCTTCACGAGCCTCATTCCCCTGAGACAGTGAGAACATAACATGTTATTTACCTAGTGACATGTACCAGGATCAAGAGCTCAAGTAGGGACTGGGAATACACAGTAAACACAACAGAAAAAACATTTCTATTGTCATACAGAATTTATAACCTATCAGGACAGTTATCATTAAATAAATTGGAAATTAGAACCATCTTTTTAAATAAAAAGTATTTTTGTGTCCCCTTTACCCCAGACAAGGTCTTTCTATGTAGCCTTGGCTAGGTTGGAACTCACTATGTAGAACAGGATGGCCTTAGTCCGAGTGCTGGGATTAAAGGCATGTGTTGTCATATCTGACTAACAAAAAATGTTCTGAGTCAGAGTCTTACTATGTAGCCCAACCTGGCATAGAACTTGCTAGGTAGATCAGGTTGGCTTCAAACCTACAGAGATTCATGTGTTTCTGCCTCTCAAGTGCTGGATTAAAGGCCTATAGCACTAAGCCTCCTAGAACCACACTATATTTTATGCAAGTAAAGAAAAGGGATGCTTGTACAATCTACCATTTTAGGGCCAGAAATGGTGGCACATCCCTTTAATTTCAGCAGTTGGAAGGCAGAAACATACAGATCTCTGTGAGTTCAATGCCAGCCTCGTTTGCATAGTAAGTTGTAAGAGAGCCAGAGCTATATAGTGAAACCCTGTCTCAAAAAGCAAGCAATCAAACAAACAAACAAAAGAAATCCTAAAGTTCTACGAGATGGATAAACCCTGAGGAATGCTGAGTGAAATAGCCAGGCATCGGAGTATGACTGTATAGTCCACTTACACAAGGTCTACAGAGTGGTCACATTCATAGGGGGCTGCCGGGGGCAGGGCTAGTGGAGAACTAAGATTTTGTAGGGAGGGAGTTTCAGTTTTGCAATATAAAAAGATTCTAGAGATTGTTGGCCAAAAACTATGAATATACTTAACAGCACTGAACTTCACAGTTTAAAATGGTTATTTCACCATAATTTAAAAATGAATGAAGCTTGGTGTGATGATGCACATCTTTATCCCATCACTGGGTCTGAGCATGAGGTCAGCCTGCGCTACTTACCAAGATCCTGTCTCATAAAAGACAACAGAATAAAAAAGTAAATCAGATAAAGCTATAATAATCACAATTACCTTTCAGAATAGCCTGTTTTATTTATTTTTTTTCTTTTTTTTATAGTTATTTATTATGTATACAATATTCTTTTCTGAGTGTATGTCTGAAGGCCAGAAGAGGGCACCAGACCTCATTACAGATGGTTGTGAGCCACCATGTGGTTGCTGGGAATTGAACTCAGGACCTTTGGAAGAGCAGGCAATGCTCTTAACTACTGAGCCATCTCTCCAGCCCTAGCCTGTTTTATGATATATAATTTTATCCATTTTTACTTATAATATAACCTAAATATCTTAAACATTAATGAGAACAAAGATTATGGTAGGATTTTAAAAATTATTTTATTGCCTTATACATGTGTACCGTGTATATGTCTTGAGCTCACTAAGGTCAGAAGAGGGTTTCAGATCTCTTGGAATGGGAGCTACAGATTGCCTTAGTTAGGATTTTATTGCTGTGAAGAGACACCATGACCATGGAGACTCTTATAAAAGAAAACATTTAATTGAGGGGAGGCTTGCTTATAGTTTCAGTTCAGTCCATTATCATCATAGTGGCATGCAGGCAGATGTGCTTCTGGAAGAGCCGAGGGTCCTACATCTTGCAGGCAACAACTGACTCACTGGGCAATGTCCTAAGCATTGGAAACCTGAAGCCCACTCCCACAGTGATACAATTCCTCCAACTAGGCCATACCCACTCCAACAAAGTCACACGTTTTAATAGTGCTGCTCCCTATGAGATTATGGAGGCCAATTACATCAAACTATCACATTCCACTCCCTGGCTCCATAAGCTTGTAGAATATCATAATGAAAAATTTAGTTCAACTTCAAAAGTTCCCATAGTCTATCACAGTCTCAACAATGTTTTAAAGTCCAAAGTTCAGTCTCTTCAAAGATTTATGCAATCACCTGTAAAAATCAAATTCAAAAAGCAGATCACACACTTCCAATATATATTGGCACAGGATATACATTACTGTTCCAAAATGTATGGAAGGGGGCCTAGTGAGGAAGGACTGGACCAAAACAAGACTGAAAACCAGCTGGGAAAACTACAAACTCTGCATCTCTATCTGTATCTGCATGTCTGATGTCAAAAACACTCAGCTTTGTTGACTGCAAGACACTTCTTTCTCTTAGGCTGGTTCCACTCCTGTTAGCAGCTGTCGTCGGCAGGCACCCCATGATTCTGGCATGTCTATGTCTAACATCTTACGTTCTCCAAGGAACACCCTGACACATGCCTGGCCTTAGTGGCTTTATTCCATAACTCCTTTCTTTTGTCCTTAACTCTAAATCCAGAACAATGTGGCAAAAGCTGCTAAGTTTTGCTGCTCGCTGGGGCTGGAACATGGCCCCTTGTTTAATTCCATCTGCACACCAGTTTTCTGTCCTTCACTGCCTAAGCTTGGCTGTCCTGACACTTGCTCTACAGACCAGGCTGGCCTCAAACTCAGAGATCTGCCAGTCTCTGCCTCCTGAGTGCTGGGATTAAAGGTGTGCACCATCATACCCAGCTCTAAATTTTTCTTTGGTCTCTTTCTTGGATTGGAAACTTAGCTGAGTGGGATCTTGCCCTGAGGTCACTACTCCATTCCATTTATTAATCCATTTATCTCCTTTTCATATAAATCTTCATTATACTTATCACTAATATCTACACAACAGAGTTTTATACTAAACTGTTTTGAGATTTCTTCTGCCAATAGAATTAAGTCAAATCTCTTCACTTTAGCCTCAGGCAGACTCTTCAGACTAGGGCAAAAGGAAGCCACTTTCTTCACCAAAATATTGCAAGAACAATCTCTAGGCAACATACTAAAATTATTCTCCTCTGAAACCTCTTGAGCAACCCCCATGACAGTTCAAATAACTCTCAGCACTTCTGCCTTCTATGCTTCTACTATTATGGCCCTTTAAGCAGTACTTAAAGCATTCCACTGCTTTCACAATCCAAAGTACCAAACTCCAAATTCCTTCAAACAAACTGGTTCATGGTCAGGCCTATCACAGCAATACCCTAATCCCTGGTACCAATTTCTGTCTTAGGGGTTTTATTGCTATGAAGAGACACCATGACCACAGCAATTCTTATAGAGTAAAACATGTAATTGAGGGGAGTTGCTTAGAGTTTCAGAGGTTCAGTTCATTATCATGGCAGGGAGCATGGCAGCATATGGGAAGCATGGTGTTGGAGAAGTTGACTGACCCACTGAGTGGTATCCTGAGCATAGGAAACTTCAAGCCTACCCCCACTGCTGTGGACTAGAATATTTGTTTAACTATGTAAAGATGTGCTGTATTTGTTTGACCTTGCCTGCCTAAGGCACCTGATTGGTCTAATAAAAAGCTGAATGGCCAATAGCTAGGCAGTAGAGGGATAGACAGGGATGGCGGCAGAGAGAATAAAGAGGAGAAGGAATTTAGGCTGGAGAGAGAATAAGGGAGAAAGAGAGGAAGACATCCTGGGCTGGCCAGCAAGGCACCTGCCTGCCAGCCAGCCACAGACAGAGGAAGCAGGAAAGTATGAAATAAAGAATGAAAGAAAGGTAAAACGTCCCAAGGCAAAATGTAGATGAAGAGAAACAGGTTAAATCAAGTTATAAGTGCTAGCAGGATATGTATAAGTTAAAGCTGATCATTCATAGCTAATAATGTCTCTGTGTCATGATGTGGGATACAGCAATCTGAGAAAGCCTGCTATACCTTATAATGACACACTTTTTCCAAGAAGGCCATACCTACTTCAACAAAGTCCCATATAGGTAGAGTTTTCCTATACTTGGAGCTGCTTCAATTACCACACAGAGGCTTGTATTAATTGTAAATGCTTGTCTGATAACTCAGGCTTATTACTAACTAGCTCTTACATTTAAATTAACCCATTTTTATTAATCTATGTTTTGCCATATGGCTCATGGATTTACCTGTCCTCCAGCACAGCCTTTCCACTGTAAAATATCTGTTTATTTCTTTTATCTGGAGTCTAGACACCCAAACTAAGACAGGACAGAGGAAGAGGATATTTCCCTCCTGTTTCTGGCTGAAAACTTAGCATTTGCATTCTTTTGTTGTTGTTGAAGAGGAAGAGGAGAGGGAAGGAGAACTGTGGTTGGTTATGTAAAATGAACAAAAAGAAAAAAAGAAAAAAGATTTGGAAAAGTCAAAAAGGTGATGTATAAATGAAACCAACTATCACAATTTGTGCTCACAACTAAGCAACAGAAACAAAAACAGGAAAATAAATCTATAGTCTCCTAAAATATATGCATGTAAAAAAAAGTTACCAAACTCAGAAAAGAAACTCACAAAAGAGGTGTAAAGTATACAAGGTTGAGAGGTAAAAAAAGATAGTTTTAGGTTGGTATACAAATTAGGATGGAAAGTAAATTTGGTACAACACTTTGAATTCACCAAAAAAGAGTAGATAATAGAGTGTTTTCTTTGAATTTGTCAAATGCAAATGGCTAAATTCTTACCTGTATATATTTGTATATAGTTATTGTACATATTGTATATGGTTTTACTATGTTAGTTAAAAATCTTCCTTTCTTTTCTTTTTTAGACAAAAGGGGGAAATGTGTGATATTTTGATCATATTCTGAAAAATACAGCTTGCTTGTTTGGAGTCAGAGGGAAGAGTTAGCCACTAGCTGACCAAAATTAACCACAGAGGTTTTGGAAGACTGAAGACAGATAGGAAGGAAGTAGTAAGACTGGGCAGAAAAAGATCTGGCTCTCTGGTTGGAGGAAGGAACAGAGCAAGTAGGAAGAAAGTGGCTTCTTTGCTTCTCTGATCTTTCATGCTCTTACCCCGACATCCGATTCCTGAATTTTTATTGATAGAGAATAATTAATGTTCCAGCCACACCTTCTAACAGTGCCATTCCCTATGAGATTATGGGGCCAATTATATTCAAAGTCCCACACAGATGATTGTGAACCATCATTCAGACATCTGGGATTGAAACGAGGCCCTCTGCAAGATAAACCACTAAGCCAACGTTTTAACTCCAAATTTATTTTTTTAAAGGTAAGGTCTCATATAGACCAGACTGTCCTGGAATTCACAAAAAATCTGCCTGCCTCTGCCTCCTGAGTGTTGATATTAAAAACATGCATCACCACACAGGGTTTCAGAAAAATTCAATCAATAGCCAAGAATCACGTAGAAAAATATGGAAAATGTGGAAACAACAGTAATAAAGGTAAAGAAGAAATAAAACCCAACAAAGAGATGATTTGACGAAATTGGATTAAATATGACACCCAGCTGCTTCTAAAAAAAGTACAATACAGTGAATAGCCAGGCATAGAGGCAAATCACTTTAATCCCAGCACTTAGGACGCAGAGGCAGGTGGATCTCTGTGAGTTTGAGGTCAGCCTGGTCTACAGAATGAGTTAGCCCTGGCAGAGTTAAATGGTGAAGACTGTCTCAAAACACAAACAAACAAACAAAATACAATGACTGAAGATGAAAATCAAAGCGACCATCCTCAGCTATGAGTTACGAAAGACCCTTTCTCAAAATAGCCAAAGCAAGCAAATAAAAAGTCTTAACGAAAACAGAAATAAGGGCCAGGCATAGTGGTATCCAAATTTAATTACAGCATTCAAGAGGTAGAGACACACATATCTCTGTGAGCTCAAGGCCAGTTCTTTTCAGGCCAGCCTGAACCACATTACTGATACTCTATCCAAAGAGGTGCAAACAGCAACAAAACAACCAACCATTAAAGAAAGTACTTTTCATCAGACATAGCAGCTGAAATCTATGACAGAAAATTCAAAGTCAGTTTTGGCTACAAAATAAGATCTGTGTCACTTCCCCACCTCTCCTCCAGTGCTAGGGCTGGGGAGAGGAAAAGGGAATGGAAAGAGAGATGAAGTAGAGCTGGTCTGGGATATGGCAGCCTGGACCTGTCTCTCATTAAAACAGAAGGCACAGGACTAAAAAAAAAATACTAGTAGGAGTTGTTGGCCAGAGAATTCCAGACTCCCAACACAATGTAACTTATTTCTGTTGCCCCTAGTAGCCTCCCAGAGGCTGAAGGGAAGTCAGGACTGCTAAAGACACCATGCACTTTGGACACACAGGACTTGGAGGATTCGAGCTAGAGATGACCTGACAACCTCCTCCTCAAGGACTAGCTTTCATAGTAACAGAAGGTGCTCAAACAGTCCTACCCAACTGTGACATCTGTGAACCACAACAATGCCCAGCATGGCAAGATGTTCCTAAAGGTGTAATAATGGTACTCATAGCTTGTTGGCAACCAACAGCTGTCTGATTAAATTAAGGACTGCTTAGCAGAAGGGAAGTCATGCCTGGGGCTGGAAAACTAGCCAATTGCTGTGGCTAGTGAGGTCACGGCTCTTCAAGGAGAACCTACTGCCACCACTTCACTAAACAAGCATAACTCCTGACTGCACTCCAAATACTCTCACCATTTATCAAAGAGCGTCCCTTTAGAGCAGAGATTACAGAAAACTACAACTGCTCAAATCAGACAACAACTGATCATGGAGTTCCCATTCCCAACAGATACGTATACAACACAACTCCTGTACCTAAAGCTCCAGGAACATTGTGGAAGTGGGGGGACCAGAGAGACTGTAGGAGCCAGAGGACCAGAAAGTCTGCTGTGAGAGCATATCTTGTAGAAATGACAGGGAAGCTACATCCATGATGACAATATGGATGTCTAAACAAGACCTAAAATATAATGCAAAGCCATGTCTTTGTGGAAGGGGGAAATCTCACTGGATCCCACTCCCAGACGAAGAATTATAGGCAACTAAGGACTGCTAATTGTGGGACAATTAGAATAAGCCCCCAATTGGCTATCTAACACCAAGAGCTCAGCTCTGAAATCATATACACACAAGCCAACACTAAACTGACTCTGCAAGCTATATTTATATATTTATGTATTTACACATGTATGTAACAACAGAAAAAGAGGCCATGAATTTGAGAAGAAAAAGGGGGTGCATGGAATAGGTTAGAGGAAGGAAAGGAAATGCAGAAAACGATGTAATTATACTTTAAGTTAAAATATTAAAAAAACTAGTGCGAGAAGAGATGAGTAAGGTAAGGTATCAAGGAAGAATGCTAAAGATAAAAGCTGGAAATAATAAAGGAGGGAAGGCAAAGGCAGATCAGTCTGTCCATCCTGGTTTCTCACTTGTACCAGAGGATGACACAATGCTACTATAAAGAGATGATAAAGGCTTTAGGATCTTATGGGGCCATATTGTCCTGTTCAGTGTTGCTACTAAAGCAGAAAGCAGCACAGCCCAAGTGGTCTGTGCATGATGTATACTGTGGCTTCTCCATGACAATTCCTGTGGCAAAAAGACACAGTTTCCTCTGGGCCTGTTTTGTGATATCTAGGATTTCAATCCTACCCTGAACATGCCATAAACACCTTACTGAGCAATTCTATCTGGTACATCCAAAGCACAGGTGGGCACCAGAACATTCTGTCTGCTGTCACCAGAGGAAGCCAAGCATTCAGCAAACAGGGACCAAGCCTGCCAGCAACATTGCAGCCAATTCACATAGGGATGTAGTCCTTTCTGTTCCGACTGGGCGTGGACCACATGTTCTCAGGGCTTAGAATTTAGCAGAGTACTTGACATTCAGAAATACTGAACTATGACTACATCACCTGCAGTGATCCATGCTGATGCTCCACCACCTCTGTATCCACTGGAATACAAACGGACTTTTTCACAGCAGAAGCAGGGTTTCCAGGTCTGAGTCTATTCTCAGTTCTTCACATGGCCTATCCAGATCATTGTCTCCAGCTGCTCCCCAGTGACAGTCTGCTTGGCTGTCCCTGCTGACTCTCACAATTGCACCGATTACGCAGACAAGCAAGGGAGTCCACCTCTTATGGTTATAAGATCTCTGAAACTCTGCCTGCCTGATACAGACCCCCCAGTTAAAAGTGTCCATAAAAGTCAGATGTGGGGGCTTCCACATGTAATCCCAGCACTAAGGAAATTGAGGGGAAAGGATTTGAGTTCAAGGTTGGCCCGTGTTGGCAAGACTGTCACAAACAAACAAGGCAGGGGTGTGACTCAGTAGGTAGAACGCTTGCCAGACATGATGCATGGAGTTCTTGGTTTCATCTCCAGCACTGAACCAGGTATGGTGGTGCATGACTATAAACCTAGCCCTTAGTGGGGCCATAAGTAGAAGGTCATCCTGAGCTATATGTCAAGTTCAAGGCTAACTTAGTATACACAAGATTCTATCTCAAAAAACATAAAAAGGGGCTGGACAGATGGCTCAGAGGTTAAGAGCACTGGCTGCTCTTCCAGAGGTCCTGAATGCAATTCCTAGCAATCACATGGTAGCTCACAACCATCTGGTGCCCTCTTCTAGTCTTCAGGAATATACGCAGGCAGAACACTGTATACATAATAAATAAATTTAAAAAGCAAACAACCAAACAACAAAAAGAACAACAAAATACCTGCCCATGAGAAACCTGTTGAGATATTTACCCTGGATCAAATAGAGATATTGGTCCACAGGCTACTCCTCCTCCCTCTCCCAGAGTGTGTTTCCTGGACTCTGTACATGACCTTTAGGTTGTCATGTACTCCCAGGGTCTGTTGGTGATCAAATCTATATTTCCATCTTGTTTCTCAGGGACTGAAAGGTACTTTTATCTTAAAAGTTCTCCACACTGGGATGAACATGGTAGCATACATCTTTAGCACATGTCTTTAATCCCAAGGCAGAAGCAGGTGGATCTCTGTGTTCAGTGCCAATCTAGTCTACAGAGTGAGTTCCAGGTAGTTGGAGTTACACAGTAAAACCCTGGTCAAAAAAAAAATCCTCTATATCCACTTGTATTTTTTGACTCCCTTCCACCAACTTGTACCTTTATGATCAGCTACACACGTGCACATATATGTGTGTGCACACATACACCCCACACACTTCATCTTTGTGGTACTGAGGACTGATCCCAGGGTCTTACACATGCTAGGTAAGTATTTTACTACTACACTGCATATTTAATATACATCTAATACTGGACACTTCTATTTACTCTAACTTTGTAGAGTATATTTTGTAACATCAAGTCTAATGATTCATTTGTCTGGTTCTTTTCGACAATATTAAAAATTGAACCTAGGACTAAAGTGGCATATTATTTATGTTTTAATAAATAAAGCTTGCCTGAATATCAGAGAGCAAAGCAGCCATACTAGTCAGTCATACAGGCCAGGCAGTGGTGGCACACACCTTTAATCCCAGGACTCAGGAGAGGCAGATGGGATCTCTGTGAGTTCAAGGCCACCCTGAGCAGAACAAGACTGAATCTGTCTAAAAGAGAAACAGAGCTCACACAAAGGTGATCTCAGCACTGGGGAGGTAGAGACAGGAGTGATATGGCTGGGTAGAGAGAGGAATATAAAAGGGAAGAGACAGGAATTCAGTGGAGTGTGGAGTCTGAGGTTGGCAGAGAGCACTGCAGGATCGCCCCTTTGTCTGAGCCTTGGTAGAGGCAAGAGCTCTCTAGTGGCTGGCTGCTTTGCTTTTCTGATCTTCAGCTTGAACCCCAATATCTGTCTCTGAGTTTTTATTATTTGTGCTACATAGGACTATACTCATTTTCTTTTATAAAACACTTTTAACTGTCATTAAAATAGTCCTCATAAAAAAAAAACTTGTGGTATTTTTTTTTGTTTTGTTTTTTAAGACAGGGTTTCTCTGTGTAGAAGCCTTAGCTGTCCTGGAACTTGCTTTGTAGACCAGGCTGGCCTCAAAGATCTGCCTGCCTCAGCCTTCTAAGTGCTAAGACTAAAGGTGTGTGCCACCATGCCTGGCCTGTGGTAATTTTAAAAATTAGACTGCATTATGATAGCCTTTGCTGGAGAGGTTGTGGAGGAAGGGGTACCCTCATCCATTGCTGGTGGGAATGCAAACTTGTCCAACCACTTTGGAAATCAGTGTGGCGGTTTCTCAGGAAATTTGGGATCAACCTACCCCAGGACCCAGCAATACCACTCTTGGGAATATACCCAAGAGATGCCCTGTCATATTACAAAAGCATTTGTTCAACTATGTTCATAGCAGCATTATTTGTAATAGCCAGAACCTGGAAACAACCTAGATGTCCTTCAATGGAAGAATGGATGAAGAAAGTGTGGAATATGTACACATTAGAGTACTACTCAGCAGTAAAAAACAATGACTTCTCGAATATTGCATGCAAATGGATGGAAATAGAAAACACTATCCTGAGTGAGGTAACCCAGACCCAAAAAGATGAACATGGGATGTACTCACTCATAATTGGTTTCTAGGCATAAATAAACGACATTGAGTCTATAATTTGTGATCCTAAAGAAGCTAAATAGGAAGGTGAACCCAAAGAAAAACATATAGTTATCCTCCTGGATATGGGAAGTAGACAAGATTGCTGAGCAAAAATTGGGAACTTGGGGGAGGGGTGGGATAGGGGTAAGGGGAGATGGGGAGAGAAATGTGAGAAGGGGAGGATGGGGGGAACTTGGGGAATTGGGATGGTTGGGATAAAGGAAGGATGGTTATGGGAGCAGGGAAGCATATATCTTAATTAAGGGATCCAGCTTAGGGTAGGCAAGAGACCTGAACCTAGAGGGGCTCCCAGGTGCCCAGGGGGATGTCCCCAGTTAGTGCCTTGGGCAGCTGAGGATAAGGAACCTGAAATGGCCCTATCCTATAGCCATACTGATGAATATCTTGCATATCATCATAGAACCTTCATCGGGCGATGGACGGAGATAGAGACAGAGACCAACATTGGAGCACTGGACTGAGCTCCCAAGGTTCCAATGAGGAGCAGACAGAGGGAGAACATGAGCAAGGAAGTCGGGACCGTGAGGGGTGCACCCACCCACTGAGACAGAGGGACTGATCTATTGGGAGCTCACCAAGGCCAGCTGGACTGGAACTGAAAAAGCATGGGATAAAACCGGACTCTCTGAACAATGAGGACTGATGAGAAGCCAAAGACAATGGCACTGGGGTTTGATCCTACTTCATGCTCTGGCTTTGTGGGAGCCTAGCCAGTTTGGATGCTCACCTTCCTAGACCTAGATGGAGGAGGGAGGACCTTGGACTTTCCACAGTGCAGGGAACTCTGACTGCTCTTCGAACTGGAGAGGGATGGGGAAAGGAGTGGGGGGAGGGGGAGTGGTGTCAGAGGAAGGGGAGGGAAATGGGAGGCTGGGAGGAGGCGGAAATTTTTTTTTTATTTTTCAATAAAAAAAAAGAAAAAAGAGATAGATTCTAATAAAAAAATTAGACTGCATTAAAGAATTGAGATCTTTAAGATATTGAACTCTCATTTATGAATATGCCCTCATGTGTTCAAGTAAAGCTTTGAGCCTTTGTTCCAGCGTAACGCTGGTTATCCTCACAGGCTCATTTCTGGGCACCCTAGAGAGATTCCTTCCACTCTAACAGCCACTTGTCTTTCCTGAGGATGGGCAGAGCTACCCAGACCACAAGGAGGGTATTCCTGGGGAAGGGGCACACATTAGGACTTGGTAAGCACTGACAAACAGCGTTCGAGAGGGTGCTCCAGAGTCACCAGCACACACGTCTTCAAATGCACTTCTAACAGACCCAGAACTTTTGTCCTTAAAAGATTTAGAGAGAAACTGAGTCACGGGCTGCACTTGGGTGCAGCTGTCTGTGGGCTCACATACCTACAAGACCAGGCTATGGGAGAGGAGGGCTATTTGCCATGATCCTCCCTTCTGGGTGTGACACTAATTTTGGATCATAATTCAAATCCTCTTCCCTTTTGAGAAGGTGAATGTAAAACTTGATTTCTGGTTCTGACAACCAAATTACCAATACAAACTACCTGCTTTTGGTGAATTTCTGCAGTTCATTATAGCTAATGAGCATCTCAACCCCACTCTGTGAGGTCTTGTAGGAAGGAGACTCTGTCTTTGTCATCCCCCCGCCTCTGGAGCTGGGGTTGAGTGCTTGGTTGACTGGATCTTGTGGGTTCTCAGCTTGACTGGTCCTGAGGGTAGGGCAAGTACTGTCAGGATGTCAGTCCTTAGTGCCCAGTTTCCAATGGTCTTTCCTGCCTTACTTCTCAGCCTTCTGTTTTTATTCAAAGATTTATTTTTATTTTTCATTATGTGTCTGTATGTATATGGTAGTGCAAGCTTAAAGGCATCAGATCTCCTAGAGCTGGAGTTACACGTGGTTATGTGTCACCCAATGTGAGTGCTGGGAATTGAACAGAGGTCTGTGACTGTAAAAACTCTCGTAAGCACTGAGCCATCTCTCCTGCGCATCCTCCTAGACCTCTAATCCACACTGAGTCCTTTGATACTGGCTTGTGGTTCCTTTTGGAATCCAGTATTTATCTAATGCAAACACCAAAGGGCAGGGCCTGCAATATCTACTCTTAAGCTCTTTCTGTATGGACTCTCTGACAGGAGAGGTCAGCAGCAGCCCTTTCCTGCTGCCTTACACTTAAGAGATCAGAACCTGTCATCCCCACCGCAGGCCCATGGAGAATGCTTGGCTAATGTAGCATAGATGGGGACTCGCAACATTGGGAACATCATTGTTCTCTGAATGAAGACACCTCCTCCTCCCCTTCATGCAACACCAGATGCAAGGAGTACTCAGTAGTCAAGGCAGACTTACCCTCACGCCATGGAAGATGAGAGGGAAGCCTTTTCTGGGCAGCTTCTCCCAGCCCAGCAGCGAAGTCACTACTTTGGGATCAGCACAGACCTCAAGCTCCCTGTGATAGAACAGGCGAGAGGGTAGTGCCAGCAGGGCCGAGTGGGACCTATAGTTCTTCACTAGCTTTGTGACCTGTAGGGAAAGGGTAGGCACAGGTCACGAGAAGTCAAAACCATACAGCTCCTGTCCAGGTTTTATCCCTGTTGTCCTTGTAAGACAAGCTTGAAACCAAGCATATTACTGCTAACTTCATGGGGTAGTACCCTGCTCCTGCCTCTATTCTATTAGCTTGAAATCTGAGGCCAGGACAAGTTTCTCAGGTGACTCTGAATCTTGAGGATCCATTTTAGCAGAAAAGGTAAACATCAGGAGGGACAAAAGGCCTCTTTTGTGATTCTTCTGGGTCCTGATTGTTGAGTGTCTCTTAATGGGTACAGTCAGCTCTGGATACTTCTTTGTGCTGCAATTTTTGCCTTTGATCTGCCACCTTACTGTGGGTGCCCACATGCGACTCAGTTTCCATCTGGAGTCCATTCTGACTTGTAAGTCATTTGAGTTCAAGCTTGCCTGCTTTGCTTTTTCCAATAACCTTGAGGGCTGTGCGAGACTTCTGATTTAGCCCACGAGAAAAGAACACACCATCTAGTAGACAGTATAATGCTGACGACAAATCTTAGGAACCTCAAGATAACAGCAAGTGCATGTTAGTTAGAAGGCTGCTCACTCAAGGACAGGAATGGTCTTTGGTTAGACACTGACTGACTGTGCTGTGCTTTACTTCTGCTTTTGTATATAAGTAAGTTCTAAAGTAAACTCTGGGCTGTTTTGACATTCTATCCTATGTTTTCTGTCTCAGTTTTTTTTCATCTGACATTTCCTTAGCCTTAATGTCCCCCCAATCCAGGAACCCTAGCTGACTTTGTGGGAGCAGGCTCCTATATCTTACAAGTTCAACCTTTAAATGAAGTGCTATAAAGTTCTGACCCTGTGCTGTGGGCAGAAAGTAAGAGCTGCTGTAACAGCCCTGGTACATCTTTGGTCCTGGGGATAGTACTAGCATGAGGAAAAAGCTTTTTTCCTCCAATTGCTTGGGAAATTGGTACAATACAAGCATCTGTCCTTGTTTATGGCTGTAACGGCCAATTGTCACTGTCAACTTTAGATTTGGAGTTGCCTAGGAGACACACCTCTGGGTGACTCTGTTGAAGGTGTTTCTAAAGAAGTTTAATATGGTGGGAAGACCTCTGAATGTGGGTAACACTAACTCATGGGCGAAGTCTGATACTGCATAAAAAAGGAAAATGGAGGAAGCCAGATTCTGTTTCCTGACGGCAGATGCCTCATCCCACCATGCCTTCTGTGCCATGCCATAGTATCCCCTCAAATGGTGCTAAACAAATCTTCTTCCCCACGAAATTGTCCCTGACAGGCATTTTGTCAGAGCAACTGAAGGAATTATACTGGCAAATGCCCATTAGCCCCAGGACAGTAAACCACACTTCAAAAAGCAGAATGTGCCCCACCATGAAGATTCACACCAGCTCAGAAAGCAGAGAGAACAAGGAAAAGAGGAGGAAAGCACTTCTTTTTCAGAAAAGGATGTGAATGTCCCAACATGCACAGGAGGTGGGTGAGAACGAATCTCCACGGGCGGGGCAGCACGCAGCCATCCTCTCTGACCCAGGAGATGCCACGCTGCACCCCATCCTAGGGGCACCTGTATGTGTTCCTTTGCTCCTGGGACAGCAGGCACCTTTCTTATGAGTGTTATCCCAGAGATCCTCCTCAGCCTGAAGAATCACAACATACTTTCCCCAGTCTGTGCAACACTCACTCCTTGATTTCCAATGGAGGAAAGGGTTTTATTTCTGTGAAAACCTCTCATGACTACTATATTTCATTAACACCAGGAAAACAAGTTCAGATGGAAATCTGTTGGTATTATAACAGTTTAGTAATAATAAAGTTTACAGAATGTTTAATTATAGAAGTTTCTAGCCATTTAATGATGTCCTACGGAGTTCAGATCCCCAAGTTCATTCTGTTTTGAGCTCCCAAAGATGCAAGTTCCAAAGTCCACCTTCAGAATCTGACGGTGTGTAAGCCCAGTGTTAGGGTGCAAAGTGTCCCTTTCAAACCCCAAACGGCAGTTCCACTGGCACTGTCCTAAATGACAGACTGGGCTCAGCTCACACTGGACTCTCACAGGTACACAGAAGGATTGCTGCTGAAAACCAGCATTCCTCAGAAACCTTGACAAGTGGGTTTCTGTTTGTAACGAAAGCTATCACTTCCCTTATCTGTCCCATTCAGCCAACTATCTCCAGAATGGGCATCTAGCTCCTTATTAACTCAGACAAGCCATCAATAGGTCAAAGCCCATGCTAGTTCTCAGGCTATTCCAGTTAAGTCACCTACCTCCTGCTGCAACACAACCCTTATAACTGGCAAAACTCTCCCACTATTTCGCCTCTCTCTGCCCAACCCCAAGAGATCGCCTTGGAAGTTTGAGAAAGTTTTTCCTTCCACGCATGGAAGGGTCTGGTTTGGTGGTTTCACCAAGCTCGCACTCACACCCAGAAGCACCCAGGTCAGAGGACCACACAGGGCAGGCCCTTTCTTCCTTCACATAGTTACAAAAGCCATTTCTGTTTTCCTACATTTACGGAGTAAGGCAGATTTAACTTCTTTTATTGTCTTGGATCCCCAAACTCCACATCATCAGTGTTACAATTCCATGGCACCCTCTGATCCAAACAGCAGTCCCTGTGTGACAGAAGAGCGGGCAGAAAGTACCTTAAATGCTACCCGGGAAGTGGAGGAGCCACACATGCTGCTTATCATCCTCCCCGGGGATCTGTGCATCCCTGTGCTGAACATGCTTCCTGAGGGGAGGAGGGCTAGGAGCAAGTGGGTGTTTGTGGAGATGGAGATACATCCAGTTCTCTTGTGCAGAAGTCTCTGCTCATGTGCTTGACTCATGGGCAAGGGGAAGTGGGTGAGAGCAGTGTGACAGCTGCCCTACGGACCTGCCCTCAGCAGTCCCCCTCTTCCAGCCAGCACTGTCTGCTCCAATAAAACTTTGCTCTTTCTCCATTTGTGTGACAAAGCAGAGAGTTCAGAACTCACCAAAAGAGGGTTGTATGCACCACAAGCACCAAAGGCATTCTCGTCTCTCAGGTATGCTGGTCTGGACATCAACCTCTCCAACATAGACACATTCAACCCATAGGCCATGGCCAGTCTGGACTTGATGACTGGGCCAAGCTGCATGGGGTCTCCAGCAAGAACAATCTATAGCATATACAAGGATGCCTGATTAGTGTGGAGTAGACAGGCATGCAGTCCAGCCACAGTAGAAGACCTATGGGAATTGACAGGCAGGTGGCTCTGAATAGGGTAGGGATGGGGTGTGCAGGCAGGGCCCCCTTGCACACTCTAGTTATATGGAATGAGGGAAAATGCTGAGAGACCATGGTGGACACAGCTAGAATTGACAATGACTTAGACCGAGAAGTGGGAAATGAGAAACTGGATGGGCTTGAGACTCAGGTTTCTCCACTAAGCAGTTACTATCTGCTTTTATCAGTCCTGGTACAGCAGTCCAGCTGCCTCTTCCACTTATCTCTCAATGTGACAAAAGCCTCAGGTATGCAGCTTGTGTTCTGGAATTTTCTGCTGTGCCTGACCATAGGAAATTATTCCAGGCCCTTTTCCATGAAGTCCTTTCCTGGCAGGCCTCCCACTCATTAGCATCATGCTGACTAGACTTGGGAGTGTTTTAATTAGACCAGTTCTTGTTCCTTAGTTCCCAGACTGTCTCATAGGGCCTGTGACTTGAGGGGAGATGGTGGGAACACATCTGGAGGATCCTGACAAGTTCACAAGTGGGTGTCAGATGACCTCTCAGCTGGGAGGACTGAAAGAAACATGTTCTAAAATGATAACCCATGTTACTGTCCAACGTAGCAGAGAGAAGGTTAAGATGGGGATCTGCCAGGAACACACAGAGCTGGAGGGGCTGGGGTCTGAGTGAGGAGCCCCTGAAAAATGTAATGGAACCACAGTCAGATCTTAGCAGAGCATGAGGCCCTGTCCTCTCCCCTGTGCCATGTGGAATACCCACACAGGAAACTTCAGCTGTTGAGTCTGCCATTGAGTCCCAGTACCTACAACGGCTCTTATCTTCTGTTTGCAATAAGAAAATAATAGCAGGCAATTGCCTTTCTTCCCAGCCACAGAAGACTGATGCTGTGATGAACAGCACAGCGCTGACCTCCCAGATCCTCAGGTCCTAGTCCTTTCACTTGAAGACTGTGACTGTCACCGAGGGAAAACAGTAAGACAGAAACACACACAAGACACAGATCTTACCTGACCATTGATGTCTGAAATCAGTCCCAAAGGAATAAGGCACTCTGGCTCACTTGCCTGCCCTGCCTCGTCCACAAACACGTGTGTGAAGTATCCAACTCTAGAGCCAAAGATGTCGGAATGGTAATTTCATTGTATTGTTTAGCAACTGCTACCTAACACATATTGGCAAAACTCTGCTCTGTGGTGCTGGGATCACAGTGGGGTTTTCCAGGGAAGATAAGACCAAGAGGTATGAGTGTCACAAAGACTTGGAGTCACAGAGCTGCAGGCCTGCTAGGAGATTCATATGCATCCCTATCAGCAGTTGGTGTTCTGTAAGCAGAACGTGTACGTGTTTGGAAGGACATGAAGGGGTGAGGGTGGGTATGGACAAAGCCCAAGAGCCTCCTGGTAGCTTAGAATTCTGGCACCTTGTATCACAGAAACCCTCTGCCCTTGCTTAGACCTGCACCCTCCCAGCCCAGCAGCCTCTTAGCCATGTGTGGCTCTTAAGCATCTTACAGTGGCTAGTCTGACATAAAGAGCTCTAAGTTTCATACTTGAATAATTAAATGTAGACTGTCTCATCAGTGATTTCATACAGGTTACATAATTAAATGACACTGTGGGGCCAGTGAGATGGCTCAGAGTGTAAAGGTACCTGCCACTAAGGACTTGAATTTGATCCCTGGGACATACAGGGATCAACTCCCTCAAGGTGTTTTCTGACCTTTACACTTGCACCCACACACGAACATACAAAATAAAATATTAAAAATATTAAATTCCTTGCTTAAAAATAAATAAAATATAGGTAACTAAAGAATCTTTATGAAATAATCTGCAACCTGCTTGCGGCCAACTCCATTTGGCTGTCTCTGCTCTCAGATGCCTAGAACTCAGGTCAGAAAGGTGAGCATGTGTGGCCTGGGTAGTCATCCTCACACTACATTCCAGGCTGCAGAGCTGACTGTCCTCAGGATCTCAGGAGTTGGGACTCACCCTCAGGGAAGCTTGTTGCTCCTCCTCCTCCCTCAGCCTGGCCTGTGCTACCTCCTCTTCTTACCAAGATCTGGCTTGCTGCCTCCCTGGCTCACTTCTAGTGCACTTGGGACATTCCTCTTAGCACTGAGGACAAGTTCTCTGTCCTTAGCCCATCCCTCCTTACCTTCCCGCACCATCACTGCTCCATCTTCTCGGGAGACGCCACTAGTGGGTACTTGAGCTGCCCCACCCAGGATTAACCTCACGGAATTCAGCTGTTTCCTAAGCAGCCTGCCTCCCATTGGTCCTTTAAGCTCCTCATTCAGTAGACGTCTGTAAACTAGGGTCATACCTAATGCCTCTTCTAGAATCCAAGCCGCTTGTTGCTCCTAGCTCCATTCTTGCTCACTAGGCCCCAGCTCTGAGGTTTCCATTCCGCAAATATGCTCAGGGCTCTCTAACCACTGTCCATGCTGCTCGCCCACCTGCCTATCCACTGTACTGCTGAACCCTTTGAGTCTCTTGGTCTCATCAATACTCCTGTTTCCTCAGAAAAGACACCCACCCCTTACTGCTCTTATCCTGTGGCTGACACCTCCCTCCCCTACTCAGTTTCCATCTGGTCAATCTCTTCTGACCTAAGTGTGGGGGACTCTGCTCCTACAACATTCGACACTTACCTCACTCCTATCTGGTAGAACAGTCCTGCACTGCTACATGTGGTGATTATTATCCTGAAGCGTGAGGCTCTCCAGATATCTTCTCCATCTCTGCAATATGGCTTGATGGCATCAATAATAGTCTGAGGCAAAGAGGTTAGAGTCAGTTTGGGTTTCAATTTATTGATCATTTATTTAAACTGGACAAAACAGCAAGGCTGGGAGGAATTCTACAGGATAATCTTGCCCTGTTGCTACTTCTTAGTGATAATTAATTATTAATGATTATCTTAAATTAAAATGTCTTATATTTTCATATTAAGTCCATGTTTTATGAACTCTAAAGGCATGAATATACTATAATCCTTTACATAATCCAGAAAACAACTTACTATGTTTTTCTAGTCATAATTTATTTTTTAAGCAACATTTATTTTATTTATTCAAAAACAAACTAGGATACTCTAATTTTCCAAAAGGGATAGTGGTAACCAAATCAATAAAAGAGAACTAAAAAGAAAACAGAATATATTTGAAGAATTACATCTTAGGAAACAAGAGTATTGATGAGAATTTAACAAAACTGAGAATGTCCACAAAAGCACTGTTAATTTGGAGACAGGTTGAGAACATAATGAAATATTCAGGAATAAGAGCCCACCAAGTAGCTGAGTTGTTTCACAAAAACAGAGCAATTTTTTCCATTATAACTTTCTACAATAGTTTGGTGTCTACCAAGCTATTACCTCCTGCTCAAATCTGCCCACTAAGTATTCTTCATAGAAGAATTCCAGGCGCCCATCCCATGCCTGGGGCTCACCTCCTCAAATCTGCAGGTGGCATTCACCCGGACCATGGCAGCTGGCTTCAGAACCTTGCTCTCATGAAGTCGCAAACACACAAGGTCAGCAGCACTGTTGGAGGGAGCGCAGACCAAAATCCGACTGTCCGGCAAAGCATAATGTACCTGCATTAAGAAGTAAGAGACCAGGGATCTTACTGCCACAGAGTGGAAACCCTGAGTATTTATCCAGCATACAGATTCCTTTATAGGGAACAAGGGGTGTGGGATTGGATACTAATCTCTGAGCATCTGAGACATTCCTTGCAATGTCCAAGAGATTACCCCACCTCCCTGGGCACAGACGAGATGTAATCAGGTGGTAGTTCCTCCCTGCCCCCAGTCCCACATACATACAGAGAAAGAGCAAATGCAGGGCTATCCAAAGCCTGTATATGCTATATCCCCAGCTCTGCAACCATAACCTTCCACACACCTCCACAGACATATCCATAGACAGCACCAAGCTCTATCAATCTCACAAGCCAAGCTTGTAGCATAACATAGAATACTCACAGTATGCTTGCTAATCAAAATCTGGAATGACACTGCAGTACTATATATACACAGTATTTTCATAAATTTAATCAGAAATATAAAGGAGAGCCCAGCAATAGCTGCAGAGTGGTGGCTTCAGTACTGTCCAGGCAACTTTTTCAGTAAAGCTTCACAATGGGATCAAAGGTTTACTGTCTAGAAATGAAGTTTTCTTCTACACTTATGAAATAAACTTAAAATCCTAATACATAATCAGACAATGTTAGGACCTAAATCTTTCTTATATTCTTTACAAAGGTCTCTGGAGTTTAAACTAATACTTTCTCAGACACAAACACATGAACACAGCACAGACCGATAGCAACCACCACCACCGTTCTTACCTGCAAAACAGCCTCAATTATTGTCACAGTCTTTCCAGTTCCAGGAGGTCCAAAAAGAATATATGGGAGGGGTCGGCAGTCACCACTCAGAATCCTCCTCACTGCCAGCTTCTGGTTTTCATTGAGCACGGGATTGAAAAACTCCTTATCTCTTGCTTTAGGGATCTGAATTTCATCTACTGCATGCGAAGTGGAAAGACAGCCTAATCAGACCATCAGATGCTTATTGGACGCTATAAAGGCCAAGTAAAACATGACAATGCCAACAACTTTCAGTGTGGCAGGAGAACATGTTCCAGAACCAAGATGGTTTTCTGAGGCAAAGTCAGGAAAAGTTAGTTCTCTAAGCCACTTACAGATACAGCATCCCCGAAGTATTACATACAGGGTTCAAAACCTTTTTTTGTTGATGATTTTTCCCAAACATTTAAATGAGCTGTTTTAAAGTTGGCATACAAAGTGGGTAAGTTTTACTGTGACTCTTTCATACTTGGTTTGGGGTGACCTTCCTGACCCAGTCTCCCGCCCACTACACATCCTTCCCCCACAGCCTGCACTCTGCTCTCATGTCATGTGCAGTCTAAAATCCCTTCTTCCTTTCCCCAAGGCCCCCTTAAGACTTCCTTCTCACAGCCTCTTTCTATTTTTATGACCTATGTACCAACATATAAACATGTCTAATAATTAAAATTTAGGATCTGCATATGAGAGAAAACCACTTGATATTTGTCTTTCCAAGTCTGGAAAACTGCGTAGTAATTTCCATTCCATAATTTTCCAGAAAAGGATCACGATTTCATTTTTCTTTATCTTAATACAGCTGTATGTATTAAATTTTATCAATTCAAATTGGATGGGTTGGTTTCACATTCAAAAACAAACTATGTTTAACAATAAGTTTAACAATAAGTATGTATCTGTAACCATCTCTTGTATACTAACTTAGACTTCTCAGGATATATATCTAGTAGTTTATCAGGGTAATATGAGAGTTCCTCTATTCATAGTTTTTTAAAAAAGATTGTTTTACATGTATGAATGTTTGCCTACATGTATGTCTGTGCACCACATGACTGCCGAGTGCTTGCCAAAAGAGGGTGTCAGATCCACTGAAACTGGAGTTGCAGATGGTTGTGAGCTGCCATGTAGGCACTAGGAACCAAACCTGGGTCCTTTGCATGAACAGCCAGTGCTTCTTCAATGCTGAGCTATCTCTCCAACCCTACTCTTAGTTTTTAATTTTTTGAAACTTCTAGACTGATTTACTAGTAGTAAATATGTTTTTTTTTTATCAGCACTTCTTTGATGTGGGATTTCCCTCTGTATGCTGTGAATATATTTTCTTACCATTGGCTAAGAAAGAAGCTGCTTTGACCTATGGCAGAGCAGAATATTGGTAGGCAGGAAAACTAAACTGAATGCAGGGAGAAGGCAGAGCTGGGGGACACCATGTAGCTGCCAAAAGAAAAGGACACCAGAACCTTACCAGTAGGCCACAGCCTTGTGGTGATACACAGATAATAGAAATGGGCTAATTTAAGATGTAAGAGCTAGTTAGAAATATGCCTGAGCCATCGGCCAAACAGTGTTGTAATTAATATAATTTCTGTGTGGTTATTCAGTCTGGGCGGCTGGGAAATGTAAGTGCAGCCTCCAGTTACACTTGTTGTCTCTCCATGTTAGCCTCTCTGCCTCGGGTGAGATAGAATTTTCAATAGTTTTAATTTGTATTTTCCTGATGGCTAAAGATGTCGAACACATTGTTAAATGCTTACTAGGCATTTGTGTCTGTCAGCATTACAAGTCGGGTGTGCTGAATCCTGCTTATACTTTTTGACACTGAGGCTAAGTGAGGGATCACTTGAGTCCAGGACTTTAACACCAGCTGGGTGATACTGCAGGACTGACTTTATTAAATATAGAGAGTATACTACAACTTAGGAGCATGCACAGCAAGAATAAAGCAATCTAAGGTTTTTCTAAAGCATCTAATCTAAACCACCAAGACACCCCTCGGGAGCAGGCAGATGGGGCTTCAGCCTTCTGTGGACAATGTGTCCGTCACGACTGATCTCCAACCACAGTGTGCTTCTTAGGCAACTTCTTTCAACACAGGTTTCTTCACTGAGTCCATTATATATTTGTACCCAACTCACTGGTCTCCGCAGTAGAGGCCGCCTTCTCTGGCAGGTCTGTGGTATCCATGCTCCTCTCCTTTGTTGTATGTTTAGTTTGACCTTTCACTGTTTTCTTGTTCTGGAAATAATCATGAAGAAAGTAGTTACAACAGCAGCTTTGTGTACAGAAGCTTAAAGAGCAGCACACACATACCTACCACCAACACTCTGCTATCACATTGAACAGTTCTTTGGCTAGGTCACA
Source organism: Microtus oregoni (assembly GCF_018167655.1). Lineage (NCBI taxonomy): Eukaryota > Metazoa > Chordata > Mammalia > Rodentia > Cricetidae > Microtus > Microtus oregoni. Next base: position 4,655,930 of record NW_024543081.1, read on the forward strand.
GGTCTACCCTTTGAAACATAATTCAAACATGAGACAGTGAATAAAAACATGTCTAAAAGTTTATGCTTTTCCCCAGTTCTTTGAAAAATAAATATAAAAAAATTGAGTTTTGTCATGATGAAATTGAAACAGAGAGGTAATGAGGACTCTGCTGTGCAGCATCTTCATGCCTTCCTGAGAACACAGAAAGCCAGCACTGCTTGTCAAGCGTGTTCAAAGCCTACACAAGAACTGGTTTTACAGGTGTGCTTGAATATAGATATACTTTTCTCTGAGCCAACAGTATTGAATTTTTAATTTTTCTATTATAAATACTTCCTAATTCATAGCTTTGTATATATATCTCTGTGTAATCAATGACTTTTATATAATGAATCTTGAAGCTCTGCATCATAAAATTTCTTCATTAAAAATACATGCAGTCAAATTTTATTCTAGGATTTCTCAACGTGGCCTCCGATCACTGTCATATTGGTGCTACAGAGGATAACTGGTATGGTCTTAGTCCATGTGCCTAGCCCTGTAATTCTATTTGTCTGACCATAGTCTAGTCTGAGAATATACTTTAATATGAGGATGGATAAGTACTTTAATACTGTCATAGATATTTATGACCTTTACATATACATATTCTAATAGGTATTTTATATAAATATGAAATCTGTAATTATATTTTAAAATTTATATATTAGAATGACTTGGTCAAGTTTCTGAAAACAACAATAAAACTAGTTGGAATGTTAAGATTTACAGATTTGTGATGGGAGATAGCAGAGTTGGTAAAATGCTTCCCATGCAGGCATGAATACCCAAGTCCAATCCCTAAAAACCCATATCAAAAGCTAAAAAACAACAAAAGTAAACAACAACAACATGGGCTGGGGAGAGAAACAACTGAATTAGGAATCCTAACACCTGTGGCAGCAAGCTGAGGACGAGGAAGGCGGATGGCATGCTCTAGCCTAAGGCTACAGAATGAGGGTCAGGAGGTCGCCAGAGGTGTGCGTGAGTTTCATAAGATGGCTGTTGTCTCTGGACACTGGCAGGAGGGGAGGCTAGGAAGAGGGGTCTGTCAGTCTGTCTATCCTATGCAGGCCTCGTCTGACGTGCTGCCATATGAACACAGACGGAGGCAGCAAGCTTTATCAACACACAAAGTCAAATTCACAGGCGCCTTCACTGATACACAATTCAGAGTAAGATTCACTGAGCTTCTAGGTACTCTGTGGCCCAGTCAAATGTAAAATTGATCATCACAAGAATATGCCCTTCAAAACTGGATGTCAACCTGTAGAAGAATGAAAATAGATCCATATCTATCACCATGCACAAAACTCAAGTCCAAATGGATTAAAGACCTCAATATCAGTCCGAACACACTGAACCTGATAGAAGAGAAAGTGGGAAGTACTCTACAACACATAGGCACAGGAGACCACTTCCTACGTATAACCTCAGCAGCACAGACATTAAGGGCCTCATTGAATAAATGGGACCTCCTGAGACTGAGAAGCTTCTGTAAAGCAAAGGACACTGTCACTAAGACACAAAGGCAACCCACTGACTGGGAGAAGATCTTCACCAACCCCGCAACTGACAAAGGTCTGATCTCCAAAATATATAAAGAACTCAAGAAACTAGACCGTAAAAGGCTAATCAACCCAATTATAAAATGGGGCACTGAACTGAACAGAGAAATTTTGGATTATTTGTGAATAATCTTCTAATACTCCAGTCAAGAGAGCACTGAATTCGTATTATGTATTAAATCTATCAAAGTCATTAAAACACTACCTTGGTGATGGACTGCACATCACTTTTGATGTCCTGTGCAAGGCTCCAATTCCCTGTCACCTGGGGAGACTGTAAAATGATTTCTTCTGGAAATAATACTTTGAAACAAGAAAAAGTAAAAAAAAAAAGTATGAATGAAGACAACATAAACATTATGGCTGATTGTAAAACAGTTCATATTCCGAAACTCTGTTGAGGTTCCCCCTTTCCTAGTTTTAGCATTAAATAGTATGGCATAGACTTTGCAACAAGCCATTACTTATCTCTGTGAGAACAAAGATGAATTATATTACCAGGATTAAATGCAGAGAGCAAAAAATACATTAAATAATTTTCAATTATTTAAGTATGCTTTTACATAGTTAAAATAGTAAAAAAAAATAGTGGGGGGAGGAAACAAATTGCCCAATAGGAATTAAAAATACATGTTGTTATGTAATTTTAATTCTTACATATAACTGAAGAACTGATATCATTTTGCACAAAAATTCCATGAACTCTATAAGCATACTCTAGGGAAATTTATTACTACCAAGCTACAAAATGCTACCTTTTACACCCAAATGGATGACTTGTTCAAGTGCATAGTGACACCGTCTGCTTGTGGTCCTGCCAGAAGGAAAACAAAAAATAATGAACCTTAAGTTTAGCATTTACAAATATCTGATTATATATAAATGCTACCACGTGAATGTTATTTCCAAACTCAAAAATTAAGATATAATTTTTATTTATGTGTTGGTGACTACAACTGCCTCTGTGACGGCTTTGGGAAGTGTGACCTTTACGAGATGATTAGGTCATGAGGTCAAACCATTTCTGTGTGAACAACATTTGTTACAAAATGAATTCAAACTCATTGTCCTGCTTTCTCTGCGTCTTTCACATGTTCTCTTCAGTGTACCATTGCCATACTCTGGTGCAATGAGAAGGCCTCCCCGATGCTGCGAAGCCTTCAGAACTGTGAGACTAAATCTCTTGGTAAATTATCCAGTCTGTGATGTCTGCTATAGCAACAGAAAACAGACTAGACAACAAACTTTCAGCAATCACACTAACACAAATTTTACTAAAATCTTGTAGATAAAGACCATGTGGAGGCCAAGCGTTACAGGGTCATAAAGATGTGTTCCTGCCCTTATGTGACAGGAGAGTGAAGGGGCAACAACAAATTAGGAGTTTATACCAAAGGTTAAGCAGAGACAACTGAGGGTTCAGGACAGTAGGCGCCATCCTTCTAGAAGAGTAAGAAAGATATTGATATTCCTATACCAAGAGAAAAACAGTTTTGCTATAAGGTTTTTTTTTCATTTGAAATTAGAAAAAAAAACAAAGAGGAAAAACACAGGAAATCAAAACCCATTTTCAATAAATCAGGATTACTAATACTCAAAAGCATAAATGAAGACACTATCTGTTCTACTAGGTAATCTGGCTCCAATCACAGAGCAGAGCTGACTCATGCCTCCTTAGAGACAAAGGACAGGTTCTTGAAGGCTCAGATGGTAGTGAGACACAACATAGGGACCGGGCCATTCCCAACTATTAGAGGGTGTCGGGTGGTTGCTAAAAGCCACTATCTGGATCCATTTCTGTGATGCATAACTAAGAGTTGTACACTCTGTGACAGCTCTGTCAGATGCACTGAACCTATGTAAGTCCTGTTTTCCAATCTTTGCAAAATAATTGCTTGAGATACAATGAACTCCATATAAAAAGGGATAAGAGCTGGGACAGAATCACCCCAGGACTTGACCAAACTGACTCTAACAAAGAGATAGAAAGTAAGAAAAATTAAATAGATGCAGTATGTATGTATAACTGAGGGACACAGGACAACACACACAGCTTCCAAAGGTGGGCAGAAATGAGAAAGAAGGGACCACAAAAACCAACTTCCCTAGGTATGAACTAGTGGTTCAAGAGGAAGATTTGCAAGATATCATTTGTTTATTTTAGCATCTTTGTACAAGATAAAGAGAATCTTGGGGCTGGAGATGGTTCAGCTGTTTAGAGTACTCTTTGCTATTGCAGAGGACCAGAGTTCAGATTCCAGCATCCCTGTTGGGCAGCTTACAACCTGTAACTCCAGCTCCAGGAAATCTGATGCTATCCTCTGTCCTTTGCATGCATTTGTGTGTGCGCACACACACACCAAGTGTCTTTTAAAAAAGAATCTATTATGTCTTCATTGGGGACTAACTGACCAGCATCTAAGCTAGAGGGGTAAATAACTCAGGGCAATATCTATCCAGAACCAAACACATGAGGTGTTAAAAAAAAAAAAAGGCCGGTCTTTAATTTATGGTCTTCACTTATAACATATGAGGAGCTGGAGAAAGAAAAGCAGACAGAGCCAAGAATAGATAGGAAAAAGGAAATAATACAAGATCAGAGCAAAATCTAATGTGACAGGGAACAGAAGAACAGTAAAGAATAGGATGCCAGTGAAGTCAGCAGTGAACTCTTTGACAAGGTTCTGGAGAGATGGCCCAGCAGTTAAGAGCATGGACTGCTCTTGCAGAGGATCAAGGTTAGATTCCTGGCCCCCAGCATGGCAGCTAACAACCATCTGTAACTCCACACCTAGGGGATTTGATGCCCTCTATGGCTTCTATGGGCACCAGGCATGCATATAAAGCACAGACATACATGCAGGCAAGACACACATAAGATAAAATAACTAAAAGATCCCACGTTTCTAGAGATACTGATGGGAGAGGAAAAAATACAAAACCACTAACATCAGGAATTAGAAACGTGAAACCTCTATAGATGACACATACAGGAAAATTCTGTAAAGAATTGAAATGCAAATAAGACACCCTAGATAAAGTACAGAGTTCTTAAAATGTAGACTCCTAAAGCTTATAGGAACCTAATAACCTGGCCAGGAAGATGACTCAGTGGGTAAAGGGACTTACCACCCAAGTCTGATGATTTGAGTTTAATTCCCAAACTCAAGTAAAGGTGGAAGGAGAGAATGGACTCCATAGTCTTCCTCTACATGCACTATGGCACATGCACCCACATATATTATACACACTTACATGCATGAGTGCACACACGTATATATATAAACACACACACACTAAATAAAAAGAACCTAGCACTAAACCTAAATGATCCTTTTTCTGATAGAATAATGGAATACACAGCTTAAAAGCTTCCCACAAAGAAAACTCTGTATCTAGAAGGCCTCAGAGGGGATTCTACCAAATATTTAAGGAAGAAATAATATTTATTCCATCAAAGTTTTCCAGAATATACAATGTGTTGTAGACAAATATATCTCATAAACATAAATATAAAAAATGAATAAAATTTTAGCAAATCAGACTTAACAAACATAAAAGGAAATCACATTATGACCAAGTACCATTCATCTTAGGAGGCAAAGCTAAAATTATATTAGAGACCAAATTAAGAAAATTGATGAACCCAAAACAGAAAATCCCACATAATTTCAAAACATATAGAAAAGTATTTGATAAAATCACTATCTACTCTTTCTCTTTGTTTGAGACAAGTTCTCACTATGTAGGAACTGACTCTCTGGAGATCTCTGGAACCCAGAGATCTGTCTGCCTCTGTCTCTTGAGTGCTCAGTATCTCTTTTTGACTAAAAATTACCAGTAAACTAGGACTTTCTCTCCTCAACCTGCCAGAAGGACACGTCAAAGCCTTCCATGTCACCCTCAACTCCTGGCTGAGAGGAAATACTGAGACCAAACAATTGGAAATTAAAGGTAATATTGTTTACAACAGTACTAAGCTTTAAAAAACAGGGCCAGGAGCTTTAATCCCAGCATCCAGGAGGCAGAGACAGGTGGATCTCTGTGAGTTAGAGCTGCGTGGTCTACATAGAAGAGTTTCAGCCTAGTCAAGGATTTATGAGACCCTGTTAGCCTGCCTCAAACACACACACACGCGCCAGGTGGCAAGCACAGTAGTACACACCTTTAATCATGGCACTCAAGAGACAGTCTATCTCAGACGTGTCTGTCTCTGAATACAAGGACAACCCAGTCTAAAGAGCTAGTTCTAAGACAGTCAGGACTATGCAGAGAAACCCTATCTCAAAAAAAAAAAAATCCCAACCAACCAAACAAAAAGGGGACAAACTTGCCAAAAAATAATGCAAAACTACAAACTGGGAAGCACATATTGCTAAAAGGAAACTAAAGACTATATGAATGAAGGACAGACTGACGTATTCAAGGACTAGGTGACAATACCCTAACAGCATATGATTGGTTAGGAGGTCTAGCCCACTGTTCTGCTCCCTGTTTTGGCATCAGATGTAACTGAGGGTGCAGCGAAACCAAAATGGACTTTTCCATGGGCGGGAAGAGGTTTATAGTAAATATAAAACTGCTGGTTTTATGTTTATCTTCGGTGATGAAGAGACAAGGGCCAGAGGCACTTGGAGGAGTCCAAAGATGCCATGGCTCTCTCTCAGGGACAGAGAGTAGCGGGAGGCTAATGTGGGGGCCTGCAGGTCAGAAGACAGAAGAGCTTAGAGGCCCTGATCTACACCACAGTTTTATGACAATAAAGAACCACATGCCCCATTTGCCAGTGGCAAGGGAGGTAAGCGAAACAGCTCTTCCTGGCAGGCAGAGATCACAGGCTTCAGAAGACCTCTGACTGCAGACTTTTTTCTCTCCACCAGTAATCCTTCTGTTTTCCCTCTCAGCATCTAGCCTGAGCTGGCCCGATTGTCGCTTTGGGCCACAGTCAGTGCTGTTGCCTTTTGGGAAGTTTGGGACCTAATACACAGATCACTCACAAAGCACAGGAAGGTTAACAAGCCATTTCTTCTTGCATGCTCATGGAGACTTGAACTGATTCACTCAAGGATAGCCCTGGGAGGATGAAAAAATATTTTTATTAAACTTACTAAAACCTTACCTATTGTATGTAAACTCCACATCCATAGGTTCAAAGTTATACATTTGTTCAAATCCTGGATTAAGTTTAAGAGTTACATCTTCTTCATGAATCTAAAAAAACAAGCGAGTGATAAACAAGGGAGTGTTTCAACTTCTACACACTAGACTGGACTTCCAGGGACAATCCTGCATCTATATCTGGCAATACATCATAAAAATATCATTTTATAGATGTGAGCCAAAATTTGGTATCTTAAGTACCTGCAAAATTAACTGAAAGTGAGTAAATCATTCTTAAACTACACAAATGGGCAATGTTTCCATTCACATCAGCAACACTTAACCAGTCTCTCCCTGTGCCAAGTACACCTACAATATGGTGCCGAGGACTCAAAGGAGATCAACCTGCGAACAACTCCAAGTCATCAGGGTGGTCCTGCAGAGATAAAGCCTCCACAGAAGGGTCACTTGGGACTTTCCCTTTCTGGTAGTACACGGGATAAATATAGCTGGATCCTGCATAAAATAAGACCTCAAACTTTCTCCTGAAAGGCAAGAAAGGAAACCTCGGGTACACTCGGGGGCAAAGGAACACAAACATCCTCAGGTGGAAGCAAGGCTGAGGCTGTGGCTTTCCGAGGCCCAGGCCCGACACTATGCAAGGTCAGAAGCTGCAATGAGAATCCAGACTCTGAGACTGTGGGCAGGAGGTGACACAATAAACACGGGGACAGCCAGTCAGAGTTCTTCCATTCTCAGAAGATGCTGCCACGGCCCTTTCCCTGGAAAGCCACCCAGCAGAGGCTTCTGAGTGACCCAGAGATTACAAAACATGAAAGGGAGTCTACAACTAAGGTCAGTAAGCATACTAAAACCAAACTACTAAGAGTGAGGGACCGTGATCCTCACCAGCTTAGGATCCTGTAGACTGATCTTACCTTCTATCTGAAAAGCTGCAAATGAAATAAGAAGATATAAAAGGAAGAAATGGGAAGAGATAAAAGGAAGCAAAAGGCAACTTAAACATTAGAACAGTCAGAGTATTGAAGACAGAGGAAGGAAGGGCCCTGCAAGTGGAGCAGCCGTAGCTCCTTCCACGCCAATCTGACACAGCCAGTCATCTGAGAAGAGGAGACCTCGACTAAGAGCGTCTCAGGTTGGCCTGCAGGAAGTCTGTGGGTCATTTTCTTGATTAATGATCCACCCAGGAAGGCCTGGGGGATATGTCAGACTGAGCATCCCATGAGAAGTCAATAAGCAGCATTTCTCCATGACTTCTGCTGCTTTGAAGTCATGCTTTGGCTTCCTCTGATGATAAACTGTAAGCTGTAAACCAAAAAACCATTTCTCTAGTTTTTGGTTTTGTGTGTGTGTATGTGTTTTTAAAAGATTTATTATACACTGTTTGCCTACATACCAGAAGAGGGCATCAGATCTCATTATAGATGGTTATGAGTCACCATGTGGTTGCCAGGAATTGAACTCAGGACCTTTGGAAGAGCAGTCAATGCTCTTAACCTCTGAGCCACTTCTCCAGCCTTGGTTTTGATGTTTTATCACAACAAAAACCTAATTAAGACATCTAGCACATGGCTAGGCAGGAAGATCCTCCTCTGTGTCAGCTCGAAGTGGGTAGCTCTCAGTAAGGGCTCAGCACTGTGTTGTCTCTCCCCAAACTCTCCTCACAGGGCACAACTTTTCAAGACCAAGAGACCTATGGTGGACTATACCTGCTGGTTGAAAAATGGCAAACTAGACTTCAGCATGGTGTGTTTCAGATGTGGCTTCTCTACCACCATCTGGGCCTTTTGGATGCCTTCTGTATCAGCTTGTTCATCCTATCCTATCCTATTCTATCCCATGTTCTGACCAGAAAACTAATGGCAGAACCAAGGGAAGTCATGCTGAGAATGAAGCATGCATTTGCTGAGCAAGCACCTGACTTTACTGGGCTCAAAGCATCCTCCTGATCGCCTCAGCACCATACTTACCTAGTGCAGCCTTCTGAGGCTCCTACCCACTGGCTCTTCTACATCATGCCCACGGTGTCCAAAGCTGATTCAATGCAAACATGGCTTACAAGTAGTTTTATATAGTTGAAAATTACACTTTCTAACACAGGAAGGTCCCTTTCCACAAATAAATCTACTCAAAGATCACTTACTGTGTCTTTAAGATTCCAACAACACAGACAAAAGCCACTGGAGTACTCTGTGAGAGTGGGTGAGTCAGTCTGACCTTCACTCTTGGAGGAGTGTCCTCTTACCTCCATGACATAGCCGATATATTCAATGACATGTCCATTGTATTCTTGAGATTTTAAAATCAGTTTGTCACCTAGGTAAAAAATATATTACTATGAGTTAAACACAAAATCATAAATTTCCCATTTCACTCTGAAATCAAGTCTTAATGAAGTATAATTAAAATATAAAATTTCTAGTATTTATTGCTTAAAGATAGATAATGTGTAACAAAGAAACATGTATAGCATACACATTAGATCATTTCCTTTTAAGTAAATGTTACTTCATGAACAGAAATGGGATAATCCAAGTACGTGGCCAGTTAAAATGACTTTCCCCTGGCCCCAGGTAACCCATACTGAGATCTACCTGCATAGAGAGAAGGTCTGCTCTCGGCAAGCCCGGGGACCTCCAGAACCAGCAGATCCCCCTTCCTCTTCAGGACAACGCCACTCATGTTATACTCTTTCAGTTCTATTTCTGCATGGATCTCCTCCAGCCACAGCAGAGTGGAGAACTTCTCCTTGTAGTTTGACATGTTCAAAAGCTGAAAAAAAAAAAAAGAATTACCCAGTGTGAGCACATCCCGCATCTATGTCTAGGGAATAAGCACCCTTAGAGTTCAGATGTCTAAACTGCTTACATCCAAGACATCTACTCCAGACAGGATGATCAGGGTTAGAGGTTATGAACTGATCAGCACACCGGCTCCTCACTGGCCAAAGCCACTACCCACTACCACAGTCTGGGTTCTCAGCCAACTCTGTTGTCCCTAATCTGTCAGGTCTCTGAGCTGATTCTGGAAAGAGCAGTGTAACTTCATGGATGTTTGTGAAAGAGGACAGGCTCTCCATTGGCCTAGAAATAGTGTCAAGGGTCATTTTCCTTCCCATCTGAAACAACTGTAAAAATATCTAGATGAAATGGTAAGTTCTTAGAAACATAAAAGCTACAAGGACTATACCACAAAGAAACAATGCAATCAGAATGTAACTGTAACTACTCAGGAAACGGAATCAGAAACCAAAAACTTTTTCAACAAAAGAAATCCCTGGACCTGGTGGTTTCATGAGCAAATTCTAAAAAACATTCTTAAAAATGGGCAGAAATCCTTTTCAAACTTTTCCAGAAGCCCAAGGGAATACTTTATAATTCATTCTAAGAGGTCAGCGTTTCTCTGATATTAAAGTTAGAAAAGGACATTCATTCTAAAGAAAGAAAAAGCATGTTGTACACACTTATAATTCCATCACTCAGGAAATGGAGACAGGAGAATTGTAGTTTGAGGCTGGCCTGGGCTGCATAGAGTCAGTGATATGAGGGGATGGGCAGGAAGAAGATGAAGGGCAAGAGGAAGAAGGGAAAAGAGAGGTAAAAGAAGGGGGTAAAGGGAGGGAAAGAGAAGGTGGAGAGAAGGGTAGGAGAGAAGAAGACTGTACTTCACTTGGCTACCCAGCAGGCTAAAGAAAGAGGATCATTTTAGCTCATGAGTTTGAGGCTATCATGGGTAACATAAGTAGATTGTATCTCAAAACAAAACAGACAGAACTTACCTAACCATACCTCCTGCTCCAATATAGACCAGTATCTCTTATGAATATTGATACAAGGATTGTTACAAAATGCTAGCAAACAATGCTATAATATAGTAAAAGGATTATATACTATAGCCGAGGGGGTCTTATTCTTAGGAGGTAGGAATAAGTCAACCCATGAAAATTAACAAATACAGCAAAGTGTTTAACAGAATGGAGAAAAGCACATGATCATCCAGATACAGAAAAAGTATCTGACCAAGTACACCATCTTCTCATGACAAAGTATGACTATAAAAGTCATACGTACAGGCGGATCTCTGTGAGTTCGAGGCCAGCCTGGTCTACAAGAGCTAGTTCCAGGACAGGAACCAAAAAGCTACACAGAAACCCTGTCTCAAAAATCCAAAAAAAGGGACTTAATTGGGGGAGGGGTAGGGAAATGGGAGGCGGTGGTGGGGAAGAGACAGAAATCTTTAATAATTAAATAAATTTAAAAAAATAACAAAAAATCCTATTTAAAAAACAAAAATAAAATAAATTCACCTATGAGTACCACTTTAAAAAAAAATAAGAAACAACTGGCATATGGTCATACTTTTATCTCTGTAACTATAGTCGTGTTCACCATTCACCCATGGGCCACACATTATATAATTGTATTCAGTGCATGATATCTCATTAAATCATCACACTCATTTAAAAAAAAATCCAAAAAAATTAAAAATTAAAAAAAAGTCATACATAGTGATGAAAAACTGAAAACCATTTCCCTAAGACGCCCATTCTCATCACTTCTACTCATTTCTAGAGGTCTCTGCTATAGCAATTAGTTACGTAAATGAACTCAGGGTGGGAGCTCTAAGCAGAAACTAGCAGAGAAATGCAGCTTACTAGTTTGCTCCCCTGTCTTGCTCAGCTATCCTTCTTATACAGCTCAGGCCTACCAGCCTAGGGATGGCAGGCAAGGCTGGGTCTTTCTACATCAATTAGCAATAAAGAAAATGCTTCATGGGCTAGAGAGATGGTTCAGAGGCTAAGAAAACTGGTTGCTCTTCCAGAGGACCCGGGTTCAATTCTCAGCATCTACATTGCAGCTCACATCTGTTAACTTCAGTCCCTAAAGATTCAATACACTCTTCTGGCCCCTGCTGACAATGCACACAGACTATGCACAGACATAGATGCAGACAAAACACCCATATACATTAAATAAATAAGTTAAAAAAGAAAAAAATGCCCACAAGTCAATCTGATGCAAGCAGCTCTTCCCACGTGACTTTGAATTACATCACATTAGCATCTGAAGCCAACTATGACAGTAAGCACTGTGAGTATAAAATCATCAGTGCTAGGAAAGCTCTTCATACACACACTAAAATGTCAGAACTATGTTTAAGGTACTTCAGGAACAGTTAGAAATTCTATTCTAATGCCCAGTCAAACTTCACTTAACTTTGTGTATATGCATCCATGCACATGTGTATATGTAGGGATACTTACCTGTGTTGGGTACATGTAGTGTTCAGAGACTGATGTCAGAATGTCTTTAGTTACTTCTGCATCTTATTACTCTTTTAGGTTTTATTATTATTATTATTTATTTGTTTTATTTATTTATTGAGACAGGGTTTCTCTGAATAACAGCCCAGGCTATACAGGAACTCACTCTGCAGACCAGGATGACCTCGAATTCAGAGATCCGCCTCTCTCTGCATTCCAAGTGCTGGGATTAAAGGTGCACATCACCACTGACTATCTTATTCATTATTTTTATGTACAAATGTTTACCTATACCACATTCTTGCAATGCCCACAGAGGCCAAAGAGGGCATCAGAGCCATCTACAACTGGTGTTACAAAAAGCCGTGAGTCCCATATGGGTGCTGGGAACCAAACCCAGGTCCTCTGCAACAGGAACAAGTGCTATTACTAACTGCCAGGGCATCTCTCCAGCCCCTTTCATCTTATTTTTTGAGACAGATTCACTCACTGAACCTGTAGCTCACCATTTTGGCTAGATTGACTGGCCTCTGAATTCCCTTCTCTGCCCCGACTTATTTGTGTTTTAAACTGGATGATGGAAAAATTAACTCAGGTCCTCATGGTTGCACGGCAAATGCTTTACTCAGAAAGTCCTCATTTTTAAGTGAAAGTAATCAACTCAAATAGCAAGATTTAAAAGCAAATACATTCTGACATAATACAATCCAAAGATACTAATTTAATACATATTTGCTAAAAACTATGGTAAAAAGGTGTTAAAAAGACTTTGCTTCCCATAATTAAGCCATTGTTTGTTTCTTGTCTTTTCCCTTTTTTTTTCAAGACAGGGTTTCTCAATGTAGCCTCAGTTGTCCTGGAACTCACTCTGTAGACCAGGCTGGCCATGAACTCACAGAGATACTACCTGCCCTCTGCCTCCCTGGGTGCTGGGATTAAAGGTGTGAGCCACCACCGCCCAGCTAACTATTATGTTTCTTAAGAGCAGAAAACTTTATCTGTACAGTAAAAAACATTGTCATTCATAACATGTGATAGCCTCAAACCTTCCGTTACACTTTCAGCTTCAAAGTTTCAGGCATTGCCCTCTGAAGGTTTCTCACAGGGAATGTACCTCTTGCTGCTACAAATGCTTAGCTTTCCAAGATTCCATCTGAAATCTAGGTAGAAGCCTGTGGAAAGCTCAAGTTCTGCTTGTATAGACCCCTCCCCCAGTCCATACATTCCCAAGTGGATGCTCCTCAAACTATTAGAAGCTGCATAGCAAGTACTTTCTGGGACAGAATAGACTTCCCATCCAATGCGAGACCTTAATTTTCTAGACTTCTCCGCAGCTTCTGAACTCTAAGAGGTGGTCTTTCACCTTCCCTGCAAGCAGTGCACAACTCTTTCCCTGCCTGCTCTCCTGCGAAGAACATTTCCACAAAGGGACAACGCAGAGCACAAGGGAATGTTGAGGAGTTGATGGCATTTCCACCCACAGTCACTCACGTCTGTGCCTCGCTGCTGAACTTCCTGAGTTGGTCCATGTCTAAGTCTTTCTACAGATTCGATTCTCAGTGCTCCTTCACCAAGCACCAGTGCTGTCCACCCGTCTTTAGTGTCCTGAGACTCTACGTAAGGAAAGCGTGGGAAGTTTCCCATCGCTGGCACAGTAGACCAAGGTAGACCATAGTAGACCACCTTGCAGAGCAGAAGGCTGGCTTGGAGCTCTCATTCCCACTCCTCTTCCTGAGAACTCTTGAACACCAGGTCATACGTGAAGGTGATTCTCGTGTCATCCTGAAATTCCTAGTTACTTATGGTGTAAATTATTGACAGGAGATCTGAATCCAACGACTCACCCTGCTTTTTTGGAATGGTGCCTTAGTGGTAACATCCCACAGCTTTCAGATGTATTCTTACCTCTGCAAGAAGTGGCTGGAAAGTCAGGATGTCAATTTTCTGTTCCACACATTTTTTTAGTCTATCTGGTATTGGATACTGTGGAAGAAAACTTGGAAGTTGTCGCCTTGAATTCCTTAAAAGAAAAAAAAATGTTAAATCAAAAACAATTATATTATGTGTGTATAGGGTGTGTGTGCATACACATGTACAGAGGCCAGAGGACAACTGTAGATGGTGGTCATCAGGTGTATCATCCTTGACTTTTTCTTTCTTTCTTTTTATTTTTTTATTATTTTTAAAGATATATTTATTTATTATATATACAACTTTCTGCCTCCATGTATACCCACACGCCAGAGGAGGGATCCAGATCTCATTACAGATGGTTTGGAGCCACCATGTGGTTGCTGGGAATTGAACTCACAACCTCTGGAAGAGCAGACAGTGCTCTTAGCCACTGAGCCATCTCTCCAACCCTCATCCTTGACTTTTAAACATGGTCTCTGGTTGGCCTAGGATTACCTGATTAGGCGAGGCCAGCCAGCGAGCCCCAGGAGCTGCCTGTCCACCTCCCCAGGGGTGGGACTACAACATGGAGTACCATAGTGACTTGCTTTTTTTTATGGGTCTGGAGACTGAACTCAGTTTCTCATGGCTACACAGCAAGTACTGACTGAACTATACATGTAATTCTCAGTCCAGACTTTTATATTTATGAGTATCTCTTATCTGTAGTGTATGGGTCCAGAGATGTTGCACATTTTCTAGATTTTTGTCTCCCCAGGTCTCACATTTATTTGCTAGGCACTTTACCACTGAGCTATACTTCTACCTCATTATTTTTTACTCTGCAATATTTATAGAGATTTTATCAGTCATAGAATTTCTAAAATGTAACAAAATCTGAAATTTGTAGGTCATGTCAACATTCAGACATTTTCAGATTTCAGAAGACTTTGGGTTTTGGGTTAAAAATGTTCAACCAGGGGGCTGGAGAGATGGCTCAGCGGTTAAGAGCATTGCCTGCTCTTCCAAAGGTCCTGAGTTCAATTCCCAGCAACCACATGGTGGCTCACAACCATCTGTAATGAAGTCTGGTGCCCTCTTCTGGCCTTCAGGCATACACACAGAAAGAATATTGTATACATAATAAATAAATAAATATTTAAAAAAAATGTTCAACCAGTATGAGGCATACCCTGTCCTGTTTCAAAAGGCTAGAGTTCATGGAAACACCTGATGTCACACTGGGTTCACAGTGTGTCCCCATACAAGTTCTAGTCTGGCACTCCAGTCTGCAGCAGAAGCCAGGCAGAGCTGTGCAAGCTGGGGGAACCAGACTGGAAAATTCCCAGGGGCCTGCTCAAACCATGAAGCTCGAAGACAATGCGTTTAACTTCCTCAGTAGCTAAGCTCTTCTTACTGCACTTTCAGTGAGGACATGAGTACCAGAAATGATACTGACACATCACCAGGAAGAAGATATGTGGAGGGACGGAGAGACGGCTCCATTGTGAAGAGCACTGTCTGCTCTTCCAGAGGACCCAGGCTCAATTTCCAGCCTCTACATGGCAGCTCACAACTGTCTGTAACTCCAGTTCCAGGGGACCTGACACCCTAACACAGACATAAATTCAAGCAAAACACCAGTGCACATAAAATAAAAATAAGTTATTAAAAAAAGAAAGTGAATTTCCAAAATAAGAGAGGGAGGGAGGGAGGAAAGGAGGGAGGGAGGGAGGGAGGGTGACAGAGACCACGTTTGGTAAAAGCTGCCCTTGTGGAATCTGCTTCAACTGTTTTGCTGGTTCTTGGTGCCATGTTTCTCTGGAGAAATTTAATCTTCTGCCTTCATCTAGTTAGCTACATTCAAATTCACAGCAATTTTGTATACAGTAAGGCAAAAAACAGAGTAACAGAAAAGACAGAAAACATGGGAAGAAGTGAGGAGTGATAATGAGGACAGGACAGAGATCTCAGTCCCAGGACTCCTTCAACTCTGATGCAGTTTGTCCAAGTGGAGGGAACAGAGGTGAACTCTCCCTCTCTCAGCTTCATCGTCACTTCCTGTACAGAGGGTTCCTTCAAGAACTCTGCAGGATGTCTGATTGTGAGACTCTGGGTAAAAATGCTGCAGTCTACTACAGGGCACCCAACAGTACTGAAAGCTGCTGCTGCTGCTGTTGCAACTCAGGACTGTGCTCACCTCTGCAGCTGCAGGGTACTCAGGCAAATGGACATCTGGAAAGCAGGACACCTAGTAACCGCTAATAACTAGCTGCAAAAAGTACTGAGATATGGAGGGACTAAGACAATTAGCACACCTGTACACAAGCTGCTCTGTGAGTTTGAGACCAGCCTGGTCTACATAGTAACTTCTATGGTAGCCAGAGTTACACAGTGAGACCCTGTCTCAAAGACAAAAACAAACACAAAAGAGTTCTGCTCACATAGAACAATGGAATAGAAGGGAGAAGCCAGAAATGAACTCATACAGCTACAACCATGGGTTTTCAACAATGGTATAAAAAACAGTGGAGAAACGACAGTCCCTGATAAATCATGTAAGTGAAGAATGAAACAGATCTCCACCTCCTGTTTTCTAAAAATCACTTCAAAATGGATCAAGACCCTGTGGTAATTTATAACCTCAGAGGGAGCAGCACTATTAGGAAGTGTGGCTTTGTTGGAGTGGAACTGGCCTTGTTGGAGGAAGTGTGTCACTGGAGGTGGGCTTTGAGGTTTCTTATGCTCAGGGTACCACTCTGTATGTCAGTTGACTTCTATTGTCTGCAAAATGTAGGACTCTCAGCTCCAGCACCACGTCTGCCTGCACATCGTTACACTACCTGTCATGATGATAATGACTGAACCTCTACAACTGTAAGCAAGTCAATTAAATGGTTTTTTTTTTAAATAAGAGTCGTAAGAACCACAACTCTGAAACTGCATTTCAAGAGTTAGGCTCTGGCAAGGTTTCCTGCGCCTGTGACAACCACAACCAGAAAACAGCAGCAATGCTGGACAGAACTACATGGAATTCAAAGGGAAGGGGCAGCCTGTAAAGTTCTACCAACTAACAAGGAATTAAAATCTAGGATCTATTACAAAACCTCAAATACCAGCCATAAAAATAACAACAAAACAAAAATCTAAACCATCCAGCCAATATTTGGGGAAATGAATTAGACAGTTCTCAAAAGAAATTCAAATGGCTAATGAACATGAAAAATGCTACCTAAATTGGCCACAGACTCAGCAGAGGATGGACGGAGCCAGTGAGATGTGGGCCTGCACCGCTGCGGGACTGTGAGGTGGAACCACCACCAAGGAGGTCAGTGCAGAGGTTCCTCACAAACTGACACCAGAACCACCACAGATTAACTCCCAGGTCAGTGTCTGAGGATTCCAAAAGAGCACAGCACAGACACTTTTACATTCATGTTTATTTGCTTCACTGTCCTCAACAGCTAAGATATCCGATCAGCCATTTATCCAGCAGCAGCTGAAGGCAGAGTGTGATACATTCATACAAGAATTTTATTCAGGCATAAAAAAGGAAAATGGTTATGTGCTGAAACTGGATGAACTGGAGACTACCATCTTAAGAAAAAAAGAAAGGGAGGGAGGGAGGAAGGGAAAGAGTGAGCAGGAGGGAGGAAGGGAAAGAGTGAGCGGGAGGGAGGGAGGGAGGGAAAGAGTGAGCGGGAAGGAGGGAGGGAGGGAGGGAGGGAGGGAAAGAGTGAGCGAGAGGGAGGGAAAGAGTGAGCGAGCAAGCAAGTAAAGCAGCTTAAAAAGGGTCAATTCCTCCTGTAATCTCCTCTCCATGTGAAGACATACCCTGCGTGAAGTAGAAGGGAGACTGTGTGGGAAAGGGCTAATGGGAGAAGGAAAGAGACAGACGTGTGGAAGTAGAGGCAGACTACTGGAGGAGAGGGGTAAAGATGGAAGAGAGGCAGGCAGGTGTTATCAAGGTACAATTATCTATATGTCTAAACATATCACGAAGAAACCCATTATTTTGTATACATATTTTAAAAAAACTAAAGAAAGATGGATGTGGTAGCCCACACCTTTAATCCCAGCACTCAAGGAGGCAGAGGCAGGTGGATCTCTGAGTTTGAGGCCAGTCTGGTCTACAGAGTGAGTTCCAGGACAGCCAGGACTGTTTCACAGAGAAACCCTGTCTCAAAAAAACAAGCAATAACAATAAAAATTTAAAGCGGTCTGCTGCAATACATGTAGCTACCCAAGAGGAGTATGACTGACCCTGGGAGTCACCATGCAGGCATGAGACAGCAGCTGGGAGTGAGTGCTCACCATCACCCAGACAGCCAGGACACCAGTGACCTTATTCTAGAGCACTGGTTCTCAACCTGTGGGTTGAAACTCCTTCACAGATTGAAAGAATCTTAGGGGTTACCTAAAACTATTAGAAATCACAGATACTGGGGGAAGGAGAGATGGTGCAGCGGTTAAGAGCACTGACTGCTATTCCTGAGGACCTGGGTTCAATTCCCAGCACCCACATGGCAGCTCACAACTACTTGTAATTCCAGGAACCAACATCCTCACATAGGCAAAAAACACCAAAAAGGAAAAGAAAAAGAAAAAAAACACAGATATTTACATTACAACTCATAACAGTAGCAAAATTAGTTACCAAGTACAACAGAATAGTTTTATGGTTGGGGTCCCCACAACGTGAGGAACTGTATTAAAGGGCTGCAGCATTAGGAAGGCTGAGAACCAGGGCTCTAGAGGAGCTCTCATTCGTGGATATGCTAATCCTCCCTGGAAACAGCCAGGAAGGTCTCAGAACACTTGTACTTGGTCTATATATTAGTTTTCTTTGAGGCAACTCTAACTGGACAGGGTGTAGAGATAGAGTATCTGCTCTCATAACCAATACCTGAACGTTTCCCCTAGGCACACCCTGGAAGTGAGCAAGATCCATCAGCACTTACTACTGCTCTGTGCCAGAAAACTCTACATTTTGTGAGCTCTATACCATTTATGCCTCAAACCAAATGAGGTAGAGACTATCACTTACAAATGAAGTAAAGGCACAGAGAGGTCAAGAAACTTCCCCAAGGCCACACAGCATCTTGGTTGCAGTGCTGTGATTCAAACAATGGTCTAAAGAAGCATGGTGTCCACAGCTGCCTTCCAAACAATGGCCAGCAACAAGTGCAGCAACCCACAACACTGTCTGCTAACACAGTCTCCTTCAGTCTATAGTTTGGTAGAACTCCATCATCCTTTGTCTTAGACTATTACTGGGTTAACATGATCTGAACTCCAGAATTTTCTAGGATTACAGAAATAGTCGTCTTGCTCTGATGGGCTGTGGGCAGCCCTGACTCACACCCAGTACCGGGTCAAAGCCATCTAATACCCTCACACGTGCAGGCCCCATTTTGGGGGACCAAACTTAGAAGAAATGTGTTTCTTGAAAGTTTTATGCTTTGTTTACTTCAGACATGAGCAAATGGACCTGGGACCCAACCCAGGCAGAAACAAGGTTGTCCACAAACTTCCTATGCTCAAATCAGACTTTAATCTTAAATGATAGCAGGTCTTCCAAAAGGCTTCCTATGACCAAGCAATCTTGTGGCCCAATACAAGCTGCACTGAAATTCTGGGGATGGCTCTAAAAGCCACACCAGCCAACCCAACACAGATCTGCCGCTGATGGTGCAGCTGGGCGTCAGAGCTGGGCCTGCCCGGGAGTGGATGGCACGAGCCAAGAGCCAAACCATTTTGGCTTCAAAGTGGCCTCAAGATCTGCCACGGAGAGCAGAGTCGAGGGGTGCTCGGGCCTGGCCTGAACAGACACAGATCTGCTTTTACTAGTTCCATGGGAACACATCCTACCCCAGGAGCAGCCTTGCCCTTATCACCTCCTTAGCTGAGAAGAGGTGAAAGGGGACAGAGAATAGACAGGAAATCAGACAGCTCTCCAAACGGTACCTTTTCTGTGTGGTCACAACAACTGTAGTCTTTGCAGGCACTAACGTTTGGGGGCCTTTAGGCTTTTTCCAAGAGAACGGCTCACGCACGGCTATTAACGCCTCCTCACCACTTACGACATTCACTTCAAGATGTCGCCCAATGAGAAAGTTGGAGAAACACAGCAGAAGGAGCTCCTTGCAACGGCCAGGGTTTCTTAGAAGAAAAAAAAAAAGAAAGAAATTTAGTCTCCTTATGAATGAGGCAGATTCAGTCTGCTTTTCCTTCAGTATTTCAGGAAGTTGTAAAGCTAACAGCCATGCTGATTTCTTAGTAATTTTTTTACACAGTAATTTTACACAGAAAAGTTTATGTGCAGTATTTCCCAAGTGCGAAGGTCTATCATGACTAGGGAGCTGGGGCTCTGCATGTTATTCTTGGTTAGATTGAGAAGGCAGGAGAACTTGCTGATTTTGTCTCTATTTCCTGGGTGAGATTCTGAACCAAGTGAGAAGGAGAAGCAAGCTGAGCACAGGCATCACAGCTCTCCGGCTAAGTGCAATGGAACGTCTGCCACGGTGGACTGTGAACCAAAGCAAACCGTATTTCCTGTAGGTTGCTTTCATTGGGACATTTTTATCGTAACAACAGGAAAAGAAGCTAATATAGAAAACTGGTGGTGAGAAGTGGACCAATGCTGTGTTAAGTCCAAACACGTGGTTTTTTGGCCTTCAGAAATGTTTGTGGCTGGATTGTGGAAGAGTCTGATACTTATGGCTAGAAAATCCCTAGCATGCTGGAAACAGAGCTTCATGGGCCCTTCAGGTGGGTGGAAGACAAAAATGCAGAGAAAAACATGGAGGCAGGGCTGATGGAGATTTTGAAGTACAACAAAGATCCTCCAACAGGATTTGGGCTTAAGGTCATTTGTGTGATAATTTTGGCTAAGAATATGACCTCCTTCTGCCTCTATCCCGATAACTTGAATAAAACTAAATTTAAAGATAATGGACTTATTTGTTTGACAGAGAGGTCTTCAAATAGGAGAGCACTGGGCTATACTGCCAAAAGCTCCTGCTGTTGGCATGACAGAATATACTCTATCGTTTTGTTTTGTTTGAGACAAGGTTTCTCTGTATAGCCTTGGCTATCCTGGAACTCACTCTGTAGACCAGGCTGCTCTTGAACTCACAGAGATCCGCTTACCTCTGCCTCCTGAGTGCTGGGATCAAAGGCTGCACCACATCCTGCTGGATTATAACTTAGAACTGTGAGACCAAATGAACCATTTATTCCCTAAGTCATCGGTTTTTCCAGTATTTTATCAGGGCAACAGGCAAAGTAACTAATAAATCAAGATAAATCTAGGCGCTAAAACAATCCTTTCTGTAATTCTGAAAGTTGACAGGGAAAACATTTTCAGTATTCGCAAATTCATTAAGACTTCTAATCACGTGACGCGCACAGCACTGTTCTTGACTGCTCACTCCCAGCTGTGACATGCTCACCTCTGCTCATAACTATTTTTCTCTACCTAATTACTCCTGCTATGTTAAAACTCAGTTAAGCTGTCTCATTTTACATGGGTGACTCACCTAACAATCTGATGGGTTTGAAGTAAGGCAGTAGGATCAAAAATATTTAAATGACTGTTGATGGGAAGGAAGCCTGTACTCAAATGTCAACCTTGGTGACTACACGCTTTGAGCAGCCAGAACGGCACATGAGGAGAGAAAACAGGAGAGGAGAGGTGAGCGAAAGGCTAGGGAATGCTACCTGGTCACAGCCAACCAGGTGAACAGGCAGGATGGAGATAGTGACTTTCTAGTCTGGGCTGTGCCTGTCTTTCCCCTCCACCTCTCGTTCACCATAGTGTCTTGACAAGATGCCCAGAGGATAAGAAGACGGATGTAGATGGACTGAGATCGTGGGGACACCAGGACACAGTGAAAATGGGCTTAAGATGGCTACCATCAGAAGGACTCAAAAGCAGCGAGGGAGCTCACATTCAAATGGGTCATGAATACTACTTTCTCTGGAAAGAGTGAGTCAGGTTGTCTGCTGAAGATGACTGTGGGTCCTATTCTAGGTGGACAGTTTCTGAATCAATTTTTGTCTATGTATTTGGTTCCATCAGAGACAGGAATACATGCTTAAAAAACATACAACATAGACAGGCGGCTGCAGCACACACCCTTAATCTCAGCACTAGGAAAACAGAGGCAGGCAGAGCTCTGTGAGTTCAAGAGGCTGGGCTACAGAGTGAGCTCCAGGACAGCCAGTGCTACACAGAGAAAACCTGTCTCAAAGAAAAAAAATACATAAGCATCACAGATGATCCAAGAGAGAAACATGCACTAGTACCCCACAGGAAGCTCTTCCCAGCTCCATGCACATACTTGGCATCACATACGACCAAAATGGAAACTTTCTCCCCTGGAGGAATGAGGCCCCCAGGCTCAGACTCCTGTTTCTTCAATGTGTTTCCTTTTTCGCTACTTTCTTCTTCACAAGCACAATCATCTGGGGAATGACATTTAAACCAATAATTAGTGGATAAAGGTAACTTCTTCCTAACAATGTTCACACACACACACACACACACTTTTGCAGGTGGCTAACAGAACAGAGAAGCAGGTGAAAAGGATGTACCCGCAAGACCAGCCAGGACTAGGGAGAGGTCTCTGGAACTGGCCATCTCCTAAGGTACATGCTGGTCTGTGTCAAGCTGTTTCCATCCCTCTCTCAGCCCCAAGACTGGAGGAGCACAAGTATCCAAATTAAAGAGTTCAGACGGGTGGGCCACAAGGCCAGCTCAATTCCTGGACCTTATGGAGCAGCAGCTGCCCCATTTACCTGGAGAGTTTTCTGTGTTGTTCACCGGATTGCTCTCTGGGATCTCATCAGTTCTGTTTTCTCTATGATGATTCAATGAATTAACATTTTCACCCTCAGGAACAGAAACAGCAGCCTCCCCTGAGCAGGTCTGTTCTCTGCCTTGTGCCTCAAATCTAAACTGTTGAGCTTTATCCCAGCCAGCCAGTCTGCAACTGACGAGGTCCTGAGAAATCTCTCCTTTATTCCTGAAAAAAAGAAAAAGACCATGGACTGTCAGGACTTCAGAGCTGAGACATTCCAGTCAACTAAAACCACACAATGCAACACAGTGAAGGGTGCTGCAAACATCTTCACCGTGTTTGAGGGACATTTTAGGGCAAAGTCTATGGAGAGGATAATACAGTCTTGTTAGGCAGACCAGCCTTCAACTTGCAATAATTCTCCTGCCTCTACCTCCCCAGTGCTGGTGTTGAGTCACCATACCGCCTTGAGGTGAATTTTTTTTAATATTCATTCATTCACTCATTTACTCATTCTAATACATGTGTGGGCATGTGTCTCAGGGTGTGCTTGCAGAAGTCAGAGAGTAACTCAAGGGAATCAGTTCTTTGTTTCTTCCTTTACATAGGTTTCTCGGCCTGTACAGCAAGTGCCTTTACCCAGAGAGGCAACTCACTAGGCCAAGGAGTGAGATTTTTATAGACTTTCAGAGGAAAAAAATAAAAGGCACCATACAGTTTCTACAGATACCTTAAATCACAGTTTAAAAGCAGCTTGTACTCCCTCCTTATACCTGAATCTCCAGGGCATACTTACTCTATCCAGATCACCATCGCCTTGCTTTCTCCCTCCTTCAATGTTCCAAAGTTGGTCGTTCTCGTAACTTCAATATCACCTTTGTTTTTCAGTAAGAGGGCTCCATAGGGCTCTTGAGGGGCCTCAGCAACAGCGGCAGGGTCTCTAAAGAACACCCAACAGTGTCAAGGTGCTGAGCCTCTCTGCAGCATGGCTGCCTCTTCCTCACCTTCCTCCCACCTCCCTGGAGACCAACTGCCTGATAAGATGACAGAGGGGCCAGTCAGGGAGTCCACAAGTCCCACAATTTCTAAAAGAGCATCACAAGTCCCTCAAAGGCTAACAGCAAGGGGTGAATCAGGTAGCATCTGACCTATTCCCATAGAGGTTACAGTGCTGAGATTTCTGTTCTCCATTGCCTCAAAGCCTACAGTGGATGGATGTTGGGAGGAGAAGAGGAGGCACACAGGGCCTTGCATTCAGAGATCTCCACAACTTGTATGTGGAGTATTTTTCTTTGCTTTTAATTACAGGACTGCATACTTAGCACTGGTCCTGTAAGAGTAAGATGGAGATGAAAAATTCCCACTACTTAAACATTTCATTGTTCTTTTCTACACTTGCATTTGTCTAGAAGTACAACTAACACTGTGCTACAACAGCCTGCAGTATGTGGCGCAGTATGCTACTTTGTAGCCTACAGCAATACTTATATAACTGTACTCTATGATATACGCACAATCACTAAGCTGCCTGAGCAGTGACATATTTCTCAGAACATATATCCAGTATTAAGCAATATCTGACTGTATGTGAAAACAACTCAAGGGGAAGTTTTGCTCTTCAGAAAATTAGAAACTTCTTTCTCTTACAAAGAATCCTTTCTTCTTCTTGTCCACATGCTCTGTGATCCAAGCATGGAATGGGCAGCATGCCCTGGCTCCCTAGGCCCAGCAGCTTCCACTCCATGGTCAAGATAGACTGGGCATGTCATGGAGCAGAGCTGTCTCAGACACGGGGCTTGGTGCTAGATGTGGGGCAGAAAAGTAGACAAAGTACTTTCCCACGCAGAACTGGTGTTTTATGGAGGAGACAGGACCGTGAGAGAAGAATGAAAGGCATCTAAGGGAGCCACTAGTGTTAGATATGCTGGTACACGCCCTTAGTCCCAGAAGTTGAGAGGCAAAGGGGGCACATCTTTCTGAGTTCAAGGCCAGCTTGGTCTATATAGGAAGCTCCAGGCCAACCAGGACCATATAGCAAGACATTGTCTAAAACAAACAATTTAACAACAACAAACTTCATATAAAAGTTGGGCTAGATGTGTAGCTCAGTGGGCAGAGTGCTTACTTAACATACACAAAGCTCTGGGTTCACTCCCTAGAACTACACAAATGATATGATTGTATATGCCTCTTTATTCCAGGTTTTAGGAGACAGAGGCAAGAGTATCAAAATTCAAGGCCATCCTCAGCTACATAGTAAGTTTGAGGCTGTCTTAAGACCCTGTCAAATAAAACAGGTGAATAAAGAATAAAATTATAAAATGACAATAACTACTATATGATTTGAATATGATTTGTCTTTTACAAGACTCATGCTGAAGTTTAATCTCTACTATGAAGAGGTGGGATGCTGCCCCTTCCCAAACAAAACAAAACAAAGCAACAAAGAGGTGGGTCCAGATAGCACTTCTGGGGACTGAGTCCCAGGGTTCTGCCCTTATGAACAGATTAGAGTAATGGGTTATCTCCAATGGGTCCATTATATAAGCCAATTTAACTAGGGTTCTCTTAACATGTGATGTTTTGTGTTACCCCAGGACTCTGCTGACCATAAGGCCATTTCTGGATCTGGGGTATAGCTCAGTGGTAGAGCATTTTGTCAGAGTGCACAAGGCCCTGGCATCAACCCTTAGCACTGAGGCTGGGTGGGAGAGGTGGAGGGAGTCCCATTATTAGATGCAGCCCTTGATCATGGACCTGAGCAAAGAGTCAAAATAAACCTCATTCTCTTGTACCTGACCCAGTCTATGGTAATGTGTCATCAGCAACAGAAAATGGATGAAGACAATCACTACCAAAAGAATAAGGATTAAGGAATTCTTGGGGCTGAGTGTAGTGGGATACACCTAAAGGAGGCAGAACTAGGAGGATCTCTTGTGAGTGTAAGACCAGCCTGATATACATAGAGAATTCCAGGACAGCTAGAGCTACATAATAGAGACCCTGTCTAAAAAGCAAATAAAAGGAGACCCTTGGAATATTCTACCTTCAATCAACCACAAAGGAGAAGACTCTTTTAACCAGAAGTAAATACAGGGCCTGGAATGTCAACTATTCTGACTTAATAAAATACAGCATATATGCTCAAAACAGGAATACGTTCTGAGAAATGGGTCTTCAGGTAACTTTATGCTTGTGTCAATAACATACTATACTTGCAAAGACCTAAGCAGGCCACAATCAATGTCATTATGTGATACAATCTTTAAGGAAAATTTTAAACCTAGCTTTCTCTTATCTCCTCTCTCTCTCTCTCTCTCTCTCTCTCTCTCTCTCTATCTCTATCTATCTCTCCTGTGTAATGCTATGGCTCACATGGAAGACAGAGGACAACTTGTGGGAGTCAGCTCTCTCCTAGTATGTTAGTTCTAGGGATTGAACTCAGGCCATTAGCCTTGGCAATGAGTACTTTTAACTGCTGAGTCACCTTGTCAGCCTGGTGGTATGATCTTATGGGACAAGCATCATATATACACAACCCATGAATGATTGAAATGTTAGACAGAACTTGACTACAACTCTTAAAAAATATAGTTAAAATTGCTCTTTTTATTTCCAAAGAAGAATGGTTTGGGTACCACCTCTTCACGGGGGTCATGCACAGTGCTCTCCAGATGTAGCATGACTGGCTGCTCTCCACCACCACAGCATTGACAATGTCGTGCCTCCTTGGTATGTACCCTTCCGGCAGCTTCAGAGAGTCCAGGCTGAAGAAGATGCTGTCCTCTAGCACCCCATTCCTCCCACACAGGCTGGAAATGCAAACCTGCAAGTGCAGTGCTGAATATTGCTTCAAAGAGTCTATGCACAGGGGCACAGTTCTCAATACTTGTTTCTCTGACTCTGACTACCCCAGTCTGGTCTTGCAAAGCCAGTAAAGTCCAGTACAACATGGATGCTCAAGATCCTGGGAGCTTTCAGGCTAAAAAAAGAGATTTGTGGTGGTGGCTGACATCTTTCCCCAACTGCTCTGTCATGGTCCAGTTCATGCATCCACCTCACCCCAATGCAAACTCAATGCTTCCACAACCCCTGTCAATCCCTAAATCACCAGCTGACAAGGAAGTCCAAGGCCCTCAATTTATCATGTGTATGCTTTGTCCTAGACACCTTTAACACATCCAGGTAAATGCTGTAAGTCAGTTAATTGTACAAGCATGCTGCTGCCTCTACTTCCCTTTAAAAATAGTTATTTTCTCCGTGTGGGTGATTTGCCTGGATGTTTTTGCACCATGTGCATGCAGGGCCCTTGGACGGCAGAAGAGGGAGCGCACTAGATCCTGTGGAACTGGAGTTCACAGACAGTTGTGAGCCACCAAGTGGGTGCTAGGCAAAAAACCTAGGTCCTCTGGAAGAACAGCCAGTACTCTTAACCACTGAGCCATCTCTCCAGCCACACCTCTACTTCCTTAATGAAACACAGGCTAAGACTGAGCTTTATCTATGCAGGCTTACTACAGCATCAAGGAGAATCCCTGGCAGCAGTTGTGGCAGAAACTCACTCATCAGCACATTACCTTGTCCACACGCTTGTACCGCAGTGGCTTCACGGAAATTGCTTCGCTGCTCCATGTCCCTGGTCTGATCCAGTACTCAGCCTCTACCCAGTCTCCCTTACATGGGCGGAAGCCTGAATGGCCAAAGAAAAAACTTCAGTAAAATTCAAATGTACAGTGCACTCTGAAGTTACGACACATTGAAATAATTTCTGGTCCATCTTCCCTCATCTCTCTGTCATGATCCAATCCGTGTAACCCTCACCTGAAGCAATCCATGTTCTCATATTAGTTACATGGAGCAGAGTTTGGCTATCAACCATCCTCCAGTCTCCAAACAGTGACTCTAATCTTCCTAATGCCACGGTGCCTTAAGACAATTCTTTATCTGTGGGTGACCCCCAACTACAACATTATCTCATGATTACTTCATAACTAATTTTGCTGCTTTATGAATCATAATGTAAACATCTGCTTGCGATCCCTGTGGAGTCACAACCCACAGGTTGAGAACGCTGCTCTAAGAGCACAGAGAACCCAGTGGTCAGTCTCAAGTCAGGCCTGTTAGCTCAGATCCTAACCCCATGAAATCTACTCTCTATATTTTGTCATATCAAAAGTATTTTTAACCCGGTGTGGTGGGGCACACCTTAAGTCACAACACACAGAAAGCAGAGGCAGGTATATCTCTGAGTTCAAGGCCAGCCTGGTCTACAGAGAGAGTTCTAAGCTAGCCAGGGCTTAGAAAAAAACAGTAACAAAACCAAAACCAGAATAAAATCCCAAAGAACCTGGGCTGTGAAGACTGCATGCAAGATGACCTGTATTAAAATGCCAGAATCACGTAAAATCTAGGTGTGGTAAGAAAGAGAGAGGGAGAGAGAGGGAGAGAGAGGGAGACAGGGAGACAGGGAGAGAGAGAGAATGAGAGGGGGCGGAGAATGTGAAGTCTTGGAATTAGGACCAAATTTCTAATCCTTAACATAATTCTGCTGTTTTATACTGTGTATTTACCAAACAGTGTCCTCAGCTTTGAGGACAACTCTGTAGAGTCAATTCTCTCCTTTCATCTATTCAAGATTCTAGGGCTCATACTCAGCGTGCCAGGGTTGCATAATATACACCTTTACCCATTGAGCAACCTGACCAGCTTTGGGTGCAGGCCTTAAAAGCAACAACCAAGTCCTCAGGAATATCAGAGACGAGAACAACTCAAGTAACAGCTTTAACTAACGAGGAGGAATGTGAGCCAGGTGGACCTTGCTGGGCTGTGTCTGCTGCTAGAGTCCTGGAAAGCCCCTTAGTCTACTACTATTTGGACCCCATGCTTTGGGATCTTACCCAGGGGCCATCTGGCAATGTCTTTCATATTGTATTTCCTTTCAAGGATGTTATTTTGCTATAGTCACTGGGTTTTTATCAATCATGATGTTAGTAGAAAATTCCACATCTCTGAGCACACCTCTCACCCTACAGAAGAACCTTTGCCTCACAGGACTTTTTCTGAGTTAGAAAATCCATATGTGTCTTTACCTCTCAGGTAAACCTTCTGTACCTCTAGTGAGGTAGAATAAGGTAGAAAAGACCAATTATTAGATGCTCATTTAGGGGTTTACTTAAAGCATTATTTTTACTGCCCATTTCTAAACTGGACCTCACTTGCTACCTTGAGCAGAATGACCCGGAGAAATTAGCTGAAACAATCAGTTGTTGCCCTTATCAACCAGCTGATTGCCATATACACTCCTGTAAAATCATGACACCCTGCCCCACACCTCCTACCTTGTGGTTTTAGACCTAAAATGGAGCCAATACTGAGGCCTTTCAGGAATTATCCTGGTTTCGATTCACTGGTGACATCACTCTTCTGACTGCCACTGGTGTCAGAGTGCTTATTCCAGAAAGATTCGCTCAACATAACCCATGGCTGCAGTGTGAAATACATCTCCCATCAAGGCTGCAGTGGGGATGGCTTCCAGTTGGCATGGCTGGGGGGTCTCAACAATCACAGACAACCTTCTTCAAAATCCCCAACAGCACCTGCCAATTTCATTTTGAGAACCACAGGTCCAGTGAGAGTGGCACCCAGGCTATAGGGCAGCTGATCTCTCATCTTTTGACACGTCAGTCTAGTGCTGCTTTACAGCTCAAAAGCCTTGGTAACAGTTTCAGTTCCTTCCTGTTTGTAGTGTGCACACCTTTTGGCCTGAGGTCTCCAATGACTAGCACAGCATTCACGACTAGACAGCTGTTGTTTAGCATACACAGGATTAAACTAAGTGAATGACACGAACAAATTATTTCTTTAGGTACAAAGTAAAAATTTAGCTTGGCTAGAAACAAATATAACTAAAAATGGAAAATGAAAAAAAATGCAAGGTGATCCAAGTCTTACTGTAATGAATGCAAAGTATCTTAGAACTGTTCCTAACCACGTGTAATGGCTCAAACCTCTAGTCAGACCAAGCACTCAGGAGACTTAGGCAGGAAAGGGAGATCACTGCAAGTTCTATCCTGGTCTACAATGTGAAACCCGGTTACAACAAACAAAAAGAAAAGAACATCTCTTAGACCAATACACTGTTATATTAGCAACAAACTTTTTTGTTTGTTTGGTTGGTTTTTTGGTTTTTCAAGACAGGTTTCTCTATAGCTTTGAAGCCTGTCCTGGAACTAGCTCTTGTAGACTAGCCTTGAACTCACAGAGATCCTCCTGCCTCTGCCTCCCCAGTACATGAGCCACCACCTGACACAGCATACTGTTCTTATATTAGTGACCAGTGAATGTGTTTGAGACATAAATACAAAACAAGTAAAAGCAGAGTTTAAATCATGATCCCCCCAATCCAAAGTCTACCTAACATTCAAGAACCCTTGAGTGAGGCCAACACCCGGCAGCCATTCCCAAACATGATTTTTCAATAATACATGTAGTCAATTCAAGCTTAATACATAAAAATTACTAAAAGACAGAACATTTAATTTTAAATATGAAACAGAAATCCATCTAGCTACCTTCACACACACTCTCCAGAGAGAAGTATGTGGTCTGGCTGATGTAACCAGCACCTTCCAACATGGAAGTCACACATCCAATCAGCACTCTGGGGCTGGAGTCTGACAACCCTTTGCTAGAGTTTTTGTTATCATCTTCCCATTTATCAGAGACAGCTTCCACCTGTAAGACAAATGAGTGATTACATCATTATAAAGAAGAATAAGAAAAACAAATTACAGGCAGGACTGGGATGTGCAGGAACAGGTACAGTGGGTTCAGTGTCTGGGAAGATTTGCTTCCTGATTCACAGAAAGTGTTTCATGAAAGCACTTTTTTAAAAAAGAGTTAAAACAGACACCCAGATTAAGCTGGATGTGGTAGAGCATGGTTTTAATTCCAGCACTCAGGACACAGAGGCAGATGAGTCTCTATTAGAGTCCTGCCTGGTCTATGTAGTAGTCCCAGGTCAACCAAGTCTACACAGTGAAACCGTCTCAAAAAAAATCAATAAAAAAAGGGGGGAGGGGGAAGATTCGCCTGTAATTCTGGCCACCATGGGTTTCAGAATGTAACATACTTTTGGAGACAGCTGTATAGCAATTCCTTCTGAATAAACATAAAAATATTCAAGAAAACATTAGTAAAATGAATGTAATGGCATATTATAAGGAATATACACCACAAACAAATAGGGTTTATCCCAGAATGCAGAAGTAGTTAAACATTTAAAATTCAATCAACATATCACACTGATAAGATGAAAAAATTAAGTGAATATTTCCATTGATGTATAAAAATCACTTGATAAAATTCAAACCTTCTAGGACAGGGAAGAAAGGAAATATGAGATCTAGCATGGCCAAAGCATACGGCAAACCTGTATGAAAGTGTCTTGGGACTAAGAGATGGCTAAATAGTTAAGAACGCTGAGTGTTCTTTCAGGACCCAGGTTCAATTCCCAGAACCTACATAGCAATAACTGTATTTCATTTGTATTTTAATAAATAAAGCTTGCCTGAAGATCAGAGAGTAAAACAGTCGCACTGATCAGCCTTCAGACCCGGCAGTGGTGGCACACACCTTTAATCCTAGTAGACACACTAGTGTGCCACAGAAACTGCCAGTGGTGGTGCACACCTTTATTCCCAGCCCTAGAGAGAAATATAAGACTGGAAGAGACAGCTCTCACACAGTCTCATTCTGAGATTCCTGGAGGCAGGATCACCTTTTCAGACTGAGATAGAGGTAAGAGCCAGTGGCTGGCTGTTTAGCTTTTCTGGCCTTCAGGCTGAATCCCAATTTCTGTCTCTGGGTTTCTATTAATCGTGTTACAAATAACCATCTGTAACGTTAGTTCCAGGGGATCTGACGCCCTCTTCTGGCCTTGTCATGCACTGCATACACAAGGTAAACAGACATGTGCAGACAAAACATCTATACACATAATATTTTTAAAAAAACTCAAAATTTTAATGTCTTTATAAAAGTTGTCACCATGCAAGGAATAGATGCCACAATAATTTTATATTTAAAATTTTCCAGGCTGGGAATAGTGGCACACACCTTTAATTCTAGCATTCAGGATGCAGAAGGAGGCAGATGTTTTGGAGTTCAAGGTCAATGTGGTCTACATAGCAAGTTCCAGGGCAGCCAAGTACACATAGAGAGATTCTGTCTAAAAACAAAAGAAAAATCTCAGCAATCCTTTGCAATACAAACAACGAAGCAGGAATAAAAAGGGAGCTTTTCCAGCACAGTAAAGGAACATAAATAAAGGAATATGCCTGCCATGGTTAGCGTCACCCAATGCTGGTGATGAAATGCTTTCCTCCACAGTCAGGAAACAGGCGAGGGTGTCCACTCTCCTCATGTCTATTCAATACTGTACTCAAAGTCTTCACCAAAAAAAACTAGGTAAGAAAAAGAAACTAAAGGCTATATCCAAATTAAAAAATTAGTAAAATTATCTTTGTTCACAGATGCATTTATAAATTCCTGAAGATTTCACATTTTTAAAAAAAAAGCCCCCAAGTGATTAAAGCTATTAATGGAATTTGACAAGGTACCAGGCAAACAATTTGTTTTGTTTCTATGTTCTTACAATAAAGAATACAAAATGGAAATTAAACTTCAAAAAGAAGCTGGACATGGTAGTGCATACCTTAATACCAGCATTTTGGTGGCTAAGACAGAAGATTGTGAACTCAAGGCTAGCTTAGGCTATAAAAGAAGATTCCATTAAAAAAAAAAAAGAATCAACAGTCAAGGAGACAAATTAAGATGAAAAACTTAATCATGTAATTACACTAAATGGAACTATGTAACAAAATCAACAATAATATTGAGAGCTAGTGGTTGAGAATTCCTGCATTGTTATCATCAGGTTCAGAGTGCAGATCCTAACAGTCATGTAAACAAGTTGATACAATGTTGCTAATTTAATATTAATTTGATCATTTTGTATCATTTAATCTATCGATTCTATTTCTAAGACTTTATACTATCAAAGAACTATTTTTATATAAAATAGGAAATTGCTGAATAAAAGCCACTGATCATTTTGATAGTCAAATATTTTGTTGCTGTTGTTCTGTCTTTGTTTGAGACAGGGTCTCACTAGGAAGCCTTGGCTGGCCTGGAGCTCACTGTGTAAGCCAGGTTAGTTTAGAAGTCACAAAAATCTGCCTGCCTCTACTTTCCAAGTGCTAGGATGGCCGATCTTTATAATTTTAAACAATTATTTTTAAAACACTAGAGAAATTTTAAATAAAAATTAAAGAATAGGTGACACCGCATAAATTTATAGGAAAACTTTGCTTTCTGAATTACAAATTTCTATGTCTGAATTATTTGCCATTACCATCATTTGTGTTTTAAAACAGAAATCTCTATAAAGGACAAAAGCTGTCCCTCCCAGGCACACTTCACCACGGCCTTCTTGGCTGGGCCATGTCTGAGAGTCACAGTGAAGGGTAACTGCTCCTAGCATGCTAAGACTCACCCTGATTGCTTTCAGTCCATTCGACACCTTGTTTTCTTCAACAATGGCAATAACCTCCTGCCCAACATTCAGAAGGACTTTGCTGGTCACAGCATCATTGGAAAAGTAGATCAGATCATCAATCATGCCATAATCACTGCAGTATCTTGTCACAACGCCCTGCACAGTTTTCAACCTGGTATCACCTGGGACAAGTTAGCAACGAGGTTACATTAGTAACAAAAGATAATCCCAGAGCCAGAGAAAATGGCTCAGTGGCTTAGTGCTCCCTGTTCTTCCAGAAGACCCCAGTTCAACGCCTAGCACCCACAGGGGCTGTGGTGGAGTGTCGTAACCATCTGTAGCCCCTGAGGATCTCATACCTTCTTCTGGCCTCTGTAGCTACCAAACACATACAGAGTGCGCTCTCTCTCTCTCTCTCTCTCTCTCTCTCTCTCTCTCACACACACATACATACATACATACATACATACACATACACACACACACACAATTTTAAAAAGTCAAATCCTACTACAATTAAACTCTACAGAAAAAGGCAAAGTATGGGTATTCATGGGGACAGGAACTTATTGGCTGGATTTGAGAACTGGAGAAGCAGCCATTGAAGTATGTTTGAAAGAGTGATTTTGAAGACAGAATCCTAGGTTCTGAGGGGCGCAGGCAGTGAACAGGGCGGGGCGAGCTTTGACTCCAAACTCAGGCTGCCTGGCTTGACTCTAGCGCTCCTACCATGTGTAACCCTGACGTGGCCCTTAACCCTTTACACGTCAGCTACCACCTATGAAATGAAGTCAGTAGCTACATGACAGCGGTTGTATGATTAAACGGCAGACTATATGCATAATGTGCAGACTTGTGAGTGGCTCGCATGGGCTAGGCACCCTGTATATGATCAGGTATAGATGGGCATCTGAGGAGGCCTAGACATGCATTATCTGTTACCATCTCATCACCGTCTTAGACACAGCCTAAGAGGGTAAGGCTGCAAACAGCACTGAGGGCACACGGAAGGGCATCTCCTCAAGGACCAAAATAAAAAACACCAATAATAGCCTTTGCTGGAGAGGTTGTGGAGAAAGGGGTACACTCATCCATTGCTGGTGGGAATGCAAACTTGTGCAACCACTTTGGAAAGCAGTGTGGCGGTTTCTCAGGAAATTCGGGATCAACCTACCCCTGGACCCAGCAATACCACTCTTGGGAATATACCCAAGAGATGCCCTATCATACAACAAAAGTATATGCTCAACTATGTTCATAGCAGCATTGTCTGTAATAGCCAGAACCTGGAAACAACCTAGATGCC
The DNA here is from genome assembly GCF_018167655.1 of Microtus oregoni. Taxonomy (NCBI): domain Eukaryota; kingdom Metazoa; phylum Chordata; class Mammalia; order Rodentia; family Cricetidae; genus Microtus; species Microtus oregoni. Next base: position 4,690,464 of record NW_024543081.1, read on the forward strand.
CTTCAATGGAAGAATGGATGAAGAAAGTGTGGAATATATACATATTAGAGTACTACTCAGCAGTGACCCATCGTGGGCTGGAGCTGCAGCCACCACCTGAGTCCCCACTACACCTTTCCCCTGACCTCTCACTGGCAATTCAATTCCACAGGACACCTGTGGAAACAGTGCAGCACGAAAACCGGATCAAGCTGTGGCTGAAAGCCGCTGTTCTCGCCCTTCCTCACGCTGTGGCCCTTTAATACAGCTCCTCGTGCTGTGGTGACCACCCCCCCCCACACACACACCATAAAATTATTTCATTGCTACTTCATAACTATAGTTTTGTTACCGTTGCGAACCATAATGTAAATATCTGATATGCGACCTCCATCGGGTGGCCTGCCATAGGTCGAGAGCCATTTCTTTGGAAGGATAACGTTATTTCTGCATGTTACATTTGGCACATTAGCACACCTACATACAGGCCTTTATCATGCTGCGCTCAGCAACTCCATTTTTTTTTTTTAAAAAAATGTTATTTTTAGTTTCTCTTAGAGGAAATTTCATTCTTTTAGAGGACGGAGAAAGCAACCAGCCCGAATTCCCATGCGGGGTTGGGGGCGAGGGGCTAGAGAGAAAGGCACAGTGACGTCAGCAAACATAGCGCTTAGACCCGGGAGGGGTAGGTAACCTCTCCGAATTAGAAGCCTGGGGACGGTAAACAATCCAAGGGGAACGATTTCATCGCTCTTTGAAAGGACATGAGGTGGTGAGAGTATGATTTCTAGACCTCCAAGAGGTCGGTGGGGGCAGAAAGCAGGCAGAAACGTGCAGAGACAGCAGGTCCCTCTGTGTGGCACCAATCATGCATTGTTAAGGTAAGGGAGAACGAGGAAACCGGTGGCAGCGACCCAAGAGTTTAACCCAGCACTCAGGAGGCAGAGGCAGGCACATCTCTGTGAGTTTGAGGCCAGCCTGGTCTACAGCGTGTGTTCCAGAACAGCCAGGACTACACAGAGAAACCCTGTCTTGAAAAACCAAAACCAAGAAGCAAGGGCCAACCTTAAGCCTCTAATGGCCTGTTCTTGGGCCACACGGAAAGAGGGGAGCACCAAAGAAGGCACCCTAGCATGACCCTAAGGGGTCACAGCCTGCCCCACCTCCCAGACCTGCTGAAGGGCTTCCTGCTGGGGGCTCCTAGAGCCCTTACCTTCCGACAGCTCCGGCCCGTGTTGCCCGACCTCCTCCTCCGGGAGGTCCTCCCTCCTCCAGAAGAAGGACACCAGCTTGGCCGCTAGGCGCAGCATGGCACCCACTCAGCTTCCACTCCAGCCCCAGGAGCTTGCACGCCACAGCCCCGCCCATTGGCCACTACGCAAGCGCCCCTAGAACTCAGCCAATAGCGTTGTTGTGTCTGCGCCTGCGCCTGCCTGTCCTAGGACTCAGCCAATAGGATCCTTGCATATGCCGTGAGCCACGACCGTTAGCAAGGCGAGTTTGACGGTTAGCACGTGAGGGAGCCCCGAGTTCCTCGTGGAGGCCAAAGAGACCTGACATGCGCAGTGTCCTGACCGTGGGGAGGGGCGGGACTTCAGGCTGGATGGTCTCAGCATGAAGCTGGGGCGGGCATCTCTGCTCAGTCCACTTAAGTAAAAAAATGAGGCCCGGCTGTGGTGGTGGTGGTGGTGGTGGTGGTGGTGACGCAAGCCTTTAATCCCGGCACTCGAGAGGCAGAGGCAAGCAGATCTCTGTGAGTTCGAGGCCAGCCTGGTCTACAAAATGAATTTATGATAGCAAGACAGCTTGGACTGTTACACAGAAAAACCTTGTCTTGAAAAACAAAAACAAAAAAATTAAAAATAAAGCCCACAAAACAAACAAAGCAAAGAAAGGTGAAGAATTTCCCCACCGAGTGTGACCTTAGGAGTGATTTTTTTAGAAATTCTACAAAGAGAGATGCCCCCTCTATTCCAGTTTTTCTGAGGATTTTATTTTTGAAGGCAGGGGTACGTTATATACCTAGACTGCCTATGAACTGGCGATGTAGCTAAGGATGCTTTTACAGTCCTGATTCTCCTGCTTCTATCTCCCAAGCCCAGAGCTTACAGGCCTGTGCTACCACACTGTTTTATGTGGTGCTAGGGATTCACAGCCTGACATGTTTGGCAAACATTGCTTCAACTGAGCTATATCCCCAGCCTGTAAAGTGGTTTTATTTTGTGTTTTTTTAAAGTAATTTTAAATTATGGATTTCTGTTTAATTTTTGATTAACTTGCGTCCTACATAATTTGGCTTACAAGTTTCTTTTCTTCTTCTTTTTTTTTTTGGTGTGGTTTTCTTGACCATATAGGATATTTTATTTTGCTGTTGCTTGTTTTTGTTTTGTTTTGTTTACCAGGCATGTTTGTATATGACTTAGAGAGTTTCTGCTACTGATCTCATTTCATGTGGTCCTAGATAGTCAAATCTGGATGACTTCTGTTTTTAAAATTTATCAGGGTAAGGTGGCCCACACCTTTAATCCCAGTACTTGGGAGGAAGAGGCAGGCAGATTTCTGTGAATTCCAGGCCAGTCTGGTTACATAGTTAATTCTAAGCCTACATGGAGAGACCCCATCTCAAGATGAAATAAAACACAAACCCTTATCAAGAATTTCCCCACTACATTAGTTTCCTGAGCCTCCTCCTCTGTATGTTCTGTGTCATAAACGAGATGTATTCGATGAATTAGTTAGGGGTCTAATTTAGTTCTAGATTAGATTTTTAATTTTTTAAAAAATACATCAGATCTGTGAGTTTAATTTACACTCTTCTTGAGAGAATGGGAGAGAGCATTTCTTTCCGTAAACATTTAGGGGCCTGTCATAAAGGCTTCCTCTTGGGTGTGTTGCTGGGGATACATGGGAAAAAGGAAAAAGGACCTGAGAATTTATAGGGTTGGAGTTACCTTCAGAGACGAAGGCTGGATACACCGTCAGGCTCCCTCTCACGGGGTGTGGTAGAAGTACTGCTTTTCAGGACTGTCTGTGGACGTGGCCAGCCTGAGCTGCTGTCCAGCATCAGTCTCTTCTGCATTTCCATACAGACACCCTACGGCCATTGTATCTGTCCATCATATCTAAAAGAAAACATGATGTTGCTTCTAGACCTTTCTCTCTGATGGCCTAAATAGCCCACAGTACTGATCGAAAATGGGATGGATTGGCTCTCGTCATTTTGAGTCACACCTCCTCCCATCCCCAGCCTGTTCTCCATCCAGCATCCGACGTCAGTCCACCTCAGGGTCAAAGCCAACCGGCTCCCATGCCACAGATACCTTGTACCTGGATGGCCTCTGCATTCTATTTCCCAGAATCCTCAGTTCACCCCCCCTCCAACCATGCTCCTGCCTGCTCCAGGATGTCTAGGAGACCTCTGGCTTTTCTGCCCAACCTCTGTGCCTTTAGAGGCACATCCGCTGCCTCTATTCAAACTCACACAAAGTCAAATGTGTTGCCATATGACACAGAACTGTGGCCTGTAAATATTCAAGTGGGCAGAGGAGGAAGGGCAGTTGTTTAGAGATTACACTGAAAATCAGGACTTGCTCTAGAAACTAGTACAGGAATAACAGTGAAAACACACTTCTGCCAGGTGATGGTGGGGCACGCCTTTAATCTCAGCACTTAGGAGACAGAGGCAGGTGAATCTCTGTGAGTTTGAGGCCAACCTGGTCTACAGAAAGAGTTCCAGCACAGCTAGGACTGTTACACAGAGAAACCCTGTCTTTTCCAAGTCACTGTAACTTGGGGAGCTCAAGTAGTGCGCTTTCCCTCTCTGATTCAAAGCAGCTTATTTGTGTTTCTCAGTAGAAAACACTTTTGAAAGTCACGAAAGTCATGAAATTTGCTCACCATTTTCCCCCAAAAGAACACACAGAAGAGTTCAATCCAGTTGGATCGATTCCCATTTTAAAACTCAGTAAATTTGGGAGGTTCCTCAACCCCTTCAAAAGAAGTTCCAGATGTGTCAGGAACAGTGTGAGAGAATTGTTTCTTGTTTTAATCTATTTATATTTTATGAGTATGGGTGTTTTTCTTACATGTATATGCACAATGTGTGTGTCTTGTGCCCGCACAGGCCAGAAGAAGGTCCCTGGATCTCAAGTATAGACAGTTGTGAGAAGACACGTAGGTGTTGGAGTTGTAATCTACCATGTGGATGCTGGGAATTGAACCCAAGATCCTCTGTAAGAGTAGCCAGTGCTTTTAACCTCTGAGCCATCTCTCCGGCCCTGGGTAGATTGTTTCTAACCCTTCTTGTTTGGTTGAAAAACTAAGATAACTGAACATTCCTGATTAGAAACCAGTGACGGAACCCAGACTGCACGTTGTTCTGCTGTTCAAGGGCCTGTTTTTTCCAAGTACTCTGGGCTGAGCCTCTTTGCAATGTGCACAAAGAAATTGTTGCTGTAATTGCCAGGACACCAGTGTCTCCAGGCAAATGAAACACATTCATGTCCCTTTTCTCTGCCTAGTGAGCAGAAATAAAGGGTGCAATGGGACGATTTTTGCCAATCCTTGGGGCTACCATGGGAACCTGCGGTGGAATTCCCAGCAGTTCAGGGGCCAGCCTTGCCAAATCGAGAACATAAAGGTTTATAAATCCTGACAAAGGAGATTTCCATCGCGTGTTAATAGGAGATAAAGAAAGACTGCTCAAAGAGATGTATGATGTGACCTGGGAGCAGTTTTCTGTTTCAGGCCCTAGGCTGGTCAGGACCCACATCCAGTGCTGGACTCTGTCTTTAGCAGTATTTCCCTTTCCAAAACACCCTCCTGGCTATTATGCAGGGAGTGGGACCAGGGGTTCTTCCTCTCCTGCTTGAGTTAGGAAAGCCCCCAAGCCAGGGCTTATGCAACCAAGGGCGGACATTTCTAAGATCCACTCCCTTAATCTCATTGAAATTCAGGAAGCTGTGTGCCTGCTCCTGGCTGCAGTGCAGTTTGGCTGAGCTTTTGTTCCACTTCTGAATAGTTCTTGCTGGAAGTCCATCACCCAGAGGCCAGCTCTCCCAACAACCGGATAGCAGCAGAGGTAAGCATGAAGACATTAAATTACAAAGTAAGTACATCCTTTGTAATCTCACGTTACCAGTTTGTGTTCCCCCTCTGGTTGGGACTCATAAAGTTGCTGGTGGAAGTTGGAACATACTATATCTGAAGGCTCAGATGAATCCGGATGGGTTTGGGTGGTTTTACTCACTTTGAGAATTAAGTGCTTTTTCCTTTTTAAGTTCACGCCCCTAGTGTATGAGCATATTTCTTTGTGTAAGAAAGTGTTTACTTAAGCTGGACATGGTAGTGTTTCCTTGTGCGGAAGTTTAAGGCCAGCCTGGGCCATAGAGTGTGATATTTTGTCTCAAAAGAGAATTTTTAGAGGAATTTCTTGAGAGTGACTTATTATGACTAGAGGTTTTTTTCCCTTGTCGAGACTGTCTATGATGGGTTCATTGCATAGGAGGGTATGTGGTCCAAGTCTGTCCATGAGTCTCAGCTTGGCTGAGTGTCACCCTCAGTAGTATGCCTGTTTCCAGTGCCATGACACGGGAGGGGCAGTTCAGGGAGGAGCTGGGTTATGACCGGATGCCCACACTGGAGAGAGGCCGGCAGGACACAGGACGGCAGGACACGGGCAGCTACGCACCTGACTCAAAGCCGAAGGACCTGCAGCTGTCGAAGAGGTTGCCCCCATGCCTCAGCTACAAGACATGGGTATTCTCGGTGTTGATGGGGGTGAGTCGCTCAACACTGTTTCAGAGGACTTCCGGTGCTGGCCTTGTTCTGTAGAGTACGTGACCCCATAGACTGGGAATCAATCTGCCTCTGGTAGGCCAGGCAGGAACAGTTCCCATGTGGGTGGGGGGTCCCTAGAGTGCCAACATATTATTTTTGTTTGTGTTCTATTAGTTACTTTTCTCAATATCTGCCGGGGTGGGGATGTTATGTCCCTAAACCACACTTACCCTGAGCCCACAGGTCACCCGTCAGGTAGCTGGCATGACCAATGGTCTGTGAAGGTTGGAAGCCATCTTCAGGGTAGCTCTGTGGAGTGAATGACAAGAGCTGTGGCCAGGGCTGGGGTCAGGACTATAGAGCAGGAAGAGCTACAGCAGCCATAAGGACTTTGGGGACTATGGGGGACCACAGAGAGGGTTAAGTTGGGTATGGCTAGAGAGCAGATCTAAGCTAGCCCAGGGTAGGGCAATGCCATGTGGGGCCCCAGGACGCTTGTACACAGTCTTGCAGATAACCCTGGGTGCTTAAAGTGTGCACAGTAGCTGAGGACCAAGCCACTGCATGCATCTCTCTATGACCCAGACATAAGCAAAATAAATATGGGAGGGTGTTGGTTAATATGGAAACAGTTAAGTTGCACTCACAGGGCTGGGTACTGCCTCCTCAGGTGTCTCGTCATCAAACAGAGCCAGTTATAACCTGAATCTATGCCGCTGTTTTGCAGAGCTGCCTTCTTGTGACTTCCGGGTTTTCGCTCTACTTGGGGAATGTGTTCCCCTCTGAGATGGATTATTTGCGCTGCGCAGCAGGCTCTGTAAGCACACCCCTCAGCCACACCAGCACCCTAATTCTCCCATTGTGAGTTTGAACCTCTGTGACCTGAGGTTTATAGGTTGCTGGTAACTATTTATGTGACTAGTTTTGTTTCTGGTAACTACTTGTGTGACTAGCTTCCTCTCTGGTAACTACTCGTGTGACTACCTTCCTCTCTGGTAACTACTCGTGTGACTAGTTTCAGTAGTCTGACCCCTGTGTGGGAAACAGCACTTTTGAACCCAGTGTGTTGTGGTGTCTTCCTGCTCCTATTGTCCTGGGTGCCATTATGGCCTCCGCTCTTGGTAGTTAGGAGACTGCACCCCTGCTCCCCCCAAATCCTGATGCCATGTTTCTAGAATCTCACCCACTGCCAAAAGATACTGTCCTCAAGGAGGGAAGGAGAGCGCCACTAACACCCCCAGACTCTGTGTCTCCTACCTCCACAGTGTCTGGCTAGCTTAAGCACAGAGCACACTATCATCTGTGTGGTAGCTGGGCTCTGGGGACCTTCTCATGGTGTCTGTTAAGAGACTCCATGACCACAGAAACTCTTATAAAGGAAAACATTTAATTGGGATGACTCACAGTTTCAGAGGTTCAGCCCATTATCGTCATGGCAGGTGGTGTGCAGGCAGACATGGAGAAAGAGATGAGAGTTCTACATCTTGATCCACAGGCAACAGGAAGCTAACTGTCTCTACACTGAGTGTAGCTTGAGCATAGGAGACCTCAAAGCCCACCCTCACAATGACATACTTTCTCCAAAAAGACCACACCTACTCCAACAAAAACACACTTCCTGTTACTGACACTCCCTTTGAGGGCCATTTTCTTTTAAATGTCCACACACCCTAAGGTCCTTCGAGGTCCTGGATCCCTAGGTTCATTCCTTATGCCTTTCCCTATTGAGCTGGGGACTGGCCAGCACAGGTCAAGGTTCCTGGGAGTCTTTACTTCCCTAAACTCCCTGCTAGGATCCCCTACCTCTCTCACAGGACTGCTCCCATCAGTGGCCTGAGTTATCTTAAAAGACAAAGGACCACGTGGGGCCCAGCAGTTAGGAGCATTTTCTGCTCTTGCAGAAGACCAGAGTTCACTTTCCATCACCTGTAATGGCTCATAACCATCTGTAACTTTAGTTCTAGGGGAGCCAATGCCCTTTGCTGATCTCTGTGAGCACCAGGCACACACGTGGTACATAAGGACACATGTAGGTAAAACACCCACACACATAATATACAATAAATAATTCTTTTTAAAAAAAGAAGAAAATAAAGACTGCAGACACCAGTTTCTCTTAGCACCACACCCCAGCCATATGCACATGCTATCGTTGGCCTCTTTGCTCCTTTGAAAGAACGTGAACCCCTTCCTGCTGCTTCCTTTCTGGCTATGTTTACTGTGTCCTCATCATGGGAGCAGGATTGCTGTGTTTCTGACCAACACTGCTCCAGGGTGGCAATGATCCCTCAGTCTCAATGGTGGGAAACACTCATGCCTGCCTTATTACATCCCTGGCAGCTGTCTTCCCAGAAGCTGGGGTTTGATCGTTGGGTTACCTAAGTAGGTCCCAAGCCCTACCTCAGGCCTCGACACAGGTTTCCTTTCCCTCCCATACCACCCACGATATGTGTTATGTAGACATTTCCATTGACCTCTGTCCCATGAGCCATATCCTTTTAGGTCCCATCTACTGTTCTAAGGGACTAGGGTCCCATTGCCCACATGATTGATGCCACAAGGCTTACCAGACCCAGATTGGTCCACCTCCAGCTCCCCTGACATTCTCACTAACCACCTCCCCTGGTTCATGATCTGGCTTTGGAGTCACAGCAGGGTCAGACATGGCCTGGATGACAGCCACTGAGATAACAAGGATCCCTAAGTACAAGGGGACACTTCTGTTTTGGCCACATGGATACATTTCCCTTTTGGGTAATTGTTCAACAGCACCAAGTTATAGTATGACTTCCACTAGATGCTTTTAAAATTAACTTTTGAAGTATAACATTTTTATAAATTCTTTGAGAATTTCATACACATGCATACAATGTATTTGAACTACATTCTTCTTCCACTCCTTCCCCTGTTCTCTCAGATCTATCTTTGACCTCCCTACTCCCCTCAACTTCATTTCATTTTTCTTTTTAATAACCCACTGAGTCCAATTTGAGCTGAGTTAACCCTCCAAGGGCCATATCATTAAAAAAAAAAAAAAAGACCCGTCTTTCCCTTCCCCCACAGTCAGCAACTCCTCAGTTAGCGGTGGGGACTGGTGAGCCCCTTCCTCCTAAATGCTGTTTTTAAATACAGTTACTTTGAAATATCAAGGGACTTTCAGGGTTGAGGGAGCTCCTTGTATCAAGTAGACTGACTCAGATCACTGTAGAGACTTAAACACTGTAACACATGATTATCTTAATTATACTCTGAGCTGGAGTTAAAACCCAAAATCTGTAGCACCATTGGCAAGAGCCCTAGCTAACACTGGGCTACACCCAGCCTGCCACGCACTGTTTGAAGGTTGACACCATGACCAGGGCACAGGACTCAGGCGAACTCTTGGCTCACCCAGATTCTGGCTTCTTTTCAGTGCATCCCCTCCGCAATTGTGAGCTTCGCTGTGGGGAGGAGAAACGTCAGCGCGGTAAGCAGGCTTTGTACTTATTTTTTTTAAAAATTATTTAATTAATGCATATATGTGTGTCTTCATGAATTCATGTGTACTGTGTGTATCCAAGTACTTGTGGAGGCCAGAGGGTGTCAGATCCCCTGCAAGTGAAGTTCTAGGTGGTTGAAGGCACCTGAGGTGGGTGCTGGGAATCAAATCCAGGTCTGATTCCTCGGTAAGAATGGTAAGCACATCTCTGCAGCCCCGCACTGGACTTAAGCTGCCGGTGAAGCCTCTCCTGCAGACTTGGAGAGCCCACAGCGCCGAGCTGTGGAAAGCAGATGTCCTCTTGATTTCGTTAGTATTTCTAATGAAGGAAATGCCTCCTGCTCTGTTTTCCAGATTCCCAACTTCCAGATCTTGTTTGTCTCCACATTCGCGGTTACCACCACATGTCTGATCTGGTTTGGGTGTAAACTGATCCTGAATCCCTCAGCCATAAACGTGAGTCACTGGAAGGGAATTGGGTCACATAGATTTATGTTTTGACCCGAGTCATGTCTTCCCACTGATATCGAATGCTGCTCCCACTGAGCAGGGGCAAGCCCTGGTTAGAGAGTCACTGTAAGCTGCCTTTGCTGGCGGGTGTTGAGGATTTTTGCCTGTGCTTCTGAAGGAAGGAATCATCTCTATTGAATTCTGAGTTTCTTCCATTGGACAAATCTATTGAAAAATGATATTTTAGGGTCTAATTCCCAACAGCAACAGGCTTGGGATGCAGCTCGGGGGGATGTGCTTCTAGAATGTGCAGTGCTTCACGTTTTAGTCCATTACCACACATGCTAGAAAAAGACAGTAACTTACTAAATGTATCTTATCCAATCTATGATACTCCTGTTTATGAGGCATTCTGCTATCTTTTGTACTACTGAGAAAAGTGGGAAAAGATTACATAAAATGTAATATTCTATGAGAAAAAAAATCTCACCAGAATTAAGGATGCTCTATCTATTCTTGTGAGAACATACAACAGTTCAAGGACCACCCAGGCTGCTGTGTAGAGAAGAAACACAGCCGACTGGACACTGTGATTATTGAGTGCATGTGGCAAGTTGCTGGATATGAACAATAAATATAAAAATTTAGGTGGATCTCTGTGAGTTCGAGACCAGCTTGGTCTACAAGAGCTAGTTCCAGGACAGGCTCCAAAACCACAGAGAAACCCTGTCTCAAAAAACAAAAAAACAAACAAAAAAAATTTAATTGTGCCACAAAATTGAAAATATTCTCTAAACACAGATGCTTTATAGAATTAAATGTGTAGAACTTGTTATGCTAACTCTTCCTGTTATTACCAGCACTTAGGAGATGGAAAGAGGAAGATCAGAGAAGTTTAGGGTCAACCTTGGCTATGTAGTTAAGTTTGAAAACAGTCTGGGCTATATGAGACCATGTTTCAAGAAACAAACAAAAAACAAAAACAAAACCCTAAACAACCAAACAAAACATATAAAGTTCCTGAGAATATGCCTAACAAGAAATTATAAACTATGGCAATTACCTTTTTATAATTATTTTATGTTTACCTGCATGTCTGTCTGTGCACTGCGTGTGTGCCTGGTGCCAATGGAGGCCAGGAGAGGGTGGATGCCAGGTACACACCCCAGACAAATGGAGGGTAAGCCCATGAGACAATGCAGGGCACAGTGAGAGGCCCCTCTCCAAAGTCTGCATAGGGCCTGGTTCAGGGAAGAACAAAGAAGGAGAAGGATCCCTCAAGGACAGGTGGGGACACATCCTCCCACAGCCAAAGTACTGGAGAAGGGTAAGCTGGGTGTGGGTTACAGGAACTATTGTAGCCGGTCAGACCAGAGTCACATCGTACTGGGGCGTCAGACTATGATATGAGTTACAGCAAGTACTGAATCAAATTATCCAGATAGACCCCTTATCTCTTACCTGCCACATAGATGAAGACTTGAGCTGTGTGGGTGCAGCTAGGAGAGACTGCTCTCTCCCAAGCATGGGAGCACCCTTGACAGAGGATACCTTCAACACACTAGGATCCCCAAGAGAAATTGGTGCCCAAGGAGGAGGAAATCACAGAGCAAAGTAACTCGGCACATGCCGAGAGTCTCTCTGATGACAGCAGCAGGCCCTTCAGAGAACTATTTGGTACTTGTATGTATTTTCTTAAAATGAAGACACCATCCCAAGTGGAAGCCTTGGAGAAACACTGGTACACCATGGATAAGAAGCATGCATGAAGGGCTAGAGCTCTGGCAAGAGACCAGCAGTCCCAATCTCACCTGATGTTTACATCTGCAAGACTTCAGTCCCACCTGCGCTAGAGGTCAGACTCCATAAGTAACTAGGCCCTCCACAGCCCCAACCACCTTGAGACCTGATGGTTATTGAGCTACCTGGGATAGGAGGAACCTGAGGAGCACAGTATTTGTCCCAGTCCTGCTCAGAAACTATGCCTCCTTCAAGGACATCCATGTGAATGGGACTTTCAGGAGCATGCCTCCATCTGTGTGGGTTGTGCCACACTGCAGGCCCTTCCTCAGATCCTCTGGGCTCTGCTAAGTGCTGGGAAACCTTTGGGGTCCCTACACAGCTATTACCTGTGGTAGGACTCAGCCGTTCGTGCTCTCTACCCATTTCCTCATGGGTTGGTGTCATGGCTAATCTTGTCAACTTGAGCACATCTGGAACCAACCAGAACCCAAGCAGCTGGGGACAGCTGTGCAGGGTTTGTCTTGATTGTATCTTTTGAGGTAGGAAGACCTCTAAATCTGGGCCATACCTTCTGGTAGCAGCCCACATAAAAGATATGGAATAAAGCACTCTTGCTTTTGGCCTGCTTGTCCTCGCTGGTGCTGGTGAGTTCATCTGTCCCGTGACCGAGGCGTTCCTTTGCTCTTATTAGAACCTACTTTCAGGGGATTCCAACACAGACTGGAGGCCGGCAGCTCTCCAGGATCCCAGCACCAGACTGAACTACTTCATATGACTTTTCCAAAAGACATGAGAAGAGTCGTCTATTTACTCCAAATAGAAACAATTTTACAGACCCAAGAACCATGCCTCGACCCGAGTTACTCCATTTTTAATGCAGGTGCCAAGAAAGAATGGCTCAATCTACATCTTGTTTATGCAAATTAAGAAAAAACATTTGCCAAGATGTATGTTAAATGGTAAATGACACCTGGGATATATTGGAAACACCAGGCACATGAGCTTTTCACCTACTAGATGGAACCCCTCACTTTGACTATAAAAGAAGGCGCATCCCCAGACGGAAGTGTGGCAGGCACAGAGACTTAGAAACTTGTCATGAGATTCACCAAGACTCCCTCACTGCCCTCATCCCTATGTTTCAGACCTAGCATAACATCTTTTTGTTCTAATCACACCAGCCCACTTCAAACTGACCCTTGACCCTTGAAACTGACCCACTTGCAAACCCTCCCCGACCTGCCTTTGACGTCCTCTGCCGGAGAAGCTTGTCCAGTCCCTTAGAGACTTCTCACACCTGTGTCAACTCTGCCCCTGACTTCAGAACTTCAGCTTCTCCAACTTCTCCTATTGTCAACTATGGTAATACACTCGGTTGCAGGTTTTTATCTCAGCTCAATGCTATTTGGTTCTCCTTGCCCCTGAAGATCTGGGGGATGGGGGTTAAGTTGCGCTTGTCTACCAGTACTCTCTAGCCTGGCCTCAGGGACGGCTGGACCTATTTTTTCTCTGGCTTTGTCCTCGCTGGTCTGGCAGGGCTGGGTCTACAAGGCAGGTGGTCTCAGTTGTAACCACTCTGCATGGAGCTCCCTGGGGAAGCTGCAGTCCCTGAGACAATCTACTCTAACCGTCACAGGCTTCTCTTGTCCGAGAACTCACTTTCGTGAATTATCTGTCACTGAAGTGAGTGTCCTGAATGTTCATTGTCAGGATCCCAAGGAAGCAGGCACGTGGAATTATTTTTAAATACCATCCACATATAATTATTTCTGATATCATTATGTTACAACACAAATGCATAGTCCAAGTATGTTGATTCTTTGATATTTACCAAGGCTCCCCATGTGAAAAAACAGATTTCTCTTAGTGTTCTATGGCAGTTATAAAAGAATGAACATTTTGTTTTATTTATGTAGAGAACTGCATTTGTTTTTTAAATGTTGACTTTATAACTGTCTAGATATGGTGAAGACAGTAGTTCAGGAGACACATGGCATTGAAAAGAGAGTTACTGCTCACAGATTCCAGTGGAGGAAACACCCACACCATCAGAGCCACCAGGGGAGCAGCAGGGCAGTGTACAAGCAGAGGTAGTGACGGGGAAATAGGCAAGCATTTCCATTATGGCCACCACAGAAAAGGACAGGTCAGACAGGAGAGACAGATGACCCTCCAGCTTGAATAGCTTCCAAAGGTGCTGGACTCTAGGCCATCCCTAGTTGCCTGGATCCTGCCCTGGGGTGACAGGCAGATAGATAGTAACCAAGTTAGGGGCCATACAGGGTTGGAGGGTTGTGTACACTGTTGTTTTTTTTTTTTTGTTTTTGTTTTTTGCCTACTCTAGTGATTACCCATCCCTAGGAAGATCAAGGCTGTCCAGGGTCAGCATGACCACATGCCAAGCATCAGAACACAAAAAATAAAATGTGCTTACCTTAGCACATTTCTGGTTTTAAGTGTGTGTGTGTGTGTGTGTGTGTGTGTGTGTGTGTATGTGTTGCTTGTTTTTGGCGAGACAGGGTCTCACTATATAACTCTGGTTGACCCGGAACTTGATTTGTAGACTAGGCTGGCTGTGAACTCACAGAGTTCTGCCTGTCTCTGCCTCCCAAGCACTGGAATAAAGTGTGTACCATCACACCCTGCTGGATAAGAGTTTGTATGTGTTTGTGCTTTGGATCAGTTTCTGAGAAAAGTAAGTTAAATTCCTTACCTGCAGTTATTGGTTTATCTATTACTCCCCTAAAGTCTGTCATTACTTTGTATATTCTGATGTTCTGTTAGTCAAATATTACTGTATAGTCTTTCCCTTACAAATTTGCTTTCAAAGCTACACATATAGTATACAACTATCATCCTACAACTTGGGAGGCTGAGAGAGGAGGACTGTGAATTCCAGACTAGCCTACTACATACAGAGTGAGTTCAAGTTCAACCTGGGCAACTTGGTGAGACTATTTCGAAAGAGGGGCTATGGTAGAGTACTTATTTAACATGTAAGGGATCTCAAGTCCATCTCCTAGTATTGCATAGTGAGTGTGTCCATATCAGTTAAGTATTTATTATTTATGTAGGGCCGAGGCACAACTTCCAGTCCTTGTGATGCTAGGCTTGTGCTCTGCAAGTGTGAACATTTATGTAACTGCTGACACAGTTGGCCTCAACGTGGTTCTGCCAGCCTTTGAGCCTTGTATTTGCAGTTTCTAGAAACTGCACATGGAGCTGAGCATACTATGAAAACTGTGCTCGTGTTTTCTGTGTGCTTAGAAGAGCGTGGGAGGTTAGAGTAGGGTGGGAAATACAGTTTAAGGGCTTTGACATGAGGCAGTTATGCTCCAAAAGGGATAAAATGTAGTTTATCGTGAGCAAGATAGAAGTAACCAAGGCCCAGGAACACAAACTCAGGCTACCTTGAATGACGTTCTACTGTGGAAGAGGGTATATGAACCATTATAGACCCACAGTAAATGGAAGTCCTAAGGCAGTGCATTTACCAGGAAGGCAAGCGGTGGACAGTGGGGAGCCACTTTTGTACCTTGCAGATGTTATGACATGTTTAGCTTGGTGGTAATGGAAGCTAGAGGTCTTTTACATATACATTCCAAATGTTTTCCCTAGGAGTCACAAAGATGTTAGGCCAGATACAGATACTGATTGTGAGGGGCTGTTCAGGGACTAAAGATAGGCCCAAATGATTGGGCTCTTTATCTGCCATATTTCAGTTCTCCACAACTACGAGGTTCTAGTTATTCAATCAGTATGGGAGATTTCAGCCCAGGTGAGACTTCTATAGAGAACTTTGGCTTCCAGGCCCGGTGGCCTATGTCATGTCTTTGCATAGCCATTCACTAAGAGTAGTTTTAAAAACAAGAACCTGGGGCCAGTGATGTGGCTTAGCAGATACAGATGTTTGCTGTCAAGCCTGACTACCTGAGTTCAATCCCCAGGACCTACAGGTGGAAGAAAATGACTGACTCCTGCAAGTTGTCCTCTCCTCCACATGAATGCTGTGACTGATGCCCCCACCCCCAGTGAATAGGTGTAATTAAGAAATTTAAATATCAAGAAGTTTAATAGTGGAGAGAGAGAGAGAGAGAGAGAGAGAGAGAGAGAGAGATTGAAAGAGAAAAAAATCAAACTAAAAACAAGACCCACACAAAAGAGAGGCAGTTTGTCACCCATGGCTTACTCAGGCCTATGAGAAGGAAAGGAGAGCGGGGTTAGCCAGACGAAGGAGGATGGTAGCTTTCTGGGGGAAGGACTAGTATGGCTGAGGCACATGTTCCCTTTGCAGATCAATTTCAACCTCATCCTGCTCTTGCTGTTGGAGCTCCTCATGGCAGCCACAGTGATCATCTCAGCCCGGTCCAGTGAGGAGTCCTGCAAGAAGAAGAAGGTGGGTCTCCCACAGCTACCTCCTTATGTCCCTGAGCTGGGCCTGGCTGTGGGAGGCCACGAGTGCAAGGGCACAGGTATGGGTTGGGGAGCTGCTGGCTGAGCCTGGGGGCCATGGTACAGCCCCACTGCCTTCCCAGTGTCCTTCCCCTCCGGTACTGTCTTCAGGACTGTTACTGGGAGACCAGTTCTGCAAGAATGTTGGTAAGCTGCAATTGCAGTGACTGGACACATCCGCATGCAAGTGGAAATGTCTGTACTTGCATTGTTCCTCCGGACTGAAGGGCACAGACCCTGAGGCTTTTAGAAGTATAACTGTGCCCATGCAGCCAGCACCCTTCTCCAGCATTCTATGGCTCCACAAGGCTTTCCTTCTTCCTAGGGTTCCATCTCGGATGGCGCCAACATTCTGGATGAAGTGGCTTTTCCTGCTCGGGTCCTAAAATCCTACTCTGTAAGAAAAACCCCTTCCTCTTCTTTCTCTTATGTTGACCTAGGGCTTGGTTATGTAGCCTAGTTTGCACTGAGCTACCGACCCTCCTGACTCAGCCTTCCGTGTGATAGATACAGCATGGGCACCTCTGTCACTATGCGGGGCTCCTAATGGCGCAACTCCATGTTCATCCCCCTCAGGCTGAGTTCTGCCCATGAGCCTCGCTATGGCTCAGGTTGTAGCTCCCACCATCATCCACCTCCTTGGCCTTGTCTAGTGGTCTCTCCATGGTCAATGTGAACAGGCCAAAGAAGGGCACCTACTGAGCCCATGGCCTCTTCCGGGGAGGTCTGTATCTATACACTGCATTCAGAGACTTCCAGAATGTCTCTTATCTCACCACAGGGGCAGACCATTGGCGTGGTGGCCTAGCAAGGTAACTGTGTCATTTTTCCCCCCTAGGTGGTAGAAGTAATTGCTGGTGTCTCCGCTGTCCTTGGTGGGGTGATCGCTCTAAATGTAGACGAAGCTGTCTCGGGCCCACATCTCTCAGTGACATTCTTTTGGATTTTAGTGGCTGTGAGTACTTCCTGGATGGTCACCTTGTCTATGTATATAGCTAACTAGACATGGTTATTGCCAGTTTTGAGCTTCCTTCCTTACATCCTACATGGCTGGATTTTTTAGCACTGTGTTGGTAAACTTCACACAGGAGAGCACACAAGAGAGTCTCCCTCCCCCAAAGAATCTGGGAACCAAGGATTAAATGTATTTCCATAAAAATTATCTTAACTGCTGCCATTATATTACTTTCATATTTTTCTAAGAAATCCAATTATATTAAATGCTGCTATGGTAAACATTTAGCACAGGTCTAGCATATGGGAATGTGTGACACTCGGCCACTCCTTTAAACACAATCCTTTTGCCATTTTAAAACATTCCAAGTCTACCTGTGTGATTTATTGTCAAGAGTCTTAACAATCTGTTGGGTTCATATGCAGCCAAAGTTCGTTTGAGCTCATGATGCGCCCCAGAACAGTCAGCCTAAAGCGACTCCTCCACACTCAGTATTTCTGCACATCTCAGATGGATGCTGAAACCATACCCATTGTGGCTTGTGTTTCCAGATGTCCTTTTACACCATGCCATTGTAACTTGCCATTGGCTCCTGGGATGAGAGGTGGGGCTGAAGCCTATCCTTGGCATTCACATGGCTGAATGCAAGAACCTTACCCCTGCTTGTTGGCCTGCTTGTTCTGTTGCTTCCTGACTGGTAGCTTTGTATCCTGCTCCTGCTGTAGCCAGAGGGCACTTTTGGAAAGGCCACGCACTTGCAGCCACCTCGGCCTCGCCAATTCCTCTGCCATCTCCACTCACCTTTTCTCTAAGGCCTTGACAAGTGCAGACCCCTTCTTGGTTTATCTAGGCTCAGGTATCCTGGGGCCAGTGCTGTTATCCTGGGGCACATATATTTCCTTTACAGTTGTTTGTATGGATAAGAAGCTTTGAGCTGGAAGACAGTTTCAGGAGCCCCTCAGGCTGTTTAGGGTCCTTGGAACTCCTGGGGCCATGGCCCAGACAGATGGCCAAAGGGCATCCATCTCTAAGATGTTCTCTTCTTTCCCCAGTGTTTTCCAAGTGCCATTGCCAGCCACGTGACAGCAGAGTGTCCCAGCAAATGTCTGGTAGGTGAGGTCCAGCCCTTCTATGGTGGCATGGGTCACACTCTGGGTGTGGCTGAACAGGAGTTGAGGAGGAGAGGCTCTCAGGGGCCAGTGGGAGGGCCAGGACAGGCATCACTGCCCTGGAGAGGATCCACAACTGTCCTGGGGCTCCAGGGGCCAAGCTACCCTATCTCTGGAAACAAGACATAAGCACTTCATGTTTGGAAGCCAGAAAGTCCTGTTGCTAAGGAAGGATGAAGGAAGAGACCACTCTAGCTTTGTCCCACCTCCTGTGGGAGCCGGTTAGATGTTAGCAACCACTGGTCTTTGGCCCTAACTGTTCTGAGAATGAGTATCTGTGCTGGGTTATGTGGCCCTAACACACGGGGGAGTTTAGAACAGGTCTTAGAAGAGTGGGAGAAATGGATAGCACACAAGAGCTGAATTTTCGTCAGATTAGATGGTCTCATGTGAAATTCAAAACCTCACATGTCATACACAGCACTGAGTGAATGAATGAGTAGAGTTGTCCGGGGCCATACAGTGGTCCAGCCTCACAAATTCCCAGACAGGTAAGCACTGGCGACACCTACTGCCCAACCTCATCTGTTGTGTCTGCCAGGTGGAGGTGCTGATTGCCATCAGCAGCCTGACATCCCCACTGCTGTTCACTGCCTCTGGATATCTGTCCTTCAGCGTGATGAGAATCGTTGAGATTTTTAAAGATTACCCACCAGCCATCAAAGTATGTATCCATTCTGTTTTGAAACTCTTTGTTAACAAAGTCTGGGGAGGTGGCTCTGGGGCATCCACTATTTTCCTGACAGTGGCCAGGACAAATGGACATCCGCCTGAACAAAGTGGCCTTGCCCAGTTTGTGTGGATGGGGCAGGATCTGATTTGCTTTCTCCATGTTGGTTCTATCCCCATGGGCTCAGAATCTGCTTCTGTGTGCTCTCCCTGCTTCAGGTCCCTTCTGAGCCCTTTCACTGAACAGAGCTGGAAAGAATTGTATGTTTACAGATAGGCTTTTGTATTGTTTCCAATTCAAGTTGAACATTCTCTGTTTATCTTCCTGAAGTTCTTTTCATTTTATTTTTTAAAAGAAAACAAACCATCTTTTTTCATTTTACATACCAATCCCAGTTCCCACTTCCTCCCTTCCTCCCACTACTTCCTGAAATTCTTTTACTTGATGTTCCATAGACCAGGCTGTCCTCCTCAGACTCACAGAGATCCTCCAGCCTCTGCCTCCCGAGAGCCAGGATTAAAGGCATGCACCACCACAACCTCCACTGGGGGTCATTTTTTTTTTGGTCATTTTTTTTTTAAACCCAATAATTTACCCTAGTGTTTGGTAAACACCCAGAGGAATCAGGACTCTTCTGTACCCTTTCATTAATCTGTTCAAATGTTGCCCCACTGACCTGACAAGTCCCTGGTGATGGGAACTGGGTTACTTCCCCCACCTGCTGTGATGAATAGCTCCTGGTGACCAGCCTTTATGCACATTTCGTATGAATCTGAGGATGAGCACCTGGGAGAGGGACTATACAGACAACAGATGATTCTGGACTCCTAAGTCCTCACTAGACGACTTTCTAGCACGAGTTTTGCAGACCACAGCAAAGCCATGGACAACAAATCTGATCTTAAGATGCTTCTCTTGTTGAAGCCACGTTTGTATAACACCCCTTGTTTCCATCAATCCTTTCACACACTTTCTCACAGGCTATGCTCCTGCCTTCAAGGCCCTCTCTTTATATCCCAGCACCTGCTCCCACCTGTTGCTATGTACTGGGACTGCCCTGTGCTAACGGGAGAGGCTGTAAACCTGCCTCTTTCTCCTCCAGACAGGAGAGCTCCTCTCTGTGCGACACACATAGCTTTTGCTCTTATGCATGAATTTATATTTTAATTTTTGAGACAGGGTCTTGTTGTATAGTCCAGTCCATCCTTGAATTTGAGAGCCTCCTGCCTGGGCCTCCTGAGTGCTGGGATCCTGGGCTCACGGTATCATGTCTGTCAGCACTATGTCCTTTCTGTGTTAACATTTAGTGGCTCTGTGTCTTTGTGGACTGGTGGAAGGCATCCATCTGGTTGCTTTGTGGATATTTCTGAAGCACTCCTTGCTATGTGAAGTGCATTTTATTGCCTCTGGTCCCTGGGCTCCCAGGTCAAGGACTCTTGCCCTGTCTTCTTGTTCTCCCTTATTGCCTCCCCCGCACCAGCAGCTGGTGTTCAGGTCTCTTTGCTGGTAGGTCTGGGCCCTTGACTTTCCTTCAGCCAAAGGCCCTTCAGAGCCAATTGTACCAATCTCAGGATTGTGTTTCCTGCAGATATATAGTGGAAAATTTTGATTTCTCCTGCCCTTTGCACACCCTCAGCACGAGCCTCGAGAGCCTCACATGAGGCTCTTTAGCCTCCCTATGGTTGTTGGATCCGAGGGGTGGAAGAAACACAACCTGGGTCCTTTTTATGCTTATTTGTTAACTGCAAGCTAGCAGAATTGGTTGAACTGGAATGTTCTGATTCAGATTACTGAAACAAGAAAGCGTGTTTGGGCTTCTAGGGCTCGGTGGCCAAGCGGGGAGTGTTCTGACTCCATGGAAGCCTTAGACAAGGTGGAGAATTTGCAGGGTCTGCTTGTGGATCTGCTCACGTCCCCGTCTTTCATCCTAGTCCTACGATGTGCTCCTCCTGCTGTTGCTGCTAGTGCTGCTGCTCCAGGGGGGCCTCAACACTGGCACAGCCATCCAGTGTGTGAGCTTCAAGGTCAGCGCCCGGCTACAGGCTGCATCCTGGGACACCCAGACCTGTCCCCAGGAGCGCCCAGCAGGGGAGGTGAGTGGCCTGCCGTCCTCAGAGGGACCCTCCACTGATGTCCTTCAATATTTGTTGTGGCATTTTGTGTTTTTTCTTATTTGCAGTTTTTTTTTTTTCCATTTGAACCCTTTAATCCAACCAGTGCTGCAAGGGCAAGATCTTTACCAACATGCTTGTTCCAACCAGATGCAGCAGTTAAATAGTATGAAAGAGGCCTTAAATATGTCAGTCCATTTGAACTAATAGTTATTACAGCTCATCTTTGAATAAATAATGCCAATCGTGACTACCTGCAAAGCAATGTATTAATATCACATCTCCAAGTCCAAATGTAATTCACACATAAACATAAACTGAGTTATCATACTAGAAATGGGAACATTCTAAGAACTTGTGCTGGCAAAAACAATAGAGCAAATTAAAAATAATTTTATGGAAGGAAATCCTAGAAAGCATTAAAGAGTGGTTAGAAATAAGTTGTTAATTAATACTAAAATTGGTAAAAGAAAACATCTGGCACATCACAATGAAGGAAAAATAGAAGGCTATGTTTGCCATCTGTGATAAGTGAATGATGGATGAATACGGATTTTATTTGTTTAAACACCCAAGAGAAATCTTGGAGAAATAAAGTTCAAACTAGGTTATTTTTTAAATGACTAAATGAGTATCAATCCATTCATGAAAAAATACCATGGCCATAGTGCTTTAAGTTCTGCTCTCACAGACACGGAAAAAGCCTTCCAAAGACTTCCCCAGAGGGTGCCAGTCTCCATGCTGTGCACAGGAGGGCTACCCCTGCCTGGCATGTGGGGCTCCCTACACCTGGACATTCCTATTCTGTGGCCAGTGGGCTGGGAGTGGTCAGCCCACAGTTACCTGGACAATACTCTCCCCACCCCCACCCCCACCTAAGTTCTGCTGCTCCCACAACTGAGGGTGGGTCTGCTAATGTCTCCCTAAGCCATCTGACCCTGCAGTGTCTTCCTGGACAAATTTGCCCACTGCCATCACGGAAGTGACCACAAAGTACCTAGCTGTTCTGTGCCCAAGGAGATGTCCAGGCAGGTCCTGCCTGGAAGGTCTTTCTTTGTCTTGGGCCAAATGAAGTCCACATTGGTCTGTGTCCTGACCAGCAGACCACAGAGCCAGATGAATAAATTGTTCTTGCCAGATTCTAGAACTGTCCATCTACGGAGGTCTGAATAAGTGTGCAAGCTAGAGTTACCCTATCTCATGCTGGAGGTGTGTCTCTGCCTCAGTTGTCCACTTCTTTTGCTGCCAGGTACACCTCCATTTTAAAGCCTGCCCCACTGGACACCTACAGAACTGTGGGAGGGTGTGTGGGCATTTCTGAGATGCGTTGTCCCTATTCTAGCGCCCTCTCCCCTCAGATTGCACATGCAAAGAAGCCTGCATACAAGAACACAAGACGCTGCCTAGGCCGAGCTGAATCTGCCTTCCGTCCAGGTCTGGCCCTGATGAGGTAACACTGTCCTTGTGTCTCATCACAGGTGGCCAGAAGCCCCCTGAAGGAATTTGACAAAGAGAAAGCCTGGAGAGCTGTGGTGGTACAAATGGCCCAGTGACTACAGGACAAGAAGACCGAGTCTCGGCGTCTGTCTGGCCTCCGGCATGGTCTACTGTACAGACTCTGTCCTGTAACTGCTGCTTTCTAACACACGCTTTTGCTCCTGTGCAACAGCCAGGCTGCAAGGCGGTTCTCACTTCCTGTAGTAGTTTAACTTTGGAGCAGGCAAGCGTTGAAGGTTGCGCCCTGTCTAGTGGGTCATTCTGTGCTTCTCAGATGATCCTGCTGGCCTGGGTAAACCTATGTTTTCCAGCCCTCTTCACTTCCTGATTTGATCCTCACTCATTCATGGGAGCTGATGTTTTGGCCTTAGGGCACTTCCATGCCTCTGCATGCTTGCCATAGTGTGGGGATAGTTTGATTGTGAGAATTGCATTGGCTTTGATTAAAATCATGGCCAAGAGATGGTGTGTATGCCACCTCCCGAAACGCCAGAGGACACCTGGATTCTCTCAGAATCGGTTTGGTTCCTCCTCCGGGAGGTGAGCGGCAGTGTTCCTTTCCTGAGCTGGGGTGTATCAATGGGTTCTAAGGAAGCTATTGAAAAGACCAGAGGTGCATTTTGTGCCCCCGAAGAGCTGCCAGGGTCAGAGAGGTAATAAGAAGCCTCCTAGGCTTCTCACTTCTAAATGCCCTGACTCTGACTTCCGGGACTCATGAAAAGTGCAGTAGGTTGTTTTCAGTGCAACGGAAATGCAAGTGAGGCACCTGTAGGGTGGAAAGTACCCAGTAAAGCAGCTCCATCTCCAGCCTCGGGAGTCCCCGTTCTATCTTCATCCTCTGCGGCCCCAGAGGGCTGGACCCTGCATCAATAAGTACCATGAGAGGTCATTCTTGCCTGCATATGTGCAGAGCTCTGTAGGCTTTGAACCTACTGCAGCTCTGCCGCACGATATTGGGTGGCGAGGGAGCCATGGGCAAGCTGGGATGGCAAGCCATCTGCTAGGAGATGAGAGAGACTCGAATGTTCAGGACCAGAATGAGGCAGCGGGGGATTGCTGAAGACTTGCACTTTCTCATTTTAGAGAGCTTAAAAAAACCAACTCATATAAATGGGGCCTAAAAATTGTCTCTTGTATACTTTTGTTTGGTAGAGTTTAATATGCTTGGATGCTTGGGCAATAAATGCTAACATGCAAATGTGTTCATAGCCTGTTATAAATGCTTCTGAAAAGAAAGAAAACAAAACAAAAACAAAACAAACAAACAAACAAACAAAAAAACCAGGGGTGAGAAATAGGACCCTAGAGTGGAATGCCCATTTTTATTGTATTCTTTGATTTGTATGATAAAAGCTGGGCCACCAGTCAGGGAGAAGCCTCCTCCACCTGGGAAATAAAGATGCCTTTGATCCAGTGCTTCTCAACCTTCCTAATGCTACCTAATGTCACCCCGCCCATAAAATTATTTCACTGCTACCTCATAACTGTAATCTTGCCACTGTTATAACTCCTAATGTAAATATCTGATATACAGAATATGTGATATGTGACCCCTGCAAGGGGGTCATGACCCACAGGTTGAGAACCACTGCTTTAAGCCAAACAAAAACGATTTGAAGTTTGGGCTTTAAAATAATGATGATTCTGTGGATGGGTGGGCCTTCCTCACCACTGCCCAAAGTGCCACATAGGAAGGCAGCCTGGAGCACCAAGGACACAGCATAGGTACCCCACTAATGAACCAAGGTACCAAGGCCCCTCTATATTCCTCTGGGCACAGAGGACTTCTTTGGCCACCCTGATCTCAAGGAGACAAACGGACTGGGGAGAACACGCGCCTGGAAGGACCGTGGGACTCTGTGTCCACCTCGGGCATCCTATGGACAGTAAGGGAGCCAGGAGGGAGGAAGTCCAGGGTGGGGCAGGGTGTGACCCCCTGGTCTTTGTGACTTGGTGCAGTCTGTAGTCTGAGTGCCAGGTTGTCTGTGTGACCCTGACAGGTGCATGGGACATGTGGAGCAGGAGCTCATGACCCTGGCGTGGGTTGAAGGCACTTGAGAGGTAATCCTGACTCATGGCCCGCCCCCGTACCCGCTCCGGCACTGGCCACTCCCTGGAACGTGGCATGGAACTAGATCCAGAACCAAAGCTCAGTAAAAGCTCCAACAACTGTGTCCGGACTCTGTCTGCTCCTCGGGTATCGACTGCCCACCGCAGCCGGCGGCCTCTCCTCCTGCGCAGCCGTCCGCATGCCTCACCGCCTGCGCGTCCACGAAGCCCCACACCCCGAGTGGGGCGCCGCTTAGCATGCCTCAAACCCGGCCACCAGCGCCACCGGTCTGCACAATGCGCCGCGCAGCCAAGGCCCGTTGCCAGGGGCGACCACAGGACGCCCAGCCGCGACGTCCGCGGCTGGGGCAGAGCAGCACGCGCTTTAGGGCGGGTCCCAGGTGAGCAGTTTTCCCTTCGACACGCCAGGCCTGTCCTCGCTGGCGCCCAGGTCCCCCTCCCATCCCGCGTTCCGAACCCTGCCCCGCCCCCTTCCGATTGGAACCCCAGACCTCGCTCCTTAGAACCGCAGAACTTCCAGCCTTACTCTGACACCTGTCCACTTTCACCCCACCCCGCCTTTCCAACCTTCTTCCCCTCACCTTCCCACCTTCTTCCAAACTCCATAACTGCCTCCCCTCCCTGACCCTAAACCTGTATCCCAGTTTTTGACCTGTCTACCTACCTTGACCTCCCCTTTTGAGCTCCGGACCCGTATTCCACCCCTGACTCATTCTCTCACTCGGAGGCCCCTAACTCTGCTCTAAACTTATCTTTTCAACCTCAGACTTACTTCCTTGAACTTTAACTGTCCTCCTACCCTTAACTTTACCCATCTCACCCTCAAACCATCCCCCCACTGGCCCTTTCTTCTCATCTGACTTCTCACCCCCAAACCTCTCTCTCATGACGTGTCCTATTACCCCAGACCTCCTCTCCAGACCTCCTTTCCACACCTTGGGTCTCAGAACCCCACCCTTGCTTCCCTGGGTATGTCTGACCTCTCCACCCTTGTCTACAGGGGCTTGGGGCCAAAGGAACCAGCAACGTGAGGTTAGCATGGAAAATGGCGAAAGGAAGAAGCTGTCTTCCACTTCACCGGATGAAGATCACAAAGAAGAAAATAGTCCGTACCGTTTGTGTTCCACGTTTGCAGTCAGTCTTACTCAAAGGAGCAGGCATGGGGGTTTGGGGAATAGAGGACAGAAGCCCAGATTTTGCCGCCCACCCCGGGGTCCTGGAGCTTTTGAGGACTGTGTAAATCAGTTTATGTTGGTCCTGGGAAACTTCTGGGGGTAGAAGGGAGAGCTCTTTATTCAAGTGGATTCCTGCGCTTGCCCTTCAGACATGGTTCATGTTCATTGGTGAATACCTAAATACCTTTAAGTAAAATCACGTGTCATAGATGGATACACATTCAGTTTTAGAAGATATAGTTCAGGCTTACCAGCTGGAGTACTCCCCATCTGCCACACAGCTGGTATTTGCCTTGTCATTTGGACCATTCTGTGAGTGTTACCAGTCTTTCTCTTATGGCCATGATGGTGGAATGTTTGCTTCAGATCTTGGCCATTACTGATAGTGAGTCTTACTGGTTTAAAGATATTTCTTGTACAATCTGGATACCAATTCTGTGTCAGAACAATGTATTATAAATACTCAGGATCTGTGGCTGGCCAGCCATTTCGGTCTTAATGATTGCTTCCATAATCTTAAATTCTAGGAGTTTGGTTGATTGGTTTTGTTTTTCTTTTGGTTTTCCACGGCAGGGTTTCTCTTTGTAGTTCTGTCTTTGAACTCATTCTGTAGACCAGACTGTCCTCAAACTCAGAGATCTGCCTGTCTCTGCCTCCCTAGTGCTGGGATTAAAGGTGTGTGCCACCACTGCCCAGTCCCTTTTCTTTTTTGAGACGAGGTCTCACTACGTAGCTCTGGCTACCCTGGAACTCTCTGTAGACCAGGCTGGTCTAGAACTCACAGATACCCACTTATCTCTGCCTCCCCAGTGCTGGGATTAAAGGCGTGCACTATATATAGCCTGGCTGGCCTGGAACTCATGATGTATGTCAGATTGGCTTTGAACTCACATAAATCCACCTGCCTCTGCATCTCCAGTGCTGGGATTAAATAATGAAATTACAACTACCCAATCAGTGAATTTCTGTTTGTAATGAGACCTACTCGCCTGGCAGTGGTGGCACACACCTTTAATTCCAGCACTCGGGAGGCAGAGAAATGATCTTTTCATATATCATGAGAGCCCTTGTATCTTAAAGACTCTACCCACCTTCCTTCCAGAAGGGCACACCCTTTTGTTTCTCTTTTCTTTTAGAAGTGTTGTCACTTCACTTTGTACATCGCAGGTCCGCCAGCTAAGGGGATTGAGGAGGACAAGGCTTGGAACTCTCAGCCCAAGTTTGATTATTCAGTGACTCAGCTTCTGCCTGGCAGTGTCTCTGGGGTCAGCCAGGTGTAGGTCTTCTTTGGGGCTTTCCGTTCTGCTGTCCTGGTCTTTCTGCTCATCCCTTTTCTGTGCCACTGTTGTAGACTTTATAATGAAGTGCTCTGAACTTGTCCTTCAAGGTTGCTTAGGTTCTCTGGGATATTTGCACTGCTGGGGAAATTTTAGGACCTGATTATCTTATATACACGTTTATCTCCTGCTGGGGCTGTAGTTGTTGTCTATGTTGAATTTATGGGTCAGTTTGAGGGTGAATTAACATCCTAATATTAAATGTTCTGGAACAGAACATTTAGTTATTTCATTCTTCTGAGCACCTGTGTATGGTTTCCACTGGACAAGTTCACAGTGTGTCTTTTTCTAGATTTACTCCTATACACTGAGGTCTTTTAAATGCTGCCATAGATGACATGTTAATTTCATTTTCTTTTGTGAATGTACATGTGTGTACATGTACCCGTTCATGTGTGCGTGCACTGTGTGGAAGTCGATGTCTGTCACGGAACCTAAAGTTCACGAGTTGAGCTTGACTGGCTGGCCAGCAAATCCCAAGCATCCTCCGTTATCTGCCTCCCTCGTGTGGGATTACAGGTGTATGATATGATGCTCAGCTTTTTGTGGATGGTGGGGACAAAACTTGGGTCTTCATGCCTGCACACTAAGCACTGTACCCACAGAGCCATATCCCCAGCCCTGGAGTTTCATTGTCTAATAATGATTTCTTCTGTGTAGAACTACAATTGATTTTCATGTACTGACTTGCTATTTTCTAAATATATTTTCTATCTCTAGCAAGATTTGGATTTTCCATGTGAACACTCTATAAACTCTTTCAGTCCTTAGGCTTTTTATTTGTTTCTTGTGTTATTAAATTGGCTAACACATCCAGTAAAACACTAGAAATGGTATATTAGATATTTTCATTTCCCTCCCCAATCTCAAGGGGGAGAGTATGATGTTCTATGAGCATCAGAGGAAGTTTCCTTTCATTGCGGCCTTAAAAAGTGTGCATGTGTGCATACGTGCATGTGCATGCATGTGTGTGTGTACAGAAGCCAGAAGAAGGCATCTGATCCCTCAGAGCTTGGGTTACAGGCATTTGTGACCTTGTAACATGAACTCTGGTCCTCATGGCTGAGCAGCCAACACTCTTAACCACTGAGCCGTCTCTCCACCCTCTCCTTTTAAAGCAAACCATTACCAACTATTTTGGTATGTTTTCTTCTGCATCTTTTGAGGTCACACTGTTCATTTTATTAGTTAATTTTATGTTGTAGAATATTAACTGTGAAACGTTGTGTTATATTTGTTTATGCTACAGAATATCTGTGTAAAGGTATGTTACTTTTGTTTATGCTGTATTTGTTTAATGATGTAAGGATGAGCATTTAATTACGTAATGATGCGTTGCATCTGTTTCCCCTTGCCTGTCTAAGGCACCTGATTTGTCTGAAAAAGAGCAGAATAGCCAAGAGCTAGGAGGAGAAAGGACAGGTGGGTCTGGCGGGCAAAGAGAATAAATAGGAAGAGAAATCTAGGCTTGTAAGAAAATATGAAGTGCGAGAGGAGGAGAACAAGAGATAATCCTGGGGCAAGAAGCCAGCCAGACATAGAGAAGCAGTGGAA
Organism: Microtus oregoni; assembly: GCF_018167655.1. NCBI lineage: Eukaryota > Metazoa > Chordata > Mammalia > Rodentia > Cricetidae > Microtus > Microtus oregoni. The sequence continues at coordinate 4,718,882 of NW_024543081.1, forward strand.
GGAAAATATGCAGAAGTTTGCTCTAGGGCAAAGGGTAGAAAAAGAGAAGCAGGTTAAGTTACAAGAGCTAGCCAGAAAAGAGCTAAGCTAAGGCCGAGCATTTAAAACTCATAAGAAGCCTCCATGTCCTGATTTGGGATGGTTGGTGGCTAAAAGAAAAAAGCCTGGTACAATTTTACATATTAAGGTGGTGGGTTGTGCTAATAGCTTTTCAAACACTAAACCAACTTTCTATTCCTGGAATAAGCTCCATCTGTGTTTAGAGTTCTTTCTTCTCCCTTTCGGATTTAATTGATGAACATATTAGGACTTGTGTCTGTCGTTATGAGTGTGCACTGTTTCTTCCACGGAATGCCCTTGTTTGGTTTTCGTGGTGAAGGTATAGCCTCGTGGTTTATATAAAGTTTTTCCTTTAAATATTTGGAAAGACTGACTTGCGATGTCATCCACAGCTCAAGCTGTCATTTGGGGCAATGTTTTAATTGTGGAATTAATATCTTGAACAGAAGCGAGCTGATCTGGATTTTCTATTTATGTTGGTTTTTATGTGTACTTCAAAGAAAATGTTCATTTCATATGGGCTGTTGAAGTGTTGATATGCAGATGCTAATAAAATTTTGTTAATACCTTAATATCCACAGTCAGTGGCAATAGCTCCTTTTTCTTGCTAATTTGTGTTTTAGATATTTCTTCTTAACCCGTCTAGACAAAAGTTTCAAGTTTTCTTTTCCTTCCTTTTTTTAAAAAATTTATTTTTTACAACCCAACAGCTGCTTCCCCTTCTTCCTGTCATCCCAATCTTTCCCCACCTCTCCTCTACCCTCCCCCATCCACACCTCCTCCATTTCTGTTCAGAGGAGGGCAGGCGTCTCATGGATATCAACCAAACATGGCATATCAAGTTGAAGGCTGGACAAGGCAGTCCAGTATGAGGATAAGGATCCCAAAGCCCAGCAAAGGAGTCAAAGACAGCCCCTGCTCCCACTATCAGGGCTCCCACAAGAAGACCAAGCTACACAACTATAAAATGTGTGCAGAGGGCCGAGGTCAGTCCTGAGCAGGCTCCCCGGTTGTTGATTTAGTTTTTGTGAGCCCCTGTGACCCCAGGTTAGTTGATTCTGTGGGTTTTCTTGTGGTGTCCTTGACCCCTCTGGCTCCTACAATTCTTCCTCCCCCTCTTCTGCAGGATTCCCCGAGGTCCACCTAAAATTTAGCTGTGAGTCTCTGCATCTGTTTCCATCAATTGCTGGATGAAGCCTCTCTGATGACAATTGGGCTCAGCATCAATCTATAAGTACAGCAGAATATCATTAGAAATCATTTCATTGATTTTTTTTTTAGTCGTATTTGGTTCTAACCTAGGCCTCTGGGTTCTGGCCTTCCAGGCAAGTGTCAGGTGGGTTCCCATTTGTGGCATGGATCTTAAGCTACCCCAGTCATTGGCTGGTTATGCCCACGATTTCTGCTCCACCTATACCGCAGTATATATCATAGGCAGGACAAATTGTAGGTTGAGGGTTATGTGTCTGGTTTGGTGTCTCAATCCTTGCCTGGTTACAGGATATGGTCAGTTCAGGCGCAGTATCTCCTGTTGCTAGGAATCTTAGCTAGAATCACCTTCATCGATTCTTGGGAATTTCCATTGCACTAGGATTCTAGTTTATCCCCCAAGATACCCCACAATTCTAGTCGTCTCTCCCAGTACTCTCCCCATCCAACCTCCTTCTACCAGATCCCTCCTGTTCCCATCTCTCCCACCCCCTCCTCTACCTGTGATGTCCATTTTCCCTTCCCAGGGAGAGTCATGCATCTTCCCTTGAGTCCTCCTTGTTTCTTAGCTTCTCTGGGTCTGTGGATTGTATGTAGCATGGTTATCCTTTACATCTAATATACTCTTATAAGTGAATACATACCATGTTTGTCTTTTTGGGTCTGGGTTACCTCATTCAAGATGATCTTTCCTATTTCCATCCATATGCCTGAAAATTTCATGATGTCATTGTTTTTAATAGTTGAGTAATATTCCATTGTGTAAATGTAACACAATTTCTTTATCCATCCTTTGGTTGAGTGGCATCTAGGTTGTTTCCAGGTTCTGGCTATTATGAATAAAGCTGCTATGAACATAGTTGAGCAAGTGTCCTTGTGGTGGAGTATCCTTTGGGTATATGCCCAAGAGAAGTATAGCTGGGTCTTGAGGAAGATCGATTACCAATTTTCCAAGAAACTGCCATATTGATTTCCAAAGTTGCACTCCCACCAGCAATGGAGGAGTGTTCCCCTTGCTCCACATCCTCTCCAATATAAGCTGTCATCAGTATCTTTGATCTTAGCCATTCTGACAGGTGTAAGATGGAATCTCAGAGTCATTTTGATTTGCATTTCCCTGACAGCTAAGGTTGTTGAATATTACTTAAGTGTTTCTTGGCCATTTGAGATTTTTCTGTTGAGAATTTTCTGCTTATATCTGTACCCCATTTTTAATTGAATTATTTGGTTTGTTAATGTCTAGTTTCTTGAGTTCTTTATGTATTTTGGAAATTAGTTCTCTGTCAGATGTGGGGTTGATGAAGATCTTTTCCCATTCTGTAGACTGCTGATTTGTCCTATTGATGGTGTCTTCTGCCTTACAGAAGCTTTTCAGTTTGAGGTCCCATTTATTAATTGTCGAACTCGGTGCCTGCACAATTGGTGTTCACTTCAGGAAGTGTCTCCAGCGCCAATGCGTTCAAGGCTATTCCCTACTTTCTCTTCTGCTAGGTTCAGTGTATCTGGTTTTATGTTGAGGTCTTTGATCCACTTGGACTTGAGTTTTGTGCAGGGTGATAGATGTGGATCTTTCGGCATTCTTCCACATGCCAACATCCAGTTAGACCAACACCATTTGTTGAAGATGCTTTTTCCCCCATTGTACAATTTTGGCTTTGTCAAAAATCAGGTGGTGTCCATAGTATATGAATTTACATCTGGGTCTTTGATTTGATTCTATTCCATTAGTCCATCTGTTTGTTTTTATGCTAAAACAATGCAGTTTTTATTACTATAACTCTGTAGTAGAGCTTAAAATTGGGGATGGAGACACCTCTGGAAGTTCTTTTGTTGTACAGGACTGTTTCAGGTATTTTGGGTCTTTTGTTTTTCTATATGAAGTTGAGTATTGTTTTTTTCAAGGTCTGTAAAGAATTGTGTTGGAGTTTCTGATGAGGGTTGCATTGAATCTGTAGGTCGCTTTTGGTAAGATGGTTAATTTTACTATGTTAATCCTACTGATCCATGAGCATGGGAGATATTTTCATCTTCTTATATATTCTCTGGTTTCTTTATTCAAAGACTTGAAGTTCTTGACATATAGGTCTTTCACTTGCTTGACTAGAGTTATACCACGATATTTTATATTATTTGTGGCTTTGTGAAAGGTGTTGTTTCCCTGATTTCTTTCTCAGTTCATTTATTGTTTGTATATAAGAGGGCTAGTGATTATTTTTTTTAGTTAATCTTGTATTGGGCTACTTCACTAAAGGTGTTTATCAGCTGTCGGAGTTTCCTGGTAGACTTTTTGGTGTTGCTTATGTATAGTATCATATCTCCAAATAATGTTACTTTGACCTCTTACTTTGCAATTTGTATCCCCTTGATCTCCTTTTGTTGTCTTATTGCTCTAGCTAGAACTTCAAGCTCTATATTGAATAGATATGGAGAGTGGACAGTCTTATCTTGTTCCTAATTTTAGTGGAATTGCTTTGAGTTTCTCTCCATTTAGGTTTAAGAAGATTCAGTCTATCATGGTTGAGAGCGTCAGGAGGAGGCAGAGAAAGGAAGTCACAGAAAGGGAGCCAGGCAAGATATAGCCCTAGAGATACTGCCACCACAGATACCCAGAAGTGTGCTTCAGAAATGTAGGCATCTCTCAACCCAGTCAGGTGACAATCATAGTAGCCATCACAAGCTACATGGTTGTATATTCTTTTAAATGTGTTGGAGGCTGAGCCTATGACCTCTGTGTGCAGTTGAGATGTCTAAGTATGTCTTTTAAATGTGTTGGAGGCTGAGCCCATGACCTCTGTGTGCAGTTGAGGTGTCTAAGTATGTCCTTTAAATGTGTTGGGGGCTGAGCTCATGACCTCTGTGTGCAGTTGAGGTGTCTAAGTATGTCCTTAAATGTGTTGGGGGCTGAGCCCATGACCTCTATGTGCAGTTGAGGTGTCTAAGTATGTCGTTTAGGTCTATGCAGTCATCATGTCCAAACTGCCGAATTATACTGCTTCTTTGTTTAATCTTCCATTTTCCAAAAGAAGCATACTAAAAATGCTCCAGGATGCCTGTATCTTTGCTCCTACCAACTTGTGTCTCTATCTTGAAGCTGTTATTATGTGCATATGCATTTAGAACTGTTATCTTTTCCTGGCAAATTATTTTATTAAGTTTATTGATAATCTGATATATGTATAGAATGCTTTCTGAATACTCCTTCATCTCCGTCCAGTGCCTATCAGCTTCCTGCCCCCTACAAGCCCCTTTCCCAGATTCATCTATCTTGATTCAGTCTGTGATCCACTAAGTTCAGCCAGGGTCACTTAAGTCATCACCAACTTGGAGCCACTGACTGGAGTCTGGTGGGATCACCAGTTGGTAAACAACTAGGGGAAATAACTCCCCATCCCCCAGAACCTGCCCATAGCCAGTCGTTGATCTGTGGGGTGCAGGACCACTGGCACCTGCCCCTGGTTGTTCACAGGCCCAATTCTGGTAACCCAAGCTGAAGTGTGTTTGAGATTGTTGTGTCTTGCCTGCCCAGATGGTGACATTTTGAAGTCCCTTCCACAGTGTTCCTTGAGCCTTGGGATGGCATAAATGTTGTTTACAGCTGAGCAGTCAACTGTCACTTATCAGCCCTCTGAGCAGCCACGAGTCCACATTATTAACCAACAAGAGAGACTTTTCCGATTAATGCCAAGAGTAGCATTTGTTTATTCCTATTTTTTAATTTTTTTGTGTATGAGTGTTTTGCCTGTGTGTGTATTATGTCCACCATGTGTGTACAGTGCCCACTGAGGCCAGAGGGTATCGGATCCCCAGGAACTATGGTTATGAATTGTTGTGAGCAGCCTTATAGGTGCTGGCAATGAACTGGACACAGGTCCTCTGGAAGAGCAGTGAGTGCTCCTAGCCACTGAACCATCTCTCCAGCCCCACTGTGAGTGCTCCTAACCACCGGGTCGTCTCTCCAGCCCCACTGTGAGTGCTCCTAGCCACCGGGTCGTCTCTCCAGCCCCACTGTGAGTGCTCCTAGCCACTGAGCCGTCTCTCCAGCCCCACTGTGAGTGCTCCTAGCCACTGAGCCGTCTCTCCAGCCCCACTGTGAGTGCTCCTAGCCACAGAGCCGTCTCTCCAGCCCCACTGTGAGTGCTCCTAGCCACTGAGCCGTCTCTCCAGCCCCACTGTGAGTGCTCCTAGCCACTGAGCCGTCTCTCCAGCCCCACTGTGAGTGCTCCTAGCCACTGAGCCGTCTCTCCAGCCCCACTGTGAGTGCTCCTAGCCGCAGAGCTGTCTCTCCAGCCCCACTGTAGTGCTCCTAGCCACAGAGCCGTCTCTCCAGCCCCACTGTGAGTGCTCCTAGCCACTGAGCCATCTCTCCAGTCCCACTGTGAGTGCTCCTAGCCACTGAGCCATCTCTCCAGCCCTACTATGTCTATTTTTAGGGTTATGAAATATCTCTCTTTTGTCTTTAGTAGTGATTTTCACCGTATCCTCACTTGTTTTTCTGTTGCTGTCCTTAGGGGTCACCCCACAGTGTTAGTATCTCCAATATGCTAGGCTCGCCACTGAAACTAAGGCTCCACCTCACCAAAGGCCTCTCCTCTCCTCTCCACCTCTTCAGAGTGGCTTTGACCCTGCCACACAGTGCCTAGTTTCAGCTGTTCTCCATTACGCTTCATGCCTTCAGCACTTAGCACCAAGTGGGAAACTCTGACACCTTACCAGCTTCAGCTGCTAGCTTGGGTTGCAACCTTGGCCCTTGTAGTGATTCTGAGGAAAGGCTTCCCAGATTTTGCCTCAACAGCACTGGTCTCTTGTTAGCCACAGCTCAGTTTTGAATCCCAGCCAACCCTCCTCGATTTCCCAGTAAAGCAAAGTTTTCACCTAAGTGATGCATGTTAGTCACAGCCGAATGCTCAGCTCCAGATGGCCAGAAACCAGATTCTTAACTTAAAGTACCACATGAGCTCAGCGTGGTAGCACATGCTTTAATCTCTGCACTTAGAAAGCAGAGGCAAGTGGATCTCTGTGAGGTTAAGGCTAGCCAGGTTACAATAATGGCTTAAAAATAATAATAATTAAAAAAAGCCAGTATACAAAAAACAAAAGGTCACATGAGCATCTCTGGTAGACTTTTGCTTTCCTCTGAAACCTCACAAGTCAGGCTTCCACTGTCTGTACTGCTCTCAGCGTTTGGTTCTAGTTCCTACAGCTCAACAACCCAACCCTGAGCACTCCCAACTCTTAAGTTTCAAATGTTTCCACAATCCTCCATCCCCCCGAAACAACACAGTCAGGTCCAGCAGCAATCCCCCACACCCCAGCAGCAATCCCCCACACCCCTGGCACCAATTTCTCTCGTTCGTTATCGCTATGATAAAATACTTGACCCAAAGGAACTTGAAGCGTAATCGCAGAGGGCACAGTCGATCCAGGAAAGCCAGGGCAGGAGCTCCCCAGCTGGCAGCCTAGAGGCAGGAACTGAGCAGAGACCATGCAGGAATTCTGTTTACTCACTTGCTTTCCTTGGCTTCCTCAGCTTGCTTTCATGGACAGCCCAGGACCACCGAACGAGGCTTGGTATCACCCAGAATGGGCTGAGCCCTGCCACGTCATTCATCAACCTAGAAAATGCTCCACATGGAGAGATGGTTCAGCAGTTAAGAGTGATTACTTTCTCTTCCAGAGGACCCAGGTTCTATGTCCAGCACCTACCTGGCAGCTAACAACCCTTTTAAACTCCAGTTTCAGAGAGAATCGAAAGACATCTTAACTGGCCTCTTTTGGCACTGCACACACACACACACACACACACACACACACACACACACACACTCCATGGTATATAGACATATGTGCAGGCAGAACATCCATATACATAATTTTTTAATATGCTCTTAAAAGAAAACACTCCCACAGACACAGACTTGACTACAGGCCAGTCTGATAGAGGTGAGGTTCCCTCTTCCCAGAGGACTCTAGTTAGTGTCAAGTTGACAAAAACTAATAGGCTCACACCTTTACATGGGTTCCAGAGTTGAAATTCCAGTTTCCAGGTATTTGTAGCAAGTGATTTTACCTATTGAACCTGGCTGGCTGGCTGAACTTGTACTCAGTCTGTGTGTGTGTCACATATTGCGATGCCCCAGGGGATTATTTATTGTCTCCACCCTGCCTCTGGGTCTTTTGGCTGTAGCCTGGTAGTCTTTTTTTTTTTTTTAAGAAATCGCTTATTAGTTTTATTAATGTGCACATAGATAGATTCTTTTGGAACATTTGCATGTGCATATGTGTGTATGTATGAGTGTGTATGAGTGTGAATATGTGTGAACGTGAGTGTGTGAGAGTGTGTATGAGTGTGTGTGTGCATGTGGGAATGTGTATATGGGTGTGTATGCGCGTGTGTGTATGTGTATGAGTGAGTGTGTGTGTGAGAGTGTATGAGCGTGCGTGTACATGTGTATGAGAGTGTGTGTGTGTGTGTGTGTATGCACATTAAGGCCAGAGGTTGCTATTGTATGCCTTCTACTATCACTCAGCACCCCATCCTTGAGATTGGGAGAAAGGTGGATGAGCAGGAGCCCTTGTCATTCTTTTTATCGTTGTGGCCAGGACTCATCACTGATTGGCTAGACTGCCAATTAGCTACCAAGCAGGTTCCAGACCTGCCTGTCTCCATCTTTTACAGTCAGGATTACAGAAATTTATGACTGCACCCAGTTTTTTTACATGGTTATTGGAGATCCAAACCCCAGTCCTCATGCTGGGTGGCAGGCACTTTGCCAACTGGGTCATCTCCGACCATGTGCTGGTCTCTAAACGCCCCCAGGATACCTGAAATCGCTGGTAGTCAGTCTCTCCTGACCCCATTCCTCCAGTGAGTGACCTTGTCCTTCCTGACTTGGAGTATTATAACAACTGAAAACTAATGATTAGTTTTGGTTGTTAGATTGGCATGACCTGGCGTCACCTAGGAGGCAAGTCTTCAGTGAGGCACAACTGTGAAGAATTATGTAGATTGGGGTAGCCTCTGGGCATGCCTGTGAGGGGAGTGTCTTGATCACGTTTACTGAAATGGGAAGACACATCCTATCCATGGGTGACTTCCTTCCCTGGGTTCCCTGAACTGTATAAAAAAGAGAAAGCTAAACAACTATGGCATCTGTCACTCTCAGCTTGACATCACATGCAGTGTGCTAGGCTCACCACGATGGTTTCCACCCTGGAAGTATGAACTAAAATAAATCCTCCCTCTGCCCCTTAAGTTGTTTTTGTTGGGGTATTTTATCATAGCAACAGGAAAAGCAACCAAGAAAGAAACCAAAACACCAGGATTGGAGCCAGGTTCTGTGTTTCCCACAGAGCCAAGCCAAGAGATTTAAGCCTGAATGGAAATTCATTTTTAGTAGTGATTTTTTTTCTTTAAACTTTCGAATTACGTGAATGTGTGTATGTGTCTACAAGTGCTGTTGGCAGAGGCTAGAAAAGGGCATTGGAACTGGAGTTATAGGTGGTTGTGAGCCATGGGATAATGTACGCTGAAATTGAACACTAATAAGAGCAGCAAGCATTCTTAACCCCTCGGGGAACCTCTCTGGCTCCTATAAACAGTGTTTCTATACCTAGGAGAACTAGCTATTGGGATTTCATTAATGGTTCCTGTATCTATTAAACCGGAATGAAAGCTAGTTTTCCTTAGAGACTTCTCTGTTTTATTTATCAATATCTCTTTATCTATGGTGTGACTTTTCTCAATCTCTTTATCTATGGTGTGACTTTTCTTCATTTTGTTCGTGTGGCCCATGACAATATTGACTTTTTTGATTTTATTTTATTTTTATTTTTTTATTAATTACATTTTTTCATGTATTTTACATCCTGATCACGGTTTCAAGTCCAACACAGGAGGCCCCCCTGGTGGTAATAGCACCTTCACATGTAGCCAGAATTTGCTCAACTCTTCTGTTTGATCTTCTGTTTCACCTATGGCCAATAAGCCTGTGATCTCATTTTCCAGTCGTAACTAGGCAGGATTCAGGCACCACAGACAGGGCAGGTTGTGGGTATGCTTCTCCTCTCGGCAAGAGTTGTGTAGGATGAAAGGTGAGAGGAACCTTCCTTGATGCATCAGGCGGCCAGGAGCCATCTGAAGGTCCTCTTGAAGAGCGGTATGTGCTCTTAACCACTGAGCCATCTCTCCAGCCCTGGGAATTTCTCTATGGACACAGCTCTAACTAACTATATCACACCAGTTTTGAAATCTGGTGTTTCAGTTGTCTTTGGTTAAACAGCTAAAAGACCTCTGCATCTTGGATTGTTTTTCCTGACCCACAGATTATTTAGAAGTACATTTGCTAATCTACACATATTCAGTAGTTTTCTGTTATTTTTTACACTTATTTCTGACTTCATTGCTCTGTGGTCAGGAGAATTTTTATGACTTTCAAGCCCTTTAAAATCAGCCTAGAGTTTAAGATGAACTTTAACGACTATCCTAGAACAATAACGACTGTTTCAGCATCGAGCGAACTGTGAGGTGCTGCCAGTCATGCCTGTTCCCGTGACCTCTGTTCATTCCATCCACTAATGAAAGCCATGCGCTAACTCTGACTACAGACTTAGGGGTTTCTTCTTGTTTGATAACCTCTGCTCCTTGCATTTAGAGGCATTATTGAACATCTTTACGGACTTGCTCTTGTACCCCGTCCTATCCCCTATTATGGTCTCCACATTCATAGAGGACTTTGGGAGCTCTGGTCAGGGCTTGTCTGAATGGAGCCCATCACTCTACACCTTTTTGTGTCCAAGTAGCATATTTGTAAATATTGCTCCCAGTCTACGGTTTGCCTTTTCATTTTCTTTCTTTTTTTTTTTTATTTTTGGTTTTTTGAGACAGGGTTTCTCTGTGTAACAGTCCTGGAACTTGGTTTGTAGACCAGGCTAACCTCAAACTCACTGAGATCCGCCTGTCTCAGCTTCCCAAGTGCTGGGATTAAAGGTGTGCACCACCACCACCACCCGGCATCATTTTCTTAATAAAGCAGAACATTTTCATGTTTGTGCATGCCATGTACTCTTGTGTACACATTTGTGTGCACATACACATGGCGAAGGCCAGAGTTCAACCTTGGGTATCATTCCTGAGGAGCTAGCCACCTTGTTATGAAGCAAAGTCTCTCCCTGGGACTTGGGGCTCACTGATGGGCTAGACTAGCTGGCCAGCAAACTGCAGGGATCCTCTTGTAATTCCCAGTGGAATTACAAATGCATGGACATTATATGTCAGTGCTGGCGACAGGGCTCATGCTCTCCCGCTTGCAAGGGAGGCATAGTACCAACTGAACTGTAGCCCCAGCTCTAGAACACTCACGTTTCAACAGCTCCAGACTTACCAATTCCAACTTCTATTTTCTGTGCATAGGTGAGGTTGCAATGTTTTCCTCCTGTGTGTTCTGCTAGGAACTTTGTGTGGCTTTCACACGCTTCAGAATAAACCCTGAGCATCTTGTGGCAGTTAGGGTTTGCCCTTCCTACGTGGGCGTACAGTCCTTCACCACCACCACCACCACCCCCAAGTTGCTCTGTGCGCTAGTTTAAGTCATGTATCTGGTACCTGTGGATTTAGGGTGAAGAGAGCCGCAGGAAGAACAGGTAGGCAGCATTGGACTGATGTTCCCTGAAGCTCTTTGGCGATCAGGGTAGTCTGGGAGGAATCTGTACATTTCAGGGAAGCCGTAGAAATGTACTGTGAAGACTATATTTAGCCAGGTGTGGTGGTGCCCACCTTTAACCCCAGCACTTGGGAGGTAGAGTTAGAAGAAGGTGGATCTCTCTGAGTTTGGGGTCAGCCTGGTCTACAAAGCAAGTTCTAGGACAGCCACAGATGTTATGCAGAGAAATCCTGTTTTGAAAAATCACACACACACACACACACACACACACACACACACACACACACACGAGTTCACGTTTAGGGCATGGAGAGAGAAGGGGAAGCAACAAGGGGTGTGGGGAGGGGAATGTTGTCAACCAATAGCCTTGCTTCCTGGAGGGAAGATTCATTGACACTGCAGGCATACCCTATGGGAACCCAGCCGATACTGGGGGACCAAAAATTGGCCCAGGACATTGTGCTATGTGGCATGTGCCCTTGGGAATGATTGGCATCAAAAGGTTGCCAAGGGAGATGTTGATGTTAGGGAGGACATCCAGAGGAAAGGGAGACGTTGGGGGCCTTTGCTCCGTGGAGGAGGATAGCCACTGAATAAAAGCCATGGACTCAGGGGGAGATAGTGGGAGGCTGTATCCTCTCTTGCCACACATTAGACATGTGTGATCTAGATCTAGAGAGGATCAAGACTACCCAATGCATGGTAGTGGACATGTTTAGTCCCAGCACTTGGGGGGCAGAGACAGGTGCATCGTTGTGATTTTTAGGCCAACCTGGTCTACATAGTGACTTCCAGGACAACCAAGGCTATAGAAAGGGACTCTGTCTAAAAAATGTGAGCAACAAATGACAACAACACCATGAAAAAGACTACCCAATGCCAGAGTGGCCTGGGACAGGCAGGGAGGAGGAGAGCACTTGGGGCGGAGGTGGGTCAAAGACTCACGCAAGGTTGCAAGGGCATAGACGATTGAGAACCGCAGGGGACTGGGGAGCAGAGTGGGGAGAGGCAGGTGGTAATGAGGCCTCCCCGTGTGTCCACTGTCAGGCTGGATGACTGTTCTTTGCCTTGATGTCTGTTTGTCTCTTGCAGAATTAAAACAAGAAGTTCCCCAAGATTTGTCTTCTTCCCCCAAATTAGACAGATACAAAATAGCAAGACAATTAACAGAAAAGGCCATCAAGGTAAATGTGTTTCCATACTCGTGGGTGGGGATACTGTTTATAAAAAATGGGAAATTAGTTTGAAATTTCATTTTGGGCATTGACCTGACTGGATGACTTCCTCCTGTATGGAGATGGTGCCAGGATTACTTTTGACTTTGTCTGAGTTTCTTGATTAGCCCCTGTTGGCAGCCAGCTCCTCCTTGTTCCCTGTGAACTTATACAGCAATGCATGGCAGTTTAGTGGGGCCCTCTGGCCCACATATCTCCTGTGAGTGTCAGGACTTAGTTCCAGGTATCTCCTGAGCATGCTCTTGGGTAGGGTCAGATCTTCCGGTAGGACAAAGTTAGGTGTGTTGCCTAGCAACACAAACATATCTATAGAAAATAGCACTACAAACTGCCACCAGAAACCGTGTCAGGGCCATGTTGCCACTGGAGGCCATGTTGATGTCTGTGGTCAGTATTGCCGCCAAAGACCATGATGGTGTCTGTGGTCTGTGCTGCTGCCTGAAGCCATGTTGGTGTTTATGGTTCATGTTACCACTAAAGGCAACGTGGATGTCTGTCGCATGTGCTGCCACCTGAAACTATGTAGATGTCCATGAGCCGTGATGCCACCAGGGGCCATGCTGGTGTCTGTAGCCATGTTGCCAGGGGAGGCCATGTTGATATTCATGGCCTACCCTGCCACTGAGGGCCATGAAGGTGTCTGTGGCCCATGCTGTGGCCAGGACTGTATCAGTGTCCATTGTCTGTGCTGCCACCAGAGATCATGTCAAGGTCCATGGTGTGTATCGCTGACAGAGGCTATGTGGATGTCCACAGTTCATGCTACTGCCTGAATCCATGTTGATGTCTGTGACAGGGATGCCACCAGGAACTATATTGGTGTCTGTGGCCCATGCTGTAGCAGAGAACTGTGTTGCTGTTTATGGTTTGTGCTGCCACCATAGACCGTGCTGAGGTCCATGGAACATGCCAGAAGCCATGTAGATGTCCGTGGTTCAAGCTGTCACCAGAAACCATGTGGAAGTCCATGATCCATGCTCCTGTTGACTGTAAAGGGCAAGGAAGCTTCTTTTGCAGTGCTCTGGGTGACTGCAGATTCATGGCTGAGAAAGAGAGACATAGAAGGCTTCTGTGACAACCCCATTCCCACCCCAGCACCCTAAAATAATAACGGCCTAGACAGGAAGCCATCGAAGAGAACTCTTAAACATCCGGTGGCTTCTGGCGGAGATGGAGGGGAAGGACTCAGTTTTCTTTAAGGGACTGCACTGGGAGTTTGACCATGCTCCAGTGACTATATGGGCAACACAAATTGGACTTTTTGGGAGGTGGAGAGGTCACAAAGGTGGTGATGGACCTGGGAGGACTGGGCAGTGAGTATGATGGGGTGCATTATGTGAAAGTTCCAAATAATCAATAAAATACTATGTTGGGGAAGAGTAAATAAATGAAATTACTTTTAACCCATATAGGGTGCAGAACACATATATGTACATGCACACACACACACACACACACACACACATACGCACACACTTCAGTGTGGCAGGATCTAGGCTCAGCTTGTCTCCATTGATGTCTCTGTGATGGAATCTGAGTCCAGCTTGTGTTTCTATCTTGGGTCTCTGTGATAAGGTCCGAATTCAGATTACCTCCGTTTGGGATGGACTCTGGGCTCAGCTTGTCTCTCTGTCTCTGAGACAGAGTCTGGGCTTTGGTGATACCTTGGTGTGCTGACCTCAAGATCTCAGACTGCCTAAGGTCACTTCCCGAGTGTCTATCTGCTTTCAGCTCTTTGATAGTCAGCCAAATCCCTCCCCTGTGGTATTTTTTACAGCTCTCAGTGGGGGACATTCTGAGCTTCAAGTCTCCATTAGGGACTTCCTGATGAGGTTAGGACCTCAGTGACATTTGCAAAACCCAGTCACATTTGTGGGATGATGCCAGGGACTGTGGTTTGATGTCCTGTCACCCTGCTGCAGGACTCCAGTGGCTCTGAGCCGGTCCTCCTGCCTGACTCCAGCTGGCTCTGCTCATCCCTGACCCAGCTAGTGACAGTACAGGCCCTGTCACTGCCTTCACTTAGGTGCCCATATGAATACCAGCTTCTTTCCCGCAGCTACATAAAATACCCGCAGCTGTGTCTTTTATTAAGAAAAGAGATGTATTTGCCACCCAGTTTTAAAGGCTGAAGCCAGAGCTTGAGCAGCCCCACCTGTTTGGCTGTGTCGCAGAAGTGGCAGATGGCATCGTCAGAAGCATGCGTGTGGGAGGGAGAACACGCATGGAGGAGACCAGAGGGAGATGGGGATTTGGCTCACTTTCATAACCGCTCACTGTGTGAGGCGCGTCCCCACTCTACCCCCATGCTGGGGACCTTGCCTCAAGCACCTGAGCCTTTGGGGGACAAGTCACCATCAAGTCCTGTCAATGGCAGTTCCTTCCCTGACCTTGCCCTCAGCTGGGAAAACTGAGGTAGTACAGCTTACTCCTCCCTCTAGCTGCCAGCCACCTGCTCATCCACAAGTAGCTAACCCTCTCCAAGTGATGACTCAGGATTCCAGCAGCTTCTAGGCTGGCCCTGCCCCTTCCTCCATTGACCATTAGCTTCTTCCTTTCTGCCATTCCAACCTCAGGCACCCACAGCTCTTGTAGAAATACGAGGCATGCTCTCTGGCCTTAGTGTTTCTTCTGTTGTGATAAGACACCGTGACTAAAAACAACTTAGAGAGGAAAAGGTCCATTTCATATTACAGGTTTGTTGACCATCGTTTAGGGAATTCAGGGTAGGAAGCCAAAGATGGAACCTGCAGGCAGACACTGAAGCAGAGGCACACTCCTCATTGGCTTGCTCCTATGGTTTGTTCAGCCTGCTTCCTTCCTTCCTTCCTTCCTTCCTTCCTTCCTTCCTTCCTTTCTCTCTCTTTCTTCCTTTTTTGATTTTTTATTGATTTTTATTGAGTTCTACATTTTTTTCTGCTCTTCTCCCTGCCTCTCCCCCCCTTCAAACCTCTCCCAAGGTTCCCATGCTCCCAATTTGCTCCAGAGATCTTGTCTTTTTTTACTTCCCATGTATATTAGATCTATGTATGTCTTTCTTAGGGTCCTCATTGTTGTCTAGGTTCTCTGGGATTGTGATTTGTGCACTGGTTTTCTTTGCTTTATCTTTAAAAACCACCTCTGAGTGAGTACATGTGATAATTGTCTTTCTGTGTCTGGGTTACCTTGCTCGAAATGATGTTTTCTAGCTCCACCTACCATCTACAGTGGGCTGGACCCTCCAACATCTATTGTTAACCAAGAAAACGCCCATGGCTTGCCCACAGGCCAGTCTGGTGGGGGCTTTTTCTCAACCGAGCTTCCTCTTCCCAGATAACTCTAGCTTGTGTCCAGTTGATATAAAACTAGCCAGGACCCTCTTGTATAGAAGAAAGCCACACAGGGAGTCCCTCGGTTATCCTCTAGACCTGCAGGCATTGCATAGCTATGTATTCCATCTTTGTTCTGAGTCCAGAGCTCCTGAGTGGGGGCCACTATGATAGCTGCTCAGGAAGTGTCGGCTTTCTTGGTTGTGTGTTGGCTCCTTTTTGTGTGTCTGAGTGTGTGAATGAGTGTGTAAAGAGGATTGCCTCTGTAATCCTAACCCAATGATAAATACACACAAGCAGCAACTGTGGGGGCTACGTCTTCGAACCCCAACACGTGTGCACACATGTATACATACACACACACACACACACACACACATACACACACACACCTCTGTTTGCTGAAGACGTTCCTGTGTCCTCTGGGTAAGCTATGCTGTCTTCCATGGTATAGTCTGTTCCATCCCACTTTGGAAACTCTCCTCTGGTTGACTCGTTTCCCTCGTTGCCGAGCGCTTCAGCTAAAACCCTGCTGTTTTTAGGAAAAGAAGATTTTCTCCATCTATGGGCACTACCCTGTCATCCGGGCCGCACTGCGAAAAAAGGGCTGGGTGGAGAAGAAGTTTCATTTCCTGCCCAAAGTTCTTCAGAGTGTTGAGAGCGAAGGTAAAGGGCGCGTGGGCAGAGTATCAGACTCACCTTGTCGCATGTAGGAGTTTGTAGATGTTGTCATCAGTACGTCAGCCATCCTTGGTGTGGTGGCTCTACACACTCACTGGCTCCCTTCATGTTTCCACCTCTGTCCCAAACTCACACATCCCAGGCAGCCACACTCCTACCCTAGTGCCAGTCACTTTTCGGTGTCCCCGTGTTCACGCGGTCCTAGCCGTTCATCCTCCAGCTCCTTTCCCCACCAAGGCCTTTCCTCAAGTTCCCATAGTTCAGGCTGGTCCTCCTAAGACTCATGCCTCAGCCTCTGCTAAGACTCATCTAGCCTGCAGCACCCCTCAATCCTGACCTATGACAGCCTATGTGGGGTGCTGCACAGGATGTTAGAGGGATGGGCATAGGTGGCCTCTACAGCATTGCCCTCAGAGATTACCTGCCACCCCAGGGGTCATTCCTCAATAGTGGGACCCCAACGCTGCAGGGAGTCTGGTGAGGTCCCAGAATACAGTGGCAGTAATGTCTTTCTTTTTTTAATTTTTTTTTATTTTTCCATTCAAAAATTTACACTTTCTCCCTTCTTCCCATTTTCCTTCCACTCCCCCTTCTCCCTCCCTCTCCCTCCTTAAGAGAGGGAAAGGAACCCTTCCCTGTGGGAAGTCCAAGGCCCTCCCTCCCTACATCCAGGCCTAGGAAGCTTTGCATCCAAATAGACTAGGGTCCCAAAAAGCTAGTACATGCAGTAGAAACAAGTCCTTTATCAATGGCTTTAATGTCTTTCTTATGTTTTGCCTGCAGATAATAAAGGTGCAGAGACCAAAGAAAATCAAGAAATACCCTTGGAGAGATTAGATGATATTCATGATGTGATGGTAGGCCCTGTGGCCTGGTACTAGGGTGTACCATGGCCTTTCTAAGACAGAGCACACTAGACAGAGGGTAGAGTGAGACGCCCGTATGGGAACATTAGGCATCTGCCTTTCCCGCATCCTGCTCCCAGCTCCTGCATCTCACACCGACTAACATGAGCAAAGGCCGGTGTGACTGTGGACAAGGAGGTGCTGAGTGGTTGGGCTGAGGGTCTATGCATTACAGGATGGAGGCAGAAGGGGCCTGGCCAGTGAACAGATGGGGTCTCCAGTAACGCAGCCCTTGTACCCCATTCACCCCTAGCCTGGCTCCTCTAAAGCTCTCCTACATCTTCTATAAAGAGGACAAGAAGGTTAGTCGCAGAGTGGACGTCTTTGCATACATGTAATTTAAAAAGAACAGATGTGTCCAAAATGTCTCTGTGTGAGATCTCATAAATCAGTGCTAAAACAAACAAACAAAATGGACAGAGAGTTAGCTCACAGGCGCTCAATAAGCACATTATGTTTATGGGGTTAATTCCATTTTTATAGCTGGCTGTGCACTTCATCTAGTTTATTCTGCTGTGAGTGCCAGATCCAGTGGGAAGAAGCTGCCTCCTAGGGGTTCTGGCAGTAAGCATCCTCTGGACCACTCTCCCAGGCTCCAGAGTACCACATTCATCTCCAGGCAACAGTTAGCGTGTCTCTGAGTCCCACCTAAACACCAGGGTGGGAAGAGTTCCTGTTTTCCTTCAGCCCCAAGTCAAGAAAAGCAGCTGGCTTCTGGGCAGCAGACACCCCATGTGGTTGGGGTTGTCCCCATACCAACACATCGAGCCCTCTGGAGCCATGTGACTTCTGCTAAGATGGAACCATCAGCCATAATTATCAGAGTATAGCAGAGTATAGTCTAGCTTCTGCCCCCCCCCCCCCGCCCAGTTCTCAGCTGGGTCCCCAGCACCTCAATGGAATAGATTCCTGCATGCTGGATGTTGATAGAGGGGATGTTGATAGAGGGCTCTTCTTGCCAGTCCAGGTTGGTAAAGAACGAGATACCATACCTCCTCTGGACTATCAAGAGGGACGTTGTGGACTATCACAGCCTGACCTGTGACCAGATGCTGAACCACTACGGGAAGACAGCATCATTCACCACCAAGGTGGATGGGAGGCTCCGCCCAGGGGTTCATCCGAGGGGGTGGGCCCCTGAAAACTACAGGGACTGTTCAGGTTCCAGCTCTTCCCCCAAACACCTGCTGCCTCCTGTCCCGTATGCCCACCCGCACGCACCCCTGTTCTCCCCACTCTGGGTACTCTCATGCCATGGAAACCCCCTTCTTAGGGAACATGGGTCAAGTCAAAGCCACGGGTCCCAGTGGAGTTCACTTTGTGTGAGGCTGCCCACTGAGGTCCCTAATGCACTGCTCTCTCTGGAGATTGGGCTGTGTGTGAACATGAGAAGCCTGCCTTGGTACGTCCAGGCCAACCCTAACACCTTCTTCCCACGTTGCTATGGCCTTTGCACCGAGAGCGAGAAGCAGGAATTCTTGGGTGAGTGACCAGCGCCATTCTGAGGCACCATACCAGACTTCCCGAGGACCAGTCCTGGTCCACTTCGTAAGGGCCAGGCCAGGCATAGGCAGTGTTGGCAGTGTGGGAGGAGTCACCTGGAGCTGAAAGACCTTAAGTATTCAGGTCTCGGCTCTGAGGAGACACAGGAGGCCTCGGGCAACACTGGCTCAGAGGTTCACCGCCTACTTCCAATCTCTGTATGGACACCCTGCTGCTCAGAGCCTGGGCTCAACTCCAGCCTGGGTCTGCAGGATGCTCAGTTAAGCTGCCTGCTTATGTGCTGGGTGAGTTCAATTAAGACCCCTCAGTAGAAGAGGGCTGTGTTCTAGATGGTCCAGGATGTCCAGAAAGACCTCTTAGATTCCTCCTCAGAGGGTTCTGGGAATATCCCTCAGGTCTCTGAGGGGTTGTGGGGCAGTGACAACAGAGGAGAAGGGGAGAGCGGTGGCTGGAAGGAAGAGCTGTCGGGACTGGGTCTGGACAGGTGGGTGAGCAGCTGGGGGAAGGTGCGGAAGCACCTGTTGAGGGTGGCAGGCAGACCCACGTGGCGTGCTCTGCTGCCTCTCCACTCTGGGTGGGCAGTGGGAGCGAGGCCTTGGTGTCCTTCCAGATGACTTTCGGCGCACAGTGGCTTCCAGCATCCTCAAGTGGGTAGTCAACCACCAGAATTACTGCAGCAAAATCAAGGCCAAGAGTAAGAAGGAGGAGGCCAAGAATGGTGACCCCAGCCCCAAGAAAGGTACACGCCTATGGGGCCGGGCTTCTGTGCCTTAGCGGGGTGGGGTGTCTGGTCAACAGCACAGGTCTTTAGCTGGCGAGGCAGAGTCTCTATGGCCGATGGACAGGTTGGGCATTGCTGCTTTGGTGGTCACACGAGCATGGAGAAGAGACACCGGTGCTTCTGGTTCAGCTCTGATTCTCATGGCCACCCTGTTCTCGTTTTGACTGTATGCTGAGACATCAGTCATCCTATTTTCACAACGTATCAGCACCGGGCACCCTTATTTCATGATCATACTAGATCCTGTCCCCTGGGTGTGATTCCTAACCAATGGTCACTGCTGTGACCCTCCATATGGCCCCTGGAAGAGGACCCCAGTAGTGGCAGTTCTGTGTGAGGTGGACGCACAAGCAGCGACCTGGCTTAATAGTTTTTTGTAGTCTGCTTCAATAGTTTGTTTTTTTAGAACAGATTCAGGCTAACAGCAAAATTGGCAGAAGGTACATTGGTTTCCTATCCACCCTGGGTCCCTAGGCACCCCACTGTCAATGTCCCCATGCCAGCAGTACGTTTATTAAAACTGTTGGAAAGTAAACTTTGGCATGTTAAAACATTTAAAGGATGTGTTAAAAAGTGATTTGTGAGTAAGGAAGCTTCAGGCTGTAGTGGAGGCTATTTTTGTCAAGACCGGTGACGAAGGGCCCCTGGCTGCATATGCTTGGCTGAGGTAATTCCTGCAGCTCCTGGCCCTCTCTCCTGCCTCTGTGGTTCTTCCTTTTTCAGGATGTCTACAATGGGGACCTACAGTATGCAACCTGTTGACAATGGTTTCATTCACTTAGCAGCAGGCTTTGAAGTTTTTCATGCTTGAACCTTTATGATCAGGGTTGAGCAGTTCACTGTCCATATGTGCTGGGTTATATATCCATTCGCCCACTAACAGACTTTTATCATGGATCAAACTGCTATAGACCTCTATGCACAAGTTGTTTATGGGAATTCTTTCACCGGTCTGCTAGCCAATTGAGAGGAGCATTTAGGTCTAAGAGGCGGGGTTTTCATTGGGGACGGCTGTGACTGAGAAAAAAGGCAGAACAGAGGAGAGTGTGGGCCTTTTCAAGCAAGGGGCAAGTGACTATGGGTGTTAGTGGTGGCTTGTGATTTGGTTCCGGCTCCTTTTTGTTCTTTAATATTTTTGCCCAGATTTTGTTTGTTATTAAACAGTAAAGAAATTTTGCAACATCTGGAGCCCCATTTTGGGCACCATATGTAAGCAGAGTTTTCCTTTCCCAGCAGCCACTTCCAAATAACCACTCTGAGGCTTATACTAATTTTAAATGCTCAGCTCATAGCCCAGTCCTCATTAAATTTTGAGAGTCTTGGTTAGTCACTCTGTAACTAGCCAAGCCTTAACGTGTGGTCAGTGTTCCTCAACCTCTGGAATAGCTGAGATGGCAGGCCTGAGCCATGGGCCCATCTGGATACGGAGGTATTGATGTCTCTTTCTATGATCGTGGGTATATTTCAATTGTCCTTTGAGCTGTGTCAGTATTTGCTGCACTGAAGGTCTGTTGTTAGGTACATGTAGATTAATTATTGTTACGTCTTTCTGGAGAATTGACTCTTTCACTGTACAAAGCTCCTTTTACCCCTGATCATTTCCCTTGCTCTGTAGTCTGCTTTGCCTGATAACACAGATTTTTGACTTTTCTTTTGATTGATGTTAGCATGGTATATTTTCTCCTGTCTCTTTACTTTTAATCTAAGGTAGTTTTTAATCTACTCTGGTCATCTTTTATTGGTATGTGTAGGCCATCGGTGTTGAAGGTGATTATTGATTGACAGCTGCCATAGTTGGTACTGTTTTCTCTGTCTCTGTCTCTCTCTCTCTCTCCCTCTTTCTTCCTCTCCCCCTCTCCCCAATGTTTCCTCATCTCCTTTTCCACATTTTATGGCATGTGGCTTCATCCCCACAGCCCGGTTTCCTATTCTCATTCATCCCATGAAGGTTAGCATTCCAATTAGCCATGATTCTCCTTATCTCTCTCTGTTATATGATGTTTTACTCTTTTGGCTTTTTTTTTGGTGGGGGGGAGTCTGCCATCCATATACCAAATAAATCATACAGAGGCTTATTCTTAGTTATAAACGTCAGCTTTCTTAACTTATATTATTCCGTCTACCTCTGGTTGTTTCCCATTCTCTTGTGTAAATCTTACTTTCTGTGTAGCGAGCTGAATGGTTGGCCCCTGATGTCCTCCTCCTTCTCTGGCTCCTTCTCTTCCTCATTTCTCCTAGTTATCCACTCTGCCTGCCAGTCTCTCCTATCCTTGTCCTGCCTTGTTACTGGCCATTCAGCTCTTTATTAGGATCATCAGGTTTTTGTTTTTTAGACAGGCAAAGAATCACAGCTTCACAGAGTTAAACAAATGCAGTATAAACATAAGTCACACATCTTAAAATAATATTCCCCAATATCTCTCTCTCTCTCTCTCTCTCTCTCTCTCTCTCTCTAATTTTTGGGACATTGGTTTTGTCTTTGACCTCTCTTCTTTGGAAGATCAAGAACTAGCTGTTCATTGTTTAGCTCAACTTTTTACTTAGAAGAGTAGTGACATTTACACCCCACATTCACTTTTAAATGGTTCGTTTATGTTCTCTGAGTTTCACAGGCCCCTTGTAGTCTGAAACTGCCCCATAAGCTTCCTGCTCTGGCTTTGCAGCATGCTCAGTGAGCCTCCTGTGCCCATCACAACACTCCTCAGTGCCATGTCTCTACCAACACTGTGCCTGAAGCCCCTAGCCATTCCCCGTCTATGCTGTAGACCTGCTACCTCCCTGGGTAACCTACAGCTACCAGGAAGTCCACTTTCAGTCCACTTTCAGTCTGTACTTCCTGGGATTCAACAGTGGTCCTGCCTGAATCATGGGGTTGAAAAGGGGTGAGATGCTGTGTAAGGCAGGGTCCAGGTGCCAGGGCCCACCAACACCCCCCGTGTATGTGGTACAGGAAATTCTGTGGGCAGTAGGAATTAGTAATCATAGCAGCTCAAAGTGCTCACAGGTGTCAGCAGCACAGGTCTGGTCATGCTTTTTGTGACGATTCAAAAGTGCGATCCCCTCCCTGTCATGCCCTCCAAGTCTAGTTTCAGAGCGTGAGCTCCTGGTGGCAGCAGTGATGCTGAACCGTGAGGTTGACAAGACTGGTGAAGGGGAGGAATCACCCTCCTCCCCCAGGGGAGAGGTGGTAGGAACGGGAGGGCAGCCTCCGTGCCCTGGGTGGAGCTCACACTCAGTGCATGGGCTTGAATTCCAGATTCAGATAATAATGACCACAAGTCGCAAGGCCTCTCCGGACAGCTTGTGGACACGGCATGCAAGGTGTGCCAGGCCTACCTGGGACAGCTGGAGCACGAGGACATTGATGCAACGGAGACCAGCACGGAAGCCTTGACTGAGGAAGAATGGAACGACTTGACAAAGCAATACTACTTATTGGTTCAGTAAGATGACACCCCACCGCCTTGACACCAGAGGTGTCGCCGTGCACACACTGGGATGCATGTCTGGGTGCTGGAGCACCTCTCTGGGTGTTGAGGGCACGTGCCTTGATGTCGGGATGTTTGTCACATGTCTGGGCATCTGTGTAGGTATCGGGGTGCTTATCTACCTCTGAGTAGATAAGTACCTGTGTCTGAGGTTGGGATGCCTCCTGAATTCTTGGAATAGTCTGATGTTGGAGAACCTGCCTTGGGTATCATAGGTGCCTATTGGCTATTGGGGTACCAAAACTTTCTGGTATTTGTTTACAAATATGATACCACCTATGAGTGTCTTTTGGGGACCATGTCTCATTCTGTACCTTCCCAGCTCCTATCATGCTTGACCCCCCCCTCTTGGACCCACAATAGCCCCGGTAAGTTTGTACTGCTCAGGGCCTTGGCAGGCTCTGATGAGTGTTGGCAGGCTGAGGTGCATCCCAGGCCTTCAGTCCGTCAGGATGCTGGTCATTCCTCACTGCCAAGGCCCTCATAATAATGCTACTTCCCTACATTCCTCAGCCTCACACCCTCTGTGGTCACCACCAGGAACAAAACAGAGGTTGAAAGAAGCCCAGATACCCTACGAGGACAAAATCAGGGAGGCAATGCTTGTTTCAGGGGAACATGATAACCCCCACATACTATCATGGGTGTTTTCACCCTTTGACCCCTCCTTCCATTTGGTTACTAAGCATTCTCCTTCTCTTCTCCGCTGTCCTCACCTCTCCCTTCCCCTCCTCTCCTCTGCTTTCCACGCTCTCTTCTGTGGACTTATGCCTGTAATCCCAGCACTCAGGAGACTGAGGCAGGAAGGGCTTGAAATCAGGGCCAGACTGGACTATGCACTGAGTCTTGGGCCAGCATGGGGTATATATAGCAAGACTCTTGATTTTTTAGGACAATCCTAAAAGTTACAATATAGTTTTGTTTTTTGTTTCGTTTTTGTTTTGAGACAGGGTCTAGCCACTATTCCCAAACCCTCCTTTATGTTTTATTACTCATCTTCAATTAGCGCTCTCTCTCTCTCTCTCTCTCTATATATATATATATATATGTGTGTATATATATATACATATATATATATATATTTCCCAAATCAGTTATGACAGTGTAGCGTGATGTACTTCCTCCTATTCCAGACACTCTTGTCATTCCTTTCTGTCTATCTTTGTTTTATTTATTTTTTATTTATGTGTATGCATGTGTACCTAAATGAGTGTGCATTTGGATGCATCAGGTGCCCACAGAGTCCCGGGACCTGAAGTTACAGGTGACTGTGAGCCTGATGTGGGTGCTAGGAGCTAACTCTGGGTTCTCTGCAAGAACAGTAAATGCTCTTAATCCCTGAGCCAACTCTCATCCTCTATCTTCATTTAAAAAGCCTGTGACATGCTTGCTGTTGCTTTGAACAGTCAGTTACATGTTTTTGTATATCAGCCATTTTTGTTCATAAAAACATCTCTTAATATATTTTCTTGTAAAGGCAAGAGGTGGTAAACTTTCTCCATTTTTTAATCTCAAAAGATGAACATTTTTCATTTTTTGAGAGATTTTTCTCCAGAATAGAGTTCTCAATTTGCAAAGATACTCTGATGTTTGGATGCTATTCTGTCTTCTAACTCATGCCATTTTGATCAGGAATTTCCTGCCGGTGTCTTCCCTCTTTTGAAAAGAAGTCGTATCTTTTTCTCCAGCTGCCTTAAGATTGTCTCTGGTTTTAGTAGTTTTCTTATTATGTTTGTAGGAGTGCTTTTCTTTGAAATTATCCTTGTTAGAGTTTGTGTGGCGTCTTTGAACCAGGGGTTGACACTTTCCCCTCAAATTCAGACTCTCATCATTACTTCTACATCTGTTGCTTCTGCTTCCTTCTCTTTTCCCTTCCTGGGACTCCAAGTGTGTGTGTTATGCTGTGTCCCGTGGGTCTCTTACCTGGGAGTCCTCCTGATAGGCTTGTCTGTTCCTGGCTATGTTCCGTGTACTGTTTGTCTATCTATCTAACACTAGTGCACTGCTTTAAAACACATGTTCATGATCTAATCCATCAATGAGGAGCATGCTCTGTTTACTCTCCCTCTCAGGAGTTGTCCTCATTCTCCCTTGCATGAGTTGTTCCAGACATAGTTCCTTCCTGATCAAGTTGGCTGTATCTTTGCACTTATTCACCACTAGTAATTAACAGGGGAACATTGATTTAAAAACTGTTGTGCATTGGCTTCCGAACTGTGTTTCTCAAAAAGCATTGTAAAGAAGGTGAAAATAGAAGCTACAAACTAGAGACAGATCCACTGTCTGCACACCTGACGGACATTCAAATTCAGAAGCTACAGAGGGAACTACAATCAGAGAAAAGAAGTTAACCAAATGAAATGCTCAGTTGGTAGAATGCTTCTGTGTCATATGTGAAGCTCCGAGCTCCATCTCCAGCACCACATAAGCTGAATGCTGTGGCTAGTGCCTATAACCCCAAGCACTCGGGGTAGTAGCCAGGGGATCAGAAGTTCAAGGTCATTCTCAGGTTCACAGCAAGTTCATAGCTACTGGGCTACAGGAGACCCTGTCTCAAGAGAAGAAAAAAAAATGGAACAGATACTTGATGAAAGACAAACTCAGCTGTCTAATCAGACTAGATAAGTGCCCCGTATCAGAGCTTATCAGAACTACAGTGAACCGTTGGAGGTAGCTCCTATCACCCCCGAAGGATCTTGAACTCAAAGCTAGCCTGTGCTATAAATGAGACTGTCTCAAAAGCTGAAAAAAAAGAAAAAGAAACAACAACAAAAAACACCCAGGATTGATCCTATGCACACCAGGACACCAAGTGCTGGCCTAAGTCCACAGCTCTAGTGCAATGCTGGTGGAAAAGCAAGAACTGTATGCCCTATGACCCAGCTCTTCCATCCCTGGAGAAATGGAAGCACCCAGCCTCGGAAAGATGCAGGGAGCCCAGACCTGACCGCCCCGAGTCGTGTCAGAGCAGGGACCCATCTCCCAGCTGTGAGGCTGTGTAGGTCCCCGTGTTCCGAACCACGAGTGTGACATTCTAGAGAGGCAGAGCCTGCCCCTGTGGTAGAAAGTGACAGTAATGAAGAGCTCCCGTCGACTGGGACGTAAACCTGGAGAACTTTCTGAGCAGCCCATGCTGTGTGTCCTTTGAGCTGGCGATAAAAACACAAGAGTACACCCTAGCAAAAAACAGCAAACCTGCTTTCTCTGTGAGGACTTTCTATACTCAGCCATGTTTTTCTTAAACCTCTACGAAGGAGAACCCGAGGCTTCACCACTGGGTGGCAGCATTGGGTTCCAATGTGGTGTGAAGTGACCCTGTCAGGAGAGCAGGTTCTCGGCTGCTTTGCTGTGACTCTACCCTTAGATGCCTCACAGCCCGCTGAGAGCCTCGGGGTGTGGGGTGTGGGCGGGGGGTTCATCCTTGTTGAGACTGGCAGTTTCCCACATGGGTGTTCCTGTGTCGGGACCCAGAAGGCCAAGAGGCTACGCTTCCTGGGACCTGCAGGAACTCTGTCTGTTCTTTGGTGGGCGTGGACATGTCCAGAATCTGAGCGTTTGTTGAAACAGACCAGGTTCCTGCTCTGTTTTCGGCTATATCTCCTAACTTTCACAGTTTCCATCCTCTTGTTACATGACAGAGGCATAATGGCATGGTGACACATGAGTCCAGTGCTGGCCCACCTTCAGGGGTGACTTCCAGAGCCCAGGCTCCGATGTCCTGCAGAGATCATAGGCAGTTCCTTCCCACTGGATGGCAAGACGCTTGTCTTCCTGAGCCACAGTGGTGAAAGCGTCCATGCTGTCCGGCTCTTGCTGATATTGCTTTAGTCATTGTACTAGCTGGGCCCATCTTCCTGGATCAGACAATGTTATGAGGACCCTGGGGGCTGTCTGTACCTGTTTGCATTGTACTGATTCTGGCAGAGCTGTCCTATCACTGTGGAATTGATCAGCGTGGAACATCTGTGGAGGAAGACCACATCTGCTTGGTAACTGGCCAGTAAGGGAAAGATCACTTACATGCCAACCTGTTTCCTGCACCCAGGGGTGGAAACTGGCAATAGTTAGAACTCCAGCCCACATAGCAGGGATAGCCATCATGCACGTTTTCCTAAACGCTGCCCTCCTTTCCCAGCAGGTGGACAGAACACACATGTCTCCTGTCCCCAAGCCCTTGATCCCACCTCTGGTGCTGCAGCAGAATTGTGTGCAGGGAGTCTGCACTGAACAATCCCCATTGTACTGCATCTGCCCACATAAGGAGACTCCCACAAAACCCGAGAGGGGCTGTGTGTGTTGTTGTGGATGTCTCTCTCCCAGCTGCCTGTAGTGTACCCTCAAATTCTGAAAACTGCTCAGAACATCTCTCTTGATCCCTGTCCTTAGACCCTGAGATTATGGCGGCTTTCTAAGTTAGGCCTTTCCCTACAAGTCTGAAGTCACCAACAAGGACCTGGGGTCAGGTTGATAGTCCAGGTCACAGGACAATATCCTGGCTGCTACTGTGGGGCAGGTAAGTCTGCATTGCAGTTTGGCTTCCTCTATAAGGATCTTTCTGGCAACAGCAGTGCAGGCAGTGTCTTGGCACAGGGATCCATCTCTGGTTTCCCTTTGGTACAGGATTGGTGTTCTTGTCTGTATAGGCAATCCAGATCCGTGTATCAGGGTCTTTGGTTCTCTCTCTCTCTCTCTCTCTCTCTTTCCTTCCTTTTTTGAGACAGGGACTCTATTATGTAACCTTGCTTATCCTTGAACTTGCTATATAAACCATGAAGGTCTAGAACTCACAAAGGTCTTCCTGCCTCTGCCTAAGTACTGGGGTTTGATGCATGCACCACCATGCCTAGTTAAGGTCATTACTTCTTGATACACCCTGTCCAGGTACTCCCTCTAAGGTCCACTCCAGATCTCCTCAGTTGGTAGACGTCCTGCTGCCCCTAACCCTTTCTTACCAGACAGCCATTCACCTGTCCTAGAGCAGAGGCACCCACCAATCACTGGGGCTGAACGCTGCCTCTCAGCCCCTCATGCCCTTTCTGGATCTTGCTTTTTAGTGGCAATGCTTTCATCCTTGATTCGAGAAGTTACTTTTCACAATGCCAGACTCTGTTGAGTAAGATCAGTTCTGTGAACCCTCAGACAGAGATCGACGGGATTCGGAACATCTGGATCATAAAGCCCGCAGCAAAGTCCCGAGGTCGAGGTGAGTTCACTGGGCAGATGCTCTGTGACAGAGAAAGGGTTCAAGCAGTGCTGCTGAGGCCGGACAGGGGTGCCCAAGCTGCGCTGGAGGAGAAGGTGTCTGTCAGTGCTGCTCTGGAGTCTGCTGATTTAGCTCAGATTTCCTCATTTGTGTCCATCCACTAAACAACCACAGAGTGTTATTTTGGGGTGTTTTGTTCTGTGTGTGTGTTACCTTGATCTTAGCAATTGGCTTATTCTGGTCTCTAAGAAGGGTGGAGGACCTTCATCTCAAGCAGTGTACTTCCCATTCCATGGATCCACTGTAAATCTAGAACCATCAGAGGCAAATTCCAAACCCCTCATAAAATTCGCCTGTGGGTTATTCACCCCCCTTCACACTTTCTGCCTCATCTGCCCAAATTGCAGTCAGCATTACCTTCCCTTCTTTCTTAATGCTGTGTGTGTGCATGCGTGTGCATGTGTGTGTATGCACATGTGTGATGGTGTGTGCATGTTCATGTGCACACATGCAGGTGTGTAATTTCCTGATCTTGTGTTTCCAAAGTCAACGGTTTAAGTTTTCCTATGAGAGATTTTCTCTTCTCTCTGATTTAAATACTAAGTTGGTTTATTTCCAGGCTTTCCTGTGAAATAAGAAAAAATTTAAGGCTACAAAATATCCTTGGTTGCTGGCATTAGCTGCATCCTTTTGTCCCTGTTACAGAACAGCCTATTTCTCTGTAGTGTTTAAACAGGCTTTTTAGTTTGTCTATCCTGTTGGTCTCTTGAGCTCTTCTGAAATTTTTTAATTTATAGATTATGTGATTTTTTAAAAAATTAGATTTATTTATTTTATGTGTATGAGTGTTTTTCTTGCATGTATGTATTGCAGCATGTGTGTGCCTGGTGCCTGTGGAGGCCAGAAGTTGTCAGAATCCTTGGAGTTATTGGGTGGGCATGAGCCCCATGTGAGTGTTTGGAACCGAACCCAGGTCCTCTATAAGAGCAACAAGTACTTTTAATTGTCAAGCCATCTCTCCAGCCCTATATATGTGATCTTTAATTTTTTATTAATGTTATTAATCACATATAAGCCTAAAGGTCTTCTGTTCTTAATTC
Source organism: Microtus oregoni (assembly GCF_018167655.1). Classification (NCBI taxonomy): domain Eukaryota; kingdom Metazoa; phylum Chordata; class Mammalia; order Rodentia; family Cricetidae; genus Microtus; species Microtus oregoni. Next base: position 4,748,014 of record NW_024543081.1, read on the forward strand.
TCTTTTCTGGGTTTATGTGGTCCATTCCCTTCTGGAGTCCTGCAGATGGTCAGATCTTCCTCCATTCTCTTGGGTGTATGTGGTCCATTCCCTTCTGGCATCCTGCAGATGGTCAGTTCTTCCTCCATTCTCCTGTGATGTGACCTTGGTTGGCAGCATGTGCTGTGTCCCTTCTTGGGCTTTGTGCTAAGCCTCCTTCCCTTCCTAAGAAATCTGTCTCCTCTCACCCGTCGAGCCACACCTTCTTCCCACCGAAGACTCCATCCCCAGAGATCCTTTGTGGGCTGTTCAGATACGCTCTTCTCAATCAATGCCCTTCTCTCTGCTGGTCACTGCATATGCTCTTGCCAACTGCTGGTGGCCATTGGTTAGCGGTCCAAAGTTACCTCAGCTGTTTGTTTCATTTTAGGCAAGATCTCAACTTACTGTGGCCAAATAAATGGAAGCCATGTGCTTTGTGAGAACTTAACCTGTACTGGAAGGCCCTCTACCCTTTATCAACAGAATCGATGACCAGATGGTGCTGTGTAACTGGCCCCCAACTTTCAACAGAAACTTGTGTCCCTTGACCTGGTCACGGGTACTCTGCCCATCTTGTGGCCTTGTTCCCATCCTACACTATCATGGCAGAGAAAAGAGAGCTGCGGGGTCTGTTACCCTACACCGCTCACAGTGACACACATCACTCCTTCCTGTATGTGCCACAAGTCATGTGACCTACTTTAGGGTCCAAGGCGGGGAAATTGTCCTCTGAGTAAAGAAAGCCAGTGGGGGGAAATTAAATGCCTCCTACCTGTGCCCAGCTTATCTCATTTGGCAGCTCACTCCTTTAGCTCTAACCCTCCCTGGTCTCCAGAGGCCCTGCTCCGAGGACATACCAGACCCTAAAGCGTGCTCTTGCGTGGCTTTCTGCACTGTTTTTCCTTTAATCTCTGAATGCCCTCTGGGGAGTGGGGTTGGCCCCATGGTGGGAGGCTGAACAAGTGGCTGGCACCAACTGTAGCTTTGTCCACTGAATGCACACCCATCCATCCCTGCAAAGCCAGGGTGGCTATTGAGGCTTATTATAACTATGGGGGTGGGAGGCTGTGCTTCACTGGGCCAAGGTGTGACCTTTGTTCTTGGAGATATTGTGTGCATGGACCGTGTAGAGAACATCTTGGAGCTGGTGGCCACCGACAGCCAGACCACGAAGGACAACAAATGGGTAGTTCAGAAGTACATCGAGACTCCGATGCTCATCTACGATACCAAGTTTGACATCAGACAGTGGTTCCTCGTCACAGACTGGAACCCCCTAACCATCTGGTTCTACAAGGAGAGCTACCTCCGTTTCTCCACACAACGCTTCTCCCTGGACAAGCTGGACAGGTCAGCAGGGGGAGCTCCGCATTCCTCTACGTACCTAGCAGGAGACCCTTGGGTATGTGTAGATGAGGGACCCCGGTTGTTTGCCACTCAGGGCCCCCAAGGTTGCTCATCACTGCCAAAGCATCAGGGAATTAGGGCTGCCAGGTTCAAATACTCAGGGTGCCTGTGATGGACAAACCACATTCCAGTTCATAGTGAGAACCTGCCTGAATCCTCAGGGATGACCCAGGACTTTCAGTGGTTTAGTGATTGTCAATTGGCAGGCAGTGTTGGGGGCCTGGATGCCCTAGGGGACTTTGAAAGGGAGAGTCAGATGGGAGGCTGAGGGTTGCCCAATAGAAACTTTGCCCAGTGAACTCTTCCTCCAGCGCCCTTGGAATCACACATGTTAGGCCACAGTTGGGATGAGGCTGGGCATAGTTGAAGGCAACCACCCCTGTCTGTGTGTTGCCTCTGGACAAGAGCCTATAGCAGAGTCTAGAAACTCACTGAAAATGAAGTCTGGGAGCTGCATGCAGCCTCTTTGCATGGGCTCAGCTGAGCCATCAACTCTGTGCTTGGCAATATTATGCACCCTTCTTCAGCTCAGGCTGATGCAAGATTCCCAGAGATGGTGTCTGAATGGGGATAGCCCAGCTATACAAACAGAAGCTGAAGAAGTAGATGGGGGTGGGCTGTATCTTTTAAATGTTCACCTTTCTTGCATGTGGCTGTGAGGCAGGCCTAACTCTAGAACTGGATAGAAATTCCCAGGGTGACATGTCTGCCCCATACCTGCAGTTCAAACGAAAATACCCTTAGCCCCAAACAATGTCTTCCAGTCTTCTAAAAGGTGCTGCTTGCTTTAAGTCTGCAGAGAGCAAGACTGGAGTATAAACTAACTCACTGGGAACTTTAGGTAGGGACTCACTTGTTCCTACTGATGTATGTGTGGGGAAACTGGGGCCTGGGCAGGTTACTTTTCCTCGTGGTTGGCTGGCTCTGCATTGGCGGGCTTCTGCTATATCTTGGTACAGTCTGTGCTGTTCCCTCAGGCTGGATGAGGGGGGTCCATGGCTGCTGCTGGGGTAGCAGAACTAGCAGTCCAACCCCTACCCCAAGTCTTCTGCAACAGCCATGCACCAGGGAAGGTGACTTCGGGACAAGCTGGGCAGACAGCGCTGGCCCTGTAGAATGGTTGTTGGCATACTGCAATCTCACAAGCTGGGCAGACAGCGCTGGCCCCGTAGAATGGTTGTTGGCATACTCCAGTCTCACAAGCACTTGTGCCCACTTGCCCACAGTGCCATCCACCTGTGTAACAACTCCATTCAGAGGCGTCTCAAGAATGACAAGGAGCGCAGCCCGCTGCTACCTGGCCATAACATGTGGACCAGCACCCGCTTCCAGGAGTACCTGCAGAAGAGGGGCCGAGGGGGGACCTGGGGCACCATCATCTACCCATCTATGAAGAAAGCAGTCACCAATGCCATGCGGGTGGCCCAGGACCACGTAGAAGCCCGTAAGAACAGCTTTGAGCTCTACGGAGCCGACTTCATCCTGGGGCGAGACTTCAAGCCTTGGCTCATTGAGATCAACTCCAGCCCTACCATGCACCCCTCCACTCCCGTCACAGCCCAGCTCTGCGCCCAGGTGCAGGAAGACACCATCAAGGTTGTGGTGGACCGCAAACTGGACCGAAACTGTGACATTGGCAACTTTGAGCTTCTGTGGAGGCAGGTAAGGATAGGAGCTTACTTGGCTGCTAGTGTATGTCCACGAAGTGGGTGGGCCTGGGCTTCTGTGTGGCAGCCACCTCAGTCCCAGTCAGTTGAGGACACAAATCCTGATGTTTTTTGGGGTCCTGACTGCACGCAGGACTGTCAGGAGCCTGGGTCTGCCTGATCTACTCCAAGCTCAGCCTCCTGTGTGCATCAAGCCAAATGTTTATTCTAGATGCAGCATCTAGACAGCCCTGTCATTTAGGCCCTGTGGCCTTCACAGTCTAATCTTCCTACCTGTCATTTCTCCATGTTCCAACTATATGGGTAATGGGAGAGGCCCTTGCCTGGATAGCTAGGGAGGCTCCACAGCCCCTTCTAGACCGTTTCTCTCCAGAGCCCCTTATCCTCTTTCTGAAATCTCTCTAGTGGCTTCTCCTCAGGGATGATCTAGGAGGTTACGCGTCAGTGCTGAGGCTTTTGCCCCTGGACTCCTGAGGGTTGAGTCCCAGGACCTGGAGGAAAGGAAGCTGGGCTCTGCCTGAAAGAAGAGCCCAGTGAGTACCGGAGCCTTGAAGAAGCACAGACAAAGCTTCGGAGGCATGGCAGGTGGCTTGGCATGGGGCCAGCCAGGCAACTCTCTGAGTCAGGGATCCTGACAGTCTCCACCTCTTCTCACAGCCTGCCGTGGAGCTGCCGCCGTTCAATGGTTCTGACCTCTGTGTGGAAGGGATCAGTATGAAGAAAGCCAAGAAGCCAATGCCTCCCATTACCAACCTCAGCTTCTCGGAATCGCTCTTAGACACTCCACTCAAAGTGCGGAGCCCCCGGGCCCTACCAGATCCAGCTACGGGGCCCTCCCGAATGGCCCTGCGGCAGGACTGGAAACGGGAAGAAGCGAAGGTACTTTCGGCTACCGGGTCTGTACCAGTAACAGCTGCTGAGCGCAGAGTTCGAGCAAAGCCTGCGTATGCCTTCCCGGTTAGTAACTACGAACATGGAGACAGTAAGACCCCCAAAAGCACTTTTACCAGAACTCAGTCCACCAAACACTCAGATCCAAATTTAACAAGCGTACAGCACCTTTCCCTGGTGCTGCAGAATACGAAACCCATGGAAAGGCCCCGGTCTCCACCACCCAGAGCCTCCAGTAACCATGGGGAGCTTGTGCCTTTTTGTCCCATCATATTTGAGGAGTTCTGGCTCCATCCCAATCCTCGAAGAAGACCTTCGAGCTGCAGTCTCCAGAGCAGGACACAGGGCTGGATGAAGGGTATGCCCTGAGACAATCTTCAGTCTGAACTCACAAGCAAGGGGAGGGGGGTGGGGCACACGGGCAATGACCTGTTCAGGCACTAGGGTTTCTGAGCGAGGTGAACAGCATAGTGGGGTCCTGTTGCAACAATCCCAATGGGATCCCCTCAGTAGTACTTGCTTCCTCTTAGGGGGAGCAGGGATCTGGGGGTAGGTTATAGTGTTCAAACAGCATCATGTGGCAAAGTGGAGGGATTGCTGGGCTATTGCTCACAATGTCGTAAAGATTCTGATGGATGGAGCTGACACCTTTGTGATACGGGCTGTGTCTACACCCAGGGCGTCACATGCTACCTGTTACCTGGCATCGGCTCAGAGAGTGTTGGGCCAGGCCCCCACCTTTGTCCGTTAAAGTATACTCATGCCCCATGGTGTATCCCTCGATCTAGTTAGTCTGTCTCTTCTACTGCCCCCCAGCTACCTGGTCCTATCTATAGCTCTCCTTGCCTGCTTGCTCTCTGTGTCCCTGGGCGGGAGGTTTGGAGGATAGGCTCTCACTGCCACCTCTACAACTGTACCCTAATGCCAAGGATGGTAAATGTGACATGCGGCGGCTGCTTGGCACGTGCTGGACACAGGTGTGTGTTGCCTGTGGAGGCTCTGGGTGGGAAGAACATCCACACCAGCTCCCATGCCTATGCCTGGCTACCCTGTGTGGGCAGCTCTGTAAGCGTGTCTCTAGGAACCATAGGGCTGCACACCTAGAGACCTCTTTCTGTGGAGAAATGTCAACAGAAACAATAGCTCTGACAAGCCGTAGAGTGTCTCTAACAGTGAACCACACACTGGGAGCTAAACAGGGAAGTTTATCTCTAACAGCCTGGTCAGCGAGGCCATACTTCTGAGGTGTCTCGGGGAGAGCTCCCCTCCTACAGTTCCTAGTGTCCACCAGTGATCTCTGGTGACCACATCACTCCCGTGTCAGTCTTCACACAGGCATTTGTCTTCCATGGGTCTGCCTAGAATTCCCTCTGATAAGGACAGCAATCCTTGGGCTCAACTCCCACCCACACTTTAGTATGACCTCATTCAGAGATGACATTAGCAGAGAGTCTAGTCCCAAACAAGAAAGTATCCAGGTGGACATAAATCTGGAGGATGCTTCACCCTACTTCACCCCATTGCAGGTGTAGACTGTGCTGATTCCCACTCTGGCTGAACACCCCCAGACAGCTGTTGCTCTAGGTACCCCTGGCCCCTGCTGCTCTTGCCTCTTGTCAAGCCTTAGTAGGCTTCTTGCATAATCCCACTTGATAGTGAAATCGAAATTAGCTGTTGTCACATATTTAGCAACCCCTTCAGTTTTCTTTTCTGGAAAGTTCTGGCTCACATCTTTGGTCCCCTGTCTGAAAAAATCATGGTTCCCATTTTCTCTTACTTGTCATGGTTTCTGTTAGAGACTCCCCTTTTATCCTTTTTTTTTTTTTTTGCCGCAAATATTGCTTCCTACCCTATAACCTGTCTTTTCCCTCCTTTGTGGTATTTTTATTTTTTTATGTAAAACGATCTTAACTGTAATACAATCGATCTAATCAGCATCTCTAAATTTGGTGACTTTTTTAGTTTGTTAATGAAGGACTCGAGATCATAACAATAACCCAGGAGTGTCTGCTAGCAATGCATCTCCTGGAGTTGGGTCATCGTTAGCATGAGACAAGATCAAATCAATTCCCAACAGACCCCTCTGGGGAATCCTCCCCATGCGTGTGGTCACCCCTACTGCATGGTCTATGCCTACATACACAGGCCTGTCCCTGTATGTGTCAGTCTGCCTCACTGATCCACAGTGTCTTCACGCTGTGGCCTTGCTGCTTTACGCAAATCTCTTTATCTTGTTTCCTTGGTAACGGCTGAGCTGTCCGGGAATGGTACCTCCATCTACATCGTAGAATCAGGCTATCAATAGCAAACAAACACCAAGAGTAAAAGCTATTAGAACTTTTGGAGAGCATTAAGGTGGATTTGTGTATCAGTTTGGGTAGAGCTGGCTTCTTTATCATGATGAGCCTTACAATCCATGAATGTGGTACACCTCTTCATTTGCATTCTTTAAAGTCTTTCTTTAAATACCTCTACTTTAAAAAATATTAACAGATGAGTATTTTATCTATTTGTTTTATGTGTATGAGTGTTTTGCCTACATGTATGTATGTGCGGCATGTGTGTGCCTGGTGTCAAAAGAGATCATTGGATCCTCTAGAACTGAAGTTATAGGTGGTTGTAAACCACCGTGTGGGTGCTGGGAACTGAACCACTGTGTGGGTGCCGGGTCCTCTGCAAGAACAGAAAGTGCTCTTAACTGCTGAGCCATCTCTCTAGCCCTTAAACTCCTAAACTTTTAAAATGACATTTATGTGTGTGTGTGCATGCACGTATGAAGGTCAGAGGACTCTCTCCCTCCATTATGTGGGTGCTGGGGATCAAACTCAGTCCATCAGGTTTGGTGGCCACTACATTAAGACACATCTCTGGTCCCTAAACTATAATTTTCTTTGCTCTTTTTTTGACCGATTCCTTCCTCTGTATATTTTCTTTGTAAATGTTCTCTTTTGATAGAATTTTATTATATTTATAAATTATGCCCATTTTGTAGAAACACTATTGACTTTTAAAGGCATCATCTGAACAAATCTTGTCAGTTCTATTAAATTATTCAAAGAGTTATTGGGTTTTTGTCATGAGCTTGCTATGTCAGAAACATGTCAATTTTTTTTTTGAATAACAAACAATAAATTCAGACTGGAGAGATGGATGGCTCAGAGGTTAAGAACACTGGTTGCTCTTCCAAAGGTCCTGAGTTCAATTCCCAACAACCACATGGTGGCTCACAACCGTCTGTAATGAGATAGGGTGCTCTCTTCTGGCCTGTAGGCATATACTGTATGCATAAATAAATAAATCTTTAAAAAAAAAAACAACAACAGCAGTAAATTCAGTAAAAACAGAGTGTGGCTGTTTCGTTGACTGCACCACGTTAGATAACGTCTGTTTTCCTTGGTAACCCTGGTCAAGGCAAATATGTGTTCTTTTATTCCAACCTTAATTGCTAATATTACCTCTCCAGTCACACCCAGTAAATATATCTGCATGTGTGTGTCAGTATACATGTGCGTCACAGGATGGCAGGGAAGGGCTCAGAGGCACAGTCGGCTCAGGAGCTTTCAGAAGCCTGAAAGCCGTGGGGCGTAAGGGATGCTGGGGAAGGATCTGGAGTCCGGATACAGGGTGAGAGCTGAGTGACAGGACTGAGTCCAGCTGTAGAGGTGAAAGGGCAAACCTAGGTCCAACAGGAAAGCAGGAAGATGAGCAGACAATGGTTTAAGTAGGTCATGTCAACAGCGGGGACGGAACTAGTCAGAAGCCCTTGACGCCCGAGACAGTCTTTCTCAGCCTGTGCTGCGAAGGTGGAACTGAACAGATGGTGTGGTTCATGGGGCCACTTGTGCCAAAAGTCATCTTCCGCCCTCAAACGGGATCAAAAGCTGCTTGTGAAACGGAGTCTCCCGGAGGAAGGCGTAGCCTGAAACACCAGTTTTACACAATACGGAGTGACTTAGGGCAGGGCACAGCCTAGTAATTTTCGGATGTTGAATTACATTGTCTATTATAGTTCAAATATTTAACTAGATCATCCTTTTCTTTTTCCTAAAAATTATCACCCTTTTCTTTTTATTATTTTATAGCACTGTCCAGGACTTTATCCATTTATTCATTATCCTCAGGCATATATAAGCCGGTCAATCATAATCCTTATTCTTGTGCAACTTCTTGTATTTTGGCTCTTTTTTTTTTTTATCCAAAATGTGTTTATTGGGATGGTTCCCACTCATCTCGAATCCGGTGCTTTTCAGTGCTGCTTCCTCCTGAAGGAGCATCCTTCTGCCAGTCTTGCTTTCCCGCATGTAGGCTGACAGAGGACAGTGGAGCAGCCGACACACAGGACTACCGTCTGTGCATGGCTAAACACCGTGGTGATTTTATAGCATCCTGGGCACTTCACATCCATAAAGTAGGAATTGGGGCTCTGCACCAGGCGCTTTTTCTTGTGTTTCCTTTTTTCCTCCTCTGGTGAGGGATGAAGGAGATCCTTTGCGAGAGGCATGTTCTCGTAGGGAGGTCGTCACCGCCGGAAAGGCTTGGCTCTTTTTTAAAGCCAAGGTTGGGGTGGAACTTCACGCCTGCTTGATGTTCTAGCGTGTTTCCCTGTTGCTGTGATAAAACACTGACCTAAAGCAACTTGAGAAAGAAAGGGTTTATTTGACTCACAGGTTCCTGTTCCATTACCAAGGGAAACAGGAACGCAAGGCAGGAGCCTGGAGGCAGGAACTGAAGCAGAGTCCTGCTTACTGGCTTGCCCTCCTTGACGTGCTCAGATATTTTCCTTATACAGCCCAGACCCACCAACCCCTAGATATGCCGGGGGGGGGGGCTTCTACATCAATTAGCAATTAGGAAAATGCATTCTCCACACACATGCCCACGGGCAGTTGATAACTGACGCTTATGTGAACCTAAGGCAAGCACTCTACCACTGAGCTATATGTACCCTTAGCCCTTGGGTTAGTTTTATAATGTAATAAGAAGCTGCAAACAGGGAACTCACCTCCTCCTGCCCTCCCATTTCTTCCCCCTGAAGCCCTCATGCTTCTCTGTGTGTGTATGTACGTGCGTATGTGTGTGTGCGTATGCATGCGTGCGCATGTATGTGTATGTGTGCATGTACACATACACAGCTGAAGATTCAATCAGCATTTAAAGAAAATTTTATTACATTTTTCCAGGGAGAGAGGTATGTGTGTATGTCATGACATGAGAGTGTGGAGGTCAGGAAACAACGTGCAGGAATTCTCTTTCTACTGTGTAGGTTCTGGGGACCCAAGTCAGGTTATAAGGGTTAGCAGCAATTTTGTGTGTGTGTGTGAAGACTAGAAGTGCTAGCTTATAGAGATAAAAGAAGAAGAAAATAACTGCTTCTTGATAGTGCTTAAAATAATGCACACCCCCAAAGGTGATGATGCACACCTTTGATGCCAGCAGCAGAGGCAGGAGGAGCTATGTGACTTCAGGGTCAGCCTTGTCTATGTAGCAAGTTCCAGAACAGCTAGAGCTACATTGTGAGACCCTGTCTCAAACAAACAAACAAATGAAAAACAACACAGAAATGAATATAGAGGAAACTTTACCACCTCACCAGATCACCCCTGATCTAGTAGGCATAAGAAAGTGGGCTGTTGGTGCCACACATCTCTCGTTCTTCTGCAAACTGTCACCTCAGGGATGTTTTGCGTGTGTTTCTATGCAGTGGTTTGTACTAGTGTATCCTGTGGATATCTTCTGCGAGATTGTTCTTCTGATCCTCCTGCCTCTACCTCCCAAGTGCTCTCTTAAATGAGATGCATTTGCCTCTAGCAAACAAAGCCCACCTGAGAAAATGCTGCTATTAAGAAGCCATGCTTAACTCTATTCTGTTTTATCTAGAATTACTTCCCAGGCTCTGTCAGGCTTTATGTGGCTGCAGTCACCCACGTTGGGCACCATTTCTGGTTGGAGTCTGTCCTGCCCAATACCCACAATCGTTAAATCCCAAAGAAATCACACAGAGATCTACATTAGTTATAAAGTGATTGGCCCATTAGCTTAGGCTTCCTATTAACTCTTATAACGTATATTAGCCCATATTTCTTAACTGTGTGTTAGCCACATGGCTCACTACCTTTTTCAGTGAGGCAGTCACATCTTGCCTCTTCTGTGACTGGACAAGGACTGCAGAGGAATGGGCTTCCTCCCTCCCAGAATTCTTTCTCATTGACCCGCCTCTACTTCCTGTCTGGTTGTCCCGCCTATACTTCCTGCCTTACTACTGGTCAATCAGCATTTTTTAAAATATAATTGACAGAATATAGACATTTGTCCCACACCACTATTGCCTTTTGCTGTTTTAGTATTCTGGTTCCTCCCCCACCCCTTTTTTCTTTTCTGTGTAGTGTAAGTGTGTATGTTCTTTATATATATGCACATGTAGGTGCATATAAACATGTACAGATGCAGAGGCCAGAGGCTGACCTTGGATGTTTTTCTCTATGACCCTCCTGATCTTATTTTTTGAGACCAGGCACTCCCTAACTGGCTAGACTGATTGGTCAGAGAGCTCTGGAGAGCTGTCTCTCTTTCCCTATCCCTTTAAGGCTGTAAGGCACATGCCTGGCTTTTTACCCTGCATGGTGACTGGGGCGTGAAGTTGTCCTGGGGATCTGAATTTGGGTCCTCACACACCTCACCCAACACTTTACCAGCAGAGCCATCTCCCTACTTTGATGTTTAAATGCACAGAAATTGCTCGTTTCAGTATCTACTTTTCTTATGATTTGCAGTTTACACTTAGAAAGTGTCCCTATAATCCAGAGTTGTGAAATACTCCTATTCTCTTCAAAAAGTTTTATTGCTTCATGCTTTACACTTAGATCTGTATTTCATCTCTCTTTGAGTGTCTGAGTGGAGTACAATATGGGAATAAACATCCATTGCTTTTTCTATGTGGATAGTCAACTAATCCAGACATATAGGCGGCAGCGTGTGCCGTGCATGTGTTAGAATTCCAAGCTGCAGTGTTTCATAAAGCCAGGAGCTGTGTAATACGGTTATGCCTACGTAATGGGTGTCTGCTTTCCCATCTATTTTATTAGCCAGGCTGCTTTAGTGATAATGCTACCCAAAGACCTTGGCTTCCAACAACTGCTTCTTATGAGCCAACTGGACCTCTTCTGGTCCTCTCAGGGAAGACTGAACTGGGCTCCAGGTGCAGTCTTAGCCCAGCTACTCTTGTCTGACTCTTCCTCCTGGGACTGGTGGTCCCAGGGCCATGCTACCACTTTCTGCTATTTTTCCAGGCTGGTATTGCATCTGCAGGAAAAAGAGCGGGGTGCGTCCCCTCCACATCTCTGAGGCTTTGGAGGTCCCTACATTCACAGCTACAAAATCAGCCTCTTCTTCAGTCACCCACTCACAGTGAGGGGACTGCGTATGAGGTGGACAGAGGCCACTGAAGCTAGATGTTGGGGCAGGAGCCCAGCCTTCCCCCTCCAGGACCATGTCAATCAGTCAGAGCACCCAAGTGGCTCAGGGAGTTTGTGTACAAGTTAGGAGCTCACTTGGAGAAGGTGGGTGATGTGGCACCAACCCCTGAGGAAACAATTCCAGCACCAAACAATGCTGGGAATCCCATGGGTGGCTGGGAGCCTGGAAGTCCCCTTGAAGACCTCAACTTCTGACAAGTTCAGACAAGCAAACTGTACCTGAGGGCTGGTTTTATGTGGTCTCTGAACTAAGGATGTTTTTTATGTTTTTAAAAGGTTGGAAACAAAACAAAACAAAATGTGTAACCGAGTCCATGCGTGCCCCTCCCCATATCCTAACATAGCTACCGTCATCCTTGATGCCGATGTTTTCTATGCTGAGCAAAGCTGGATGCCACCCGGGTCAGTCTCAGCTTAGAGGTCCAGACAGAAGCTGCAGTGTGTCTCCTGACCAGATTGCCCACAGTGCAGCACCTCCCAGGCACCCCGAGAGGTGCCTGACCCCCATGTTGTCCGTGTGCCACAGAGGTCAGTATGGCCTCCCTGTCTGTAAGGAGTGCAGTACGAGGCTTGTATCCATGAACTCCTGTATCTTCTTAAACTCTACGGAGTACCAGGCTGTGATGGTACCAGGCTGGAAGGTGGCAATTCTGTCTAAGCCGATGACAGTCTGGTAAATGGTGATCCCTCAGTCAGCAGGTCTTCTGAAAGGCAGATTAGCGCCAACTGGACCTAGCAAGAGCCTCTCTCACCATGAGCTTCTGCCTGAGTTACCAAGATATGAGCAGCCAAGATCTGTTTTCATCAGCCGTAGCCCCTCCGATTAACAGTCGTCTTTGGGTTGGTAAAGATGTAGCAAGGGTCACGTGAGCGTGTGAGCTCCTGGAACCACAACACAGTCACTGACCACGTCTAGCCCTGAGGTGGTGACGCTCTAAACCTGTCAGGTCCCGATGGAAGCCAGCCCATTCAGAACGAAGCCAGGCCAGGGGCACTTTGAACCTGTGCTCTGGGACAGGCAAAGAGTCAACATAGTTTCTCTCAAAGGAGTGGCTGCCCAAACAGCTCACCCTGCGTGTTCTTGCCTGTGCATCCCTGATGGCAGATTCTCCTCCTGGCAATCATCAGAAATGACCCCAAAATGGAGACATTATAGCAGCCTAGTAGTAGATGATGGGGTGACTTATTTGGTGGCTGCCTTAGGTGGATGCGTAGGGGACTCAGTCCCACGGCCTTGGAATCTAACCAGTGTGTGATTTTCCCTACTGAGCCAGATGACAGGGAAACAAAGTGAGGGGTGGTTTTCAGATCCCGGAGTCCCCTCTTTGGAAGTGGCAGCCCTGAAAGGGAGACTGATACCTGAGATGAGAGGAAATCCTGCCTGCACCCTCATGGGGAAGTTCAACAGAGCCAGACCCCACAGTTCTAGGCCCAAGACCCCCAGTCCTCCCCAACACAAGTCACCCAGCTCTGTCCTGCAGTTCTGAGTTCTGACTTCTCATGGCCCAGTGGGCTATGGCAGGACAGGTGCCCAGAAAATTCTGAATCCACTGCTCCCAGCTCCAACAACTACCTATGTAGTCTTCATCCATGTAAGACTCACAGCCAATCAGCAAGTGTTTGACTCCCATCATCATTTGTCTCGGCCTCTAGCCTGTTTGGCCCAGGCCTAGACCCAGCCACAGCTATATAGTGACAGCCAGCATACAGCGACATCATCCCTCAGAGAGGGGTTGAGCCACAGACCAAGCCTGTCCACAGCCTATGTTATAGGATGGCTGCACTATCCTAAACACTAGCTCACTCCTGCTGACACCCCTGGGGAATGTCCCCCACCAAGGGACCGGTGGTGGGAATCCCGGTCCCTTCAGTCATGTCAGCGGGACTGGCATTGCTTTTCCCTTCCATATTTCTCAGCTGCCAGATGCCAACAGAAGACAAGGCTCTCACGTCACAGAAGAAGGATTCTTGTGACTCAGCCCATCACAGTGGGACTGCATCAGCCTTGAGGGCAGGGATCACTAGTTTTCAGTAGCAGTGAGCAGCCTGCCTTTTGTCCCTTTTGCCTCAAAATTGCTTAAGGCAGGTAGGGCGTTGGGAAATGGCTAGGGGAAGAGCAGTCAGTCTGACATTACCAGGACAGGCCATCTGCATGCGGACACATGCTGTACACTGCCTCCACTTCCTCCCCAACATATATCACTTCGTCTTTGCCTGGACTGAGGGAGTCTCTGTCACGGGTTTTAGTGTTTCTGTTCAAGCATTGCTGGTTGCTACAGCTGTGGCCTACTCACCTTGCTCTTGTGTGTCTTGTGGCTCCTGTTCTCCTGGAGCCACAGCTGGAATTCAGACTCATGAGGCTCCTTCCAGCCTTAAAGAAACACAGTTAGCCAGCTGGATGACATCGTAGCTTCACTAATGAGCCATATTTGCCACCAATGGACACTGTCGTCTCCAAGACTGGATGAACTTTGCTGACATGGAGCTTGTGCCCCACAGAGGCTAGTGCTCCAGCAGTGACTTCCCAGCCAAGACTACAAAGGCACTCAGAGTCAGACTCAGTTTCGAGAGCCACTTAGGAAGGCCAATGATGAAGCTCTCCACAAGGGCACCTGCACTCTCCGAGGTCCATGGCCGGCTCCCATAAGGCTGTTTCTGCCTACTGGTCCTCCATGTTTGCTCTCACTAGGAATCAGACAGAGATCTGGGCTGCCCAACTCCTCTATGGATGGGACCAGTTTTCTCGACGTCTTCAAATGTACCAGCCGAGTCCACAGCATCCTGCATCAAACCCCTGCGGGTCAGCACTAGGCTCTATATATCCCATCTAGGCCTACTCTTCCTAGAGTTGGGGTTTCCCCAACTATCATTTCTTTTATTTAAATTGAACTTCATTTTATGTACATTGGTTTAAAAGTGTCAGATCTCCTAGAACTGGAGGTACAGACAGTTATGAGCTGTCATGTGGGTGCTGGGAATTGAACCCCGGTCCTCTGGAAGAGAAGCCAGTGCTCCTAACCCCTGAGCCATCTCTCCAGACTGCCCCCCATCATTTCATAGGCAGTGCACATCTAGGGATAAATTTTACATGTGAGTGATGGGGCCCAGAACCCTACATTGTCCCTCTTGCTTGGACTGGTGCTAATCAGGCACGTTTGTCCCTTGAGAACTAACCAAGCCAGTGTGTTTAGACCCTCACCACAAAATGTCCTGGGAAGAGAGTGAGTCGCCTGGCTTCTCCAGCCATTGGGTAACGAATCACATGACACCAGCTGTTGCTCCTGTTTCCAGATACATTTTACAGTTGCATGGCTTTTTGGAGTTCAAACAACACACCACTGGGATTTTAACTACCAGAGTATTGAGCCTGCGAATCATTTTGTTCTTGATTTTCCCCACAGTAATATGTAGTATTTTAAAAAGCAGAGGCCTAGCGTACCTTTCAAGAGATCTTTTCTGAGACCTTTGGTGGTTTGTTGTTGTTGTTGTTTTGGCCCCTGGCTATCCTGGAAGCTCACTCTGTAGACCAGGCTGACCTTGAACTCCACCTCTGCCTCCTGAGTGCACCAGCACTGCTTGGCATTGGTGATTTTTTTAATGCCTAGGAAATGGCTTTCCTTTTATAGTGCATTATAGAACAAAACTCGCATGGCAAAGACAGATCTCTGGAGAGCTTGATGGGTTCTTATATATCATGCCTGCAAGGCCACAATCAAGATAAGGGTAATTTCTTCCCTATTCCTCTTGTCTGGGAGATAGCTGCTGTATGTATCTTGGCAGCTACTCCCAAATAACCACAAAGAAGCTTAATATTAATTATACTTGGCCAATAGCTCAGGATGACTACTAGCTAACCCTTACATCTTAAATTAACCCTGTACTTCTTATCTTCCCTCTGCCACATGACTGTACCTTCTTTTTTTTTTTCTTTTTGGTTTTTTCAAGACAGGGTTTTTTCTGTAGCTTTGGAGCCTGTCCTGGAACTAGTTCTTGTAGACCAGGCTGGCCTTGAACTCACAGAGATCCGCCTGCCTCTGCCTCCCAAATGCTGGGATTAAAGGCTTGCGCCACCATGCCTGATGATTCTTACACACTGCAGTCAGTGCTCTTAACCCCTGAACCATCTCTCCAGCTCCTAGGTCTTCAAGATCTTAGCTGAGACTTTGTCTTAAAAAGAAAAATGGCTTTTGACTCCAGGAATGGATTGGAATGCTTGTTGAATCAGAGTCTCTGTGATTTACTGTCTCTGCTAATCCCACTGAGAACATATCAGAGATGTGCGTTACCCTCTGCTAGGTGGCTCTTAATCCTGTCAAGTCGACGGTGATAACCGTCACCCTGGCTGACTAATGGTGTTCAGGATACCTTTCTCTGTGAAGTGCTTCACTAAGTCTTCTCTCCATTATTACTATTAATAATAATAATATTAATAATAATTTCACCTCTTGGCTTTATCTGTATAGTTTTTTATACCTTCTGTATGTTTATTTGGCAGATATGTGCTGGCAACTGCCTTCCCGCTCTGTGGCTAGCCTTTTCCCCTCCTTAGTAATGTCTGTCCTTCCTTCCTTCCTTCCTTCCTTCCTTGCTTCCTGCTTCCTTCCTTCCTGTAGTAGAGACCTTCTTTGTGATGAAGGCATGCATATGTTATCCATTTGTTTGCCTGTGTCCCCTGGTGTTACTAGTGCTTTGGTGTTCCTTTGAAAATAACTCTGCCTACCCCATCATGAGGACTCTCTGTGCTGCTTTCTTGAAGCCTATGGCATTGACTTGCACATTGTGGAATGACTTTTTGTAGTGCAGGGCTTGGGCTCATTTGTCCTCGGGTGTCTAGACACTCCGGCACTACTATCAAAAATTACAGCTTTCCTCCTGTGTGCTGGGGCATCTTTGTCAAGAGTAGATTCTCTGCAGACACCTGTAATGTTAGCACTTGGGAAGTCAAGGTGGGAGGACTACCAAATGCTTCCAGCTGGTCAGGGCTGCATAGGCCCTGGCTTGGAAAACAAAAATAAAGCTGGGGGGGGGATAGTTCAGTGGGTAAAATGTTTGTTGTATGAGCAAGAGCACATGAGTTCAGATACCCAGGTCAAAGACATGCTTGTAACCTCAGTACTGAGGGCTGCAAAGACAGGAAGATTTCCCAGAGCTCACTGGCCAGGCCGTCTAGCAGAAATGGTGAGCCTCATGTTCAGTCTTAAAACAAAACAAAAAAGATAGTTCAATAGAGAAAGATACCCAACATCAACCCCTGTCCTCTGCACATGCCTACATGGACACATGCACCTGTATACACACACACATACAACACACACAACACATACACAGACTCTTAACTATGATAGCGTATACCTGTAATCCCAGCACCAGAAAAGAAGAGGCAGTATGATTGCTCTGAGTTTGAAGCCATCCTGGGATACATAGTAACCCTGTCTCCAAAGAGAAACAAAAACAAAAACAAAAACAAAACCCTTGAATGAGTCCTGAATTTCAGTTCCTCTGCTTCTCAGTCTGTTTACCAATTTTATGCCAATCCCGTGTTGCCTTAATTACTGTATTTATTTATGTTAATTACTGTATTTTTAAAACAGATTTTGAAATGTAATCTTATATTAGTTTCCCAACTTTGTTTCTTCTTTCTTCAATGAGTCTTAAATTTTGACGTGAAGTTCAAAATCAGCTTGTCAATTTCAAAAAGACCTTGGAGATTTTTACTGAGACTGTATCAAATCCATAGCTCCCTTTAGGAAGAACTGGCACCCACAAGCGAGACCGCCACTCTATGCTAAGCTGAATCTCAACATTGCTTTGTTATTAGTTGCTTTATATATGCAGTATTTGGTTCATAGCCATTTTTTAATTAAACTTGTTCTTAAGTATTTGATGTATGTTGATACTTTTCTAAATATATTTAATAAATAAATGTTGATACTTTAAAGAGTGATACTTGGAATTTCATTTTCTAGTTGTTTATGGCTTTAACAAAGAAAGTACAGTTGGTTGTGTACATTGGCACCGTGGTCCCCGAGTCCTGGTGAGTCCACTTCCTAGTTCTGCTCCTTGCTCAATGCCTCTAGATGTCTAACCACCATGTCACCTGCAACTTGTCCTCCTTTCTTGATGACCTCATGCCTTTGTGTGTTACTCCAGCATCGTAAGAGTAGGCAGACATCCACTGTGTGCTAACACGAATGACAAGCAATCCTCTGCAGAGATAATGAAGGAGCCTTGCAGAAAAAAAAAACAAAAAAACATGTAGGCTGCAATAAACTGTCACCAGAGAGGGCAGGGGAGACAAGGAGTTCCAAAGGAAAAGTGAGACATTGTGTCAGGACCAGAAATGGGTGGAGCCAGTTAGTTGAGAGACTAGGCACATGTAACATTTTCTGGGAAAGGTCTCCGTCTGCCAGCCCGTGGTCCCAGCAAAGCATTCTGAAATGATGCTGTATAAAAGAATCCCTCCTTCACCTTATCCCACTTGATTGCTTTCTCTTTCCTTTGTTAGTTTAGTTTGACACAAAGGACTCCATTTTTACTCTGACAGCTTTCCCATGTAGTAATGGCTGTGGGTTTTCCACAACACGACATTAGCACATGGGGCTGTTTCTATTTATATGTCATGTTCTGAGAGCTGGCTTTTGGCTTTGGTTCTGAGCATGTCTGAGTTTATCCTGCATTCATCTTGCCGTGGTTGTCCCTTATTCTCACAGGCATGAGGCACCGTCTGATGTGCATGTGAAGTCAGCATTGTGCCACCTTGTTTCTCTACAGAATGCGACAAGGCCTTCATTTTATTGTGTTTTCCACCCCATACCCCCTCTTGACCAGCTCACCAGCAATCCTGTCTAATTTAAGAGTATCTGGGGGGAAAAAAGTTAATGCAGTGGTTTGTAGTGTTATCAATTCAACCATGTTTAACTTTCACGACAGTGGTTTCTTTGGTCGCTGGGTGTTCTAGCTTCCTTCCTGTTGCTCTGGCTCTGACCCAAAGCAAGTTCAGGGAGGAAAGGGTTTATTTGACTTACACTTCAGGCCACAGTCCATCATGGAAGGAAGTCAGGACAGGAACTCAAGCAGGAACTTGAAGCAGAGACCCTGGAGGAGCGCTGCTGGCTGTTTTGTTCCAGTGCACACTTAGCTAGCTTTCACCTGTAGATCAGGACCGCTTGCTCAGAGAACACTACCCCACGCCCCCACAGCAATTAGTAATCAAAACAGTCTCCCACAGCCTCGCCCACAGGCCAACCTGCGCTGGCCAACCCTTCAGGTGAAGGTCTCCTCACAGATGACTTGAGGCTGTGTCAAGTTGACAAAGCTAACTAGGTCACTGAGTTATCTGGGCTCTTGCTCTCTTCCTAAAACCACGTTAGCACGGGGTTTCACTTCCTTTAGCTTGCTTATTGCTTGGTCAGAAACCATTGCTTGTGTGACTTCAATATGTGACCTTTGCTCGGCATTGCTTCATCAATGAGCTTTCGTAAACATCCCATTCAGAGCAAATAACATGGACGCGCACAACAGCTGAGTGTCGTAAGTGGTGTCGTAAGTAGATTCGTCTATTGTATGTTAGATATTTTTCTACACTTGTGTTTCGTTTGGCCACCTTCTTCTGTCAGTTACTAAGCATGTCTCTGTGGACATGCCAGTTTCTTCTAACGCGTCTGTTCATTGTCACTATAGGGGAATGTGTTACAGTTGTAGTGTTGCAGAGATATCCTGAATTATCAGGAAGCCAGGATATATTTAGAGCTGCAATAGGACAGCTCTGGAGGGATAGAGCCATAACAGGACAGCTCTGGAGGGATAGAGCCATAATAGGACAGCTCTGGAGGCTGGAGCTGCAATGGGACAGCTCAGCCCTGGACAAAAGGTGTCCTGACTATCAGGAAGCCAGGCTACCTGAAGCTGGGGTGCTGTGGGGGATGTCTCCTGGCAGGATATAGGGATCCTGCTCTTCTGGAGAGCTGCTACAGCTGAGTTCTCTGCTCTCTTCCCATAAGGGAGCATCATAGCAGAGTTATCTGCTTCGTCTCCTTCGCAAAATGTTTCTTCTTTTGCTAACACTCTACTAAAGGGGATGTCCCTACAGAAATGTAGCCGTCTCCTCGGGCTCTGGAGAAAAGTTTTTACTTTGTTTCTGCCCAGCCTTGCTCAGGCCCCCTTAAAGAAACTTCCTAGCAAGGTTCTTCTGTTCTGCTCCACCTTGCTGAGGCCCCCTAGGGAGCATCTCAACAAGGTTGTTCAGCTCAGTCCCCTAAGGGGCATCCCAGCCAGGTTCTTAGTCTGTGCCTGGAATGAGGGTCATCACCCAAGACTCTTTTGAGAAAGTAATTTATTCGGGAAGGAGGCGTCCAGGAGAGTGGCTGCCTCTGCCAGGGAGGGATTAGTGGCAGTGACCTTTAACTGAAGGGGTGGAGAGGATTATATAGGGCTTCTTAGGGGTGGAGTTTTCCCAGGGAGAAGATGGATTGGTTAGTTTTTCCCTGCTCAGGGATCGGTCAGTTTAGTTGATCAAGGACAGAGATTGCTCTGGTTTCTTTCATTGGTCCTTTTTAGCTTTTTGACTCTAATCTTAGGACCAGGGCATATTTCTTCCACTGGCTCTGATTCTAGGTACAAAGTGTATTTCTTTGACACTGGTTTCAGAGTCAGGGCATGTTTCTTTGGTCCTGGGTTCAGGGATAAATATGTTTCTCTCCCTGGCTCAGGTCTCAAATTAGATCCAGGGTGTGTTTCTTTCACTGGCTCTGGGTTCAGAGACAGGGTGCTCAGTGATTGGTTAGTCTCCTGCTCCAGTTGTTCCTTTTACCCTCAGTCACTTTATACTGCTAGTCTTATTTTAGTTAGAATTTGCTTGTGTTTCTTTTTCTTCATTCTCTAATCTCATGCCTTAGACCAGTGGTCCTCAACCTTCCTAACTCTGCAACCCTTTAATACAGCTCACCTTGTGGTGACCCCCAACCATAAAATTTTTTGTTACTACTTCATAACTGAAATTTTGCTACTGTTATGAATTGTAATGTAAATATCTGTTATGCAAGATATCTGATACATGAGCCCTGTGCCCACAAGTTGAGAACCTTAGCTATTTCTCAGTCCAAAACTGACGGAGTATTTCAACCTGTGCCTTCAGTGTTTCATTCCCTTTATCTAGCTGAGCTCTATTGAAAGCCAGTGCTAACAGACAATGTCAGCATCGTGTAACCTCAAACAACACATGCTAACTTCTTCACAGTTTCTGCAGGTCAGGGCCAGACAGACCACCGTGCCATTACTGCTGATCGGCCTCCTCAGGTAGGCCATGAAAGTTCAGAGACACTAGGGCCTTGTGTCCCACAGCAGCCACCGTCTTCAGCTGTTGCTGTGTCCATCCTGAATCTGTGTAGAAGGAGAGCGCGCACGTGCTCAGGTGCCAGGAGGCAGGCCACAGAGCCAGTGGAACGGGATTACCACAACACCCACGTCTGATTTCACTGATGGCCCTTCACACACCTGTCCTTGAATTCCTCTTTCTCTGATGTTTACTTTTTGTTTTGTTTTGTTTTTCAAGACAGGGTTTCTCTGTAGCTTTGAAGTCTGTCCCAGAACTCACACTGTAAACCAGGCTGGCCTCAAACTCACAGAGATCCGCCCGTCTCTGCCTCCCAAGTGCTGGAGTTAAAGGTGTGCCCCATCATCGCCTGGCTACTTTTTTCTTTTTTGAAATAGGCTCTTAAGTAGCCTAGACGGAACTCAAACTCTCTGCGTAACTGAAGAGAAGCTTAACCTCTGATCCCTCTGTCTCCTGGAGTGCTAGGATTGTAGGCATCACCCTTATGCAAAGCTGAAGCCAGGACTTTGTGCGTCGGAGACAAGTGCTCCACCGCCTGAGCCACGTCTCCAGACCCTTCTACTTTTCTCTCGTCCATGCTCCTCCTCCTGGTTTAGAGGTTGTGCAGTCTGTCACTGGTGTTCTAGTGGTACCTGAAAATACTCCTTACCAGATTCTAAAGCAAAGAAAGTTGTATTTGTATTTTTACTTCCTGCCTACCCTGGTTGCCTAATAGCCTTGAGGCTCATGGCTGGTCCCCTGGCAGAGACCTTGCTATTGTAATCAATTGACTAACATTTCTTTGTGCGTGTGGCAGTGTTGGGGGCGGGCCAAGGATGGACAGCATCCCTCAGTGAGGTTCTGCTGTAATCAGGTGCCTGCGTGGGTTCCACTTGTGTTTCTCACAGACAGGCAGCAGCCACCTGCTCTCAGCACACCATACCTGCAGAGCTCTGCCTGCTTTTAAAAACTGTCATTTGCAGAGTGGGCAGGATGGTTCAGGGGGTAACGGAGCCTGCCATCAGTTGTGATGTTCTGAGTTCAATCCCTAAGACCCACACAGTAGAGGAGAAAACTGGCCCTTTAAGGTTGTCTTCTGACATAGGCACATGTGCCAGGCACTTGTGCCCGTGTGTGTGCACACCAAAGAAAAGTAAAAATTGCAAAGAGAAAGCAACGCTGTCGTCATCCCTTCCTACAGGAAGCTGTCAGCCTGCCAACCTTCTAGCTAGCCATTCGTCCAGGGATGTGGCTTATTCCATTCATCCTGGATTGGCTGGGATTTTCTTTAAACTGTTGTGCACTGAGCCAGATTGTGGTGGTGCATGCCTTAAGGCCAGCACTCAGGGACAGAGGCAGGGGGATCTCTGTGAGTTCAAGGCCAGCCCGGTTGTGTATGTACTGAGTTCAGGGCAGTCAAAACTACAAAGTGAGAGACCCAGTCTCAAAACAACAGCAATAACAACAAACAACCCTGCACTGTCACTTCTGGCCAATGAGAAATCCTTTAAGTCTTGCCTTCAACCCTGCTGGTTCTCCTTCACTTTGGCCTCAGGCTAGCCTTTGCTAAACCTTCCCAGTGGCAGCGGGCAGTCCGAGCCTCCATTGTTTGAGACGCCTGGTTTCTGTTTCGCCTTTTGAATGGTTCCTGGTTTCACTTCTGCTGCTTTCAAGCCTGTCAATGCTACAAATCCACAGATGTTAATTTCTATCCTAATATCCACTTCTAGTTCTGTCTTGGGGGTTGGAGGTGTCTTTTAGTTGGTAGAGTCCTTGCCTAACATGCATGCAGTTAGGCCTAGCCACACATAAACTCCAGGAGATTGCAGCAGGAGAATTAGATGTTCACAGTAGTTACCTTCAGCTTTGTAGAAAGTTCAGTGACAGCCTAGGACACAGGAAACCTTCTCTAAAGAGTAGTGGTAGGACCTGTGTTTTCATAGCATTAACTAGGCTGCATTGTAGCCCAGTGACAGAGGACTCGTCAGTGGCATGCATGAGGTCCTGAGTTCCAGATCTAACCACACGCATGCATGACCACACATACGCATTACACACACACACACACACACACACACACCTTGTGGTCGTCTCTATAGCTTATTTTTCTCTCTTATACTTTCAACATTGCATATGGAATTGCAATGGGCTTATGTTCCATGTCTACTTGTCCAGCAATTCTCATTGTTTACCCTGCTCGTACTTTGAGCCGTGTCTACCCGAACTTGCTCATACTTTACTGTGAATTCTTTTCTTTAACAAATTCTTAGTAGAGGTCATTTGCATTCCTTCCTGAATGCGGTTCACCCTTCATAGAACAGAGTCTGCTGTGCTTGTACCCCAGCCTCCTCACCAGCCAGATAAGACTTTGTCTTGCAAATCCACAGGCAGGCTGAGGTGGCATCCATCCCCTTTTCTTAAGGAGCTCTCCTTTAATTCTTCTCAGGATCAAGGGTGAAGGTGGGGCAGAGTA
Source organism: Microtus oregoni (assembly GCF_018167655.1). Taxonomy (NCBI): domain Eukaryota; kingdom Metazoa; phylum Chordata; class Mammalia; order Rodentia; family Cricetidae; genus Microtus; species Microtus oregoni. The sequence continues at coordinate 4,771,255 of NW_024543081.1, forward strand.
GTGGAGTTCTAAATAACCTTTCGTGGTTTCTGCTTTCCTGGGACAGGGATCTCTTTCCTCCAGGGGATGCCCCTCTGTGTCCCATACCCCAGGAGGCCTTGTAGCTGGCCCCTGGCAAAGCCTCAAAACAGGAAGCTCAATGTCCCTTTCCTCTTTCTCCTTTGTCCTGCATGGCCTTCCTAGCTTTCCGCCCTGTCCGCTGTCTCTATGACTTTCCAGCGATGCCTCTTATACCATCTGCCCCACATTTGTTCAGTCTGAACTCCAGGAACCACTTATATGGCTGCCTGCCCAAGTCCAGGGACCCGCCTTCTCCTTCAGTGCGTCTTCTCAGCCACTACTAGAGTCCTGTCCACACTCCCTCCCTCAGGAAGGCCCAGGTCTCTTGCATTGCTCGGGTGTATTTGCTCTGCCATGGCTCCTTGGCTTGGAGCTAGCCCACCCTTGTTTGTCCAAGAGGAGACACATTTTGCAAGGTGCAAGGCCTCTGCCTCTGAGCTGCCACCCTTGGCTTTGTTCCTGGTTACCTTCTAGCCTGGCACCCTAAGGTCAATGTGTTGGGCTAGCACATGGGACAGGGACTTGGCCCAAGATGACCCCGACTCCATGAGCTGGATGGACAGCTGCAGAGAAGGACGGCTGGTTACCCTTGCCTTCATACCATCTGTCAGTCCCCTGTGCCCACTCTCATCTTAGTCAATGCCAGGGCTCAGCATTCATGTCCACCCAGGGCTTGAAGGTCTCGGGCTGTGTCTCCTGGAACAGCCTGGACACTAGGTCTCTCTTGGGCACCACCTCCAGGAAGGCAAAGTGTGGGCAAAGATCTTGAAGAAAGGCTAGAAGAAAAAGGCCAGTTCAGGACCAGTAGGAACCTTGCCCAGGAAGGTAAACCTCTTGGAGGTAGGAGGATTTTGCAACCCTCTTGCACTCAGTGATTCCTAGATCCTGCGCTCTGGTGTCCTGCTGCCTTGGCCTCCCTAATAGGGCCCAGCTTCCTCACAAGTGGGAACTGTGCCTTCCCATCTGTCCCCAAGACCAGCACAGGGACACAGACCCCACACACTCCTGGCTGGACTGTCTATGCATTGGCGGTGTTGAGGGAATTGGCAGGTAGAGAAGGACAAAATGGGATCATCCCCAGCCCCTACAGCCTTCACCCCAGACTTCACCCCCAGCTCCTTGGGCCTAGTTTGTGTGTTGAGAAGTCTGGATTTTCTGAAAGCTAGTAAAGGCGGCAGGTGGCATTCATGACGTGAGAGTGATGGGGAACCTGATGGAGCTAGGCTTTCGTTCTGTGGGTACAGACAGCATGAAGTAGGTGTAGCTTATTACAGCCCTAAGAACATGGTCTCAGGACCGAGGAGTCTGGTGTTTTAGATGATGGGCGTGGTTTAGTGGTTGTGGCCTCAGGGTGCGATGAGTGGTCCCGGAATTCAGATTCACCCGGACAGAAGTGACTGGCGCAGGAGGCATAATTCCCCACTGGCAGCATTGGTCAGAACAGGTGGGGTGGGGTGGAGAGGTAGGGAAAGCGCAGTAGTACCTCAGGCAGCCGGAAGGTGGAGACAGTGACTGTGGTAGTGGATGTTGGGGTGCTGGAGATGGGAGGGTAGAAAGGGCTATAGGGCGAGACCTTGATTGAAGGAGCGCTGGCCTAGAGGTCCGGAGGCAGAGGGATAGTGCTGTGCGGGCGTGGCAGTGGGCGGAGCAATGTGCTGCGGGAGTGGGAATGAGGCAGTGGATGGTGACAGAGCAGTGGGGAAGTGGGATGGGGCAGTAGGATGAGGCACTGGGATGGGGTAATGGACACAACAGTGGGCTAGGGGAGTGGGAACAAGTTGATGAGTTGGGACAGAGGGATGGGGTAGTGGGGGAGCGGCAGTAGGCGCCGCAGTGGGCAGGGCACCGAGAGGCTGCTCCCCGTCGGGCCAGCGGGGCGTGTCTCAGCGCCCCTTTCCTCGCAGGGCTTCCGTGGGACCTCCAAGCGCCGTGCCTAGTTTGCTGTGGTTTCCGCCCGCCCCGCCCTGCAAGCCTCTCACTGCGCCTAGATACCAAAAGGCGCCTTCTGCTGCTCGGGCGGCGGGCGGCCAGACATCTGGCGGAGCCTGTGGCGAGGACCAGATGAGGACCAAGACCGGACCGAGACGCCCCCAGATCGTGACTCGTCTCTGCGGGAACCGACACATAGACGAGAGACCTTGTATACAGAGCTATTTTAGAGAAATTGCGATTGCCACCATGGTATTTCTTGTGGAACCCCACCTTCTCCTGTGCCCGCACCCCAGTCATTCCTTCTGCTCGGTCCCTGGGCAGACATTCATAAGCCTGTTAACTCTAACCCCTGCTCTGGCCACGAAACAGGAGAGACAGCCACCCCAGCACCACGCACCACAACGACCTTTCCTCTCTGAAGGTCGCCCCTTTGCCCCTGGGTGTCTCCCACCGGGAAGGGTCCCTTGCAGGACACTCATTCATTTATTCAACAAGTCTGACTGTGCTGGTCAGCATGCTTTGCACTCAAACATAGGTGCTAGGCAAGGGGATCTGAACAGCGTGCCCACCTTGGGGTGGATCCCTCGGCTTCTATCACAGGGCAGTATTGGAGCCCTCTGGTGTTCAAGGCACCGGACAGCCCATAGACACCCAAGCATGGGGAAAGGCCCAAGTCTCCCCTAGACTAAGGCTGATGAGGCTCCTGACAAGGTGACATTGAAACTGTTGGGGACATGGAGTTCTGCTGTTGTATGAATAAGTACCCCCCAAAAGTTCATGTCCTGGAAACTTGGTCCCCAGTGCAGCAGTATTGAGAGAGGGGGGCCTCTGCCAGAGCCTTGGTGATCAGATTCATCCTTTCATGGATCCACAGGCTGTCCTGTTTTAGGGGCAAGTAGAGCTACACTTGCACAGCCTCCACACCTTATGACCGAGCACCAAGCCGTCAGGCACACACCAACATCCAGCATCAGATACCTGCCCCATGCTCTTGAACTTCCTAGCCTCCAGAATCATGAGCCAAATAAAACTTCTTTATAAATGTACCAACATGTGACATTTAGTTTTAGTTTTGACAAGGAGAAATGAGCTCAGAAGGTTGGGGGGGGGAGGCTTTTTCCCTTGGCCTCAAGCTGCAGAAAGTGGCAAGGGGCAGAGATAAGGGCTCCTTGTGACTGTCACTATCTCTCTCTCTCTCTCTCTCTCTCTCTCTCTCTCTGGCCTATCCCTGCCTCAGGAGGTCCACTTAGGGTCACTTGCAGCCCCTTCTTCACGGCGTTTGGATGGTATTGTTCAGAGTGGTAGATGTGTAACTTTGCAGCTAAGTCTGGTCTGAGCTGGCCATGAAGGGTACAGTCCTAACAAGAGTGGACGCATAGGTCTCCACCCTTCTCTTTACCCTTGTGGGAATGCCTATGAGGTCATTAGAAGGCCTCTTGCCCAAGGTACCGCAATTTCCACTGGGACCCCCAGTGTGCACTGCTGCAACAGATCCCAGGGTATAGCAGGGTCTTTCAGAGCTGGTTCCCTCAGTCACACCCACGGCTGACCACATTCCCGTACGGAGGCTTGTCCTGGACTTTCTCTCCCAGGGACTGTGGCCACAGGCAAGCAGGGCCCTTCCCTCCCTGTTTTCTGTCCTCACTAGCAGTGCAGTGTGTGGTTCTAGCAGTGACCACAGAAATCCCCACCCACCAAGCACTGGTCTGGCCCAGGTGACTTAGAGCCTGGTCTGTGGGCTCTGGCACTTTGGGCTGGGCTAACAAGGGTGAGGTCAGACAGTGGGTCCTAGCTGTGGCCCCTGCTTCCATCCCACTCAGCATACTTTGTTGATTCCCTCCTGATACGGGCTATGTTTTCCCCTGGTCTGTGGAGGAGTGCTGACCTCCATCCTTAAGTATCTGTGGAACAGCCATGAAGTACTGAGATGTCCAGACCCAGCTTCCTGGAATTCCTCAGGGGTTCACCCCTCTCTATGCCTCCTGTGTCTCCCTGACATGGTACAGTGGCCTTCCAGAGTCAGAGGTGGGAGCAGGGAGTCCCTGTCCTGCCCTGGAAGAAGCTGGACATTTAGTACCTGCTACACGGATCCTAAACTGGAACAGGCCCGACTCTCTTTTCTTTCTTTTTATTTTATTTTCTCGAGACAGGGTTTCTCTGTGTAGCCCTAGCTGTCCTGGAACTCACTCTGTAGATCAGACTAGCCTTGAACTCAGAGATCTGCCTGCCTCTCTCTAGAATACTGGGACAAAAGGTACGCAACACCATTGCACTGAGCCAGACCTGACTCTTATTTTGCCATGTGACTTGGTAACTAGCAGAAACCCAGGGTCTTGATCATCCAGCGAGAGCCCTTTTTGACTATGAATAGTCTGTTCCTTATTGACAGCCTTGGGATTGGCTTTCCTAGGGCCTAGATATCAGGGAGAAGCCAGGAGCGGTGAGATGGGGTCTGTCACTCGGGAGTCTAAGTAGAGAGTGGGTAAAGAGTGGGTCCGGAAGCGACAGAACTCTCTGCCTCTTAGAAGCGCCCACCTTCTCGGCCTTTGCGCTGTTTCCTCTTCACAGTGAGGATTCTAGGAGAGATAATCCCAACAGACAGAGTCAAAAGTTTGGTTCATAAAAAATCTCCATGTATGCACTATCTATGTCTGCTTATGTTTTTACATCACTTACTCAGGTACCAAACTGGCTTTGAAGTAAATCTTCATGGAAGCTAAAGTTAAACTGACCCAGCTCTCTTTGAGCTCACAGTAAAAACTAAGCTTTTAAGGGAAAAAAAGCCCTAACTCCAGCTGTCCCTAGATAAGCTTAGCCACACCCCTAGTCTAGTACACCAATTAAAGGGACAAAATAAGTGACAAAAGTGGATATGAGGGGCTGGAGAGATGGCTCAGGGTTAAGAGCACTGACTGCTCTTCCAGAGGTCGTGAGTTCAATTCCCAGCAACCACATGATGGCTCACAACCATCTGTAATGAGATCTGGTGCCCTTTTCTGGTGTGTGGGTATACATGGAAGCAGAATGTTGTATACATAATAAATAAATAACTCTTTTTTTAAAAAAGTGGGTATGGGATCAATATGACCACCTTGGGGAAACAAGTAGAGGTGGCTAGTGGTTCTCTTCTTTGGAAGAATTAACATGAGTTTTTAAATTTAAAATCTTTTTATGATGTATTCATTTTTGCTTTGTGTATTGATGTTTTGCATATTTGCATTGCATACAAATATTGCATATTTTACATACGTGCACTGCATCACATGTCTGTGAGATGTCAGATCACTTGGAGCTGAATTGCAGACAGTTGTGAGCTGCCATGTGGGTGCAGGGAATGGAACCCAGGTTCTCTGGAAGAGCAGCCAGTGCTCTTAAGCCATATCTCCAGCCCCTAAAATCTTTTTTTTTTCAAAGATAAGATAGAAATAAATATACACTTCTGGTCAAAATGGTATCTATTTGATCCTCATCTGGATTCTGGTTCTACACAATGGTTCCTATTGCTTCAAGGGATAAACTAATTTAAAAAATGACTGCTCCTGTTTCAGGAGCAATTTTCTTTTTTTTTTTTTTTACTATTTATTTATTTGTTATGTATACAATATTCTGTCTGTGTGTATGTCTGCAGGCCAGAAGAGGGCACCAGACCTCATTACAGGTGGTTGTGAGCCACCATGTTGTTGCTGGGAATTGAACTCAGGACCTTTGGAAGAGCAGGCAATGCTCTTAACCACTGAGCCATCTCTCCAGCCCCCAGGAGCAATTTTCATATTCACTAATGGACCCTGAGATGCTAAACTCCTTATTTCAGGATGTTCATCTCTATTCTTATAGGTATATTTTGTATGTACAAACATTTTAAATCTTTGTATGTTTGTCGTTTTTAGAGATGGGGTGTCTCTGTGTAGCCCTGGCTGGCCTGGAATTTGCTCTGTAGACCAGGCTAACCTCAAACTCACAGAGATTCACCTGCCTTTGCCTCCCAAGTACTGTATTTTGCATTTTTAGTCTTTTACGGCTATTTTTAGCCACTACTGAAACTTTGAAAAACAAAAACAAAAAACAGAGCTGGGCAGTGGTGGCGCACACCTTTAATCCCTGCACTCAGGAGGCAGAGGCAGGCAGAGCTCTGAGTTTGAGGTCAGCCTTGTCTACAAAACAGGTGTTTCAAGTCTGGTATCTTAGCCAAGCCTATGTAAGATACAACTCTAAATATTTTTTAAAAACAGTCATTTAAAAAGCCTGCTTCAAAGGGAGGAAGGATTGCAGGAGTCAGAGGGGTCAAGGACACCACAAGAAAACAGCCCACAGAATCAACTAAGGGGGCTCATGGGGGCTCTCAGAGATTAAAACAACAATCAGGGAGCCTGCTTGGGTCTGAGCTAGGTCTCTGCATATATATCATGGTTGTGCAGCTTGCTGTTCTTGTGGGACTCCTAACAGTGGGAGTTGTTTCTCACTCTTTCCCCTGCTCTTTGGACCCTTTTCCTCCTACTGGGTTACCTCATCCAACCTTGAAATGAGGAGATGTGCCAAGTCCTACTGAAACTTGCTATGCAGAATTTGGTTAATATCTCTGGGAAGCCTGACCTTTTCTGAAGGGAAACAGTGGAGGAGTGGAAGTGGGGGAGGTGGGAGGAAGGGCTGGGAGGAGAGAGTAGGGAGGAGAAACTGAAGAAAAAAACTGTTTCAAGGCTTACAAATACATCTTGGAGTTTATAGATAATCTTTTTAAGTAGCATAGAAACTGTTTTAAAAGCAAGACAATAGAAAAGATCAGAATATACTGTAATAATAGAAGTGGAACACAGAGGGAAAATCCTCAAGGGCCCACATTATTGTTGGGAGTTTCCTTTTATGGGAATTCCCATAAGAGAAGAAGGAGTTTGGTTGTTATGGGTGTAATGAGAGTGGTTCTCTTTTCTCTTCTTCCTTTTTTCTTAAGGGAGGGGAAACTGCAATTGGGATATATTGTATAAGAGAAGGATAAATAAACCAGGCAGTGGTGGTTTATTTATTGGGAGGCAGAGGCAGGCGGATCTCTGTGAGTTCGAGGCCAGCATGGTCTACAAGAGCTAGTTCCAGGACAGGCTTTAAAACACTAGATAAACCCTGTATCAAAAGAGAGAGAGAGAGAGAGAGAGAGAGAGAGAGAGGAATAAATAAAAAGAAAAAATTGTCTTAATGTGTTACATTACACCATAATAATACACTTAGGGCAATTACTTATCTCTGACTTTAGATAAAATACTTGTTAATGATTGACATACTGCAGAGATAAAAAGGACGATTAATAAATTCTGCCTGTGTTTATGACTGCTAAATATCTAAAATACCATTTATATGTTTTGTGTTTTAGTTACCTCCTCTTGAATTTTCATTTAAAATTCTTATTAGAAATGTTTTTGTTGAGTGGTGGTGGTGGCACTGGTGCACGCCTTTAATCCCAGCACTTGAGAGGCAGAGGCAGACAGATCTCCAAGTTTGAAACCAACATGGTCTACAGAACTAGTTCCAGGACAGCCAGGGCTACATGGAGAAACCCTATCTCAAAAAAAAACAAAACAATCCAAAAAAATCTAAGTTTCATAAAAAAAAATAATAACAATAATAATGATAAGAAACTCTCAAGTAAAGAAAAAGAAATATAAAGGTTATTATATATATATACACACACATTATATTTTTATTTTAAAAGTTTAAAGGAAAAAATCCTTTTGGATAAGAAAGAACTTTGTGTGGGTGGCAGTGGTATATGTCTTTAATCCTAGCACTTCGGAGGTAGAGGCAGGCAGATCTCTGAGTTCCAGGCCAGCCTGATCTATACAAAGTGAGTTCCAGGGCTACACAGAGAAACTCTTTCTCAAAAAAAGAGGAAAAAATGGAAACGAATGGGAATAATATTAGAAGATTATATGATAAAGGTTACCATATTTTTAATATTTTATTTTGAAAATATTTTTATTATTTATGTATGTGTTCACGTGTATGTCTGTGTATGAAGAGACCAGAGGGGTGTATTAGCCCTGAAGCCGAAGTTATGGTTCTGAACGGCTTGATACAGGTGCTGGAAATCAAACAATGCCCTGTGCAAGAACGATGTGTGCTCTTAACCACTGAGCCATCCCTCCAGCTTTTAACTATGCGTATTATGGTCTGTTGGTGGGTTTGTTCATGGGAGTGGGGGGAGCGGAGGAAGCCCCGAGTGAGTGAAGTCCTGAATGAACGTGTATTGTTGGCAAGGGCACAGCCATAACAAAGACCAAGGCCTCGACTCTTGGGCGTTTGACACAGCCATTCACTGTATGGGCAAGGCTCAGAAACAAACCTTCTTCCTCTGGTCCAAGTATGAGTGTCATGGGCAGTTGATCGGTGTGCACTGAGATGAGTAACTGCTGCTTCCTCCTCCTGGATGTTTACAGCCTGGGAGTACTCACTACAGACACCTCCTGCTAGCTGGCTGGGAGACTGTGCCATACATCATAAACACAGTGAGGTTCCAGACTGTCTAGGTGGCTGGGAGATTGTGCCATACATCATAAACACAGTGGGGTTCCAGACTGCCTAGGTGGCTGGGAGACTGTGCCATACATATATCATAAACACAGTGAGGTTCCAGGCTGTCTAGGTGGCTGGGAGACTGTGCCATACATCATAAACACAGTGAGGTTCCAGGCTGTCTAGGTGGCTGGGAGACTGTGCCATACATACATCATAAACACAGTGAGGTTCCAGGCTGTCTAGGTGGCTGGGAGACTGTGCCATACATCATAAACACAGTGAGGTTCCAGGCAGTCTAGGTGCCTGGGAGACTGTGCCATACATCATAAACACATTGGGGTTCCAGACTGTCTAGGTGGCTGGGAGACTGTGCCATACATACATCATAAACACAGTGAGGTTCCAGGCTGTCTAGGTGGCTGGGAGATTGTGCCATACATCATAAACACAGTGAGGTTCCAGGCTGTCTAGGTGGCTGGGAGACTGTGCCATACATCATAAACACAGTGAGGTTCCAGGCTGTCTAGGTGCTGCTTCGCCATGGCCCAGCTTTCCTGTACTTACTTGTCCTTTCCCCCATTCCCTCCTACTCCTGATCAGGGTTGCAGTGCCAACCTGGGCGAGTCACAGCATGGGTGCAGTGCCCAGAGGCCAGATGTGTTAGGTCTCCCTGGAGCTGGGCTTAGAGATGGTTATGAGATGCCCAATATGGATGCTGGGAATCAAACTCAGGTCCTCTGGAAGAGTAGTTCAAGCTCAACCATTGAGCAATCTCTAAGTTATTAAAGTTTTTATGATCAAAACCAATGGCCCTGAGATAAAAATTAATGCTTGTTCTGTTTGCAACAGTAAGGCTTTTGAAGTATTAATCTGCTCTCAGCAATGTTTATTAAAAAAAAAAGCTTTAAAAAAAAACAAGGACTTTGTTTTATTCTTTCTCTAGATAATTTTATCTATACCTAAACTAAATGTTGTATTGTTTTACTAAACTTTTAAAATTGGTGAATGAATTTTAATTTAATTCACTTTATGTTTTCTCATTCAAGTGTGTTGAATACCCACTGCATGTTGAAGATCCTCTTTTTTAATTCCAGATGTTCCTACTAAATTACAGAACGATCACAGAACACATTGATTGTAATAGACAAATATATAAATCTTTATAAAAATTGGCCTAGTACATAAATAACACTAATAAATACAAAATTTAATCAAAGCTTTGGCTTCCTTCTAAAATTTACCTCTTTTAGAAAACATCCATTATCTCCTCATAAGTGCTTGACATCCTATGAAAATTAAGTAAAAACTGTATGAACCATTTCTATTAAAGGAAAATATGTACTGTTATAAGGACTTTAAACTATAAAAACTAACATTCAAAAATAACCACAGAGTCTTCCTCCAAAGATAAAACCAGATGATTTCATTAAAAAAAAAGACATATCAAAGATTGCATTCTGGCTGGAGGAAAAAGACTTCATCCAAGTCCGCCTGACCTACTACTCCTCTGCTTTAAGGTTCATTTGGCAACATATTCAGTGGTCTTCAAAAATGGTGGATAAAGGTTGGCTGAGATAGTACACAGCTTTTATCCCAGCAGTTTGGAACCAAAGGCAATCAGACCTCTGTGAGTTCAAAGCCAGCCTGGTCTACAGAGAGATACAGAGTGAGTTCCAGGACAGCCACAGAGAGAAACCCTGTCTTGAAACCCTCATCCCAAAATGTCTACAAGAACTATGAAGTTATCATTTTAGTTCTATCACTGTCATTAATATTTAGTACATAAAAAGCCAATCTTTTGTTTGTTTTTGTTTTTTATTTGTTTTTGAGACAGGGTTTCAGTGTGTAACAATTCTGCCTGTCCTGGAATTCGCTTTGTTAGACCAGGTTGGCCTCAGACTCACAGAGATCCTCCTGCCTCTGCCTCCCGAGAGCTGGTATTAAAAGTGTGTGCCACCATTCCTGGGTGACAATCTTATTAAAATAAATTTAAAAAACGACTACATTGTTATCTAATTTCCTCTGCACTGTGACTTTCCACTTAGTTTTCCAAAATTATATTAATACCAAAATAATAAAATGGGCTGAATTTACCAACAGTCAACAACAATTATGATATTAAAAACCCATCTTTTGGGTCTAGAGAGATGGTTTGGCCGTTAGCAGCACGTTCTGCTCCTGCAGAGGTCCCAAGTTCAGCTCCTAGCACCCACGTTGGGTGGTTCACAACAACTCACAATTCCAACCCCAGTTGATGTGATGTCTTTGCTCCTGCACTTATTGACACACACATATACACATACACAAATTTAACAATAATAACATAGCCCCTCCATATATAACTGTATAGCTGTAAAATCAAACTAGAGAAATAAGTAAAAAGAAAAGATGGCAGATTTGTTTAAATACTCTAAATGTAAATAAAATAATTCATAGAACACAAATAATTGTAAACTCAAGAGGAAACATATAGTCAATCTAATTTTAATAAATATATATACAAACTTTAGTTGTTTAAATGCTTTGTTTCTTTCATTAAATATCTTCATACTATTGAGCCAGACAGAACTTTTTTTTTTGAGATTGATTTATTTAAGCCAGATGGTGGTGGTGCACGCCTTTAATTCCATCACTTGGCAGGCAGAGACAGGCAGAGCTCTGTATGTTTTAGGCCAGCCTGGTCTACAAAGTGAGCTCCAGGACAACCAGTGCTGTTATGCAGAGAAATCCTGTCTTGAACAACCAAAAAAAAGAAAAAGAAAAAAGAAAAAAAAGATTGATTTATTTATTTAGTATAGTGTTCTGCCTGCATGTATCCCTGCAGGTCAGAAGAGGACACCAGATCTCTATAGATGGTTGTGAGCCACCATGTGGTAGCTGGGAATTGAACTCAGAACCTCTGGAAGAGCAGCCAGTGAGTGCTCTTAACTTCTGATCATCTCTCCAACCTCTTAGACCGAACTCTTGATTATTGATTATTTTTATTTTAGGTATATTACTCTTAATATAAATTAAAATAAAGGAAATCAGATTCTGATCTTAATGACTTTTAATGACACAGTCGAGGGATTCCTTTCTTGACAGCTTTAGCAGCCATTCCTCTCTCCTGAAGACTGCTGTCCTGCCCACTGCTCAGGCGCACGAATCTGCACCCAGGGTACCCGCATCCTCAGAACGAGCTTCCTAGCAATGTAGGACATTTGTTAATGTCATAAACAAGTGGCCCCTGCATTCACAAACTATGACAGCCAACAGAGGGAACTGCAGAGAGAGTCCCCAGAAGCTGTACCCTCCCCTGAACCTCTGCCAGCAACTATGACTGGAAGTTCATTGACTGTGGGCAGGCTGGAATGTTGTGGGCCCACCCAGAGCTTAGTGACATCACTTTGTGCTGTGTTCAGCCCCCTAAATAACCACCCCTTGCCAACCTCCGTGTCCAACTTCTAGTGACTAACAGATAAAGCCGTTTGGGATGGTTAACATCCTAGTCTCCAGCAGTCAAAAGGCTGTGCCATTAGAGAACATTGGAGGTCAGCAGCTGAGATTTCCATACCTCCTGTGATCACTTCCTGTGAGCCACCTACTTGATGTTCTCACCAATGCATTTGAAAATTGACTTGACTTGTGACTTTGTTCTGTTCCTATAAGAGCTTCATCAAATTGTTACATGGAACTGAGACAATCTGAATCTGTGTTCCTCAGACATGATCACTCGTATTTGGCTTCAGAATGAGTTCTCTTTCATCCCCTTTGAGGTAAGAATTGGAGTTTTTGTGTTGATACATGAGTGACTGGGTCTCTATTGATTCGTTATTTCTTTTTTATTTGTTTGTTTTATCTAGACAGGGTCTTACTATGGCTGTCCTGGAAATCACTATGTAGACCAGGCTGGCCTCGAACTCCTAGAGATCTGCCTGCCTCTGTGTCTCAAGCGCTGGCATTAAAGCAGTGGTTCTCAACCTTTCTAATGCTGTGGCCCTTTCATACAGTTCCTCGTGTTGTGGGGACCCCCAACCATAAAAATTATTTTTGTCACTACTTCATAACTGAAATTTTGCTATTGTTATGAATCTTAATGAAAATATTTTTGGAGATAGAGGTTTGTCAAAGGGGTCGCGACCTACAGGTTGACACCCACTTTCGCCAGTACATACGGCATCTTTGTGGCTGGTTTTCCTTTCTGCCTCCAGTATATGGAGAAGTCTGGTTTGACAGAGATGGGCACTGAAGTAGCTGGTCACTACAGTGAGGGTTCCAGTAGACTGAGGCTTATAAGAAGAGTTAATGCCATGGACAGACCAAGAGCGTCATGGTGGAGGCTATGAGGAAGATTCAGGCCCATGTGATAGGGTGGGGAGTAGTGTCCTTTATTATGAGCAATCCACAGCACAGACCTGTAGGCCAGCTCTGAATCTCTGGTAGAGGAGAAGTAGGTGTGTGTGTGTGTGTGTGTGTGTGTGTGTGTGGTGTGTTACATTGCCAAGAAGAGAAGGATCGGGCTGGAGAGATGGCTCAGAGGTTAAGAGCATTGCCTGCTCTTCCAAAGGTCCTGAGTTCAATTCCCAGCAACCACATGGTGGCTCACAACCATCTGTAATGAGGTCTGGTGCCCTCTTCTGGCCTGCAGGCATACACACAGACAGAATATTGTATACATAATAAATAAATAAAAATTAAAAAAAAAAGAAGAGAAGGATCTTGCTAATGTGTGGGAGGGTGCAGGGTCAATGAAGAGAGGTATATTTGGTTAGAGTGTGCCCATTATAAAGGTGGGGAAGGTGCCATTTAAGTCTGTAATCATCCTTTGGGGAAGAATTAGTACAGCAATTGTGAAAACAGAAGGAAAAAGAGGCTGCTTCCGGTGGACATGTCCTGATTAAACTCTAGCCCAAAGCCTGACACTGGCCGGGCAGTGGTGGCACACCTTTCATCCCAGCACTCGGGAGGCAGAGGCAGGCGGATCTTCACGCGTTCAAGGCCAGTCTGGTCTACAGAGCAAGTTCGAGGACAGGCTACAAAGCTACTGAAAAACCCTGTCTCGAAGAACAAAACAAAACAGAAAAGTCTAAGAGTGATGACAAAGCTGTTGTGGTCCTTATCAAAGGGCCTTCCTGTGTGAATTAAAGGACATCTACCACGGGACATGGACTGGAGAGACAGCTCCACCTTGCCTCCTGTACCTACTTAAGGAACTCCCTGCAGAGACCTCCACTCAGGGGAAGCTAGGATTCCTGACTCTGCTGCAGAGAAGAATTTCAGTGACTCTTAAGTTAAATCTCAAAAGGTTGCTAAGAAACCCCCCACTGCTCCTGCTTCTTTTTGGCAAATGAGATTCTAGTGACTTCAGAGATGTCAAGGCTAGGATTACAAAAGATAAAAATCGTAAATCACAGGTCACGGGAATTGCACGAGAAAAGTTTAGGTATGCCTTTTACAGCCATGGAGGGGTCTCGGGAGAGTCCTAGAAACCTGCAGGTTTACATTGGGGGAGGACAAAAGCTGTGTGTGCTCATTCTGCCCGTGTGATTCACTGCCACTTCAGCGTTCTATGTGAAGAAACACTGTCTCTGTGCAGGCAATCTTCACAGCAATTGTTCAGTCGGACTCCGGGGTTCTTTTCCTTCTCTGTGTTCCCGGCATCTTTCCTGATTTCTCTCCTACTGCAACGATGTTTTCCAGTGTGGATATCTGAGTTTAACCCACGTGGAATATATATGCACATACATACATATGTACATATATATATTTATTTGTTATATAGATTCATATATCATACAATTCAGGGAACTGGAAGATATTCTTCTTCCGAGTATTTTTCTGTTTCTTTTCCCTCTTTCTTCTCCTGTGACTCCAGGATGTAGACGGAGTTGGGCTTCATGCTTTCATGGTTGTCTCTTTTAGTTCGGTCATTGTGACCAAATACCTGACAGAAGGTAGAAAGGAATTGTTATGTAACTCCCAGTTCCAGACAGTTCAGTCCACTGCTCTTTGTTTCCAGGAAAACTGGGCTTCCTTTGGGTGTTTCTTTTCTCATTAATAAAGCAATTTAGAAGTGGACTCAGAAGGAAGCTAGAAGACAATTTTATCAGAGGTCAAGAGGGTAGGAGAAAACCCAGGAGCCACCAGGAAGAGACAGATGTCACACCTTTTAAGTCAGGCGTGGGATAAAAGTTGACAGCTTAAACCAGGCCGTGGTGGCACACAGCTTTAACCCCAGCACTAGGGAGGTAGAAGCAGGCAGACCTCTGAGTTCGAGGCCAGCCTGGTCTACAAAGTGAGATTTTGGACAGTCGAGACTACACAGGGAAACCCTGTCTTTGGGGAAAGAGAGAGAGAAAGAACACACATCCTGAGGATGGGAGTGAACTAGTGAGCTGGGCCAAGCTCCCAAAGCATCCATCTTATTAAAAGAACAGATAGGAGAATAATTGCTATTGTTACTTCGTATGAAATTGTTTGTGCTATGGCTACTGGAATATGGTTTCATAGACCGAGCACTGTTTGTATTTTTCAGGGTTTGTTTCAAACATGCGCTGTTTGTTAAACAACACCAGGGTCAGGAAGGGCTTCCAGGTGTACCCTGCAAGTTCACTTTTTTCACTTGTCGATTTTGATGTAGCTTTTTTTTTTGGGGGGGGGGGGGGGGGGCTGGGCATTGAAACAGGATCACTCTGTGTAGCCTTGGCTGTCCTGGAACTAGATATGTAGACATCCTAACCCATCGTAGGGACAAAGGCTTCCTGAAATGCAGGAAGGCTCAGGAATCAGGACTTAGCAGCGTGGGAAAAACTGTTGGGCAAAACCCCATTGTGAGCTCCTGGGCCCGGGGCCTTTGGCCCAGGCAGCCAGGTTGGCCAGGCTTTAGAGCAGAACGCTGAAAGCAAGAAACAGTTAGGCTGTGTCCTGGGGCTGGCCAGCCATAATGGCAGGCAAGTGGAGTGGAGATAAATCCTGCCAAGTGGAGCTTTGCAAAGACGACGCCTGGGAAGGGCTGGGCAGGGTGGCAAAGCACAGAAACCGAAAGTCCGGCCTACAGGATTGGCAGAAGGCTCAATCTGCAGGCGAGGTAGGGAGACCCCACAAGCCTCCCAGCCTGTTTCTGACCCTCCCTAGCCTGGCTCACAAGCTCTACCCAGAGCACAACTCCTGCCTGCTTCTGCCCCTTCGGGAGTCATCCTGGATCAATACAGCTTCCAATTAGAACTCGGTTATTTTAATGGTGGTTTTAAATCGCTGCTTATTATATTGCGAGTTAATAGATTGGAATTCCTTTTTCTTAAGCTCTACCCTGACTCCACTTAAACACTGCTTTGAAAGGCTGGAAAACGGCTTGTTTGGTGTGTAGCCTTAATCCTATACCCAGCAAACCGCCCCCTCCCTTCCGCGGCCCATCTACCCCTCTCCCTGCTCCGCCACGCAAATAAGGGACAGTAAACTTCATTCTTTTTGGCGCCAAGAACTGTATGAGGACAAGACAGCAAGATCATGGAGCACACGTGGAGCGTAGAAGGCAGTGGGAATGTGAGTTTCACAGGTGGAGAAGCAGACCCAAGGATTGGGCCTGGGAGATAGCAGAGAAATGGGAGCTGCCTTGGGACTGCGGGCGGGGCCGCTCGGGTGGTGGGCACACCACCTGGAGGCTGCAGGGCGGAATGCATGCGGGATGTAAGAACTGGCTTTGAAGAGAAACGGTGAGCAGCAAGGGTAGAGGTCACCGAGATGTGGGACCGGGCAGGTAGGTGAGGCTCTCGTCGCCTGGATCTAGGTGAAGTAACCTTAACCTTAAAGAAGGGCGCCAGTGCTGCTCTGGAAGGGTGGGGGAACTGGACCACCTGCGTCTCACTGAAAACCATAGATGCTTGGCGTCTTGGGCGGGAGCCCTGGCTCCAAGCATAAAGGGTCCCCTGGGGGGACTAGTCAGGCGCTGGCACAAACACGTCCCTGGCCCCACCTCCTGCAGATTGGAGGTCTGGTTTCCACCGTGTCCCTGTCCCTGAGGGCCAACTGGAGCAGGTTCACAGTTCCCCTAGGGCTACACAGAAGTGCACAGGTGGGGACTAGCAGCAGCTGCAGGGCGGGTCCTCGCGACCTGAGACTCATCCCGGGTGGGCACACAGAGGAGGCAGCTGTCGCAGGGGGAGCAGGCAGGACTTGACTCCTCAGCCCTTCTGGACGGGGGTGGCGGTTCGATGGTGGCGGGAGTCACATCTGCAATGGGAGAAGGGCAAAGTCTCCCGGGGGCCTCAGGCTGCCTGGCTAAGGGAGGCAGCCAGAAGCACAACTCCAAGGCTCGGGGCTGGTGAAGGTGGCAGAGGAAACTGAGCTCTGCCTCGGGTTCCCAAGAACCCAGCAGCAGCTGATGACCCTGCATCAACACTGCTTCTTATACTAGGAGGAAGGCCCTCCTAAGTCACACAGCCCACCTCAGACACTCAGGGAAGCTGCCAGCTCACCTCTGTGGCTCACTGTTTTCTTGGCCTCAGAGTCCTGATAGGTGACCCCACCTGTGTGACCCCCACGGAGCTTTGTAGGCCTCTGAGCTTGGGCTTCCTGGCTGCTCACGCGTGGGTCCTCTGGCCTTGATCCCTGAAGCAGTTAGGTCTCTAGCATCTGTGGATGTGGAGGCCACTAAAGTCTACTGCCAGCAAGCTCACCTTGGTCTTCCCTGGGAACTGACCATTGCAGGGTGCACACGTGTGAAACTACAACCCCTCAGGTCTGTTTCCACTGGTCTGTGCATCTGTCACTGCACACTGTCATGGCCCTGGGAGTGTGAGACCTACAACTTTTTTAAGACAGAGCCTTGCTATATCTCTGTAGCTGGCCTGGAACTCACTGTGTAGACCTGACTGACCTCAGATTCGGGATGCTCACTCTGCCTCTGGGTACTGGGATTCGAGGCTCTCCCCAGTCTTGGCAAATGATAGCTTGTCCTTACTGCTCAGATTTGGTTTTTGTCTTAGTCAGTGTTCTATTGCTGTGAGGAGACACCATGACCAAGGCAACTCTTATAAAAGAAAGCGTTTAATTGGGGTCTGCTTACAGTTTCAGAGGTTAGTCCATTATCCTCACGGCAGGGAGCATGGTGGCAGGAAGACAGACACGGCCTGGAGAAATAATTTAGTGCTCTACATCGGAATCCACAAACAGCAAGAAAAGAGAACCACTGGGCCTGGCTTGGGCTTTTGAAACCTCAGAGCCCTCCACCAGTGACACACTTCCTCCAACAAGGCCATGCCTCCCAATCCTTCCCAAGTAGTGCCACTCCCTGATGACTAAGCATTCAAATCTATGAGCCTATGGGGCCATTCTCATTCAAATCTCCACAGTTTTGGTTCTTCTACTTCTGTTCCTTCCAAGTACATCTTAGAATCTGTTTGTCTGTGTCTACAATAAGATCCTGCTGGAGCCAGGGATGGTGGTCTACACACAGTACGTAAGAAGTGGAAACAGGAGACAGAAGGAGTGTGAGTTCAAATCCAGCTCCACCTGTGTGTCAAAGTCCAGTCTAGTCTGAACTACATGAGACACTGCCTCAAAACAAAACAAATCCTGCTAGATGTGTTAGCACGACAACTTAGTGGGTAAAGACCCTTGCAGGGCAAGCCAGGTGACCTGAGATCCATCCCCTGAACCCACATAAAGATGAAAGGAGGGAATTGGCATCCCAAAGTTGTCCCCTGACAGCCACGTGAGCATACAGGCAACATGCACCCACACACACATCATAAACCATTGAAGGGGCCCCACTTTCACAATCTTTTAGGGAATTTGGGCATTGTCAATTTGTCTGGCTACTTCCTGCTGAGTGGGGGCGCTGCATTCTTGGAGGTATTTTACATCAACATTTCAGGGGGTCTCAATGAATCAAACCACATAAATTTGCAATGAATCCATAGGTTCTCATCCTCTGTGGAGACAAAAGCAGAACCTCTTTTCCAAAGCATCAAATCCTTAGGCCCATAAAATTATTTTATTGCTACTTCATAACTAATTTTGCTACTGTTATTAATTGTAATGTAAATATCTGATATGCAGGATCTCTGATATGTGACCCCCAAAGGGGTCACAACCCACAGGTTGAGAACCATGGCTCTGACTGAAACTAATGACTTCGGCATTTGCGATGCATAAGGAGAAATGGCAGGAAGATATAGGGGGCTTCCTGGAGCAGGACAGTTCACAGAGATCAACTGCATAGCTAAATGTTGGCTGCAAATAGGCCAAAAATGAAACTGAGAAAACAATTCCATTTTCAACAGCATCGAAAACAATACAATACATAGAAGTAAGCCTAACAGTAGAACAAGGGTAGCACACTTAAACACGTAAAGCCAAGTGACAAGACTGGAGATGTAGCTCAATTGGTAGAGTGCTTGCTAGCATGCCAGGAGCCCTGGGTTTGATAGTGGAGCACTCCTGCTATCCCAGTCCTAGAGAGGTAAGTGATCAGAAGTTCAAGGTCATCCTCAGGTACAAGTTGGAGGCCAGCCTGGGCTACATGAAATGCTGTTTATGAAGAAATAAATCACACAGTATTTCCAGATGTTTAGGTCTAAATCAACGGAGAAACACTCCAGGTACATAGATTAAAAGACTCAAAATGTGGAAAAGCTTCTTTCTCTTGCTGCAGAAAATAGTAACCCAATCATAAAGTTTACATGAAAATGTAAAAGATCAATCCAGTAGACATAAAATAATTTTAACAAAAACAAGTTGGAGGACAGACACTCTCTAACTCCAAGGCTTATTACAAAGCTGCAGTAACAAAAACAGTACTGGCATGAGGCCCAACACAACACACGGTTCCATGATGCATCTACAAATGGTCCACTGATTTCTGATAAAAATACTGACGTGTCTGCTGGAGGAAAGTGTAGCCTTTCCAACACATGGTACCATGACAATTATATGCCCATGTCAGAAGACGAGCTTAGACCCTTGCCTCACACCATGCACGGAAATCAACTCAAAATGAACCACAGACCTAAACAAAGGAAGATGCTTTATGTTGACCTTTTGGCTTCTACATATGTGTGAGTTCATCCAACACACACACACACATCACACCATACACACACAAGACATAGGATCCAAGTAAAAAGGTAAAACATCTGATCATATGTTTTAACAAAGAAGATACATGGAACCCGGTAAGTGGTGGCACATGCCTTTAATTCCAGCACTTGGGAGGCAGAAGCAGGTGGATCTCTGGCTCTGATGCCAGCCTGGTCTACAGAGAGAGTTCCAGGACATCCAAAGCTACACAAACAACCCCCAACTCGAAAGAGAAGAAGGAGGAGAAAGAATAGAGAAGGAGGAGGAGGAGAGAAGATGTAGGAGTGGAGCTGAGTGCGGTGGTAATTTCTGAAATCCTCAACGCTTGCTCAGGAGGAGGCATGAAGAGGAATTTAAAGTTGTCCTTAGTTAAATGTTGATTCAAGTCCAATATGAGCTACTCAAAACCATGTCTCAAAACAGTAGCAAGAAAAGATGACACATAAATATCTTGAAGCAAGCAAGCACACACGTGGGCGCACACACGCACACGCACAGGCTGCTGATATCACTCGCGTTTCACCATTAGAAACACCCGGACTGATACACCCACGCTATCATTCCAGTGCACTAGGCTGGCCCATCATAAGGAGTACAGCAGCAAGTGCTGGCAGAACATGGGGACGGCAGAGCCCTTTTAGCATGCTGGTGGGGAGGTAAAATAATGAGTATCCAGTTTCTTCAAATGTTAACAAACTTGCCATGGAACCCAGCAATGCTTGCTATTTTGTTGTTTGTTGTCTTTTGTATCTACCTGAGAAAAATGCCATGTCCACACAAAGACCAAGCCACAAATATCTATCATAGCTACATACATGACAGCCAATTGCAGAAACACCTGGAATGTGTGGCAGCTGATGAAGGAGCAATCCAAGCATGGTTTATCCCTGCAAGGGGACATTCTTGTCAAAGGAATTACTAATACCACAGTGCGGGCAAACCTCGAAACGCCTGCCTGTGAGAGTGGCCAGACACTGAACTCAACAAGTCGTGAGACTCCATTCAGTGTCCAGAAAGTGTCCAGAAAAGGCAAATCTATAAGACAAGCAAGTGGGCTGGTGCTTGCCTGGGCTGACGGAGGGAAGAGGAAGTGACATCTGCCGGGTCTGGGAGCACGCTGAGGAGATGGAAATATTCTAAAATTGGATGGCGGTGATGGCTGCGCAGCTAGATAAACTTACTAAAATCATAGAGTTGTGGGCGAACTTCTGAAACTGCTCGAAGTGGGTGGATTTTTATAGAATGTAAATCACACCCTAACGAAGTGGTTTTAAAAATACCTTTTTGCAGATTTTATTAGGTTTCTATTTAATTCTCTGAACTGTTTAAAGTGACTCAGAGTATTAGTTTAGGAAGAATTTGCCTTAAAAATAAAAATGTCAGCTATCTGAAAGACATAGCCAGCTCTGCTCTTGTTCTTGGGAATACTCTGGGGAGGAGGAAGGAGGGCACGGTACTCTAGCACATCCTGAGCACCTCGTGGCCACTGCAACCATGTCCATTCTGAGGCTGGGCAAAGCTCCACCGCCCTTGGCCTTCCGAACCACCTCCTGCCTCGCCCCCCTCCCCCAAACCTAAGCGTGCAGCTCTCTCCAACCTGGCCTCCATAACATACTCTCCTTATAGTTGCCTTTTCCACGGATCCCGAGCTCCGCAAGGAAGAGTGCAGCATCTATACAAAGCTTCTCCGGGAACGGAGGAATGGGATCACCTGAGAAGCCCGCATAAGGCTGGGGCTGAGGTCTTTGGTGCATTTCAGAGAAAAGCAGTTTAGAAGGTTACTGGGAGGTAAGGGGTGGACAAAGAGGATGCACACCTGGGCCAGGTTTGCAAACTGCTGGAGCGTAAATCTCCCCACAGCTGTCGGCCAGCAGGGGGCGCCGCTGCCAGCAACTCCGCGATCTGAGTACCCACAGTTCTAAGACTAGGGGTGGCCCCGTGGGAACTAGGGTGGACAAGAACGCTAAGTAACCCGGTGTCCTGACCACGCCCTAGTTCAGCCCTCTACTTTGCCTCAGACTGTGTCCCTCCACAAAGAGGCCCCATGGCTTCAGGCGTGAGACTACCGCTCTGAGCCCTGGATGAAAGAGAACCACCACTCCTCCCTCACCACCAGGGTGAAATATCTCATAGCCAGCCTCGCGCTAGGACGACCCGCAGACCCTGAAGGCAAAATATAAAGCTTTCACCTCCTTTTTATCCATGAGGGCATCAGGTGGAAGAAAGGCTGGAGATGAAGACCTGACCAGCGCCTACAGCCTGGAGCTGTGCTGGCTCTTTCTATTGCAATGCCAACAAACTAGGGTCAGGCTCTGTGTGCCCTGTACGGGAGGTAGGACCTGTGGGTCCCCCTCGCCACGCCCAGTGGTGTCCTGGTGAAACCTGGACAAAGGGTCACTTTTGTCGATCCTCCTTCAGGTCTTATAACAGGCTCAGGGTGCCCACAGCTAATCAGGCCAGCAGGGTCAGGTACCTGCCAGAAGAGGAGGCCTGGCCCAGTTGACCACATAGTGGGGACAGAATGTCCCAAAGGCTAGAGGACAAGGAGGGCGGGGCAGGAGAAGGCCAGCGGACCAGAGCCGGAATCCCCAGTGCCACCCAGGCCTAGAGGACTGATGCCCCCGGATAAGCAGAGTTCTCTGGCCCTAACCAGTCAACACAGTTCAGGCCTGCTCCCTCCTGCTCCCACACACTTGTCCTCGGGTGCTTGGGGGAGGGGCCTCACGTGTACGGGTATCATAGGGCGGGATCTTTCCCAGGCTGTGCAGTCTCCTGCCTGGCTGGGTCAGACTGACCTTCTAACTCCCAAACTATCTGAACCATACCTCCTCCTCCCAGTCTTGGAGAACTGCCTCTCAGGTTATTGTCAGTATTCTCTCTGTCTGTCTCTGTCTGTCTGTCTGTCTGTCTGTCTGTCTCTCACACATACTCACATGTACATACACCACCACCACCCTTGGGGAATATACCCTAAATTTCCCTTTCCCTGAGTTCTCTGGGGGTAGAACTACCAACTGTCCAGGTAGATGAAGTTCAGGATGCAGGGTCCTGAGATGTTCGTCAAACCTGCACCCCATGGGAAGAAGAGATACCTCTGCAGGTAAAAGCTTGTTGTCAAGCGCTATGTCCTGAGCTGGATCCCCAGGATCTTCATGGTATTGGAGAACCTACTGCTGCAAGTTGTCCCCGACCTCTGTATGCGTGCACACACAAATTGGTAAATGTAATAAAATTTTAAAAATTAAGTTTTAGAAATGAAACCTGTACTACAGACAGTCATCAGTGGCCAACTCTATCTCGGGATGCACACTCATGTGGCCCTACTGTCCAGAAGGCTGGCCAGGGTGAAGACCAGGTACACAGTGACAACGGCCCCCACTCTGTGCCAGCCTGTCTTTCTCCCAGCTCCAGGCTGCTCCTCTATAGCCATCTTCTTCCTTCCACCAGATCCCTGGTTAGTTCCCAAGAAACTGCCAACAGGAGTCTCCTCCACATGCTACTTTGCCCTTTGAGTGGGGGAGGGTGAGTCATTGTGACAGCAGTGTCATATGGGGGTGGGAGTAGGAAGAACACTCTAGTATGGGCAGCAGGCTCAGCCTAGGTTAATTCTGCACAGACGCATACATACACGCATGTGCCAGCCCACATAGACAGTTATATTGGGGCACATGCACAAATATATTAAGACCTACTTGGAACCATAAAAAAAAAAAAAAAATAAGTAAAAAAAATATAGGTTCTCACGAGACCCATTTTCATAAACATACGAACATATGGGTACAAACATGTGCACACACAAACAAACAAACGTACTTGGTATTTCACACACCCACTGACACACTCATACTTAAATGCACACACTTTGCACATCTACGTGGACTAACTAACACATACAGAACACAAAGTTACATGCATCCTTTGGTGGATTGACAGATCCTGCTGGCTTTTTCCACAGGAGGCCTCTTCAGGGCCCGAACTGGAGCTAGGCCAACACTGAGACCCAGGCTCTCTCAGATCCAGGCACTGTGCTTAGGTAGGCCCTGCAGGATCCCAGATATGTGTGGTCACGAGCTGCCTGTTCTGCTCCGATCCCACCTCTCAGCAGCAGGACCAGCAGGAAAAGGCATCCCTGGGCCCTGCTTAGCCTTTGCCACTGAGGTCAGCCTCCCTGTCCTTGGACCCTTTCCTCAGCTACCTTGAGTAGAGCAGACTATGCTACTGGAGCACTAGACCAACCAGGAAAGGGGTCCTCAGGCATATGGGTCTTACCTTCTCTCTCCTTAAAGCTTAAGCTATTCTTGGAGCTATGTGTGTTGTGTGTATGTGTGTGTGCATGTGAGTGTGTGTGTGTGTGTGTGTGTGCACGTGTGTGCGTGTGTGTGTGTGCGTGTAAGTATATGTGAGAGAGAGAGAGTTGGGGGGGACTAGGTCCAGCTTAGTAGACCAGGCTGGCCTTGAACTTACAGCAATCCTCCTGCCTCTGCCTCCCAAGTGCGACCACATAGGCCTGGGCTATTGTGAGCACTGGTCTGCTGGTATCCCTTCTCTAGATGTCAGCAAAGCCCCGTCTGTCACATCTGAAAGCATGGCACCAGTTGTGTCTCAGTTACTGCCCTTTGGCAGGCCCAAGTACTAGGAGGGCTATCTGTTTCCCTCCCAAGTGGAAAGAGGGAACATCTGGAGAGCAGACACATGGTCAGTAGATGTTGTCCCCTACTCTTGCTCTTTGGAGACCTGACTAGCAGTCGTGTGTGTGAACTGAGCACCACAGGGCACCTCCGGGCGCTGGCCCTCTACATCACCCACAACAGGAAGAGGAAAAGGTCCAAGCAGAGGCTTGATGTGTTCAAGATACCAAAGTCTTGAGCAGCATCCAGAGCCCAGGACCCCATTGGGTGTCTGAGTTATCTTTGCCTAGGACCCCATTGGGTATCCTAGTTAAGCTTTAACTGTCAACTTGACGTGGCTTGGAATCATCTTGAGAGAGGGGCCAGGTCAGACTGGCCTGTGGTTATGTCTGTGAGGAATCGTCTTGATTGATGGTGGATGTGGGAGGGCTCAGCCCACTCTAGGTGGTACCATTCCTGGGCAGGTGTGCCCGGGTTGTGTTTCAGCTGTCTCTGGCCTGGCTTCTGGCTCCTGCTGACCACTATGTTAGCGTGAGGCCAATAGCCCTGCCCACCCCAGTTGCCAACTGGTCCTCCACTAACAGTGTCGGTGCTGGGAAGTAAGGAGACACCCTTGACCCAGAGAAAGTCAGCTGACCTTGAGTCTCTGAGGATGCTAGACAGAACTAGTCAGCAAGCAACAGACTCCATGGGTTCAGCTTTGAGTTCCAGCTTCAGCTCCTGTCCTGACTTCCATTGGCCCATTGTGACCTGGAAGCGTAAGAAATAAAAGTTGCTTTTGGTTAGAATGTTTTACCACAGAAAGGAAACCAGAACTTTGGGTTCATAGAAACCCCTGCCAAGCCTGGTTTGAGACCCAACACACCTGCCACTCAGAAAGCCTGACAGGAGCCCATTCCCAAGCCTGCCCAAGGCCTACAGAGAAGCTACAGACAACTGTTCTGCCAGATCTAGCCTGAGGCCTTTTATCTGGTACCTTCCTTCTTCGGGTTCCCTGATTAACTGGAATGGCCTGGGAGGTGGAGGGCACCAGCCACAATGATTGACGAGGACACAGAGAAGCACCAGCTCCTCTCAGGCAAACTGTGACAGCTGTCTTCTCTAGGGCATCAGCCACATGCCCATCTTTGAGCAAGAGCCTCAGAATGAAGATAAATCTTTCTGAGCTGTCTCAGTAGCAACAGCCACAGCGCCTTGGGAAGAGACTGTTGAAGCCTCCGTCAAAGGCTGGGTCAAGGGTGTCTCCTTACTTCCCAGCCCCGACACTGTTAGTGGAGGACCAGTTGGCAACTGGGGTGGGCAGGGCTAGTGGCCTCACGCTAGCATAGTGGTCAGCAGGAGCCAGAAGCCAGGCCAGAGACAGCTGGTGCTTCTGAGCTCCTTGCTGCTAAGGAGGCTGCCAATCATACTGCCCTTGGGGCATCTTCCATAGTGGTTCGGTGGAGGCCCTGTGTTCAGGGTCCAGATCTGAGCCTACTTAATTGTTATGACCTAGGGTAGTTAACCTTAGCCTCAGTTACCCCACCTGGTTCGTGCAATGCTAGACAGAAGCAGCCCACCTCAGGGAGGGGGGACCCCTTTGACTCATCCGGGAGGAAGCGTCTACCCCACCCCTTCTAACATTAGAGTCCCACCCCCAGCCCCCAAATAGCCCCTTTTTTCCTTTAAGGCTCTTTTGGGTAGAGTGTTTTACCATAGCAACAAAAAGGAACCGCGAACACTGGCCTGGTCTGGTCTCTAGGTGCTAGGATCATGTACCTGCCACCCAGAGACGCTTTCCTGAAGAGTCTGGTTAGGAAGCAGGCAGTAGCCAGCACTGGAGGAACAGCCCCTGCCACAACATGCCATAGGGAGCAAATGTGGGTCCGTTGTGTAATCAAAGCTCAGGGTTTCAACTAAGGCTGTCTGGCAGTCATGTGTGCCCATCCCAACAGAGGTTCCCGTAGAAAGAGCATTGGAACTGCTGAGAAATCCAGAGCAGAGTTCAGGGATGAGTGAGGCCTCTGGTCTGTCTAACCCACTGCTTGATACTCTCCCAGCCACTTGCCCTGGACTTGGGTCTAGCAACTTTTCTATAGTGCCGTCCCCAAACCCACCTGAGGCTGTGTCCAGAGTCGGACTACTCAATAGCTGTCTGTGGAAAGTCCTGTTCTTCTCTCTAGCAAGGCCAGCAACCAACACCTTCTTCCTCAGATTATCTTCTCCTGGAGCCCCTGTGGGGTGCCACTGATAGGCCTGGGTATCTTGCCAGATGCCGAGGCCTTGGGGTCTCCACAGATTGAAGCCTGTGACTGTGGATCAATGGGTGAGCATACAGACCCTCAACTCTCGCTTGTCCTGTCCTTGCTGCCGTCTGGGAGTACCCAGCCCCTGCCTCAGACAACCTTTTTGGACCAGGCGTGAAATACACATCTGCACCTGGTGTGTCCCTCTAGATCCTCTTCTCTCTTGCTCAGGGCACTTGCAGGCTGGGGTCTGGGTGCTCAGGAGGAACAGGTAAGCTCCCATGGTCTCCAGGAATCACTTCCCTTTGCCACACACAGCTTTGGCATCAAAGCCATAGCAAGACTTCATTTCGGAAGCTACCTTGGAGACCGTCCCTGCTCCCGCCTTCCTCTTTGGGAATCATCCTGACTTTAGGCCCAGTAGGTGAGGAGACAGAGGAAGCGGACCCACAAGGGTCAGGAAGAGCATTCTTGGGGCCAAATTTCACCCCCTCATGGGCACCCAACGGTTGTGCTGGGACCTGGTTGGGGCCTAGTCATGTTCACACCAAGCACCCTGCACAAGATGCTAAGTGTCCTGCAGGGTCAACCTGCAGAGCCTGACGGAACGGTCCTAAGGATGTCTTTAAGCCAGTCATGTTGACTGAAAGTTTTAAGATGTGTAGCTTTAAGGACCTAGTGCCAAAGGAAACCACGTGAGCCACCAGATGATGCTACAGAGGACCAGCCGAGGTGCTTCTGCAAAGCGGAGAGCTCAGAGCTTGGCAATTTTCCTGTGGGGAGAGGTGGAATGGGGAGAGGGAGGAAGAAACCCAGGAAGCTGTAGCCTAGAGGAGGCAGGAGCCTAGCGGGGTATTTGAGGCAGTCTGCCCATTCTGCCCCCACTCCAGATATACTGCAAGGCCAGCAGTTCAAATTCAGGAAGGACTGGAGTCTAGCCAATAACTACAGGCATGTCCTGGTCCCGAGGAGTTCATTGTACCAGGCTTTAGACTCTGGATGGGTTCTGTCTCAACAGAAGAGAGCATCCTATAAATATAAGGGGCCTGAGCAGGCAATGACCTTCCTTCGCCCTCCACAGAGTCTCCTGCACTGAGGAAGAGGAGGCTGGGGAGGGTGCTGGAGGCCTGCTAGTTCCCGATGGCCCCCTGGTGTGTCCTACAGGTACTAGTGTAGAGGAAGCATATACACCTTGTCTCTGCCCCCAAGCTGCCAAAGGGTTGCTGCATTCTTGGAGGAGGGCCCTATCTACGGGGAAAGGGCGCCAACACCCACACCCAGCTATCCAGGACCTTAAGACACAGTGAATTGAGCTTGGCTTTACTTTCTCCCCAGGGAGATACCAGACCTCACTCAGGATCTCCAAGGTCCAGAAAGCAGAGGCTCAAGTCCATTGCAGCATGTGGGTCGCAAAGATCCTGATAGGGCAATGTGTTGGGAGCCCCAGACAGAGAGCCCAGGGGTGGGGTGGTTTCTGAATCTTTCATTGGACCTCGTGCACTGAGTAGTCTGGGGCAGCCAGACACTGCAGCAGGCCAGGCTTCCTGGACAGCATGTGCTATAGTTTGGGTTTGGAGTGGCTCCAAAAGCCCTTCTGTTTAAGGCTTAGTCCCCCAGCTTACTCCCCACTGGGAGGTGGTAGAGCTCCCAGGAGGTGGGGGAAGTAAGGTTACTGGACACAGGAGCTTGAGGGGATTTTGGGACCTCAGACCCATTCTGTCTGTCTTGTTTCCTGGCCACCACAAAGTAAACAGGAGCTATGTACCCCTTACCACCTGGCCAAGAGCAGTGGGACACACAGTTAGGGAGTAGAACCTCTGGTACTTTGTACTGGAAGCCAAAACAAACCTTTGGTCCTTCTGTTTATCGGGTGTTTTTGTCAGAGTGATGGAAAGCTGAATAACATTCCTGGCATTCCAGCTCCGGAATTCTGCCGGTCCTGGATCTGGGAGCTAACCCTGGAGGCTTCTCAGAATCTCATTGTGGGTGTGGCCCATTTACCAGAACTGCCCACAGGCCCTACACCCTGGGCTTCTATTGATGTGTGGTGCTGCCTCACTGGTAGGATAAAAAGAGGCTCAAGGCAGACCAGACCTAAACCCCCTTCTGGATCCTAAGGGGTTGCGTTGAAGTAATCCCACCCCCACCTTGGTCTGTCATCTTTCTGCTGGAAAACCAGTACATTGGAGTCAGCCTAGAATCCTATGCTGTCACCCAGGGTCCTGACACTATCCTACTCCTTTGCAGTTTCCAATGGGCTAAGGCAGAGGGTGTGTGTGTGTGTGTGTGTGTGTGTGTGTTTGTCCTATTCTGCTGTCTATACAAGATTCTTGCCCCTCTGGCTTTCAGTATCCCCAGGAAAACCAAGATAGACTGGCAGCCCTAGCCTGAAGGAGTTGAAGCTGGAATGGCTTTGGTGACTACTGGGCAGTCAGCAACTCTCCAGGGACAGATTGAGCTAACAGGATAGGGGAAGGGGTGTTCAGGTATCCCCTACCTCCACCCCCTTGGCCACCAGTGCCCGCATCTTCAGCATCTTTTAAACTTGCCAGCAGCCACTTACTGTCCCCTGTGTCTGCTCTACCTCCATAGCACTCCTGGATAAGCTGCTACATACTCAGAGACCCCCTGGTCTTCGGGAAAGCCTGGAGGCAGTGTTCCCTGGATTTGCAGGACTTGTTCCCCAGAGCAGAGCAGAGCTCTGATTTCCTGATTCTTGTCCAGGTTCTGCCATTGGGTCTCTGTGGAGGTCATAGATTCAATATGGCGGCATTGGGCATTTCATGATTGCCATCTGCTGCTGTTCCCCATCCTAGAGGTGAAAGACTCCTAGGACGAGCTCTGCCAGTGGTGTTAGCATGTGCCAAGGTCAATGTGTTGTTCTGGTGTGCATCCCACCAGGTAGGGGCCTCCTCCTCACCTCTGCAGCAACCATCAGCAGCACCCTCTTGGAGCACAGATACATATAGGGAAGGGCTGAAAGAGGCTGACAACTCTCATTGTCCTACTCAAATTTCTCTTTTCCTTCCTCAAAATGCTCTGGCTGAAGGACCTGACAGCTAAATGCATGGAGGAAAACCAATCTCGCCAGGGTTTGACTCAGGATCCTGCCGAGCTCAAGGAGCCATGGCTGGTCAAGTAGGTGGGCAGATGCAGGCATGGGTATCCTTGAGGTGACCGATGGTGATAGTGTTCAGATGATGGCCCTAGCATCCTCAGCCAGCAAGTAGGGGCCATCTCTGCGGAGCCTGGAGGCTGTGGAGGTGCCAGGCTCACTTTGTGAAGCTCAGTCTGGTAGTTGGTTCTCTGGAGAAATGGGTAGCAATGATACCCCCAATTCATCTGCTCTAGAGGGCAGGCTAGAGACTTTATTTCTTCCACTCCACTTTCCAGAGGCTTCTGCTGTGTTGCTGCCTGGGGCTTAACAGGTGGTAAGGCATCCAGTGGCTTCCCAAGACTGGGCACTGTCCACCACTGACCCATTTTTACACCTGGACAAGGATCATGGCTGGCTCCCCCCCCACACCTGTCAGGCCACGGCTCAATGCTGTTGGTACACCTCAGCACACCCTGTTGTACTCAACCCTACCTACCTACACTTTCACCAGTGATTGTTTTGTCCCATCCTCCCTGGCAAATTTCTACTCATCCCTCAGAATATCCAGCAGGCTTGAAGGCAGAATGCCACTCACAACTACAGGAAAAAGACTGTTTCCCTCCCTAAGGGCAAAGGCTACACCCACCAAACGCCTCTAATGGTCCAGCCTTCTGTCTCTGGGTAGAGAAAAAGGTGACAAGGGACCCTCTTGGCTAGCCACAAGGCACTAGGCTGCCCCCACTGCCCAGCTGACAGAGGCTCAGCAGTAACCTGGAAGGCTACTCAGGCCCCCAAACTCTTCAGAGTCCCACCCTGGATCCCAGTCCAATAAACACAAGATATCCATTATATACCAAAACATTTAATTGAAATACCTGTATAAAAAAATATGATTTTCAGACACACTTTTGAACTTAAACAACTCCCATCCCTGATGCCTACTCACATCAGGGTCACAAAAACACAGCTGCTAAAATAAATTAAGGGCTTGAGACTCTGTCCCCCACCCCAGCTTTCAGAGCCAGCAAGCAGACTGTACAAGGTCAATAATTTAAAACCCACCCCCCAGTGCAAAGGTGCCCAGGGTGGCAGGGTCCCCTACTTCCCTTAAATTAGCCACTGTACAAGTTCTTCCTCCCACAGACTTGTGGGCTGGGGACCTACTCCAGATGCAGGAAGCAGGATGGGTTCTGTGGGCTGCACGGCCACCCTTGACTGTCCTGTATACACCCCAGGGGCCTGGAGGAGGTGGCTGTTTGGAGGAAGTAACCTCAGCAAATAAATTAAACAATAAATAGCCCCAGCAGGGCAGGGGCGCCCTCCAGGGTGGTCACACCATAAATAAGAGACCCTGGCACGCCTAAGTTGCGTGCCTGGGGTGGCAGATGGGCACCAGTAGCCCAGCCGTTGCATTGCTTGTGCAGACATGCCCAGACGAACACATGAGACTGGAGGGTGGAAGGTGGGCACCACAAAGGTGCTCCATGTCAGACACAGTTGGTCAGGAAGGCTGCCTCCAAGATGCAGCAGCAGGGTAGGGGTCTCTGGTTCAAGTATCCACCCAAGGCAGGCGGGACCTTGCTTAGCCCGCAGCCATCTTTGGACAGAAGAGCTCAAGAAAACCCAGGCCCTGTGGAGCAGCGTTCAAAAAGGCACTCAAAGCAAAGGAAACAGGCCCGGTGCCGAGAGCAAAGGTCACCAGGGGTCAGAGGTCACTGCTTTTGCAGGAGACATCCCAGGCAGAGAATGTTCATTCTGGGAGGGGGCTGGCTAGGCTGAGCCCAGGCCCCCAGTGTGGAGTTCAGGTTCCTCCTCCTCACAAGCTCTCACTGCTGGAAGTGGTGCTGGCTCCGTCATCAGTGTCCAGAGCACAGAGCCGAAGGTCACAGTTTTCTGGAACGCTCCCCTCTGTCCCCAGCATCCAGGGGTGGGCAGCAATTTGGTCCAGTGAGGGCCTCTCTGAGGGCCGCAGGGAGAGACACCACTCAATGAGCTGCTGGCACTCTGCAAAGAGAACAGGGGTCAGAGTCCTACCACCGCACATCCCTGCTCACAACCCAGGTCTAGGCTATACAACACACACCTGGGGAGACCCTCCTCCGGAAAAACAGCCTGCCACGCAAGATTTCCTCGTCCTGCTCGAAGGGAATGTCCCCACACACCATGTCATAGAGCAGTACACCCAGAGACCACACAGTGGCAGAGCGTCCGTGATAGCGGTGATAGCGGATCCACTCTGGGGGGCTGTACACACGAGTGCCTAGGAGAAGAGTCGGGATTAGTAACAATTAAGATATATAATGGAAGCTCGGCCGCACGCACTGGGCGCCCGCCCTCATTAGCTCGCAGCCTGCCTCCACTCTGGCCTCCCGAATCTTGCTTGTCATCACCCTGGAAAAACCCCAACACAGCAGCAGGCGGGGCTCAGGAAAGGAGGGACGTGGCGGGCAGCGAAAGGGAGGTGAAGGCCCACCCCCAAAAGGCCCCACTGCAGGAGCACGTCACATGAGCTCCGGCTCCGGTTTCACAACAAACAGATACAAACGTAAGCTACAAGGAACCAGGCCGGGTGTTCCAGCTCCTCCCGCCCCGGCTTGACTGCTCAGCTCTGCATGGCCAGGGAAAGGGAGGAGAGGAGCTCGGGAAGAGGAGGGGCGGGAGAGACGAGGAGGGAGGAGGCGTGGGGGAGCCCCGGCTTCCCCGCGCTCCGCAATGCGGGGATTTCTACTGCGGCGCCCCCGCGCTCCGCAAGCACGCACGCACGAGAGGGAGGCCCGCGAGCGCCCTCCCCGACACAGGGAGGGGCCAAGGCGCCGAGGCGGCTGGCTGTACCCTGCGTCACGCGCGCACCGCGGGTCTCCCTGGCTGCCACCCACCGTCCCCAGACCCTGCGCCCTAACACCACAGAGGGCTACCCCGGTGTCCCCACTCGCCGCCCCCGCCCCGCCCCCACCCCCCGCAAGTCCGACGCGGCGCGCGGCCGCCCAACAGTCGCCGGAACGCTACACCACCCTGCTTACCGTCAAAGTCAGTGTAGACCGTGTCCTTGAGCAGCGCGCCCGAGCCGAAGTCGATGAGCTTCAGCTCGCCCGAGCGCAGGTCCACTAGCAGGTTCTCGTCCTTGATGTCGCGGTGCACAACCCCGCAACCGTGGCAGTGCCGCACAGCGGCGAGCACCTGCGCGAAGAAGCGGCGCGCCAGGGGCTCGTCCAGGGCACCGCGCTCCGTGATGAAGTCGAAGAGGTCCTGTGCGGGTTCCGGCCGCTCCAGCACCAGCAGGAAGCCGTCGGGCCGCTCGAACCAGTCCAGCAGGCGGATGACGCCGCGCGCGCCGCCCGCCGCGCCCACCTTGCGCAGCAGCACCACCTCCAGGGGCACAGCCACTCCGCCCTGGGGGACAAGGCGGTCAGCGGACAAAGCCAAAGCGGCCCGCGCCTGCCCGCACCCGCACTACCCGCACCCGCACACTTACGAGGCTACCCCACTCGGTCACCCGCTCCTTCACCACGTGCTTCACGGCCACCTGCGGGGGGGAGGACGACACGCGAGCGGTCAGCCGGGTGGCAGAGCGTGGCCAACGACCACGCGGGTGCGCCTGGAGCCCCGACTCACCGGGAGTCCGTCGGCGATGCGGCTGCCCGAGTAGACCGTGCCGAAGCCCCCGCTGCCCAGCACAGCGCCCACCTGGTATACCTTCTCGAAGCTCTCCTTGTCCGCCTTGGCTGTGGGGGACACGCAATCCGGTTGGTGATGGCCCAAAGCCCCTCCAGCCATCGCCCCGGCCCCCTCCCCGGCCCCCGCACGTACCAGGCTGCAGGATTTTCACCGGGAGGTGGTCCACGCCGCCAGGCCCGCAGAGATGCGCCAAGGAGCCGAACTTAGACAGCAGCATCGCGGGTGGCCTCGCGTGCGGTGCCGCCTCTGACCCGTCCGGCACGGACGCGGGAGGGCGGTCTTCCCGACCGCAGACAGCGCGGCGGATCCCGCGGCCCCGAGGCCGAGCGCTCAGCGAGGCAGCCGCGCGGCGCAGTTGCCCGGTGGCCGCGCGAAAGCACGTAGACGGCAGCTGGCCGAGCGGCTCACACGCCCCGGCCGCCTCGCCCCGGGGTTTTGGACTACGGAGGTGCGTATCCTTCCGCGAAGGCGGGGCCGCCCGAGGCTCCGCCCCCTCCGCCCGAGGCTTGCTTTGCTGTGCTGCTCTAGTATCGCAAGGCGTTGCTGGGAAAGCCGGACGTTCCCTGTCGGTTTGTCAAGGGCCCGTGGCGCGCGGGGACGGCGACCCGTCCGGACTAGCTTGCCGTAGTAGAGTCGCGGAGGCGCACGGCGTACCGCGGCTATCCACACCACGCTCACTCGCCCTGCGCACGCGCAGCTCGCGCGCGGGCGGCGGCCCCTCTGCCTCGGGCAGCGCGGGCGGGGCCGCATAAGCCAATGAAAACCGAGGTTTTGAAAGGACACGGGGACCCAGCCAATGGCGACGCGGGGCGGGGCCTTCCGAGCCTCACCCCCCCCCCCAGGCCGCGCAAAGGAAGGTCACTCTCCGGCTCCGCGAGTTACGCGTGTTCTTCCCCCGCTCTCCGTGGGCGTGCATTGCGCGTGGAGCACGAGGAGCCAGCTCCGTCAAAGAGACGGAAGTCCGGGAGGACACCCATGCGGAGGCCTTCGCTGACACTCGCCTTGTATGCGTCACCCAGTGCTCGCGCGCCACGGTGCGCACGTGGCCGGCCGAGGGAGAAAGCGTCGCCCTCAGACCTTTCAGCCCAGCCCCACCTCCCTATAGCACGCCTTGTGTTTGCCCATCATCTGAGCTCAGCCCTCATGCTCCTAGCTGGGTACCTAGGGTAGCCTGCCTAACCTCTAGATCCTCTGCCCTGGGGGCCTGCCCCTCCGCTTTACAGCAACCTGACAAAGTGTCCATCGGCTGCCCACAGCTACCAGTTGGGCTTCGTTGATGACTATCATGTCCTCAGTACCCTTCTGAGCAGTCCCCGTGCCCTTTTTAAGGCACTGATGAAACTGGACTCTGCTGTTGTTGACCCCAGGCCAAGTCACTGGCCCAAGAGCAGCCCAGGACTTGGCGATGTCAGTGGTCATCTGCCGGTCTTAGCTGAATTGTGACAGGTTGAGAGCAGGGAACTAAACATATTTACCGTTGCTCCCCGGACGATAGATAGAAGTCTAAACAATTCAGCTGATTTTCCAGGGGTAACTGGAGCCTGACCTCTCACTCCTTCACTTGTCATTGTCCCTCATGTCACAGGCCACTCTGGAACCCTTCTGAGGTGCCACCTGTCTTGATCCAATCCAGGGCCCACCCAGTTTCCGTACCCCCACCCCCACACACACACATACGGGTCTCAAGTTCTTGGAGCTCCCTCTGGCTCTCCTCTAAAGAGCTTCCAGGCACTGGCCATATCTGTCCAGAACACCTGCAGCACCTACCAGTAGGATTCACAGGGTGGAGAGTCTGCCTATGGATGCTTTCAAAGGACCAGCTAACCAACAGGACCTGTCCTTCTCCAGGCCAAGACAGTCTGGTTGTATTGGACCCCAGACTTTGGAACCGGGAAGAGAGGCGAAGAGTGTTCCAGAGCTCTCTGGGTCTAGGTGGATAGTAAATTTAATGGTAAAGAGTGGCTGGGGTTCCCCCTGGTCCCTCTCTAGTGACCCCCTACCCAGCATGTGAACATCTAAGCCAGTTCTCTCCAGATCATCCTGGTCTTCAGGTTGGCTAGTTCCTCATAAAGTCAGCCTTACAAGACCAAAACTGAGGAGGATCACCGCATCCCTGCTCCCTAAACTCCTGAGGGGTGCTCTAAACACCTTGAATTTCCTCAAACTACCAGCAATGAGGAACTGCTCCTCAACGGTGCTCAGTCACCCATAGCTCCTCTCCCCTCACTTTGAAGGTAGGCTGAAGATCCCTCGCAGTCCTAGAGGGCCTGAGAAGAAGGAAGGAATCTGTGGAACAGAGAGCAGCCTTCTCCTCAGTTGGACTTTTATCTTTACTGTGTTGAAGAGCGATTGCTTTGTGGGCCTCTGTATGTGTCGAGGGCCCCAAACCTACTGAGCTCTGTGACGTATCAAGATAGACCCTGGCCCTCACCCCCAGGAACCATAGGAGCCTTATCATAGTCCATTTGGCCTGAGGGAAGGTCCGGTAAGAGGCTTGATCTGAACAGCTACCCACACATCTGTTCTGGAGCGGCATTGAGAAATCCCTGTGTCACCAAATAATCCCACCTCACCCTACCCCCTACCAGCAGTCTATCAAATGGAGGTTCTGTTGGGTCCTGTCTGTGGAGCCTCCTTCCTCTTTGCACGGGAGTCTGTGCTCCCGCTAGACACAGCTGTTGGAAGCTGGACCTCAGGCCGTCCCTACTCTACAGGTTTCAACACCCCTAGCCAGTTCCTGTGCAGGGTACCAGTCCTCCCCCTGTTTTTTCCTGGTTCCTGGAAGGCCCATCCGGTAAGCCTTAAAAATAGCTCTGGGCCCCACAGGTCAGTTGTTCCATAGGCGGCGGCGGCAGAGCTGGAGCACTCCAGATGAGAAGGGTCTTACTGCAGATACTCACGCCCAGCTCCTTGCCTTCCTACCACTCAAAGGCTGCCCTGGGTCCAGATCAGTGTGACACAGGTACCCACATCTGTTGGCCTTCCTCTCTTAACCAGGTGTTACTCAAGGAGGGGTCTGATGGAGCTGGATAGATTCTACCAGACAGTCTGTACCCTCTTTCTCACTCAGCCCCCCAGCCATCCTCTCCCCCATCTGCATGCAACCTTGGAAACAGCCATTCCTGCCCTGCAGTGGGCACAGACAGAATGCACAGCCAGCCCCACCAGGTCACTCTGTCCTGCTGGTGGGAGGGGCTATGCTGTTGCTGTGGTGACAAAAGCCAGGCTGCCTTTCCTGGTAGGAAAGAAGAGGTGATGGACTGGACTGGAGCATGGTCAGGGCCGCAGCATGTGTGCACACACACACACACACACACACACACACACGTCATCTGTATTTACAAACCCAGTCTCAAGTAATTGTCCTCAAACAACATGCACACACAGACAAAAGCACGGTTCAGACACTCTACAGATCTGTGATACTACAGAGGAGGGCGAGGTGGGGCACCTCCCACACTCTCCCCAAGCTGCTCTGGCCCCTCAGATGTCTCCGAGTCTTCACCTCCCTGTGGATCTCATCCACATTGAGTGTTCTTGCCAATGACAACCCATGTCTGACTGCCCCATTGGTATGCCCTGGGTCTTCCTAATCCCTGGCTGTCGTTGACGTCCCTCCATCCTGAGAGTCTCCTCACTTGCCCTTTGTTTACTACAGAGACCCATAGCTCTATTCTCTCCTTCCCATCAACCATTGTCTCTGGTTCCTTTGCTCAGGCCAGGCCCAGTCCAGGCCTCTTTGGCCATCAGGGTTAGTCCTTTCCACAAACAGTTCCTGCTTGACCCTGTGCCACCTCTGACCTGGTTCCCCTGCAAGAGCTGATGACCCCCAACTGAGCAGGCTCCTCCTTAGCCCCCATCGCCTAGCCAGGCACTATCCCAAATAGGCACACCTGGCACCCGTCTCACACCCCTGGCCCTAGCCCCAGATCTAGGCTTGGTGTTGTGCCAGGCCAACCTCTCCCTGAGCCTGGCCCTGGCCAGCTGATTAACCAACAAGGCCGGGCTGCCCACACTGTCAGGCCTGTGTCTGAGGCCAGGCCCCCAGGCTGGCTAGAGGCAGAGTTCTCAGTTTGAGGCAGGCAAGGCCCTTTCCCCTCTTGCCTCCACACTCCTTGGCAAATGTCTCCTGGATGAGGAGAGAAGCCAGAGGAGCCAGCCAGGATTTTGCAACATTTTGCCAAAGGCGTCCCTGGGTTGGGGAGGCCCAACAAGGTCGGAAACAGAACACCAGCCTGTGTGAACTCTGGCCCAGCCTCTGTGACTGCCTCTTCCAACCTCATCCCAGAAGCTAATGGATACCCTCTCCCTCCCCAAGGGCCTGTCCTAAGCCCTCAACTCAGGCCCATACATCGTTGACAAATTGCAGCTCCCCCTCGGCATGGCTCTTGCTGCCACTCAGGAGCTTTTGCTCATGTTCTGCTATAACCAGGGTACGCACACAGCCATACCCAACTGGCCTCAGCCCCTAGACTCAGCATTAAAAGACCCTGAAAAACAAAGAAGATGCCATGGGTACCCAGGCCTAAACCAGGTCTTAACATCAATGAATGCTCTCTCTCATTCGCCCAAAGCAGTTCGCACTCTGTCCTCTGGTGAGCCTTGCAGGAAGTGATGATGGTGGATATA
Source organism: Microtus oregoni (assembly GCF_018167655.1). Lineage (NCBI taxonomy): Eukaryota > Metazoa > Chordata > Mammalia > Rodentia > Cricetidae > Microtus > Microtus oregoni. The sequence goes on from NW_024543081.1 coordinate 4,809,060, forward strand.
ATGACATCATCCCAGCCCATCTGGATCCAGCTGCCCAGAAAACTTCAGCACTTTTAGCCCTAACAAAGTCAACTTGAGCTGGGGCTTATAGGTCCATGTTGCAGGATGGTCTGGAAGGGTCCAGGCAGACTGGGCTAAAGGTCCTCTTCTTCACAAGGTCCTGGCTTGTGGCTAAACCCAGCTGCCCATACCCTCAGTGCTGGACCAAGTTTGCCTCCACCCCCATCTACCCTTAACCTCTTTCTAGCTCTCCTCTGAGAACCACCTTCAGAATCTCAGCCCGTGTACCACAGCCAAGGACCCACCCAGCACCCAAGCATTTCCTTGCCACTGACTGACCTACCCTTCCAGCTTCAGCCTCCCCATGCATAGAACAGGACTTCTGATGGCTGGTAAGCCCCTGTGAAATACTGCCCGTAGTGTCGAGTGGGTGCCCAGTGGGCACATAGCCTGGAATTTCATAACAGAGTCTCAAAACCAACATGGGTTGGTTTATGGTAGGGCTGTCATACCTTCCAAAAGCTACACCATATGAGGGACACCTTTGGGACAAATCCAACCATGTATGTGGTATAGAAATAGGAGTACCAGCCAGGCAGTAGTGGTGCACACCTTTAATCCCAGCACTCGGGAGGCAGAGACAGGTGGATCTCTGTGAATTTGAGGTCAGCCTGATCTACAGAGATAGTTCCAGGACAGCCAGGGCTGTTACACAGAGAAACCCTGACTTGAAAAGCAAAACAAAAGCAACAACAACAACAAAAGGAACAGGAATACCCATTCTCACTCCTCCTACTTCTCCTACCAGGTCCACACAGGTAGGCAAGTGCTTAGCTTAACTCCTGGTGGAAGACTCTTGTCCCCTTAGGATGCATAGGGGCCAGGACAAATGTCCAGTTCAAGTGTGGTTATGACCTCAGAAATGCATGTTTAGTGAGCGTGTCTATCAGCTTGGCATGCTCCATGCTTCAAGTCAGCCTAGCACACTGATGTTGCGGGCTCTTCCTGCCACCTATACGTGCATGTGGTCAAAGAGAACAGCAGTCTTTGCTAGAATGAAGATGTGGGGGTCCAGCACAAGCCTGTGGACAGCAGCGGGATCTACAGAGCTCTCAGTCAGGAGCATTTCTGCCAGGCGTGGCCTCTGCCCAAGAATAAATAGGGTTTGGAGAGAAAGAAGGCAGGACAGAAGACCGCTGCCGGTCAGATGTGAGTCAGCCTCCTCTGATAGTTGTGGGCGCAAACCCACACAGAGTGGAGCTGGGAAGCCTAGGTACCCAGTCTCCATAGACCACCTTTAATGACTCAGAAATAGAGGAGGATTTAGTAAGTCCCCAATACCTGGGCATGAGAGGGGGGCAGGTGAGGTGTTGAGGAAGAAGTATGGGCTCCAATTCTACTTGTAGAAAAAGAGGTAGAAAAATGTTGACATGTCTTCAGCACCTGGAGGTGTGTGTTGGTGTACCAGGTTGCCAGGAGCCTACCCTCACCTTCTCCTTTTATACCTGTGAGGATTGGACCCAGGTCTGCAGTAGGCAGGGTCTAGATCCTGGAAGCCACAGTGTGGATACAGAGCCAGCAAGGCCAGGTCTGGGCCCATGAAACTGATGCTACCTCGGGCTGTGTCCTGTTGCTCTTTCCACCCTACCCTCTGGTTCAAAGGACGCTGATCTGGCTTTTGGGTGTCTACTGAGCCAGGTGCTACTGGGCACCAGGAGCATTCATATCCCAGGATGCCCCAGGAACAGAAGTGAGGGTGTCAGTGTCCATACCAGCTGGCCAGGTCTACAGAGGAGTGATGAACCCAAGCTGTGGCTCCCTCGTCTGGGACACCTATAAGACTCTCAGACCCTTCCTGCATCTACAAGTAATTCTAGGTGAAAAACCAGGAGGGTCAGGAGCCACTAAAGGTGACAGGGCCAGAGCTGCTGGAGCTCTGAGACAGTCCTTTGAGTCTACTCTGGAAGCCAGCTGTACGAGAGTCAAAGAGACCCTCGGAGACCAGAGAAAGGCCTTGCCCTGTCCCCTATCTCTGGGCAGGGTTTCACAAACCCATCTTGACCCCGGGACTCTGAGGTGGCCTGGGCAGGGCATCTAGTTCAGAAGTGGCTAAGCTTTGTTCCGACCACAAGACTACTTCCCTATTCCTAGGAAATGACAGGGATGGCAGTGGGGGGGAGGGGAATGCCCTGTTCTGTACATAGGTTGAGTTGGCTTTTGCCAAGGGGACGCCCCAACTCTTAGTCCATTCGCCATGAATTTCCAGGGATTGTTCTTACTCCCCCCCCACCCAAAGTAGATTGTGCTGGGGCATCCTGGAGGAAGTAGAGAGTCCAGTTCTCCAGATCCCAATCAGAGGGGTCCAGTCTGGCCTGGCAGACACTCCAAAATGTCCCAATGGCTAGCCAGTCTGGATCAGCACCAAAGAACAAATGCACTTGGTGTACTTTGGTCGCCAGATGGGCAATGGCTGTAGGCACTGTAGGCAGCACCCCCGTGTACTTTCATGGTTTGATGAACCTTCCTCTTTTTTTCCTGAGCATTCCCCAAGCTGGAGAGACCCACACATCACAACTGCCTCAGGGCCACCAGGCCCATGGCCACAACTTTCTGGCTTTTTAGCTTTGTCCCACCTCTCAGGAAAAAGATCCAGGGACCTTCGTCTGGGGTGATCAAGGGTGCTCCATTCTCTGGGGCCTAGGGGACAGAGACCCAGGGGGAGGCTACACTCTATGTGCTTACCCATACCCATACCCAAGGGAGGCAGCTGAGTCCTCCTGGGATAGGGTAGGACTTTGTCATCACCCACTATGGGACCCGCCTCACAATGCTCAGGTTCCTGCCCCCGGTTCTGTACAAAGTCGTAATGGAGAGCTGGCTTGGGGGTTATGACATGGTGGAGTGGGCATGAAAACTGGGGTTGGAGGGTCCCCGGGAAGTTACACTCCTTATTTCCCTCCTAGGGACCAGAAGGCATGGGAAGCCCAGAGGCTGAGTCAGGGCTCCAAACGGAAGGCATGGGAAGAATTCTTCACTTTCACTCTGGTGGGGTTCCCGCCCTGAGATCTCGTTCATTTCCCCCAACTCCACTCCACTCCCTACCCCCATCCACATTAGTGACCTACAGGCCCCAGTTCCTTCTCCTGCAGAACCCCCTCCAACTCCAACTCCAACTTTCTCTTCCGACTTTAGTGATTCTTGAGCTCTTACTGGCTCCTTGGGGCTGTGGATGAGAGGCCACAGTCTGGCACTAGAAGACATGCTGTCCGCAGTCCATCTACCTGTGCCCCCACTGCCCTCCCAGGTCTAGGCAGTCAGTCTCTCTATCTCCACAGGGCTCTGCTTGGCTTCCTGGGCTTACGCCGCAAAGCTGAGCTGTGTTGGAGTACCCGGGGTCCACGATCGTCTCCTGGATCAGAGGCACAGCAGTATCAGCTGGCCACACAGAGCCTGCCCGTGCCTCCCGCCTCACACCTGACCATCCTGCCCTCTGAACACACCCGCTTTCCCGAACACATTCTGCTGTCCCTCAGATAGAGAAAAGTCAGCTGCAGGCAGGCAGGCTGTATGGGGGTAGTGGGAGGTGAAAGCTGATGGGGGTGGGGGCTGAAGCTGAGGGAGGGAAGAGATGAGCAGATAACCCACTAAGCCTGTCAACCATCACCAAGTTAAAGTGCTGGGGTCGCCCAAAAATCTGTGGTTCGATCCTTTTGAAAGATTTGGGGACAAGGTTATGGCTGTGCGTTTCCTCAGCCAGGTTCAGGCCTGGGTTGTGTAAGAAGGGAATAGAGAAAAGCTCAAAGTTTCTCAGGATCTAGTGGGGCCAGGGATAGGAAATCTCTTGCCCATTGCCCTTTAATCCAGCCAACCACTCTTGCTAACCCCAAGTACCTGTCTAAGCAAGGGTATACATCTATTAGGAAATAGTAGGGAGGTGGTCTAATTGGGGATAGGAGATCCCCAGAGCAGGGGACCAGCTTTCTGGTCCCCTGGGGGAAAAAACTGACAACCTAAGCAGGTAGCCCCAGGTCCAGTATCCATTCCAAGGAGAGATTTATGGACCCTAGGGAATATGTCCAAAGGAGATCTCTACTGGCTCCTCTGTCTCTGTTCTCCGTAGGTCCCAGTCCCAGCCACACCCTTGCCTGGGTGTTCCCAGAGCCGCTTCAGCTTCCCTAGAGGCTGTGGGAGGGGAGCCGCTGACTAGTAGTTTCTGGGACGCAGTTTTGGGGTTTCGACCCGGCCCTGGTAACCTGCCCAAGTGAGCAACTTGGCTGCTTTTGGACCCTAGGCAGAGGATGCCCCATGGGCAGCAGTAAGAAGGTCATTCACTTGGTGCCATCCAGTCTGCTGTACTCAGCCAGCCCTCAGCTGACTCTCCTGCAGCCCAGCCCCGAGGCCCCACCACGGCTCTGTAACCGAGAGTCCTCCTCAGCTTTGTGAATCTCCTGCTCATAACCCTTCCCTGAATCCCTATTGTCTGAGGAGGGACTGCAGAAATTGGGCCTGGGTGCTCAGCTGTAGAATGGGTTTGCTGGGCGCCCCACCTACTTGTAGGACTTCAGAAGACATCTCCGGTGTCTATAAGCAGATCCTGACCAGCTCTGGCATCTCAGCCCTTCCCAGCACCCAGAAGCACCTTTCACCTGCAGGACCTGGCTTGATGTTCCCTGCATGTCCTAGAACCTCAGCCAGGGCTTTGTCTCTTCCAGGGGCCATAAAGCCTAGCAAGGTGAGCTCCACAGGCCCTCAAGAGGGTGAGTGCTGGATTGGAATGGCCTGGGGCCTATGGGAGTCGGCTCAGGCCCTGGTAGGGTCCTCCTAGGCCTTGGTAGCCTGTCAAAGGAATAGGCTTTTGACTGGCCGGAGGTAGGGAGGGACAATAGGACCCATACATTTAAGACCTACACACCGGTTCTTCTTGACATCTTCTTCTTGATTATTGTTTATAGGTGGGGAAACTGAGGCTCGAGAAAGCAAAGTGGCTGGCCTCAAGATAGTCATAAGGGAGCCTGGATATATGGCCATTCTCAGGTTTGGTCCAGGCCCACAAAGGCTGTGCTGGAGGAGCAGGGCCCCTGGCCCCTCACAGTTCACTGTGCTAGGTATGGCTGCTGATCAGGTAGGAACCCAGAAGCTGGGAGCAAGGGCTAGTTGAAATGGTTGAGCTGGCTCCAGTAGGGGTGAGGAAACCTCAGCCAGGTCTGCCCTTTGGAAATCTTGCTTGGTTAAATACAGTCTCTCAGAAGAGGTGATTTAGTGACCTGTCCAGAAGGTGTGGAGCCCCTTAGTGACACCTGGACAAGACCAGCATGAAGCCAACTGGCCACTGGGGTCAAAGGAATGAGGAGCAGGGCCAGCCTTTCCACAGCCAGCTCAAGGGCTTAGAGTGTTGGCTGGCTTCTCAGGGCTGAGGTTAGGATGGGCAGGGCCAGGGATGGGGCTAGAGTCTGTCTTTCAACACCCAGGGACGCAGTCCAGGTTTGGCCTCCTGGTAAGGTTGCCTTTCCCCGGCTCTGCTGTGTCCTTTGTGCTTCTGACCTACGAAGAAGGGTGGAGTGCGCACTTGGGTGCTGTCCAGTCCACCTATTCCTCTCTATATCTTAGCCTTCGAGGCTCAACTGTACCTGCTCTGCCACTCCCAGCTGAGCCAACACCCCCAGCAGGTGGCCATCTGATGGAGGTAATGCCCATGACGCAGGCCAGGGCCTCTGTCCTGCCTGCCTCCTGGCTGGGCCCCAGTGCACATGTCCACGTGAGCAAGCAAAGGCGTAAGCGCGCGCACACACACACACACACACACACAGTCACCAGTCAGACCGGTTCTGCACCATCAGCCCGGCCTCTGTAAAGTTCACATTGGCATAAAGCTCACGCACTAAATGCCCTGAGTTCATATACTCACCATGCCCAGCCCCCAGCACATGCCCTAGAGATGTTCAGCCTCAGCTTTTCTTACTGGTGAGCCAGATAGTGCAGCTTAATGCAAGGATTTTGTGAGACTGGGCATGAGGAGATACCTTGAAGCTGAGCTGATTCTGGAGATGTATGGAGACCCCGCCCCCACCCCATGTGGCGGAGCTGGCACTTACCTGCCATTTCACAACTTACCTCATGAGGGACCCTTGTAGACATGGAGGATGCCAGCTGGGCTCTGCTTCACCGAGTCCAGGCCACTGGGTCTAGGAAAGGACTGCCACAGCCCTGGTGTGTGGAGTAGGCTGGCAGGGCATCAGCCCCAGATGAACCCCAATGGGCAGCTATCGGTTCATTCCTTAGCCATGGGCTAGCTGATTGGAAGACTCCGTCATCATCCTGATGTTCCCCCAGACCAGAATCAAAGTCTTGCTTCTCTGTTCCCCAGGCCTACTATGATCACACTCCCTTCTGTCTCCAGGATCACTAAGACACCCTGAGAGAGACTGGGGCTCCAGAGGGGTGCGTTTGTGCTTGCGAATGGGACCTGCATGAGTCTGGGGTACGCATCAGGATGTGTGAGGATGTGGGGGCGTGCTGCATATGCCCTGACCTGTGTGGACTTGGGGACACTGGGTGGTGATGAGGATGGAAGGGCAGAGGGCAGCATGCGAGGGGGAGGGGAGGGAAGAGTATAGGTGGGGGTCAAGGTTCGTGGAGGTCTCAGGGAATTAAATGCACACAGAGACTTATTGCCGAGGTGATGTGGGCGCATGCTGAGAGGTGAGAATACTGTGGACAGTGGTGAGGGGTCACAGGGCAGAGATGGAGGTGGGGCGGTATGGATGGGCTGGTGGGGCAGGACTAGCCAGGATGCTTGGGGACACAATGGGCCCTTGTCCCATGCCGGGCTCCAGGCGCCCTGAGCAAACACACACCCTGTTCTCCCTGCACACTGTGTCCCCAACTGGCCGTGGCTTGGGGCCAGGGGGAAAGTAGCCTGGCCAGGACACGTGCCGAGCTTGTCCCTGTGGCCTCCACAGAGCCCTCTACATAGCACCCAGGAGTCCCTTGTGCCGAGTGCGCAACATAGCCAGTCTCCGCTGCCTCGCTGCATCCCGTCATTTCTGGAGCCCTGTGGAAGACGGGCCTTGGACCTCCACTCTACCCTGGCTGTCCTCTCTGGCCCTGGGGACCCAACGGCAGTCTTTTGCCGTCCCTGGATGCTTTCCTTGTGAAGGAGGCCAAACTTGTCAGGTCTGGCTCCAATCCCTGCTGAGGCCCCTCCTAGGCACTAGCCCTCTCTGGACAGTGACTAGCTGCAGCAATAGCTTTGCCAGACATCCTGCCCACACCCAACTCTCCCATGGCCTGGCCCAGATCTATTCTGTGACAGGGTGGCTGGGTCCCCACACGCACTGAAAAGGTCCCTGGTCAGGACTAGGAGTCAGGAAGGACAGGGATGGAATCCTCCCACAGAGGCCCGAGCCAGGGGTAGGAAAAGTTACCTCTCACTGAGTTTCTAAACGGGGCTGGAAGGGGTCCAGTGCTGATGTGGCTAGTGGCAGGGCTGCTCTCCAGAGCTGAGCTAGCTAGAGAGGGTGCTCCAGAGTTACCTACATCCCTTGGCACGTCTCTAGCGCCGGTAAGATGAGTTAGTGGCTAAAAGCGCCTGCTATGTAAACCTGATGGCCTAAGTCTGGTACCTGCAGCCTGCAATGGAAGGAGAGATCATCTCCCAAAAGCTGGTCTCTAACTTCCATATACATGTCATGGTAGCCGTGAACTCTTAATCAAATAAAATCTCTCTCTCTCTCTCTCTCTCTCTCTCTCTCTCTTTCTCTCTCTCTCTTTCTCTCTCTCTCTTTCTCTCTCACACATACAACCAATTTAATTAAAAACAACAACAAATAAAAAGCCAAATGAACCAGGCAATAGTGGCACACATGCCTTTAATTCCAGCGCTCAGGAGACAGAGGCAGGCAGATCTCTGGTGAGTTCGAGGCCAGTCTGGTCTATAAGCGCTAGTTCCAGGACAAGCTCCAAACCTACTGAAAACCCCTGTCTCAAGAAGCTTCTCTTTGGGACAGGATTGACCACTTGCCCCTCCCCACATTGGATGCCTAGATTCTTCTGGGGGCAGGATGTACTAGGTACTAGGTACTCTGCTGGGCCCATGGGATGGCAAGAGAGCCCCTGTCACCCTTGTCCTACACGACATTTGGTTCAGAGGCTTAATAGTATCGGCACTGGGACCCAGAACTGGTTGGGTATAGACTTCATAGCTGACTGAAGAGTGAACGATGGGAGGGCTGAGATTCCCCGCTCCTTCCCTCATGGTGTTAGGATGCCATATGGTCATGCTGAGGACGGGGTTCAGAAACCGGAGCTGGAGACTGAGGTTGTGACAGCCTCATATCCAGGGGAGCAGGGGTCAAATCCCAGGCCAGGCCAGAAGAGCAACTAGAAACCCTCTGTTAAAGGGATGTCCCTCAGCTGTCATCTGCTGCAGGGAGGGACTCTTGATGTAGCAGACCAGTACCCCACCTTGGCCAGACAAACAGTGAGATTGGCGGGGCCTAGGAGCCATGGAAACTGGATTCCTAGGAAGTCCTTGTGCACACGTGTACGGAGGCGAGATGTAGCTCACAGGCCTACAGCAACCACCTGCATCTAGACCAGCCTCAATTTAGAGCCACACTGAACCTAGCCATTATCACCAAGTAAGGCCTGTACCCACATTCCACTGGCCACCCAAATCTTCAACCCTGTCCATTCTGCATCTCCAGCTGAGAGTCAGCCATGGACCACAGTCAGGGCCTAGACTGTTCTGGGCCAGAGTGTCTCCTCACCTACAGGTCAGTTTGGAGGACCTGATCCTGACCCAGTTTGATTTCAGGGAGAGTCAACATCTCAGGCCCAGGGATATTACACCAAGCACCTCAGCTGGTGGAGGGAGCTGCAGGGTAGCAGGGCAGGAAGTGTCTTCTAAGCAGGACAGTATCTCCTGGTAATAGTCCATCTGCTTTCCCCATGGCCCTGGCCTTGAACTCACAGAGATCCATATGCATCTGCCTCCTGAGTGCTGGAATTAAAGATATGTGCCACCATGCTTGGTCACAGCCTACCCTGTGGGCTAAGGGCAGGGGAGTGGATTCTGAGCAGGCCCTGGGCCTCCTTCCTCTGAGATGCAGTAGGCAGTAGGGACAGTGGAGTGAGGCCAATGATCAACCCCAGGAGGCTTTAGGCATGAGTCAAGCTTGGAGAGAGAGATCTGGAAAAATCTGCCTGCCTAAGGGTAACTGGTGAGTGCCAAGATGAGCCTGAGATGTGTGGTAACTGAAAACCCAGGGGAGGTGGAGCCCCCCTGAGTCAAGGTGCCTATTAGAAACCATTGAACTTCAAGTCCATGGCAACGGAGGTGGGCAAACGTATCTTTAAGAATGCACGAACACTGGGGTTAGGGTGTTGCTGGGGGCCAAGAGCTTGTTAGCATACACAAGGACTTCAGTTTGATCTCCAGCACCACACAAGCAAACACACATGTTTCAATGCTTACACTGTTAAATGTCTCAGGTCATCGGTAGAGCCAGGGACCTGAGCTGCCTAGCAAACCTGCCCTATAGAAGAATAGGTGTTAAAGGGTTCCTGACTTTCTTCTATGGCTCACGACCCACGCGAGGCCATGGTTTCCACTTCTTTAGGCTACTTACGGCCACCCCTTCCACGAGCTTGCATTGCAGGCAGCCCCACTTCAACCTACTTCCCTTCACCCAGCATCTAGCTCTTCTTCCCAACCTTTGGCCTTATGGGATCTAGCAAGTGATGGAAATTCACATTCCCCAAATTCAAGGTCCCTTGCTCAAGAATTAGGGAAAAGTGATGCTAAAGGTATTAAAATACACGGATTTTTTTCAATAATTCCAACTTGTCACATTTTCTATCATACAATTGTTACTCTGAATGAAGAAAAATTTAAGATTGATTTTTACCCCCCTGGAAGTACTGGGGATCAAACTCTAAACAATCTGCCTGGTAGGCAAGCACTCAACCACCGAGCAACACTACCCGTGCCCCCCCACTTTGTTTATGAAACAGGATCTCAGTTTGTAGCCTTTGCAGTCTGTAGGACGTTTGGTCCCCAAATGCGTGATGCTGAAAGATGGATGAGTCCCAAGGCATGGCCCTCAAGGACGGGGGCTTTGCCTTGATGCCCCTGTCGTGGGGTTGGCGCCTCCTGCTTCTGCTCATTGACTTCTGTCTCTTCGTCCCTGTCCTTTTCTACCTGCTGTCTCCTCTCCTTTGTCTCTCGCTGTGCTCTGCATTCTACCATGGGATAATGGGAAGAAAGTCCTCACCGGATTCCCACCCCCCCTAATTCCCTGGCTTTTAGAGCTATGAGCCGCTTCAGCTCCGCCTGTGAATGACCAGATCTCGGGAACTGTGCTGTAACTACACAGAACAGAGGGGCCCACAGAAACTTGTGATCAGCCATCTGAGTAACGGCAGCCGCCCTGTGTTTCACGCTCGCCACCCTTTGCCATTTCCATTTTCTCTCCGCAGCCATCCCTGCGGGTATGGAGTGGCATCTGACCGTAGGTTTAGGATGGAAGTGCCATGCCTTTCCTGCCCCCTTCCTGCCCCCACCCCAGCTCAGACTGTGTTTATTCTAGTGCCCCCACCACCGCCAAGTCTGTGCTCTTGCAGTTCCTGCAGCTGGACTTGGCTGGAGAAACCCCACTTGTACCTTCTGTGCCAACCTTCCCCGCCCAAACTCTAGCATCCCATCCTGGCCGCCCTTTCCTGTGAGTGTCCCTAGCAGGATCCCTCTCCAGGCACTGCTTCCCCACCAGGGTTACAAACCCACTATCTCTTTGTTGACAGGTCTCCGTAGACCACCAGCGGTGGGACTCCAGGCAGAGCAAGCTCCTCACCAAGTGTGTGTGTCAGGCTAGCTTCCATACTGCCTCTGTGGCCAGCACAGTCCCTGGATCTTCCCTCCAGGCCCCGCCTTCCTTGGTGGACCTAGGACTCCAGTCTGGGTCTCTATCTCATGAGAACCATCACATTGGTTTTTTAGACAGGGCCTCTCACCAAGACCCAGGACTCATTTAAGCTAGGTTGGGCGGCCGCTAAGCGATAAGAATCCTCCTGTCTCTGCCACCCCTGTGCTGACATTAGAAGCAGGCACTACCACACCCATTTTTTTCCCATGGATGCTGGGAGGTAGAGTTCAGTTCCTCATGCTTTCACACCGAGCTTATTAGTAGCTGATCCACGTTCCAATCCCCTCCCTGCTCCTTTCTCCACTCTGCTCACAGCCGAGTCTTTGATGCGGTTTGGGGGAGTTCTCCCTCTGCCCTCCTGAGGACATATCCTTTGTTTGCCCGTCTACTCCAGAATCTTCTACACCACCCTCCTAGCTGACCCAATGATAGGTCCAGCTTGGCTCATGAGCCATCACTAGGTTTTGTTCTTGCCACCCTGTCTTTTCTACCTCAGCTGTCAGGCTAAGGTCAGTGTCGCGTTCTACTTCAACACTGTAGGACTGACTTGTTGGACCCAACATCCATTCATAATCGCAGTTTCTAAGTGGGTTGGAGTCCCAGCTATGGTTTAGCTGCCTCCCTCCGTCTTGAAGTGCCCACAGGTGAAAACCTGGGGTCTGGTTGGGCTGTGATGCTCTGAGGGTCTACAAAGGACCCCTTTGGTGTCACAGAACCCAAGGATGGGATGATGGACAAATCCTCAAAGCAGCCTTTGCCTCCAAAGCACTCTGCAGTCTTCACATGTACACACCTTCTGGCGCTATCCCCGCGGGTTACTGCTGGCTATCGGCGTGGGGGCTGTATGTTCTGGGGTTCTGGATGTTCACACTACAGAGGCCCCTGGGTTGAGGTCATTACTTTGGTGTGCTGACAACTATTTTCTCAGTTCTGTGAGGAACCGGAGAGACTCAGGACTCTAGCGGAGAGAACAGCATTGAGGCTGAGCTGGGTGTGGGACTTGAAAAAGTGGTATGGAGGGGACTCAGGTCTAAAGTGACTCATTCTCTCTCTCTCTCCACACACACACACACACACACACACACACACACACACACGCACGCACACATCTGCCAGCCTGCATGGGGCTCACTGTGGCCATGAACAGCTGCAGCTTTGTGTCTTCAGAAACAGGAGGGGGTGGCCTCAGCGACTCCAGACTCACAGGCGCTGCCCGCAGCCTCAGAGTTAACGTGGTAGGGCATCTTGGGCGATTTCTTGTTTCCCACACATGGCTTCTGCTACCTGGGGGCTCCACTTAAGGGGCTGGGGTTTGCAGTGAGGAACTGTGGCGGGGCGGGTAGGGGGTCACATTCCCGCACACACAGCCATTCATTTGGTCTCTCAACCTCTCATTCACGCTCATTCATTCATTCACTCAACTCTCGTTCTCTCACGTTCATTCATCGTTTGTTCACCCTGCTCATTCACTCACTCATTTATTCACTTACCCTCATTCACTCGTTCGCTAACACATGCGTTCGCTCATCACTCCTTCATTCATTCACCCTCTCCTCCTTCAGTCATTCACTCATTCATTCATTCATTCTCCACTCATTTGCCCTGGTCAGTAAATTCTCTTTTTGTGGGCGCTAACTCTGGCTGGGAGACCCCTTTCCTGATGTTGTGCTAACCCAACTGGCATGTCCAGAGGGGACTCCATGGTTTCCTCTTGCCGAATACCTGCCACAGGGGATGGTTCTGCCTCCCCTTCCTTTTATCAAATAGGTTTCTGGCCTTTGTGCTCAATCTGCATACAAATCCTTGGACTTTGGAAAGATCAGGAGGGGTGATGCTCCCGAGGTCAGGGTTCTTAGGGGTCATAGCGGATACCATTTAAGCATCTACTCTCTGTCTGGCCTAGTGTGGCTAATGAGTCCCCTTGACAAGAAAATGAGGGACACTGACCTGAAGGGGGCCTTGAGTAATGGGGAGAAGGCTGTAGGACATTCACAAACCACAGAGGCGTTAGACACAGGGACCACAACACAAGGTTAGCACCATGGATGTTGCATCTGGACCACAAGTCCCTTGACCTAGGTGGCAGCAGGTTTCCCTGCAGTTCTCCCGCTCTGAACAAGGGTATTATTTCCTGAGCTGTTCTGTGCCAGATAGCGCCAAGGTCACTAGGTCTAAACTACCCTCCTTCACCTCCATATGACCTCCTGGTTTTATCTCGACCTTATAAAAAAATCCCACCCCCAGCTCCACCAGTCTCAGCCTTCCAGCCTCAAGCCAACCACCTGAAGTGCAAGGGGCCTAGCTTCAACCTCCACCCAAGGGCTCCCTCCTTTCATCCTGCAGCATTGAGGTATGAGAGGGTGGGGGCATCAGCCAGACTACCCCACCCCACCTCAGATCCCCGCATCCTCACTGGTGATGTAACTCAACCCTCACCCGGACATAGCACAAGAGGTGTTGCATGGCTGAGCTGGACGTAAGGACAAAGAAGTCAGTGAGTGGAAGGGCAGCATCTGGGATCCTTCCTAGGCAGGTTGGAGAGCCATCCCCTTGGCAGTCAGGTCACACAACATTGCTGGCCCAGCTTCTGCCGTGCCAGGCACCACACAGTGCCTCCCAGCTGTCTGACTAGGGTGACTCTGACAGGGGCCCAGCGCTGCCTTTAGACGCAGGGAAGACCTGCGATCTCTTGCCTCCCCGGGTAGGTACTGTTAGAGTTGAGAGCTCCTGCTCTCGGGCCAGGTGGAGGAGGGACTGCTGAGTGATGGCAAGTGACTTGCCCGTGCTTTTGTGTTTGTGTGTATGTGTGTGTACACGAACATGCCTGTGCTGTGTAAGTGCAGAAGTGAAGAAGCTAAGCATGCCTGGGTTGGTGTATGGTGTTGGGACGTCTGACACGTGAATGCGCACTTGCTCATGCAGCAACGGGATAACCAATGACTAGCAAACAGCGTGTGGACTGTCACCTAGTGCTGGCACGGGTAACCGGAACACATGGCCACTGATCCAGGACCAGGACCTCTCTGGCCTTCAGTGTGTGTTTGTGTTTCTTGGGCTTTTGGCTACTTTGGTCTCCTGCCTCCTGTATAGCTCACCCCAACTTCCCACCCCCACCCCCATTTTCCAGTCTTTCTCTGTGAGACTGCCCTATGTTGGAGAATTCTTGCTTTATTTAGTTCATAGACTGCCCTTAGAGGCACCCTTGGCTAAGGGACCTAACAGGAACACACACTGAAGGCTTGTGGCTGGTCTCTCAGTGGGCTTCCCTCAGGGTCTGGTGGCTCATGGATCAAGAGGCTGGCTGTGCCTGTCAGGTTCACGGCTATGTATAAGTTGGACAGTGGGCTCTGTGAGATACCTGCCCCTCTGAAGGAGAGTCCTAGCTCCATACTGCAAGCTTTGGCAGGCAGCTTCGCCTGAGTACCAGCCAGAGGGATGGACTAAGCAAGGATGGACAAGGGAGCAGCTGATGACTGGCAGAAGCTATGAGAATTGGCGGAAGCTGGGGCAAGTGGCCTGCGGGTGGCCTGGCAGGTCCTGGAAATCCTGGCTTCCTGTTTTTCCAACAAAGGACCTCTGTCCCCCCAGGAAGGCCACTGGCCGGAGGTAACTTTTCCGTAAACAGGGCTGTTTTCTTCTTTTCCTCTCTACACAATACTAGAATCCCCAAGTTCCCCCGCTCTGACGCCTGTCACCACCAGTCACCAGGCCTAGGCAGACGGAGAGGAGAAGATTAGCAAGTAGGCCAAACAGTCACCCTTTACCAGGGAACTGGGCAAGGGTTCACAGTTTGCCTGGCATGGTGAGGAGGAGGACACAGAACAGGCATTCAGAGGTACCTGCTCTACAGGGCAGGTGGAGGCTGGACCAGCTTTGGGGTGAACTGAAATGGTTGAACCTATGTCCCTTAGGGCTTGGTGAGACTCAGTGACCCTCCTGGCCTGACTTAGCAGTTTCCAGAGCAGGAAACCAGGGTTGGGTCTGTGTGGTGGGCAGTGCCCTGGAAAGTGGCAGCAGATTTAGGCCCGTCCTTCAGGCAGGTTTCCCTTTAGGCCACTTGTCAGTTGCTTCATAGATGAAGAGCAAGAGGTCCAGAAAGTACCCCACTATGCCAAAGTCCCTGATGGCGTAAACCCAGGGGCAAAGGAAGCCAGACCAGTTCTAGGCTCTGATAACAGAGATGAATAAAGGCTCCCTGCCCCGACTGTGGGTGGACCCTGAAGGAGTCCAGGGACAGAGTCTTTCTGGAGGCAAGATGAGGTGGGGGGTGCCCTCTCCATGTGCCTGGCTCTGGAGGAGCCAAGAGTGGGCAAGGTGCCCAGTGGACGATTCTGAGGCACAGTGTACGGTGTGTGTGGGTGATTGTATGCAGCCCAGCGGCAGGCGCCTGAATGGGCCTGTGTAAGGGGCTTGGAGGCTATTTATAGCGGCTCTTGCAGGGAGAGTGCACTATTAATAGTTAGGGCCTAGGGTGAGTGGAAAATGTGCCTGTCCCTGCTGTCCAGGCGGTGGGGGTGGGGCCTTCGCTGCAGGAGACACGCGAGGCTGGTACTAGCCCCCCCCCCCCAGGCAGCCCAAAAGGGCCACTGTTATCTGGACAGCAGCTGAGCCAAGGATTTGTGGCTTACCTAAGGCTGAAGCGCATCCCGTTCTCCTCCACACTTCACCTGAGGGTTGCTGGGTGTGGGTCAGGGGGACCCAGAACCACCAGACTCGGTGGGGCAATGGGGAGGGTCTATGTCACAGAGATGGCATTTTCCTGCAGGGAATCTGTGTGGCGATCTCTTTGCCATAGGTTGCACTTCTGGAAGCTCAAGAAGGTATCTTGGCAGTAAACAGGCAACCCTAGGAGGATGTCGGCAGCTCTCAACTATAAGAGTGGCTTCCCTGGGCTCCGTCTCAGGGGATACAGCCCTGGATTGCTTTTGAAACTTGAAGAACAGGGATGTAGCAAGAGACATTTAGATTAATAATAAAAGAAGCCATTGGGGTCTGCGAGATCGCTAAGCAGGGAACAGATTTGCTGTCAAGACTGAGGAGCTGAGTTCAATGTTCGGGACCCACATGATGGAAGGAGAGAACTGACTCCCCACGTGCTGTCCTCTGACTTCCACGTACCCACCCACCCACCCACCCACCCCATCCTACTCCACCACCATATAAATAAAAACAAGGAAGAAGAGGAGGGGGAAGAAGCAACAGCAGGAGCAGCAGCCAAAGGCAGGAAGATTATAACCCTTCCCCGACTTGGGCTACAGCTAACAAAACAGAAGCGAAGAGGGAAAAGCCCTGGATCTAGGAATGCGGGAAAAGGTGGACACTATGTTAACGACCTATGAATGAAGGACTATCCTGGCAGGAGGCCTTTGGGCCCTGGATCTGGCCCAGCACTTTAGCCCACTTCCACTCTCGGAAGTGCCTTTTCTCTTTTTCTCTTTCTTATAATAAATCCTCGGTTCCTATCACTATCCACGTGATCCTGCTCCCAATGCTTCTTTGTCCTGGGGCACGGGAACCCTGGAATCTCATCGGGTGCCCTCCAGGTTGCAGGCCACACTCCTAACAATACAACTGGTGAAAATATGAACCCGACCCCCAAAAGCTAGCCACCAGCAGTGGGTGTGGTGCTTCGCCCCAACCCGGCGCACGGGATCTGTCCCAAAGCTACGGACCCACACACCGCAATTCTAGCCTAGGCACACAAGGGAGGGCCCGCGCGGCCCGGGGGCTCATCTCCTACAAGAACCATGGGTGCATAGGATGACGAGGGGTGCCAGCGCCCGCCCACGTTCATTTCTTGCCAAGTGCTTTCCAGGAAGGCCGTGGCCTTCGCCCTGAATGGGCTGGTGTAGAGCTGTTATTTGCTTCTGTGTCGGGGGAGGGTGATCCAAGCGCTTCGACCGGGGCTGGGGCGGGGCAAGGGGCGGGACATGCGACTCAGAGTTCTGTCAGTCCCCCTGCGTGTCCCCGCCCCTCCCGGTTCCCCATCACCGGAAACCCTCTAGGATTCCTTTTCCAGCTACGCTATTCTGCGCGCTTCCCAGGGCTAGAACCCGCCGGTGCAGGCTGCGGACCTGGATCCCTGCGGCTCCGGAAGGGCCTGGAGGGGTTGTGGGAGTGCTCTTGGGTTCACTGGCCCGTGAAGGGACGGGGTCACTGAGGCCAGGCCGCAACCCATCTCAAGGGGCGTGGCAAGCCTGGTCAGAAGCTTGCTGCTGGCAGAGGGTGCAGCTGGGTGCGGGTCTTGGACAGAGGCGGGGGCATGGGCTTTTCTGTTTTGGGGCAGCCGACCTGGCTCAGTCTAGCGATGTTGCCTGGGAACCTGCCTTCAAAAAAGCTGGCCTGGCGTCTGGAGTAATCAGCCACAATGAGCGCTTTGAGAGAGGGATGTAGAGAGAGGGAAGAAGAGGGAGGGGAGGAGGGGGGAGGTGAGGAGGAGGAGAGAGAAATTTTAACTGTCCTGTTCCCTGAAGGTCAGTTCTGTCACCTGGGGCTAACCAGGGGTAAGGCCAACCATCTGCTGTTCCTCGGGGTTTTAACACCTTTAGAGGTTGATCTTGTGACAGGCCAGTATTTCCCGCAGTGACCTCACTATGAGACACGCTGCTCCACCAGGCTAGATCACCCACCCCAGGCCTGCCTGCTTGTCTGCTTCCTGGGCCACAAGATCAAGAGATCACAGTTCCATGAAGCAGGGAGTCCAGAGGGAGGTTGCACTGGGGATAAGGAGAGCAAAGAGTGGCAAGCCCAGGGGTCTCCGGGGGCCAATTCTGTACCAAGACGCAAGTTTAGGAGGACACCCATAAGAGGGGCACTCAGGGAACTTCTGCTGGAGGCTGGGGAAGGATGGTTCACTAGCTCACCCTGCTCGGTCTCTGAGAGCTGCAGGGATAGTCCCCTGGCATTTCTAGGAACCGGTCTGCGTTGTCTGGTAAGGGCCAAACGGTGCAGAGCAAAGGGGCTGTTAGTGAACAGGCACTGGTCATGGGATTAGGGTTAGGGTTAGGTAGGCTGGGTTTGGGGAGAGTAGAGGTCCAGCACTGGGAAAATGGGGAGGCAGGAGCTACGCCAGCTGTTGGGAGCTCAAGGGAAAAGAGAGGACCGCCTGCCTCAGGCTGGAGCCTTTCCTTCTAAGCAGCCCGTGTGGGGCCCAGTTCCCTTGCCACAGCTCAGAACACTTCAGAGGGTCATCTCAAGGGCTTCACAGTTGACTGCCCCTCAGAGCTGACTGTTACCAAGCAGATAGGGGTGGAAGGGCTTGGGCTCCTGCCCAGCAGGTGTCCAGATGGCGTGATTGTCCCTGGTGGTGGGTTGAGAGTTGACGAGAAGGGACTGTTTGCTGGGCAGAGTCCGAAACCACACATCAGAGTCAGCTGCCTGTCATGGTTTTAGATGTTTCCGTCTGGGTCACCTTGGAGCTGATGACAGAAAGTGTGCAAAGAGCCTCATTTCATGGCCAGGATGTGAACCGAGGCAGCGGGACAGAGGAAGGGTCCCGCAACCCCTCCCCAGCTTTAAAAAAACATTTATTTTTTATTTTATGTGTATGAGTGTTTTGCCTGCATGTATGTACGTGTGTGTACCATGTGCTTGGCTTGTGTCAGATCTCTTTGAACTGGAGTTACAGGTGATTGCGAACTGCCATGTGCATGCTGGGAACCTAACCTGGGTCCTCTGCAAGAGAAGAAGGTGCTCTTACCCCTAAGCAACCTCTCCAGCCTCCCCACAATCCTTTTTTCCCCATATTTTTTTTATTCTTTGTAAATTTGCGTCATACACCAACCCCACTCATTTCCCAGTTCTTCCATACCCATCCTTCACCCCTGTAACTTCCCCCCAAAAGGAAATAAAAAAAATAAGAAATAAAAATTAAATAAAAAAGCCTTGGGGTAGTGGTGCACACTTTTAATCCCAGCACTCTGAGGGCGGAGGCAAGGCAACACAGAGAAACCTTGTCTCAAAGACAGGCAAGCAAACAAAGAAAAAAAATTATTTTGCCAGGCGGTGGTGGCCACCTTTGATCTCAGCACTCAGAAGGGCAGAGGCAGATGGATCTCTGAGTTCAAGGCCAGCCTGGTTTACAAAGCGAGTTCCAGAGTAGCCAGAGCTGTTCCACGGAGAAACCCAGTCATAAAACAAAATAAAACAAACAAACAAAAAGCATCTCACCACAGAAGCTACAGTACGTCATCTGTGTCACACAATATCCTTTTGTCCAAATGGCTTTACTTGCAAATGTTCATTGAGATGAGTCACTGGTCTCGCTCGAGGCCTCTGGCCTCTGCTACACCATCAGTACTGGACCCTCACCGAGACTCTTATTGGATATCCTGCTGCTGCCCTGAGTCATGGAGATGCTGAAGCTTCTCCATGAAGCTCTGCAGGACTGGCCCTTCATGTGCTCCAGCAGTTCATAGATGGGGTAGTTGTTGGGGTGGGCCAACTCAAAGCCCTGGATCTGAGCCTGGGTGTCAGCTGAGTTGGTCAGCCCACTGGTTCTACTTGCCCTCACCACCAGGGCCAATTCTCCTGCAATGCCCAGATGAGGGGCGGGACCTGCTTTCTCTAGTGTCCCAGCCTTCGAGGAGTAGGGCCAGTTCTCCCATGCTCATGCCAGCAGGGTAAGCTCCAATCTCTTCTATTTTATTTACAGCAGGTATTTATTGACAGGGAACACCACTGACTAACACCAGGGTCTTCATCATCCAATCAGCTAGCAGGCACATGGGTCACGGTGCCCAGTCTGCAGCAGGAGGGTCTTCTGCATCTCCAGGCTGTAGGCTATTTTCTGAAAGTCATGAAGGGTGTGCTGCATGAACTCAAATGTGTAGCAATCGCCACACACAGACACACACATACACACAGTTGGCTCTAGCAGAGCCAGACTCATCAACAGTACCAGCAGCAGACTTGGCAATGACAGCAAGGACAAGGGCTTGGGCACAGGTCAAGAGCTACCATGAGTGGCAGTTAAATGGCAACTCGCGAAGAGAGCAGAACAATCCCCTTTAAGGGCATATCAATCACAGTGTTCAGAAACTTCCCCCGAGGCCCCACCTCTTAAAGTCTTCCAGTCTTCCCAATAAGACCATACTGGGGACTAAAGCCCTCAACACATGGGCCTCTGGAGAGGACACTTCAGATGCAAACTATAGGGGCTGGAGAGATGGCTCTGTGACTAAGATCCCTTACTGCTCTTACAAAGGGCCCGGGTTTTGTTCCTAGTACCTACATGATGGTTCACAACCGCCTTTAACTCTAATTCCACGGGCTCCAGTGCCTTCTTTTCACCTCACACATGCTGTGCGTTTGTATGTGTGTGTGCACATGTGTGCGTGTGTGCATTTGTTGTGCCTAGGGTGTTGGTAGGGATATAGCAGAATCTCCAAACCCTTCACATAGCCACTGCATCAGATGGGAAATATGCAAAACCTGCTGAGGATTTGCCCATTTCCCTCCTGGACACTGAGCCCATAGCTAGGATTAAGTTCTAGTACATCTTGGTAAGAAACAAAAAGACTGTACCCCATAAGAACCTTGGGACCTACTATGTGCTCCCGGCAGAAGCTCCCCTAGTGGGGAGGGGATCTTGGTGCTCTTTCCTGAGGACACAGGTTGAAGAACATGGTGTGGACACAGCATTAGGAGGCTCCCAGCAACACAGGAGACACACTAAAAGGCATATGTTAGCGCAGCCAAGGAGACAGACTACAGGACCTGCTTGGTGGGCATGAGGGAAGACACGAGAATCAGGTAGAGGACATACTATGTAGTCACGCCCTAGGGAATACTGAGTGAGGCCATGGTGGAGCACTGACGGAAGCTGTCACAGAAAGCTGTGACAATGACGTGGATGGTGATGCAGGTGGCTGCTTTTGGCTGTCAGCGGCTGGAATGCAGCTG
Organism: Microtus oregoni; assembly: GCF_018167655.1. Lineage (NCBI taxonomy): Eukaryota > Metazoa > Chordata > Mammalia > Rodentia > Cricetidae > Microtus > Microtus oregoni. The sequence goes on from NW_024543081.1 coordinate 4,829,885, forward strand.
GCTGTTTGAGAAGCAGGTTGGCCTGGGGCCAAAGGCCTGGCTAAGGTGAACAGAACACCGTGTTCCTGGGGGGTAGTTGGGCAATCAACCAGGGAACTTACCCTGTAGGGCAGAATAAAGCAAGGATGCGTGACTAGAGGCCAGGGCGGTCACTGGTAAAGTCAAGACCCATTGCCCAGTTTCCAGACTCAAAACCCCCTAAAGAAGCTGGGTCCCTGACACCATTACAAGTTCCACCTAAAGGTCCCAGGCCGCTGTCTTGGGGGACTCAGCAGAGAGAGGGATGCATCAGACGTGCAGAGAACCACTGTCCTGTCCTGACGCTGATAGCCTGAGGTCCCCTGAGGTCCCACTGTGGCTACCCGAGTGTGGAGTTGTAGCCACATCCGACTTGCTAACAGTGAGTCCACACCTCCAGACACCAGGCAACAACAACCAGACCCCAAACAGAGTGGGATGTCAGTGTGGATTCTGCCCTTGGTCACTCACAAGGAAGGTCATCGGGGACACAGTTTAAAGACCCAAAAGATGAGAGGCTGGCCGTTTCACAGCAGCTTCATCCATGTCACTAGTATGTCTACGACAAGGGAAGTGGATGGCCATGGGGGAGGAGAGTAGATGTCGCAAAAAATGGTCTGAATAGGAGCCAGAGGTGGCATCTTTGCCACAGCAGGGCTCTCCAGCTCTAGGCTCGCATATCCCGTGCATGTGTGTGTTCTTTGCCACCTTACTTAGCAGAGGACCCATACGCTTGTGCATGTGTGCTTCTGCCCAGGGCTGTAGGAACTCTCGTCTTTTGGTAGACTGGTGGCTTGAACCTGCTGGGTGACTGACAGCAGCGAGAGCTGTGGGCCCAGGGGGTTTGAGTAAGAGAGTTGTAAAGGAGGTCTCTCCATTGCAGCCCATGCCCTCCACTAGAGGACACACAACTTAGGGTGCTCAAGTGGTGAGTGGTGGCTGCCACACTTGGGAAATCTTTACCCCCAAACCAAGGACACGGAAGGGGAGTTTTAAATAGGGAGAGCCTCCAGTGAACCACAAAGAAGTGGCCAGACTTCCACACATACTGCAATCCGACTCCAGATTGAAGGGCTGGGTAGGAAATATGGAGTTCATGGCTGTCCCTATGGGACCTGTCACAGAAACTCAGGTTGCAGGGCCAGGCCCTTCACCTACAGCGAGAGACTGTGCCTCCTGATTTGGAGATGAAACAGCTGGCCACAGACTATTCTGTGGCCATCTTCTTAGACTGACTGACCTCTAGCCTGGTCTTTCAAGCAGAGTCATTAGGTAATGCGGTGCCTCTGGGATGGCAGGATATACAGCTTGCTACACGTATGGGTGGCTCAGACCTTTGTGGGCTTTGCTGCATGATACTCACTACCCACATACCTTTGCCTGACCCTGGGCTTACAGTATGGCCTGTTTGGAGTGTCTATCACCAACTGTAATGTCACCATGGTGTATGGACACAAATAGACAGTCATCAATTGTTGTGGAATAGAATATTTGTTTAACTACGCAAAGATGTGTTGCATTTGTTTAACTATGTAAAGATGTGTTGCTTTTACCTTGCCTGCCTAAGGTACCTGATTGGTCTAATAAAAAGCTGAATAGCCAATAGCTAGGCAGAGATGGGTAGGCGGAGTTGGTGGGCAGAGAAAAGGGGAGCCAGGGTCTAGCCAGCCGGGGATCAGCCAGCCAGACATGGAGGAAGCAGGAAAGCAGGGTGGACAGTATGTGGATGAGATAAAGAAGCCTCGGGCCACACATAGATGAATATAAATGGATTAAGTTAAAAAGGAAAAAAAAGCTAGCTAAAAACAAGCACAAGCTAAGGCCGGGCATTCATAACTAATAATAAGTCTCCATGTCATGATTTGGAGGACTGGCGGTCCAAGAAAACCTGCTACAATCACTAGTGTGGCCAGGTATGGGAAGAGTTAGTGCTTCTTGCGACTCTGGCCATCTGCTTGAATGGAGAAAGAAATAGACTCACAGACATGTGGTCTGTTTGGTTGGGTGGGTGCTGGGGGGAGAAAGATGGAAATGCCAGAGAGCAGGGGTCTGGTTGGTGTGAGACAGATGGAAGGATTGGGGTGTAGACACAGTCACCCCAACCAACCTCCAAAGGACGTACCTACCCTGGAGATTACTCACCATGGAAACACAGTGCCCATGGCTGTGAAAAGCAGTGAAAACTGTCATGGAAGTAGGGTTGCTGAGGAATGCTGACCTCGGGCATGATGCGGTCATGCCATCTTGAAACTGGAACTGTTGGTCATCTGCGGGAGACCCGCACAAGACGGAAGACAATATTCCCCGGGAACGAGTTGGAGAAGGGTCTCCAACCCTTTACTGGAAATCCAGCCGCTCCCTCCTGTCTTGGTTTCATGTGTTTTGGGGGTGATTGGACTATATAGGATGTGAAAGTGTAAATAGACTCTGTCTCGTCGGCTTTCAGGTTGTCACTCACGCTAAGGTGGGGACTTTCGGGTGATATAGCTGTTTTAGAAGGCCACCTATGCTCCTGGAACTCTTAGCAAATAAATTCACTGTTTTGGCAAGCTGGACTTGGACGGTATTGGTTTCTGCTACAGCTGACCTTTCTGTGGGTGAGGAGATGTTTTTCATGTATCTGCAGTAATCAACAACATGCACCTACCATAGGTTTTCTGGACAGCCAGCTAGACAGGACGACTTAGTTGGGTGACACCAGTCATCCTGCCCGACTCCGACATGTCACAGTGAGCATAGAAGTGGAAGGCTGCGACGGTTTGGGCAGAAGCTCCGGACTCACTGGATAACAAGGCTGCCCCAGTCTCCAGGGCACCCAGGACAGTGCCTCCAGGAGATTGGCACTGTCACAGTGGGAGGCTTATTCTCACCCAGCCGCCCATGTGCACAGTGGCGCTCTCTTCTCCCCAGAGATCTTGGCTGAGAGTCAGGCTGCCCTGCCAGGTGATGCTGTCAGCAAGCATTTCTCCTCTGCTGTGGATTGGGGTTAGCCATTGTGTGTGTGTATGTGTGTGTGTGTGTGATGGTGTGTGTGTGAGTGTGTGTGATGGAGTGTGTGTGTGTGTGGCGCGTGTGTGCACTCGGGTGCCATCGTGCTGTGCACCCAGGAACATAGAGTAACTCCTGGACCTACCTCCTCCTGGCAGTCACCCTGGCCACTCAATTGTGACACAGCATTTTCAGACGTTGTACCTCATCACTGGGGCCACGGTGACTTCCTGCTGATAACCACTGCCTTGAAGAATGGTTTATCCTCCAGTGTTCCCAGAAGGCCACTTGGAGCTACATTTTCTAACAAAGTCAGCCTTGGAAAGAACTTCCATTAGCCATGTTTCTGCTCTGCCCACGAAAGGCCAGGGAAGGTTTTACCTGGCAAGGCTCCAAGCCTGGGTTTATGCTTAGACCCCAAAGACCCTGCTGGATCTAGAAATCAAGGGTGAGGTCCTTTTGATTCTACAGGCGTACATGTATGTGCACGTGCATCGTTCCTTAACAGTGTGGCAAAGATGTGAGTGGGACAGAAAAATCAGCATAGGCCCCAGGTTCATGCCCTGAGGACTGTTGGGTGTGACCTGGCTGTCCTGGAACTCTCTTTGTAGATCAGGCTGGCCTTGAACGCACAGAGATCCACCTGCCTCTGCTTCCCAAGTGCTGAGATTAAAGGCGTACTTCTGCATCGCCACCGCCTGGCTTTTGTGCAGTTTTGAAGATGCCCACAAGCACTAGTGGGAAGGAAGAACGCAAGTTTGCCAGGCTCTACCTGGCTTAGACCAGCTTGGAATTCTGGGGCAGGGTCACTCTAGTTCAGAATTGGCCCAACCCAGAAACAGCAGTTCTTTACTGGAACACGGGCTTTCGTTGACTTAGTCAGTACAGGCCCACAGTGCCACCTGCTGGCCATACACCCCGGGACGATTGATGCGATTGATTCCTGCAGGCTGTCCATACTTAGGGAGAACAGCTCTGCCTCCTTAGCCCCTGACCCAAAACAGAAGGCAGAGCGCTGGCACAGGGTGCTTACATTCAAACCCCGGGGTCCATGTCCCTGATCTCCAGCTTTTGGCCACCCCCATCCTCCCCCAACCTCCCCCATCCTCCCTCACCCTCCCCCATCTTCCCTCACCCTCCCTCACTCCCATTCTCACCTCACTGCCTGTATTATTTGCGTGCCAGGTAGGGTCCTCCTGGAACCTGTCCACCTCTCTTTTCAATCTATTCCCATCTAGGCCCCTCCGCTGCCAAGCAATAGGCCCTCTCTGCTGCATATGGCCCCTGCTTCCTCCACCAGAAACATTTGTTTATTTAGAGAGGTAAAAAGTAGCAGCTGCCCACCCTAGCCTGAGAAAGGATGCCAAGGTCACAGTGGCCAGTGCCACACCCAGGTCCTGGATACCTGCAGTACCGTCCAAGGGAAGAGGGCTGCCCAGACGACCTACCCTTCACTAGGGTGTGTGCCTCTCCACTGGCCATGTGGAAACAGCGCCACTTAGGGATGCCTCTGCTTTCAGAGGGTGGCTGGCTGTGGAGTCCAGCTCTTGTCACCTGAGAGCTGGCTGTGGTCTATAAACCCTGGGGAACCAGCAGGGAGCAGGGCCAGCACATACAGGTCTGTTAGCTTGTCTACCGCAGCAGAGTCCTAACATAAATACTCTCTCCCAGTTGGGTAAGAACAACATCTAGCAGACAGAGCCAGGCAAGTACGATGAAGCAGAAGCCAGGCTGAAGCATCAGCCTGCCAGGCTCCATTCTAGTGTCCCGGTGGAATCTGACCACCAAGGGTCAGAGCTGGTATGGTATGGTGCTACTTGTGTAGGTCCAGTACAGAGGTGTCTTAACGAGGGTTTCTATTGCTGTGAAGAGATGCTAAGACCATGGAAATGCTTATTTATATTTATTTATTTGCATTTTATGTGTGTTGGTGTTTTGCCCACATGTATGTCTGTGTAAGGGTGTTAGAGTCCCTGGAACAGGAGCTATAGACAGTTGTGAGCTGCCATGTGGGTGCTGGGAATTGAACCTTGGTCTTCTGGAAGAATGCCAATGCCCTTAACCTCTGAGCCATCTCTCCAGCCCTGACCATGGAAACTCTTATAAAGGAAAGACATTTAATTGGGGTGGCTCACATTTTCAGAGGTTTAGTCCATTATCATCATGGCAGGACATGGTGGAGTGCAGGCAGACATGGCGCTAGTTCTATCTTGATAGAAAGCAATAGAGAGTGGACTGTGTCACTGGCATGGCTGGAACACGTATGACTCAAAGCCCACCTCCACAGTGACACACTTCCTCCAACCAGACCACATCTACTCCAAAGCCACACTTCCTAATTGTGTCACTTGGGAGCCACTTTCTTTCAAACCACCACATTCCACACTCCCTGGCCCTCAAAGGTTGTAGCCATATCATAATGCAAAAATGCATTCAGTCCAACTTCAAAAGTCCCCATAGCCTATCACAGCCTCAACAATGCTTAAAAGTTTAAGGCTCAAAGTCTCTTCTTGAGGTTCATGCAATCTATTAGTTATAACCCCCTATAAAATCAAAATAAAAAAGCAGACCACATATTTCCAACATAATGGTACAGGATATACATTACCATTCCAAAACATAGGGAAGGGGGCATGGTGAGGAAATACTGGACCAAAGCAAGACTGAAAACAGCTGGGCAAACTCCAATCTCTACATCTCTATCTGTATCCCCATGTCTGATGCTAAAATGCTCTTCACATCTCCAACTCCATTTAGCTTTGTTGACTGCAACACACTTCTTTCTCTTGCACTGTTTCCACTCCCTGTTAGGAACTCTCCTCTGCAGGCGTTCCACAGTTCTGGCATCCCTAACATTTTGGGGTGTTCAAGGCAATCGACTTCACAGCTTCACACAATGGCCTCTCTAGACCTCGATTCAGGGAGACCTCTGACACATGCCTGACCCCAGTGGCTTTCATTAGGCACAGAGGCAAATTCCAAATTCCATAACACCTTTTTCTACTATCCTACTACTCTTCCTCTTCCTCCTCTCCTCCTCCTCCCCCTCCTCCTTCTTTTAGGTTTTTCGAGACAGGGTTTCTCTGTGTAACAGTCCTAACTGTCCTGGAACTAGCTCATGTAGATCAGGCTGGCCCTGAACTCACAGAGATCTGCCTGCCTCTGCCTCTACCTCTGCCTCCTGAGTGCTGGGATTAAAGGCATGTGCCACCACCGCCTGGCTCTTTTTCCTATCCTTGACTCTAAAGTCAGAACCATGTGGCTGAAGCCTGCCAAGTTCTGTTGTTTATTGGGGCTGGAACATTGGCCCTCGTTTAATTACATCTTTACCAGCTTTCTGTTCTCTATGGTGTCCTTCACTGCCTAAGCTTGGCTGTTCTGGAACTTGCTCTGTAGACCAGGCTAGCCTTGAACTCTGTCAGCCTCTGCCTCCGGAGTGCTGGGATTAAAGGCTTTAAACTTTAATTCCTTTCACAAGTTAGAAACTTAACTGGATAGGATCTTGCCCTGAAGTAACTGTAGCAGGCTTTCTTGGACCACCAATCAGCTCCCAAACCAAGACATGAAGACTTGTTATCAATTATGAATGTTCAGCCTTATCCTATGCTTGTCCCACTAGCTCTTATAACTTAATTTAACCTGTTTCTCTTCAACTATGTTTTGCCTTGGAGTTTTTCTTTTTTTAACCTTTCTTTAATTCTGTACGTCCTACTTTTCCTGCTTCCTCCGTGTCTTGCTTTCTAGCAACTGCCTGGCTGGCCCCCAGCATTCTCTTCATTCTCTTCTCTCAAGCCTAGATTCCTCCTCCTACTTATTCTCTCTGCCTGCCAGTCCCACCCATTCCTCCTCTGTCAAGCTATTGGCCATTCAGCTTTTTATTAGACCAATCAGGTGCCTTGGGCAGGCAAAGCAACACATCTTTACATCATTAACAAATGCAGTGTAGCCGGGCGGTGGTGGCGCACGCCTTTAATCCCAGCACTCGGGAGGCAGAGGCAGGTGGATCTCTGTGAGTTCGAGGCCAGCCTGGTCTACAAGAGCTAGTTCCAGGACAGGCTCCAAAGCTACAGAGAAACCCTGTCTCGAAAAAACCAAAAAAACAAAACAAAACAAAAAAAAAACAAATGCAGTGTAATCAAATATAACACACCTTTATATAGTTAAACAAATTCAAAATAAACAAATGTAACACACCTTTCCATAGTTAAATGCAGAATAAACAAATGTAACACACCTTTCCATAGTTAAATGCAGAATAAACAAATGTAACACACCTTTCCATAGTTAAACAAATGTAGAATAAACAAATGCAACACACCTTTACACAGTTAAAGTAATAACCCCCAACAGGTCACCACTCCCTTTATTCCATTTCTTAATCTGTTTATCTCCTTGAATACAGGATTTAGCTCCATTCCACTTCCTGGTACCCCTTTTCTCAATCTGTACATTTTGTATTTTTATTTGTTAAGATTGCTCCTTTTCATTATAAATCTTCATTAGAGCTACTTTAAGATTCCCTCTGCCAACGGAATTAATCTAACTCTTCACTTTAGCCTCAGGCTGACTTTTCTGACAAGGGCAAAAAGCAGCCATGTTCTCACCAAAATATTACAAGACCAGTCTCGAGGCCACATACAAACATTCTTCTCCTCTAGAACCTGTTTAGCTAGGTGCCCACAGGTCAAATCACACTCAGCACTGTCTTCCATGTTCCTACTAGGATGACCCATTAAGTAGCACTTAAAGTATTCATCTGCTTTTTCTCTTTCTCTCTCTCTCCCTCCCCCTTCCTTCCTTCCTTCCTTCCTTCCTTCCCTTCTTTTTTTTTTTTCCCTCAAGACAAGGTTTCTCTGTGGAACAGTCTTGGCTGTCCTGGAACTCACTCTGTAGACCAAGACTCGCTTTGAACTCACAGAGATACACCTGCCTCTGCCTTGCCTCTGTCTCTGCCTCCTGAGTGCTGAGATTAAAGGTGTGCGCCACCACTGCCCAACTGTTTTTCTAATCCATAATCCCAAGGTCCATATTCCTTCAAACAAAAGCATGGTCAGGCAATACCACAGTCCCTGGTACCAACTTCTGTCTTAGTTAGGGTTTCTATAGTTGTGAAGAGACACCATGACCACAGAAGCTCTTATGAAGGAAAAACATTAATTGGGCTTGCTTACATTTTCAGATGTTTAATCCATTAACATCATGGTGGGACACAGTGGTATGCAGGCAGACATGGTGCTGGCTACATCTTGATCATGAAGAGTGGTCTATCTCATTGGGTGTGGCTTGAACATACATGAGCCCTTAAAGCCCACCTCCACAGTGGTACTCTTCCTCCAACAAGACCACACCTACTCCAACAAGGCCATGCCTCCTAATTGTGCCACTGCCTTTGGGCATTATTTTCTTTCAAACCATCACAAGCAGAAAGGATATATGTAACAGGTATCCACTCCCTCCATTTGTATGCACATGGCTGCAGGGACACATGCAGGTCACAGCTTGGGGCAGCATGGCAGGCAAGGGGGTGGAAAGGTGAGACCAGACCAAGAGGGCCGGCCCCCACAGATCATCAGGACCCCAGATCCCCGGAGAGTTGCAACAGAGGGGCATGATCTAGCACCATGCTAGCAAGGTCAGGGCTCCACTAGAGGCCACACTCAACCTATATCCTATTTTTTTTTCTGACTTTCTTCATGTCCAGATGAACTTTCTGTCCAGCTCAATACTGAAGTTGGTGCCTTCCTCTTTGAATACTGCTGCCAACACTGCCACAGCAGGCTCATAGGCTGAGTCCCAGAGCGAGTCAGCTTTTTGTTACTGAGGCAATCAACTTCAATAGAGGAAAGGCTATGCTGGCTTAGTTTAGGGTTCCAGTACAGGTTCACCTGACCCCATTGCTCCAGGATGTGCTGAGTGGCATAGCAAGGGGTTAGTAGTAAAGATTCCCTTATGGTCAAGAAAGGAAGAGTGAGCCAGGACCCCAACAATTCCCCACTTGGAAGGCATGCCCAACTTCCACTGGGTTCCAACTCCCCAGAAGACAACAGGAGCCAGGTCTTTAGAAAATGTATTTGGCAACTCCTGAACCTACATCTTATACAATTTGTCTGAGGCAGCTAGACCACAGGGCAGGGCAGGACCCCTCCTATCCTCCACCACACTGGACACTGGCTCAGGGACAACTTGCAAGGTGCCCACCAAGGGAAGACATGGGGTCCCATCTATGTCCCAGTTCTGGCAGGACAGGTACAAACTGAACAGTGTTGAAGGCCACACGTTCTCAATGAAACAAACCAACACGTTTTGTTCCTGGTGATCTTCAGCGATCAATTTTATTATAAAGAACAGTATCAAAATATACGAATCTGTTTAAGAACCACCAAGAAGTGCAGCTTTTTAAAGGGCCAAGTGAGTATCAACTGTTTCAAAGTAGGCAGCTTCTCCCTCCAAAATCTCCTGGAGAAATGGGGTTGATGTCCATGGGCCACATTTTCTATAGGATGTCCTCTCAATAACTTAAAAGGGTGAGTCTGGCTTCTGAACCCGGATGCCCGTCACAAATCCTCATGGGAGGGTGGCTGTGTGGGGTTTTCCTCTGTCACTTCTGTCAGAAGACAGGTAGGTCACTGAATGAGTACTCAGTGATGGAGGGCCTCGAGAATGGGTTTGGATGGGGTAGGAGCTGTATGTAGAGGCGCTGGTGTCCCAGTACCCAGTGGGGTGCCCAGGCAGGCACTTTACAGACTTAACCAGAGGCTGAGCAGCGAGGGTGAGAGATCTGAGGTAGAGGGCAGGCGGTGACAGCAGGCAATCCTGTCCTCCGGCTGCTAAATTCCTCTGTTATCCTTAGTATCTCACTGACCACAGCACTCCTAGGTGCACGACTGTTTGCCCTGCTCAGGGTGGGTTCTGGGAAACTACTGTCACTACTGACCTCTCTAAACACTGCCTGTTCCTACTTTCCACAACTCCTAGAGTCTGTCAGACTGAACTCTCTCTCTCAAGGAGAGGAGCTGATGCCCAGCCTAGCACCTATCAATGTGGCTTGGTTTAGAAACAGGGTTTTTGCAGATAATTGGAGAAATCAAGGTGGGCCCAGTCAAGAGTGACTAGTGGTGTCCTTATGAAAAGGGCAAACTTGGACACATGGAGACCATGCAAGGACTAGGAACATTCTGGAAGGTCTGAACAGACCCTACTTTACAGCCTTAGAACCAGACACAGACCTGACCCTGGGCCAGAGTTCCAGGACCCAAGATCACTGCTGGGAATCCTGCAGGGGCTGGTGCCTCATGAGGCTGTTGCATTCTGCTCCTCCTTCCCCCTCAGTGGGACCAGCATGCTCTGCTTTCCCTTTTTCTCCATCTGTAGACCCAATCTGAAGGCATTAACTGAATGCTCTCCTGTACTGGCCTCTCTCCTACTCCTGCTGAGTCTTCCCCCTCCATGACCCTGGGTGTGCAGGCACACAGGTTTTATCTGTTCATTTCTTATTTGGCAGTTTCCAAGGGTCTGGTTAGCCTCGTCCCTGGGAAGGCAGGCCACACTGCCCATCACCTTCTGCCACTCACCGCCTTCTGTTTTCTGTATACAAGCATCCTCTGTTTCCTCAAAACCGTCCGGACACACACAGACAAAGCTCCCTGGGGTATTGTAGCAGTTCTCATTTTTCTTCTTACACACCTTGTCTACTAGTGAGCATTCATCTATATCTGAAATAAAAATACTCCATTTCAATAAATGGTTGCAAACACACACAAACACACATATACACCCAAGAAATTTGCTCATTTACAATTCATTCACCAATAAAAGCAATGGGATCATGAATGACCATCAGAGAAAGAAGCAAAGGTCAGGGGAGTGCTCAGAGGAGAGCTTCCTGGTCCTTGGTGGCAAGGATACAACTGGTGGAGCAGGACATGAAGATGGGAAGCCCAGTGCCCTGGGCAGAGCCAAGACAACAAGAGATGACTCAAGTCAAGATGACTCAAGCCAAGTCCCCTGGGAGCTGATGACACGGGGGCTCAGGCCAGTGTGGCCACAACAGGTACAACACTGTCTGTGCAGGAGCAGACCCCACAGTCAGCCATCTCCCAGAGCCTCAAAGGCTCCTTGACAAGGGATATGTTCCTTCTAGAAAGTTCACCTTCTTCAGCAGACGGCTCACTGACCTGCACACTCGCCGTTCTGCTTGCTGTAGCCAGAGATACACTCTTTACAATTGGCTGGGCCTTTTCCCGTGCAGCCCACACAGGTAGAATCACATTCTAGAAACAAGGAGGAAAGGTGTTAGACAAATTCTACTTCAGTAAGATAGGACAGGACAAGCACACCATAAAACAGACCCTAGCGACATGGAGGAACTTAAACACAAAGCCACCTCAAGTCCAGGGACAGTCTGTTTCCCCAACCACGAAAGACCTCAGTAAGAAGAGCCAAGCGGAGGCTGCAAGCTCTACGGGCCTAGTGTCACATTTCACCGAGAGGACACTGCAGCCTACTAGCTTAGAGCTGCAGACACTGGGCGGCAACCCCGCCCCTGCTGCTCTGTGAACTGCATAAGACCCTAAAATATTCAGACCCTTGACTGGCAAATTTGGAAAGCAAAAAAAGAGTGTGAAATGTTTTCTAAACTGGGAATGATGACACACACCTTTAATCCCAGTGCTTAGGAAGCAGAGGCAGAGGATCTCTGAGTTTGAGGCTAGCCTGGTCTACATGGTGAGCTCCAGGATAGCCAGGGCTACATAGAGAGATCCTGTCTCCAAAAAAAGTGTGAAAAGTTTTCCCTTGAGGGAAAAGACTGCCGTGGCTAACATGAAGGACCTGAAACAGCAGCATGCTGCAAGACTACTACGATGTGTGAGACACTTGATGACAGAGACTAAGGCTTTTCTGCAGCATGTCTACTGCTGAGGTCACCGCTTCCAAGTTCCTGAGCAGACCGTACAGGGTCATCCTAGTCTCACGTGTTGAAGGAAGACAGAGAAGCCCTATGGAGGATGACAGGTCCCAACACTCTGGTCACCTTCACATGTGTACGAGCCGTTGACATTCTCACAGTACTGTGCGTCGCTGCAGGGAGGGGTCTCTGCTGCACACTCATCCACATCTGGAACAAAAAATGAGGCTGTGAGCAGAGCCCAGGTGGCAAGGCTGAGGCACCACCCACACAACTGCAATGAGCTCCTTCGCTTCCATACAAGTTCAGACCATCCCTTCCTTCCCTCCCCTCCTCAGGGCTTGAAACCAGCTTGGGGCTGAGTTCTGAATTTGCCTAAGGCCAAGCAGCTGGTGAGGGGTGAAACCGAAACTAAAGAGAGAGGAGGGCAGGTAGTGGGCACCTGGGGCCATGGAAGACCAAGCAGTGTCAGCTCCACGGTTGCCCACAGTTCAGGGTTTGCAGCATAAAAGGGGCAAGGGCACAGCAATAGCAGTGCCATGGCATGGCCACATGCCCCGGTACTGTGATGTTACCAGTTGTGGTGGGGACACCTGCTTAACCTAGATCTGAGTCCTCAAAACGAAGGCCGTAAGAGTGGCCTTCCACAGCCCTGAGAGGGGCAGAGATAAAAAGCACCATCAGGTGGGAGTCAGATCTCTCTGGGGGTGAGGGAGTCTCCCCAGTAAGGAACCTTTCCCCCTCCCACCCGGTGCCCTCCTCACCCATACAGGCACCGTCCACACGTGCCCAGCCCACTTCGCATTCCACACAGTCTTTGTTGGTTGGCCCTGAGCATGTCTTGCAGGACTCATCACAGGCTGGAAAGCAAAGGCTGTATAAGCAGGGCCCTTCAGGGAACGGGGTCCCGCCCTCTTCCACAGAGAGGAAAGCTTACTTTAGAAATGAGGCTCAGCAGGAAAATAACAAAAACTGAAAACAATAAGATGTCATTGTATGCAACATCCCTCATGAATTCATAAAATAAGAAGAATGTGAAGTCAACCAAGGGTGCTGCCTTGTGCAGACAGCAACCACAGGGCCCTGGAGGCTGGCAAGGTCTGTGCTCTGCTCAGTGAGAAGATAGGCAGAGTTGACCACATCGTGGGAAGCACCTGATCAGGTAACCTTGACAACCAGGTAAAAACAAAGGAGTTGGTGGAGCCAGTGCTCAAGAGTAGCCTCCAAGGGTCCTGGTTCCCCTGTGTGGCCACCTCTTATGGGCCCAGAAAGTCCTTATTCTCTCTGAGAAGTTATTTTATGGACTGCAGACACATCCTTGCTCTCTACCTTGCCTGGCAGGAAACTGAAGGACCTGTCCACCCTTCAGGGACAGCCATGGCTGGGAGCAAGCCTTCCATCAGAATATTCTAGGAGATCATATGGAATACGGCCCATTACTAGGTGCTGGGGCAAAAAGCCAAGGGCATTTGGTATAGGAATGACAGAAGCTGACACACATGCACTCAAGCTCCATGTCATGCCCACAAGAAGCTTTTCCTTCTGGTGTGGTTTATGGATACTTCAAAAAGGCCACACCTCTAGGCCTTCTGCAATGGTCTGGACACCTGGGGTTAGGGTGCGCTATGTTCCTAGCTATGCAGCTTCAGGAGGGACTGATCCCCACAGCCTCACCATCAACCAAGCTGGCCAGACTCGGTGCTGCGGCTCACCTGTGCAGAAGCTGTGTGTCTCGTTCCTCAACAAGCTGAAGTAGCCATCCATGCAGTCGATACACAGTGGCCCCTTGTATCCGACGTGACAGTGGCAGGACCCGTCGCCCTGTCTGCTGCCATCTCCATTGCAGTGGCCGTTTCCGCTGCAAGGCCTCTCAGACCCGCCCTGGCACACTTGGAAGACAGAAACCTTGGCTTGGAGCATGTCCCGGGGGTGGCCACGGTGTTCTCAAACAGGGAGAACCACAGCACCTCTCAACATGTTCACAGCCCAGCAGCCATTGGGATGCTTGTCAGTTTAAACCTGGCATCATTCCTGCTGGGCAAACAGCAGTCTAAAAGCTAAAGGAAGGGCTAGAGACAGACACCGACCACCTAGAACCTGCAGGATCAACACTCAGTGCCTGTGTGGGACCAACTGTGGGACAACACACTATGTGCCCAGGGAGAGAAATCCATGTTATACCCAGCACACAGTCAGGGAGACAAGCGAGAGGCATCTCAGCCATGTGCAGTGCCTGAAACTGAAACTGCTGCTATCTGACCCAGCCCGATACACATGGCTAGGCTCCAGTCTCAAGACTCACTTCATAGAAGGAGCAGAAACAGTTAAGCATGCCTATAACCTCCATCTCCTTGTCAGCAGTACCGATGACCTCCCGAGTCTGTGATCAGTACCCTAAAAACACATTAGGACCAGAGGCTCTGAGCTCTACAGTGCAAAAGGGGAACTTTCCTAAAGTTCACAGTGATGCAGGAGCCTATGGTCCAGGTTCACAACCCCAGAACGCAGGGGGACAGTTACCCATCTGAGGAAAGAGGAAGGGTCCCCAACTCTATAGAAAGATGATGAGTTTAAGTCCCCTCTGTGCTTTTAAACACAAGGGACTCAGAGAGGAGTAACAGGAAAGATGCAGACTTGGGACTTCCCAAGAAAAACGTACCCTGACAGTCTGGCCCATAGGTGCCCGGAAGACAGCATGCTTTCAGTGTGTGTACACAGAACCACTCAAATAGGTTAGGGTACTCCTTCTTCCTGAGGATTTAGAAATGGTCATTAAATCCCATGAAATGCTGGACTGAGGTCACGGCTCAGTGGCGGAGCACACACAACACCACCCCTAGGAGACTCCTGAAGCCTTGGACGGTGTCAAGCCCTGAATACACTATAGACCTTCACAAACATACTGGTGGGGAAGGTTAATCTGTAAATTAGGCATAGTAAAAGATCCATGACAATACTGAAGAGAATGTGATACACTGCAATGAGACTTAGCTCTGGAATTTTCCATGTTTTATCTTCAGGCTGAAGTAACTACCTCAGTGACTTGGGGTAGGAGGCACTGTACAAGCCCCCAAAGCTTGTGTGATGGGGGAAGCCAGAGTCAGGCATGCACAGGAACTCTTTGCAAGCTTCCTGGCTCTAAGAGCTGTGCTCTGATAAGAGACAATGGCGGTAAGTGGAGAAAATGGGACAGGGATGTTGGATTGCTACTGCTTCCCTGTCTCTCCTGGGAAGGGACTGCAAAACTACCCATCAGAAGACAGGGTCCCGGCCACTCACAGTGAATGCCACCAGGCCTCTAGCTGCTCCTCCTGCTGCTCCAAGAGTTGGTTGCACTCAAAGTCGCTGCTGTCACACAAGCCCTCCATGATCTCCAGAAGCCGGATCTCACTGAAACACAACCTGTCAGCACCCCCAAAAGCACCAGCACCAAAAAGCACCAGTCTGCTCACTTTAAACATGTCCCACCTAGAGACTACTTCAGTGAAGAGGGGAACATCCCTAACTAACGGGCAGGGTGTCCAGAGGAACCAGGGAGAGCAGGCGCCTTTGCACCACAGCATAGGAAGGAAAACTTATTCCATTACCCAAGGAAGCCAGAAGCCCTTAGGAGGGCTGAGGGTTCCAGTCCAATCCGCGCAGTTCTTGGGCACCCACCTGGATTCGTACTTGGACAGCGTCTTCTCCTCCCACGCCGTGTTGCCGCCGCCGAAGTTCTTCCTGGCCGTGTTGGCCATCCCCTGTGGAGGAGAGGGCACCGGCTCAGTGGTCCGCTGTGAACCCCGCTAGTCCCCCGCCCTGAGCCGCTGTCCCGGGCCAGCCTCCCGCTTACCTGGTTGAACTTGTCCACCAGCGTCCGGCACTTCTGGCACAGTGTCGTCTTCCGGGAGGTCATAGCCGCAGGCGGCGGCAACAGCAGCAGCAGCAGCCCGAATGCGGCAGCGGGCGGCAGGTGCATGGCCGGGGGGAGGCTGCCGGGAGACCGGCGAAGAACTGGGGAGTCTCGGCCTCCGCCCACCGGCCCGCGCGCCGGCCGTTCCCCGGGCTACTTCACTGCGTCGCCGAAGCCACGCCCAGCTCTCAGCCGGCGCGCTGCCATTGGCCGGAAGAATCTGCCCTGTCTGATGTGGACCAATTCGGGCTCGCCACGAGCAGCGACCAATGAGAAGGCCCCGGGTCAGCGTCCCGCGAGAGAGGGGCGGGACCGCAGCCTTTTATTCTGACCTCTGGCCCCGCCCCCCTACTCGCGGCCTGCGGTGGCCATCTTTACTCAGGGTCGCGAGCCCTCTCCCCGGTCGCCTATCTGCGCTGTGGTGGCCATGTTAAGTTCGGGCAAAGACTTCGCTTCTGAGTCGCGTTTCCGCCTCCCGCTTCCTGCTGAGGGCGGTCTGCTGAGGTCCGAGGGGTCAGGACGAGAGAGAGTTGAAGAGTCCAGAGCTCGCCGTTGGGGATTGAGGTACTCGGGAGGTGGCGAGGCTGGGGCTCTTCCGAGAGGGCTGCCTTAGCGCGCGTGACGGCCTTTGAGTTCCCCATCCTGGGGACTGAACAATTCACCTAGGTATCGGACCTCTGTCACATGGGGGCTGGACGTCTCACCTGAGGCCTGGACCTTTCGTCTGTCCCCCACCCTTCCCACCTGGCAGCCGACCTGTCACCTGTAAACTGAGCTCTGCTCTAGGGGACCGGCTCAGTGTGTTTGGGGGCCTCAGGCATTGGGCACACAGTGACCTACCGCATTTTAAATGGCTTGAATGAGAAGTGATACGCAATTGTCCGGATTTTAGAGAGCACCTGTTTGTGCAGCTCGTACAGTTTCACCTGGTCTTGGGTTGACAAGTAGGCCTCGTTTGCACCAGATCGTTGATGTTTCCAGCTTAAAGCCACAATTTGAGCGAGTGATTCCGACCATTTCCGTGGAAGCCTTGGAATCCCCATTGACAGGGACAACAGGATCTTTGAAGGGTACTACCTAATCTGAGGTGCCCTCCTTCTCCAAGTCACACTTGCTAACAGTATGGCCCTTTTGAACCTGGCCGCTCGAAGGCGGTTAGCCATCTGGCTGCCCAGCAGCTCCCCCATTCCCGTGGTAGGTGGTTTCTTTGTACTGGTGACTACCTTGACGTTGATTTTTGCTCCTGGTTGAACATTCTGACTCACCCTGAGCTTCTGTTGTCTTTGAAAATAGCAGCTGTTGGTCTTCAGCAGAAAGCATCCCTCTCTGGCTGGGAGGAAGTGTCCTGGCTGGGAGGAAGGAGGATCAGGTGAGTTTGAAGGATAATTTCAGCCTAAATCTTGGATTTCCTTTAAAGGTGTGAGGAGCAAATGGTTGGGACAGCTAAGTCAGAGTCCCTCAGGCAGCACATCCCACCCTGCTGCTGTCTCAGTGGCGTGGGTCCCACCCTCTTCTTTTTTTGTGACTGGGTCTCACATAGCTAAGGCTGACCTGGAACTCTGTATAACCAAGGATGACCTTGAACTTCTGATCTTCTTGCCTCTACCTCCTACCTCCTGGGTGCTTGGGATTCACACATCTATCAACACACATAGGTTTCACGAGGTCCTGGGATTGAACCCAGGGTTTTGCACTCTTACCAAGTTGCCCAGGTTGGCCTTGAACTCTTGTTCCTCCTGTGTCAGCCTCTCGACTGCTAGGATTATGGCTGTGCATCGCCATGCCCTTGTCTGTTTTTGTGCTAGGTTGAGAATATTATGTGCACATTGTTCCATAACCTGACATTTTTCTTTTCTTTTCTTTTCTTTTCTTTTCTTTTTTTTTTTTTTTTTGGATTTTCGAGACAGGGTTTCTCCGTAGCTTTTGGTTCCTGTTCTGAAACTAGCTCTTGTAGACCAGGCTGTGACATTTTTCTTTTAATCAAAAATCATACTTTTCCAATTCAGTACACTTTATTGTGTCTAACACAAGTCGGGTGGGGTTTTGGCCAGACTCACTGTAGCCTCGCAGCCAAATCTGGGACAAGCAAATGCAAGCTGGGCATTATTTACAGTCCACTAAAGTCCTCATGGCATGCCTTCATGCAGGGCTGATGAATGACTTTGGGGCATTTTCTTGGTTCATGTTGTGAGTCAGCCTAGTCACTGTGGGCTGTGCCATCACTGGACTGGTGGTCCTGGGTGCTATAGGAAGGCAGGCTGAGCAGGCCATGAGGAGCAAGCCAGTAAACAGCACTTCTGCCTCCAGGTTCCTCTTGCCTTTGATTTCCTTGGATGATGGACTGTAAGCTGTAAGATGAAATAAACCATTTTCTCCCCAAACTGCTCTTGGTCGTGCTGTGTTGTCACAGCAATATAAACCCTAACTAAGACAATAGGAATTATGACAATCGTTGTATTTCAAAGGGTTGGAGTTGGAGAGATGGCTCTGTGGTTAGGAGTTCTGACTGTTCTTTCAGAGGACCAGGATTCAGTTCCCAGCATGCACATAGTTCCTCGCAACTTTCTGTAATTCCAGTTCCAGGGGATCAGATGCCCAGGCATACATATAGGCAAAACACTGTACACATAAAAAATAATTTTCAAAAAAAAGAACTGATAGAATGAAGTATATGTAAATATGCAAACATGTGTATGTATATAGGAGATTTATTTATTAGAATGGCTTACAGACTGTGGGCTAGGTAGTTCAACAATGGCTGTTTCCCAGCAAAAGGTCCAAGAGGCTGGAGGCTTCAGATGCTCTTCGGTGTACGCTGAAATCCTAAAGAGGCTCTAATGCCAATGAAGGAATGAAATTGCCAGCAAAAGTGAAAAGAACAATGAGGCAAAGAGAGGAAGCTTGCTTCTTCCATGTTCTTTATGTAGGCTGCCAGCGGCAGGGGTGGCCCAGATTGCAGGTGGAGCTTCCTGCCTCAAAGGATTTACTTAAGAAAAAAATCCCTCAGCCGGGCGGTGGTGGCGCACGCCTTTAATCCCAGCACTTGGGAGGCAGAGGCAGGCGGATCTTTGTGAGTTCGAGACCAGCCTGGTCTACAAGAGCTAGTTCCAGGACAGGCTCCAAAACCACAGAGAAACCCTGTCTCGAAAAACCAAAAAAAAAAAAAAAGAAAGAAAGAAAAAAATCCCTCACAAGTGTACCCAACTGCTTGGGCTTTAGTTAAGTTCAGATGTAGTCAAGGACAGCTGTGATTCCTCTCCCCCAACACGTTACCAATGTGACCTCAAGCAGAGTATGACATTGAGGAGCCGTGTTTCTGTTCTCTCTGAATGTATAGGGTAACACTGTTAATGATGGGCACTTCTTGTCTTTGGTTCTGTGAAGGTCCATGAAGTTTAAAGCACTACATGACTGGCAAGAAATCATCAGTCAAGCCAGAGGGTTTTTGGCGCACACCTTTAATTCCAGCACTCAGGATGCAGAGGCAGGCCGATCTCTGTGAGTTCAAGGGCAACAGAGCCAGTTCCAGGACAGCCAAAGCTACACAAAGGGACCCTGTCTCGAAGAACCAAAAGAAAAAGAAAAAAACCAAATCATCAGGCAGGCAGCCCCTGCCGTTTCTGGGCCTGCTGGTCACTGCAGCTGCTATCCACCTTGTTGCCTGTCCCTATACCAAGGTGGAGGAAAGCTTTAACCTACAGGCTACACATGATCTGCTGTACCACCAGCTGGATCTAGACAAGGTGAGGCTGCTGCTTGGAGCTGGGACTTGCTTTCCCTCCCCAGCCGCTGTGCTGACCGCCCATTCTCCTTGCAGTATGACCACCACGAGTTTCCTGGAGTTGTTCCCAGGACGTTCCTTGGGCCACTGTTGATTGCAGTGTTCTCCAGTCCTGTGGTTTATGTGCTTTCGCTGTTGGAAGTATCCAGGTTTTACTCTCAGTTGACAGGTAAGAACCTGGCATGGGTGAGACATGTAACAGTATCACATGATCACTGTGGGGTGGTGGAGTAGGGTGGGAGTTGGCAGGACTCACTGTAGCCTTGCCACCAAACTTGGGACAAGCAAGTAGGAGCTGTACCTTAGACTCCACTGACGTCCTCATGACATCGCATGGGATGCAGGGCTAGTGAAGAAGGTGGTGACAGCTTCCCCTGCTCCTGTTCCAGCTGGAGGACCTCAGCAGTAACTCCCAGAGCCTTAGTTGCTGCAGTCTGCATACTCCACAGATTGGAATGAGCAGACAGCCCTCGAGGTCAGAGGTCATCGTACTGGTCTGCATACAGAGCCCCTGGTCCCTTCTCTGTGCCCATGAGTACTTTGTAAAGTTTTCATTGATGCAGAAGATTTCTTCTTATTAGTACAATAATACAATAAATATAATACAGTATTTTAGCACAGTTTATGATATAGCAAAAGACCAGAACATTTAAGTTTTTTGTTTGTTTCTTCAGATACTTGTTTTGGGGTATTGAGAACATTGTGATTCCTCTTTATTTTTATATATGCTTGTTTGAAGCCAGGGTCTCACTATGTAGCGCAGGATGGCCTAGGACTCACAGTCCTCCTACCTCGTCTTCTGAAAGCTGGTTTGGCAGGTGTGTGCCATCACACCTGACTTCTCTAGCTGTCTTAAAGTGAGTCTCCATTGGTGACAGACACACTGCCACGTTGGCGATCAGAGCTCACCCCACTTCTAAAAATGTTGGGACCCATTCTTTTGGTTTTGTTGTTGTTGTTTGTTTTAATGTGGCTGAGTGTTTTTGCTACACATACATATGTGCACCATGGATGTGTCTCTTGCCTGTGGTAGTCAGAAGAAGAGAGCAGATCCCCTGGAACCGGAGTTACAGATGGTTGTGAGCCACCGTGTGGGTAGTGGGAATTGAACTTGGGTCCTCTATAGTTACTCTTTAAGTGCTCTTAACTGCTGAGAAACCTGTCCAGCACCCCTTACTCATCTGTATTTTTGTTTTCTTTTTTAAGACATTTTCTCACTATGTAACTTTGGCTGTTTGGATGTCCTGGAGTACACTCCATAGACCAGGCTGGCCTTGAACTCAGAGATCTGCCTGCTTCTGCCTCCTGCATCCTGGGGATCAAAGATGTTTGCCACCACACCAAGCCATCTCTCATACCCACCCACCCACCTTCACCCCTGAGCTGAAGACTGAACCCAGGGCCTTTGCGCTCACTGGGCAAGCACTCTACTACTGAGCTAAATCCCTGACTCAATATTTTTTTAAAAAATATATACTAGGTTAAGAAAGTTATATGCACATTGTTCTATAACCTGACGTCTAAGTTGGAAAAGTATGATTTAGCCAAAAATCATACTTTTCCAATTTAGAATATTTTATTGTGTCTAACAAAGCTGGCCATAGTCAGATTTTAGCTTGTCTAGCCTATGTGGAATTGTTATTTTTTAAAATTTTATGTACATTCATGTTTTTGCCTGCATGTATTTCTGTGTAAAGGTGTTAGATCCCCTGAAACTGGAGTTACAGACAGGTATGAGCTGCCATGTGGGTGCTAAGACTTGAACCTGGGTCCTCTGAAAGAGCAATCACTGCTCTTAACAGCTGAGCCATCTCTCTAACCCCCATGGGAAGTTTTAAAAGCTGAATTCTTGAGGGAAACTCAGCCCACTCCTCAGAAAGGTTAATTAGGTCAGGGAGACCTGTCACTGCCCAGGACAGCCTGTAGGCCGCAGCTCCTAGGTAGGTGTGAAGGAGCCTCAAATGGGGCAGGGCCAAGCCTCAGCCCCCGAAGGAAATCTGTGGTGGTTTTGTTTTGGGGAGCTGGGTATGCCAACATCTTTAGCACACTGACATTTTGTTCTCATCTGCTATAAGCATGGGATTTCTGATGATGCTAGCTCCTTTAAGTGGCCCAAGCAAGTCCCCTCAGGGATATGATAGCCATCCTAGAATAGAGGTTGTATGATCAAGTGTCCTTTTCCAGGCAGAAGTTTGGGAAGAAGGGAACCTTAGGATTCAGGTGACAGATTGAGCAGATGGGACCTTAAAGGAAGGAAAAGAGCTTTGTCTGGACATCATAAACAGAAGTGCAGTGCAGGCTCCTGGTAGCATCAGTACAGCACCTGGACCTAGATTCTCATGGACTCGGGTCCCAAAGTGAGACATCTGTGCTTTGAATCCAGTATCCAGTAATACACAAGAAGAGGGAAGCCCAGTGCTGCGCAGGTCCCACTCTGAATGTCTGGGTTAGCTTCTAAAAGTTTGCAGCTCCCATTCTGAGGTTGATCCCACGGCTAACGGTTTCTTGGGCTATCGCTTTAGGCCTTGGCACCCACTGGCCAGTAGCTAATAAGGCTTGTCTACTCTGAGGATATGTGGACTGGCCCTGCCCAGGGTACCTATCTCACCTGTCTTCAAAAGATCACTAGTTCCAGGGATAGTTTCCATTCATTCTCCTGCCCCTGAAGCTGGTGTTCCCACCACAGCATGATCTGGATGCTTCACAGGGTTGGGTTTGAGTCGAACCTTAATCAGCACTGTCCCCCACCTCCACCCAGTCTAGAGGTCCCTGGTTACCCTGCCCTTCCAACACTGCTCTCTAGCTTTGCCCAGCATTCCGCAAACACTCAGCCAGGCCTGTGGGACTGCAAGGAGAGAAGAAGCTTGGATGGTGTGGGTCTCGATGTAAACACAGGCCCTAGGTCTCTAATGGCCACTTTTGGTACCAAATGTGCACTCCCAGGTGGTCCCCTGCATATTGACACTGACCAGCTCTGCAAGTCACACTCAAAGAGCCCCTGGCTTCATCATCCGTGTATGCTCTTGAGTCACTCACGACATGATTTTGTTGCTCATCTTATTTAGTCAGAGGAGTCCTTGGACTTGGAGTGATTTTTGGACTCTGGACGTTACAAAAAGAAGTGAGACGACAGTTCGGGGCCACAGTGGCTGCCATGTTCTGCTGGATATCAGCCACACAGTTTCACCTCATGTTCTACTGTACGAGGACCCTTCCCAACGTGCTGGCCCTGGCTGTGGGTATGTAGCTTCAGAGTATACCTTCTGGTCCCTCACTCAGCTAAGCACACACACATCAGCCCATCGCAGTGCCCCCACCCCATTGGCTCCTCATAAACTGCTCAGGGTCTCCTGTTATGGAAGCAGGAGTCTCAGTATTCACGGTTGGCACTTTGTAGAAAACGCTACCCTGGAGTACCTGTGTGCCGTCCCAGCAGGCGAGTATGTGTCTTTGGAGTTTGTCTGTAGCCAGGGCTAGCCTTAAACCCTACAGTGCTGAGCAGTCACAGCTTCTAGAGTAATTTTTTTTAAAGATTTATTTTTATTTTGTGTACATGAGTGTTCTGTATGTATTTAAACATATCATGTGTATTCAGTGCCTGCAGAGGGCAGAAGAGGGCATCAGGTCCTCTGGAACAGGAGTTACAGATAGTTGTCAACTGTCCTGCGCCACTACCACCAGCCAAGCAGCCAGTCTTTTAATGACTGAGCCACCACTCCAGCCCCCACAGAGTGATTTGTGTGTTGTGTGTCTTTTATAATAAGAAAGCGAGCCTGGGGGTGCACGCCTTTAATCCCAGCACTCTAGAGGTAGAGGCAGGCTCTCTGTGAGTTTAAGGCCAGCCTGGTCTGCAGAACAAGTTCCATGGCAGCAGGATTGTTACACAGAGAAACCTTGTCTCAACAGAAACAAACAAAACAAGAAAGGAAGAAAGTGAGTCCCCCTTATTGTGTGTGTTTTGTTTTGCAGTTCTTCCAGCCCTCACAGCCTGGCTGCAGCATCAGTGGGCCCTCTTTATCTGGCTCTCAGCCTTCGCCATCATTACCTTCAGGGCTGAGCTGTGCATGCTGCTGGGCCTTATGCTGTTGCTGACCTTATACCAAAGAAGACTGTCTGTAGCCAGATTGCTCCAGCATGCTGTCCCAGCAGGGATTCTCTGTCTAGGCAAGTCAACATCTCGGGTTTGTCTGTGTGTATTTCAGTTTGGGTATTTTGAGACAGAGTCCTGCTGTCTAAGTTACTGTTCAATTGCTGTGAAGACACACCAGAACTAAGGCAGCTTATGAAAAAAGCTTTTTAACTGGAGGCTTGCTTACAGTTTCAGAAGGTTAGTCCATGGTCACCATGGCAGGAAGCATGGCAGCAGGCAGGCACTGGAGCAGTAGCTGAAAGCTTACATCCTGATCTACAGGCAGCAGGCAGAAACAGAAAGAAAAATTGAGATTGGGTCTGGTGTGGGCTCATTTGAAACCACAAACCCCAGCCCTAGTGACACACCTCCTCCAATATGGCCACACCTAATCATTCTTAAACTCCCACCAACTAGGAACCAAACATTCAAATTTATTGGCCTATGTGGGGCATTCTCTTTCAAACCACCACACTCACTGTGTAGCCCAGGTTGGCCTCGAATTCAAGTTTCTCCTGTGTTTGCCTTCATTGTGCTAAAATTACAAGTGTGGCAGTTTGAAACAGTGTGTGCATGTGCGTATAGCATCCAGAGCTCAACCTCTATCGTTCCTCACTGAGTTAGCCACCTTGGTTTGTTTTTTTTTTTTCCTAGTTTTTTGGGAAATATTTATTTCTATTTTATGTGTATGGGTACTTTGCCTCTATATATGTTTGTGTACTGCATGTGTGCCTGGTGCCCATGGAGGCCATAGAGAGCATCAAATTCTCAGGAATTGGAGTTACGGACAGTTGTTAGCCACTGTGTGTGTGTGTGTACTAATAAGGTGTCTTGCCAATCTCATACTTGGCTATATATATATGAGACAGGAGTGTGTGTGTATGTGTACACACACACAAGGCAGGGTCTCCTTCGTAGTCCTGGCTGTCCTGGAACTCACTCTGTAGACAGAGTTGTCCTTGAACTCAGAGATCCACCAGCCTCTACCTCCTGAGTACTGGGATTAGAGGCATGCACCACTACATGCAATCCATTCCTAGTTTTTTATGCGAGCTCTGGGATGAAATACAGGCCTTCCTGCTTGTAAGAACAGCTCCTTACTAAGCTGTTGTCTCAACCCTTCAAATTTGTTTTTTGCTTTTTTTTTTGTATTTTATTACACTTAACCTTTTTTAGTGAGTCTGTCTGTCTGTCTGTCTGTCTGTGTGCATGTGCATGGCCACACATGAGCCACACAGTGCACATTTGGAGGTCAGAGCGCAACTTGTGGCAATTAGGTCCCAGGGATTGAACTCAGATCATTAGGCTTGGCAGCAAGTTCCTTTACCCACGGCCCAAAAAAGACTTTTTTTTTTAAAGATTTATTTATTTATTATGTATACAACATTCTGCCTCGATGTATGCCCGCATGCCAGAGGAGGGCGCCAGATCTCAGTACAAATGGTTGTGAGCCACCATGTGGTTGCTGGGAATTGAACTCAAGACCTCTGGAAGAGCAGCCAGTGTGCTCTTAACCTCTGAGCCATCTCTCCAGCCCCCAAAAAAGACTTTTTACTCTTTATTTACTTTCAGCTATGTTTATACACATGTATCCTGGTGTGGTAACAATGGGTGTGTGATTGTAGGCACCTGTAGAATCCAGAAGACTATGTTGTATTTCCTAGAACTGAAGTAACAGGCAGTTGTGAGCCTTCGTTTGTGGGTTCTGGGAACTGAACTTGGGCCCTCTGAAAATCTGTACTCTTAACTACTGAGTCCTCTCTCCAGCCCGAACATTTTTTCTGTTTTGTTTTTTTAAAAATGGAAATAGATGATCCAAACTTTGGCATCAGTAGAACCTCCAGTTCTGTCTCTAATGGTGGTTTCTATCTGGAAACCTGCATCCACCCACTGTTCTTAAAGCTGCTTGTCCAGGCAAGAGGAGGGCAGTATGCCCTGTGCTAGGGATGATACTTGATGGGAAATGGTGTCACACACCACTAGCTCCATTTATGGGAAGCTTCTGGCAGTTTCTGTGACCATGCAGCCACTTTGTGGGGTTAGTTAAGCCCAGTGCACATGTTCCTTACTGAGACTCTTTTGTTGTTATTAGGACTGACGGTTGCTGTGGACTCCTATTTCTGGAGATACCTTGTATGGCCAGAAGGAAAGGTGCTTTGGTACAACACTGTCCTGAACAAAAGTTCCAACTGGGGCGTATCCTTTCAGCATTCGAGTAGGAGTGCACAGGCTAGTCAGCTCCATGACCCTGGCCTCTGTCTCCTGTCTCCCTGTCAGGCAGCTGGTCCGGTACAGGTAAGGTAGCTGTCTAAGTGTCAGGGTAGAAGCTTCTGTTGCTCACACCTGGGACTCACTTGCCCTGGTTGGCACTGAGGGCTGTAATGCCTTCTGCATATCTTAATGTGTCAAAATCTCCTAAGCATCGCCTAGTCTTAGGGAGCATTGCCATGGTTCATTGTATAGTCTGCCTTTGACAACGTTTATCACCAGGTACTTCAGATAGACTCATGGTTAGAAAGGACAGCGTAGCTATGACTTAACAACATGCCATCTCATCTCTTAATGCTGTGAAAACAAAGGAACTTATTCCTCTAGCTGAGAATGCTGTGCCGAGATCATCTATCCCTATAGCTCCTGAGCAGGTCTCTGCTGTGTCTTTTGGCATAACTGTCTTTGGGGCCACTTCAGCCTTGATGCTGTTACCATCTTCGTTCATTTAAGTGGACAGTGACTGAATCTCTGACAATATCTGTGCTTCCTTAACCTGACCTCAAGACCTCCCCACTCCTGTGGTATTTCTACTCTGCCCTGCCCCGAGGCCTGGGCTGCAGCCTTCTCTTCATACCCTTGGGGGCAGTGGACAAGAGGACCCATGCACTGGCCCTGCCAAGCCTGGGATTCGTGGCTTTGTACTCTCTCCTCCCGCATAAGGAACTGCGGTTCATCATCTATACCTTCCCTGCACTCAACATCATGGCTGCCAGAGGATGCACCTATGTGTGAGGGTTTCATCCTTGAGATTCTTGTCTATCTCACTTTTACTGTATTTTCTGGGGGTGCTGGGGATTACGCAGCTGATAAGGTTTTGTGTTTGGTTTGGTTTGATTTGGTTTGGTTTGGTTTTTTGAGACAGGGGTTCTCTATGTAGCTTATGGAGCCAGTCCTGGAACTAGCTCTATGGACCAGGCTGGCCTCGAACTCACAGAGATTCACCTGCCTCTGCCTCCCAAGTGCTGGGATTAAAGGTGTGCGCCACCACCACCTGGCTGCTGATAGGTATTTTTAACACTGCATTAGAAATAGGTTTGCTGTGCTGGGTGTGATAGCACAGCCTTTGATCCCAAAAGCAGGGGTAGATGGGTCTCTGAGTTCAAGGCTAGTGTGCTCTATTTCGTGAGACCTTGTCTCAAAAAAGGAAAAAAAAGGACTAAGTTTGCTGGTTTAACATTCAAATCACAATGTACCTCTTGCTTTTTTTATCTTTGTGTGCTTTCTGCCTTGGGTCAGCTCAAAATTCCATGAAAGGTATAGACCATGGCTATGGCTGGGGTCACAGGTAAAGGTGGATGTTTTTTTGTTTTTTTTTTTTTTGTTGGTGGTGGTGGTGGTTTTTTTCTTTATTTTCGAGACAGGGTTTCTCTGTAGCTTTTGGTTCCTGTCCTGGAACTAGCTCTTGTAGACCAGGCTGGCCTCGAACTCACAGAGATCCGCCTGCCTCTGCCTCCCGAGTGCTGGGATTAAAGGCGTGCGCCACCACCGCCTGGCTAAGGTGGATGTTAATTAGTGTGCAAGAACAGGTTTGTGGATGACAAGTTCTCCTCCTCCATTTTGTTTATTTGTTTTTCAAAACAGGGTTTCCTTGTAGAACATCCCTGACTGTCCTGGAACTTGCTTTATTACCAGGCTGGCCTTGAACTCACAGAGATCCATCCACCTGCCTCTGCCTCCCATATGCTGGGATTAAAGGCATGTGCCACCTCCACCTGACCTCTCTCTCTCTCAACCCTGTCATAGTTTACTCAGGTGCCTTAGTTGGAATAGAGTTGGTGAAATTGTACTGAAAAATCTGTATTTGAGGCCAACAGTTTAAAAATTTGGTAGACTATTTCTTAAATGTCCAGAGAGCAAACATTCTCCTCTCTGTCACAGTCTTTGTCATAGTCTGTCACAGCTGTTCATGGCCATTGTTTAAAGTCAGCTTCAGATGGCTGACAGTGAAAATGAAGGCAGTGGTCATGTCCCATCAACTGAGATAGAACAGAAGACAACCCAGAGTTTATTTGGGGGTTACCTAAGCTGCAGCTTAGAAACCAGGTTCAAGCTGAAGTGGGCTATGATCTTACAGACCTAATTGAGTCTTAAACGCAAAACTTCAGGGAAGGTGGGGGTGGCATTCGTTGCCTACAGAAATCTAATGGAGCAGGTGTAGTGACTCACACCTATAAACCCAGTACTTGGGAACACCAACTTGAGCTATCCCAAGGTACATAATGAGTTTCAGATCATCCTGAGCTATAGGATGAGCCTTTCTCAAAAATTAAAATCAGGGCCTGGAGAGATGGCTCAGAGGTTAAGAGCATTGCTTGCTCTTCCAAAGGTCCTGAGTTCAATTCCTAGCAACCACATGGTGGCTCACAACCATCTGTAATGGGGTCTGGTGTCCTCTTCTGGCCTGCAAGCATACACACAGACAGAATGTTGTATACATAATAAATAAATAAAATATTAAAAAAAATTTATATCAGGAAAAGGGCTGGGATGAAGCTCAGTTTGTAGAGTACCTGTTCAGCATGCTCAATGCTCTTGATTCAACCTCAGCACCACATAAATTGGGTGCAGTTGTACATGCCTATAACTGTTCAGGAGGTGGAGGTTCAAGGTTATCTTTGGCTATATAGCCATTTCAAAACCAACCTGAACTATACAAGGCCCTAAACAAACAAATAAATAAACAAATTTAAAATGTCTAGATCAGTGCAGGTTAGTAGCAAACTGACTTAGACAGGATGACTTAGAGAATGGATGTAAATCTATTCCCAGAAATTGACCAAGAAGACCAAAGATAAAGACATCTTGGAGCTGGGTATGTTAGTGCACACCTATAAGCCTAGTGTCAGGAAGGGAGATGCACCATAGGTAAGAATGCTTGCTATACAAGCGTGAGGGTCTGCATCTGGGTCCCCAGCACCTCTGTAAAAAGCTAGATGTAACAATCCAGTGCTGTGGTAGCTGTGATGGGGGACAGAGACAGGATGATTGCTATGACTGAGCTTAATTGAAAAACTGGCAGATTCCATGTTCAATGAGAGGCATTATCTCAAAGGAATGAGATGGAGAGTGATAGAGGGCAGTTCCTGATGTTCTCCTCTGACTTCTGCATGCACACACCTGAATGTGTGCATTTGTGCATAGAGGTGCACACACAGACCACACTCATGTCTCCATAGAATATGGTGACCCCTCCTTTCAATCAAAGATAGTCTTAGGAAAGAAGACAGGGTGAACCAATCCCAGGACCTGGTACAGGATTGGGCTATTGGTCTGGAGATTCCAAGCACACTGAAGAAGATACCCCAGGACTGGGCACCTTGTTGAAGTCTGCCTCCCTGTCCTCAGACTGGCATTTTGGAGGCCTTGATTTGCTTTGTGTGGTTTGTGAGCTGGACTTCCGCCCTAAACTGAGGAGTCTTTTTAAATGCCTTTAAAAAAATATAGTATAAACCTGAATTGGCATCTTGAGTGGAAATTTGAAGTTTTTATTACTTATATTATTAATACACCCCCCAAGTGTACATTTTGGGGGTACACATGCTATGGCATGAATGTGGAAGTCAGAGGAGCCAGTGGAGCCAGTTCTCTCTTTACACCTGTATGTGGGTTTGGGGATTGTACTCAAGTTACCAGGCGTACATGACAAGTGATTTTACCCACTGAGCTATCTCATCGGCCCCTTTTGTTTGAGATAGTTCTACAATGTGACTCAGGCTGACTTCAAATTTGCCATCATTATTCATCAGCCTTCCCAGTGCTGGGATTCCAGGTCTGTACCACTGTGCACAACTGCAGAGTTCTTCAGATGGTATTTTAGTCACTTTGGTTGCTTGAGTATTTTAGGGCATGCTTAGCTTAAGCTCAGGAGTTACAACCGTCTGTCTTTCCCCATGACAATAAAAGAGACTAAGCACATTAAAAAGAACAGGTGAAGCCGGGTGGTGGTGGTGGCGCACGCCTTTAATCCCAGCACTTGGGAGGCAGAGGCAGGCTGATCTCTGTGAGTTCGAGACCAGCCTGGTCTACAAGAGCTAGTTCCAGGACAGGCTCCAAAACCACAGAGAAACCCTGTCTCGAAAAAGCAAAAAAAAAAAAAAAAAAAGAACAGATGAGGGAGCACTGACATGAGCTTTAGTTTAAACAGAATTAGGTAGGGGCAAGAGGTATGCATAATTAAGAAGTCTTGGTCAGTGTGGTCTAGTTGATGATTATCTCAGTTCTGGTTCTACAAGGAGGTGAGAAGACAGTCCAGTTACCCTGAGATGACCATTCCTGCTGGGGGTGATCTCATCATGAGGTGATCTGTCTGTGGGGTTTAGGACAACTAGAGACTTAAGGTGCCTTCTGTGAATTTGGAGCAGGCCATTGTCAAAGTAGACAGTAAGATATCTCAGTTACTCTGTGCCTTCAACCTGAAGGAACATGAAATGGGATCGCTGTCATCAGCTTATAGACAAGACTCCTTGATATGTGACATATCTAGACTCAGAACTAAACCAGTGAGGGACCCAGAGTCTCAAGACAGGAGACATGCAGAAAGAACCCGGGAATGCCAGGCTTTTATCTGCTTTTAGTTACCATGTGGTCCCAGGTGAGGAGCTGGTGCTTTTTAGCAAAAGCAGTTTCAGAGCCCTTTTATTCTTTGGCTGATTACCCAGATATATCTTTGAGTAGCTTCCCTGCTTGTAATGACTTGGTGAAGTTGGAGTGGCTGATACTCTAGGACCACTTTTCCTAGGTGTGATTGGATATGCTGGTGTTCTTGCCACCATATGCTTTTCATTGAATATCTTTCTTTTCACAGCCTGAATAACTATAAAAAGTCTTGGCTGTACAAGATGGGAGCTCTGTTTGTGATAGGACACATCATGGTAAATGTGGCATATTCAGCCACATCCCTCTATGTATCCCATTTCAACTATCCTGGTGGTGTTGCGATGCAGCGGCTACATGAATTGGTGCCACCCCAGACAGGTTGGTATAGAGTGCTCCCTGGAGACCAGGCTGGCCCTGAGTAAGGTACCATGTTGACTTCTAACTGAGATCTGGTTTTCTAGATGTCCATCTGCACATTGATGTGGCTGCTGCCCAGACAGGTGTGTCACGGTTTCTGCAGGTCAACGATGACTGGAGGTTTGTTTCTAAAGCATTATGCTACAGGTCGAGGCCACCTAGAAGTCACCTCAGTGGCACCTAGGTGGTAGGGAGAGGTGGTGTGAGACAGGCGAAGATGAGTGCAGTGGAGACAGGTGGCTTTTCTCTCCCAGGTATGACAAGAGGGAGGACGTGCACCCTGGAGCAAAGCGCATGCTGGACTATACACACATCCTCATGGAGGCAGCACCCGGGCACCTGGCCCTCTACAGGGATACACACCGTGTCCTGGCCAGTATTGAGGGCACTACAGGTGTGAGTCTGACTCTGACGAAACTGCCACCCTTTGATGTCAACCTACAGACAAAACTGGTGCTTCTGCAGCGGCTGCGTAGGCCGGCCTGAGAGGATGGTCATTCACCATGAGCCTCAAGTGGATCCTTCTGACTCGGTGCAGATAGTTCAGGAAAACAAAGAAAAGGACCAAGGACTTCCAGCCTGCCCCTGGTGTTGACTTGTCGCAGGCATGGCCCTGCCATAGCCACACCTAGGGCACAGGGCTAAGAGAATGTGGAGCCCAGGACCTATCACCAGATGTGATAATGGCTGGCTCAGACCTGTCTGCCATGGTTAGGTGGCCCACAGGATCATATATATTAAAATTGGGAACCATTCATAACCAATGGGACAGTGAGCCAAGCTAGAGCACCCTGCCGCCCTAGCTTGCAGTGACCCTCAGTGTGTATTTCCTGCCCCGGAACCACACTTGTTGCCATGGCCTCAGGAGACCATAATATAAACCTGGAGCTTCAGCACAGGGCAGCCCCACCACCCTTTATTGCAGCTGTTGATTCTTAGGACATAAACATGTTTATAAAAGAACAGAAATAAAAATTATGGTTTCTTATAGTGTCTTGCTCTGTCGTTGCTTCCAGGGACAGACAGTCTCTGCCTTGGTTTCACAGCAGGGGTCACTGGCCCTGTCACATTGTACTGAACATTCATTTATGAAGTGTGACAGTGCCAGTCATACAGGTAACAGATGATGTGTGCACATCATGCATCCAATATGCAGGCAGAAACCACACATACACAGTCTGCATAGCACAGATCTGTACAGGACACTACACAGCTATGAAGACTTGTGCCTGTGTGCATGCGCACTGTTTTCAGATGTGTACAGCCGGTGCATGTGTGTCAAGGCTAGGGAACAATCTTGGCTTTTGTTCCTCAGGCACTATCTACCATTTTTCTGATTTCTGGCAAGTGAGCCCCAGGGACCCACATCTCTTGCTTCCCAAGTACTGGAATTACAAGTATATACCACATGCATGCCTGGATTCCCCCACCCCAATTAGTTCTATGGGTTGAACTCAGGTCACCATGCTTGCAAGGCAAGCAGTTTACCAATTGAGCTATCCCTCGGCCGTTTCTAAGTCTCTGAGAGCTGGTGGTTTGAAGTATATAACCTTTGGTCTATCTCAGCTTAGAGGTGCAGACTTCTCTGCACGACCATGACACACAGCACAGATGTGTCCTGATGCCGTCTTTTGTGTGACTGACCCCCAATCAGCATTGTGAACACTCTCAGCCATTATTCCCCTGTTCCTTACCTATACGTACCCACATCCATGTATTTATTTTCTCTGTACTCTGGATTACTTAACTGCAATGGTCTGTAAGTCATTCCTAGTTCTGGTGTTTATATGGTGTGAGATGTGCCAATGAGAGCCCCATCACTTGGTGCTTACCTTGTGACATGGCACTATGAATGTTTCTGTTGTACAGCACTCCGAAGTTTGTGTCCTCCTGGGCTGCCCCTTTGAATGTTTCTGGTGTACAGTACTCCGAAGTGTGTGTCCTCCTGGGCTGTAGGACTAGTCATGTCTCTCTCAAGTGCCCTGGCTCTTTTTGGAGGAGAATGATTTTAGGATGGTATCTGGGGTTGGGTATCCTTGTTGCTCTTTGGATGTCTGCTCTTAGGTCCTTCCTGTAGACAGATGAGGTTGTACATGCCTGCATGTGCACACATGAACATGTATGGACAGTCATGGGCCATATCTATACTACCTGTTTGGTAGGCCTGAGGATTGAACTCAGGGTCTCATGCATGCTAGCCTAGCATGTACTAAACTCTGTCCTCAGCCCCAATACCCATACAGTTCATCCCATGTCATGGAGTTGTTCTCATCCTCCATGCCACGATAGTGCAATCCCCTTCCACAATAAAAATCGTGGCTCTTGGCAGTATCCATACACTTGGTACTTTGTTCAGTAACAAAAGTACACACTAAGTAGTTCTGGAATTACTGTGCAGTTTGCTGCACAGAACAAACTTGCCAGAGGGAGGTCAAGATCTGTTTGCAGTTCACTCCCCTGCCCATGACTGGGTGTGAAACACTGTCGGTAAGTTTCTTGGGATGGCCCTTGCCCTGCCTCGGTATGGTTGTTTTCCATCTGAAGTGCAGATAAGGTGTGTTTGTGTGTGTGTGCAAGCCTTTGCTCTTTGCGTTCAGTCTTATGAGCTTTTACCATACTCCCATCATTTTTTAGCTTGTAGAGCATGACTGTGCTGGGGATCAAAGCACTACTAGAGGCAAGCACAGGAAGGTTTCCTTCTCATCCCTGCTTACACTCTAAAGGTAGTGGAACTTGGCGGGGGTTGGGAGGGGATAGAGCCTGAAAATGAGGTAGACTAACATCTGCAACAGCCAAATTGATTCAGAACATCAGGCAGTTTATACCCTGAGGGTTAAGAAGAGTCATGTGGGGCTGGAGAGATGGCTCAGAGGTTAAGAGCATTGCCTGCTCTTCCAAAGGTCCTGAGTTCAATTCCCAGCAACCACATGGTGGTTCGCAACCATCCGTAATGAGGTCTGGTGCCCTCTCCTGGCCTGCAGGTATACACACAGACAGAATATTGGATACATAATAAATAAATAAATATTTTTAAAAAAAGATGTGTAAAGTCTACAATCATAATAAGCACACATGACAAACACATGCTTTTTCATAGAGGCATGTATACAAACTATAATAGCCAGGTGTAACGAATTGTCTAAAGTCACTCCTATCTGCTACACTTGGGAGGTGCACAAAAGCTCATTCCAAGAACAATTCTGTGATTTTAAAGAAATGGAGGTCACAAGATTGTTTTCTTGGCGTTTTCTCACAAGCACTCAGAATTCCCCTTATATGACTCCATTCTGAGACTGTGTTCCAGCACACCTAGCCTCTTTTTGGTCATTAGTGTCATTGTTTCTGTTTATCTTTGTAAAGACAGGCAGAGATGTAGTGATGTTTCATTTGTATTTTAATAAATAAAGCTTGCCTGAAGACCAGAACACAAAACAGCCACACTAGTCAGCCATACAGGCCTGGCGGTGGTATACATCTTTAATCCCAGCAGCCACACTAGTGAGCCATGAGACTGAGTGGTGGTGCACGGATTTAATCCTAGCACTAAAGAGGAATATAAGGTGGGGTGAGACAGGAACTCGCTCTTTTAGTCTGAAGATTACATAGAAGTAAGAGCTCTCTAGTGGCTTGGATGCTTTGCTTCTCTAATCTTCAGGTATCTATCTCTGGGTTTTTATTATTCATGCTACAATTGGCGCCCAACAATTGGGGTACAAATTCATGAAAAAGCCATTTACCTGTGGCTTTTAAACTACCGGCACAGGCTGTAGCTGCACATGGGGCTCCAGCACCACCTGGTTAGGCTCTCTTTTCTTTTTCCCCAAACCTCTGAGTGAGTTTGGGATTTTCCTGTTGTAGCCTCTCTGAAACAGTCTCCAGTTGCCACCCAAACTCCAGAAGCACCTGGGCTCCAAACACCATAGGAGTCACCTGCCTTAGGCTGACTGGTTCTGGTTTCAGGCAGCCAACTGCCCCCCCCTCCAATACATACAATCACCAATCACGTGCTTTTTCAGAACAATCATCTGTGATTTTTTTTTCAGACGACTCTCTCTCTTCACCATAGGTTGTGGGCTCTCCCTGAACCCCCTTCTTGGATTGCTGTCAAACTAGGTAGCTGCCTTGAAGTCCATTCAGGCATTTACTGTTCTTAGCAGCAGCAATAAACTTCATATCTTCATCAACATCGCCGGTAGATTTGGTAAGACAATTGGGGATTGTTAAAGGAAGGAATTAGTTAAAAGAGGGAGATTTACACCCCCCCCCACATTAAAAAATGGGAAGAACTATTACAATGGAGGGATTTGGGTCTTTGTATATATGATAGTTTGAAAATGGAATGATTAAATGAGAGGATCTCTAATTTAAATGGAGTTTATGTAATATCAATTGTAAACATTATCAGCTTTATCATTTTTGTCTTTTTTTTAAGATTTATTTATTTATTGTGCATACAACGTTCCTCTCACATATGCTTGCATGCCAGAAGAGGGCACCAGATCTCATTACAGATGGTTGTGAGCCATGTGGTTGCTGGGAATTGAACTCAGGACCTCTGGAAGAGCAGTCAGTGTCCTTAACCTCTGAGCCATCTCTCCAGCCCTATCATTTTTATCTTATCACTAAAAAAGTTGGTTAATCTGAGTGCTAAAATATAGGTGTGGAGGAATTTAATGGAGAACAAATTTCAGCATTGCACTATAAGAACAGAGAGGAACAGCCTAAGAATTTCAACCAACCAACCTTAATATATCCAGTAACCTTACAGGAGTTGCCAAATGACAGAAACTCTGTTAGAACTAACTGGACTCCTGTACCAATGTTAAGGAGATTCAAGGAAGTCATAGCCTCATATGGCATGCATTTATGGTCTGTGAAGCAAATGTTAGATTCATGATCAGTTTGTAATAGAATTATCCCTAAAGACTGGATAGAATTGGTTAAAGGTGTTTTAGAGCCTGGCCCTCTGTCCTTCAGGCAAGCTTTATTTATTAAAACACAAATAATATACCGCTATACTGCTTACTTCTTCAAACTCCCAATTTCATTGTTGAATTTCTCATTTATGTTGCTGACTGCTGGCTTCTTGAGCTTCCTTAATCCCCAGGGAAAGATAAGTGCACATTCTGCCCCACAATGCAGGACAATCAGACGTGATAGGGAGTCAAGCAGGAACTCGCAAGCAAGTTTATTGCTGTGAGCATCAGCTTATATAACTTAAGTGACATGGTGTGATGTAGGGGTACCTCCATTCAATGAGAGGCAGCCAAACCCTCCCTCTGGCTGGAGGGGCATCTACCTAATTTTTCCTGTCTCATCCTCACTCAAACTTGAGCCAGGCTTTTCTCTGTCCTATAGGCCTTGAGGTACAGGCCCTGTGCTAATTTTGACCCAACAGCTGACTTTTTTGTCCAGTTCTGAATTAACTTCATTTATCCCCCTTATGGTAACTATCATTTTAAATACTGTTCTTGAATCATTTGTCTAGCAATTTAAAATCTCTGTATCTTTGGTCTTAGTTGTTGAAGAGTTCTCACCATTTGGAGGAGTCATGTTGCCTTGGTTTGTCATGTTTCTCATGTTTGTAAGCTACAGTTCACATCCTGGGAGGTAGGCAGCTCTCTCTTCCGGTTTCACTTGGGAGTCTTCCTCATTAGCAGCTTTCTCTTGAGGCTCGGTTGTCAGGAGCACTGAGAGAAAACTAAGAGCAACGCTACCAAACCAAAACAGATAGAGGGCCGGGTGGCGGTGGCGCACGCCTTTAATCCCAGCACTCGGGAGGCAGAGGCAGGTGGATCTCTGTGAGTTCGAGACCAGCCTGGTCTATAAGAGCTAGTTCCAGGACAGGCTCCAAAGCCACAGAGAAACCCTGTCTCGAAAAACAAAAAAAAAACAAAAAAACAAAAAAAAAAAAACAGATAGAGGAATACAACCAAACTCAACCAAAGACAAATATACCAATAACCACAGAAATGAAAACGTCAAAAATAACATCAAGTGAAAGAGTAAAATAATAATAAAGAAGAAATGTGACATGGGAAACAAAGCCAGATATTAAAAATAATGTAAGGAAAAGATCAGGAGAAAATCAATTATACAATAAAGGAAAATATATTAGATAAATGTAAGATTAATAAAACAAAGGCTTTTTAAGCACAAAGAATAAAAATATGACAACAGACTAAAAAAAAAACACTAAAAAGCTGACAAGAACGGGAGAGGCTTTTTCTGCATTCTCTAATACTAGAATCTGCAAGGTGGAAGAGGATGTTGAGTTGTAGCTGAGTGTCATTCAGCCTGGTGCTGTGAACGGGTCATGGGTCAGACCAGCCAAAGGTCATTGTGCAAGTCTGTGCTCAAGTTACACATTTCCCTTTATGTTCCAGGAGCCAATGGTGGCCACATTTACCTGTGGCTGGCAGGATCTCACTTACTTGACTATCTTGTTTTTGCTGGAGAATGTTAAGATGTGGAAGACCAGACAAGCAGGGAACAAGTAATGTTAAAGACACAGGGTTGTTCCTTTAAAGAAGGAATGTATAACCTGTTACCCTCTCAGAAGGCTGGAAATGAATGTAGGCAATAGCCTGGTGACCTTTGCGATATCTATGTGGATCCAAGATTAAACTGGATCCTCCCCCAGACCCTTGTTGTGAACTTATCCATCTACAGAACCTTTCTGTATGGAAGGGGTCACATATAATCAACCTAGAAAACCATCTTTATGGAAGACACCATATGCACTTTACAAAGAGTTTCAAAATAGTTGTGCCTTAAGCTTTATTTGTGCACACGGAATTCTGTTAATTATCAACAGGAACATTTTCACCAGATTGCGCTGTGTTTAAATACACCTAAATAAAACTACTTGGGATCAGACTCCCAAAGTTTGAATCAGTAGCAGTTACTCAGTCATGTTGAACCAAGTTACTTTCTTGCCTTTTACAGATAGGTATTCTGCTGGCTGTGGTGGCTGCGGAGACCCCCAGACCACTAGATATGCCTGAGAAGGGGGCAACTGACAAGCTGTGGAAATCGAGACACCTAACTGACCTGGATTCAAAGTTTTCAGTCCTCACTGCAGCAGTCCACCTGTGGCGAGAAGACAGTTCTAAAGGCTCGGCTGCTCTTACCCTCAGCAGCTTAATGTTAAACACACCTTCAGCTCACATCCCACTTCCTGCTTCTGACAGGTCAGGGCATAACCCATCTTTTTTGTTTTTTTTTTTTTTTTTTTTTTTTTAGGAAAGGGTTTCTCTGTGTAGCCCTGGCCATCCTAGAACTCATTCTCTATATCTATCCACCTGCCTCTGCCTACCACTGCCCAGCTTAGGTGTAATTCATCTTAAGTCAAGACTCAATTGGAAAACTCTAGTGTTTGGATCAAGTGTCTGTTTCTATTACCTATTATTACTACCTTTTAGCATTTGGTTTTTATTTCAGTGGTGTTTTTATTGAGTCAAATTGTAGATGTGAAGCTGTAGAAGCTGTCCTTCCATTGAAAGGGCGGGCAAGTCATCCTTGCGCAGCTATGGCTGGTGACTTAAAGCACCACAGGCTCATAAAATCTGCTCACCTTCACCGCCCTGAGGGTCTCACCTAGAGTCCCTGGGGCTTCTCTGTGGCAGGCACTTAGGAACTGGTTTGTCACCTGCTTCAGGCTGCCTCTTTAGCTTTTATGGACCTCTGCTTCAGAGCGGTCCAAGACTATGGTAGCCCACATGTGACTCAGTTTCCATCTGGAGTCCATTTTGTCTTAACAGTCATGAGTTCAAGCCTGTCTGCTCTGCTTGCTCTAGTATACTTGAGGGCTGTGAGAAAGTTCTGATTACGCCCATGGAAAAGAGTATTTTGCCCATGAGAGAGAACACATTATCTATTAAGGCACAGGCTGTTGAATGCCAGCCAAAATCCAAACTGTTTGCTGCTAGCAGGACCCAAGGGATAGATGAAGCTACTTGTTTCTTTCTCTCGAGGACAGTGCAGGGAGGTGATTAACTGATTGTGCTGTTCTTCGATTTGCTTTTTGCCTATAATTAGTATATATGCTGGCCAAGAAATAGACTTGGGGCTGGTTGGTATTACCAACAGACTTCCTGAATCCATCCTGTGTTTTCTGTCTCAATTTTTTCAATCTGCCATTTCCTCAATCCTTGCGCCCTCCTCCAGGTACCAGAGCTGACTTTGTTGGAGCAGGCTCTGACATAAGAGGAAGCAGCACCTGTCTCCTTAGGGGAAGGTACACACAGAAGATGTGGCCCACACTAAGATTCTCTCTTCTCTAAGACCTTTGTCTCTGGAGTTTGAGGTTATTCCACAGCTCTCAAGTACCATTGGTTTCATGGCTCAGGGCCCTCTTGCCAACTCTGGCATCATCTTCTGTTTGGTCTCATATACAGGGCACCAGTAAATGTTCCAACAGGAAGAAAAGTTAGAAATTATAGGATTTGCTTCCTTTCCTAGTTTTTTCACATCCAGCAGCCTCAGCTGCCCCTGGCTGTTTTCAGAAAGTTTCACTCTTATTGCAGGTGTACAGAACATGCCCAGCTTGGTGTGCACCATGGCATCATCTGTGTGGACATCGAAGATCTGAGGAAAACTTTGGGAGTTCTTGGAACAAACTCAGGTTGTCTGGTTTAGTGGCAAGTACTTTTCTTTACCCATTAAACCATATCACCAGCCCCGAAAGATCATTTTAATTATATGTAAGTTTTGTGATGAGAGCTGGTCACCAGCTGCTATGCTGTGATCAGAAGTGAAAGGGAAAAGAATATCAGCTTCAAATGAAGTCCAGTGTTGTTAGAGAACTGGTAGACATGTTGACCAAAGTGAGGGTTTTGTTGAGGCTTTTATAAAAGGCTTGTTACTTACTGTGCTAGTTTTATGTTAACTTGACAAAAAGTAGAGTTATCTGGAAAGAAGGAAACCCAATTAAGAAAATGCCTCTATGAAAATCAGGCTGTAAAAGCAGGGTGGCACATGCCTTTAATCCCAGCACTTAGGAGACAGAAACAGGTGGATCTCTGTGAGTGCAAAGCCAGCCTGGTCTATAGACCAAGTTCCAGGACAGCCAGGGCCACAGAGTCCCTGTCTCAAAAATAACAAAATAAAACAGAAACAAAAAACAAGTTGTAAGGTATTTTCTAATTAGTGATTGATAAGGAAGGGCCAAGCCAATTTTGGGTGGTGCCATCCCTGAGCTGGTGATCCTGGGTTCTGTAAGAAAACATGCTAAGCAAGCCATAGGGAGCAAGCCAGTAAGCAGTGTGTGTGCATACACACAACACAGTCTCTGCAACACCTCTTGTTTCCAGGTTCATATCCTCTTTGGGTTCCTGTCCTGGCTTCCTTCAGTGTGCAAGTGTAAATCAAATAAACCCTTTCCTCCCCAGTTTGCTTTGGTCATGATGTTTGTTTTTTTTTTTTTTTTTTTGGTTTTTCGAGACAGGGTTTCTCTGTGGCTTTGGAGCCTGTCCTGGAACTAGCTCTGTAGACCAGGCTGGTCTCGAACTCACAGAGATCCGCCTGCCTCTGCCTCCCAAGTGCTGGGATTAAAGGCGTGCGCCACCATCGCCCGTTTTATCAGAGCAACAGTAACCCTAACTAGAACACTTACTCCAGCTAGACAGGAAGAATCCAGGAACAACCTGCTCCAAATGTCATCTGGGAACATGAAAATAAACTCAGAAGGTAAATCAAGGCAGGATGGTGGAGAACACACACACATTCTAGTGATACCTACCATCTACCAACTGAATACCTATCTAT
Organism: Microtus oregoni; assembly: GCF_018167655.1. Taxonomy (NCBI): domain Eukaryota; kingdom Metazoa; phylum Chordata; class Mammalia; order Rodentia; family Cricetidae; genus Microtus; species Microtus oregoni. The sequence continues at coordinate 4,870,650 of NW_024543081.1, forward strand.
ATAAGTGCCAAACTATACTGGTAACCAGCACTGGGGCTCTTACTTGTTCTCTTGCAGGGTTATCAGCAACTGAGGATAGGGATAGCTCAGCAGTGTCCTTAGTACTAAGGGTGCCAGGAATCAAAACATATCCGTCACCTGTCAGTGTATATTCGGAGAAAGGTGCTTTCAGTGTCAGGAAGTCATACTTATGCTGAGACATGCATGTTTTTCTGCAATCTTTATATCCTGTGATGTAGGAATTATGGTAGTGTGATGCTGAAAATTTAAAAACACGAATAAAATAGCAGGTGAGGTTAGGCACCAATACAACTCTAAATGAACCTTTGTGAGCATCTCCAACGTATGTGCCTCTGGTTGACATCACAAGTATCCCATCCTGTCACTGAAGTACGACAGAAGCTCTTATACAATATGTAAACAAAAAATGTGCCTGTGATCTAAAAAAGTTTCACATACAAAAGCATAAAGACCACTAGAGATGGCTGTGGTCTGGCATCCTTGCTCAAGCTTACAGGCTTTTTGCCAGATCTGGATCCTCCAGGTGAGTCAGTGCTATGACAGAATTAGCTCAGCTCCTGGGGGAAGAAGGGCTCTTAGTCACTGTTGACTGAGAAAACTAAACATAACCCTACAAGTTTCTTGGACTGACTTAGTCTGTTTTTGTTTCGATTTGAATGGGGTCTAATTCTACAGCCCAGACAGGCCTCAAGCTGGAGATATCCCTTCCTCCATCTCCCAAGTGCTGCGACCGACATATACCACCACATCTAGAAGGGCTGACTTGTTTTGGATGGGGAAAAAAAAATCTATGAAGTATCTCCCAAATCTAATTATATTATCATTCAAATATATAATTCTAAGAAAAACAGGTTCAGTTGTCTAACATGTACCAAACTCTTGGCTTTGTTCTTAGCACTGCATAAAACCAAGCATTGGTAACATATACTTGTCCACTCAGTACCTGGGAGGCAGAAGCAGAAGAATCAGAAGTTTAAACTCATTCTCATCCTTGACTACATAGGAGGTCATCCTGGGCTACATACATGAGATCCTGCCTTGAAAAGAAAAAAAATGAAAGCAAAGGAAAGAAAAACAACAGAATGGCAACTGCCGCGGACAGTTCAGCAACATCTGCTGAACTATTATTTCCTTGCTCCTACCTCCAACTAGACTTCCTATGCCAGAAGTGTTGGCCACAGTGCAGTGGGTGGACCAGAGGACTCATATTCCAGGTCAAGAGGTCTGGAAACAGGTTGGTGAACAGAAGATAAATGCACAGACATCAGGTAAGAGGGGATATGGAGAGGTGACAGCTGAGTTCTAATCATCGTTACCTTCATCAAAAATGGGAATGCTGCCCCTACTCCCCAGTCTCCTATTTGTGACTACGATGACATTTCAAACACTGTTCAAATGAACTTTATATATATCAACCCATAAAAGCATGCCTGTTTTATTATCCTAAAAATAAAAAGCCAGCGTCAATCAGCAGTAGAAAATCGCAAATAAAAAGTTTAATTTCAGAATCCAACTTCATCATTTATAAATACACTAAATCATAGTTCACACAAATTTAGACTGAGCCTACATACAGTATTTCAACAAAAGAACAGCTTTTTCTAAAAGGTCAGAGGCAAATGAGTGATTTGTCTCACCCATAATATTTAATTGATTTGAATGAGAAAATGAATTATTTTCTTTAGACATTAAAGCAAAAACTTTGGAGTCTGACATTTGATAATTTCATTTTGATATCCTTGGGATTTTATAATAATACCCCGGTGATAGTTGAATCTTCCCTATCATAGGAAAAAAATCTAAATGCCTAAGGCTTTTCTGATGACTGCAATAAACAAGCGCTTTCCCTGTTAACAAGCTATCTCCTCAAAGTAGAATCTGAGCTATAGTCTGAGCAAACGGAGGGGGTGGGGTTGTCAGTGCATACTTCTTATGAGATAGCTTTATTGTGTAGAGACGCAAAATAAATCAGAGGCATGGAGATTTGATCAACAGGCCATCTGCTGTAAACGTGTCCTATCATGCACTGGTGAGACCCTTAGCATGACTTTAAAACGTGGATCCAATTTCCAGGAGTTCATGATAAGTGGGGTATCTCTGAGTTAACTGACCATGTATGTAAAACCTGAATGCAAACGCCTGACATGGAAAAGTTCTCGTGACCAAACAACCACGTAACTGATACTCCATGATATGCCTAAGTTCAGTTTTGTTTTCAAATGCCTGGTTTCTGTTACAGTAAACAGTTTCCAGAATATTCTCTCCTCGACATACTTTGGAGCCGGTGGTTAAGAACTATTCAGTCAGGATGGCTTAACCTCCACCTCCTATTTACAGGTTTCATCTGACAGCCACAAAAGCTGTTTTGTTGCAGTTAAAATAATATTTAGTTAAAATACAGCACCTGATTTGTGGGTTTTATACAACTGAATAAAAACCCTACACAATAAAATTGTTTATATCTTCCCTTCATTCTAGCAAAACAAATTACTATCCCCTAAAAAAAGCCAACAAAAAGAACCCCTTTATAGTTATGGATTAAACCTGATCATCCTATTTCATAATTGCCAAGACTGTTTCTAGTGGGCTTCTGAAAACGCACCTCGACACCTGGCCTGAAGGAGGAGTAAGGCACATGTGGATATTATGGTGAGAACTGGCAGGCAGCCCCAGATACCTGGTCTGGTGTCCCTACATGGCCCTGGCAGGCGAGTCAGCCCTGGCGCCATAGCTAGCACTCTGAAGCGTATTTCCAGCCTGGTGGCTCCATCATGAGTTCAATACTGAAAGCATATCAAGGGGAGATTCACTTTTAAAAAGATGAGCTTTTCAAAATGCTCCATTGTGAGCCTGGGTTGTCCAAAGCTGCCAGCCTCCATAGGTGTGCTGAAGAGCTTTTCTGAGGGGACTGTACTTGGGGGGCAGCCCAGAAATCGGACTGCTAAGGTAGACAGCCCAGGCCAGGATGACCGCTTCAGGTTCCAGTAGGTAAGTGGGTCACAGCTGTGTTCCAGCACCTCTTCCTCCAAATACGCAAGCACCATGTCTTCGGGTAGCTTCTCTCTCTTATCTCTCTTTATTGGTGCAACAAGTGACCACAGGCTCTCCCCTGTGCCAGTGTCTTTAAGTGGGGACCCTGAGTCACAGCCACTGGAAGTGGCCGTGTCCTCTGAGGTAGAATTCAATATTTCTAGCTCCCTGATTAAGTCTTGCCTGTACTGTTCCGCCTCTTCCTCTGTGAACAGAGAAGCTTTGTAGCGAGGGTCCAGCAGTGTGGCAAAGATGTACCTGGGGTCATGGAGGGTGGCAGACAGGCGGCTTGCCATGGCTTCCTTGAGGGACTTGAGCATGGTGTCAATGCCCATTGTCTCCCCAAAGAGCATCTCGACTTTCCTGCTGAGGATGTGGATCATGGGGATGACCTGGCTCAGGGTAGACATGTGGGCGCTCATCTCTCGGCTTGCAGCATCAAACGGTCTCAGCACATGGCACACAGACTGCATAACCTCCCACTGGTCACAGCTGATCAATTCTCTGAAGTTACACTCAATGGACACCTCATTAACTGCCCTCTTCTGCTCAATTAGCCGTTCAAGCATGTGGAATGACGTGCTCCACTTGGATGGTACATCCTGGATCAGCTGATGCTGCGGTAGCTCATACTCCTTCTGGAGCTCTGCTAGCTTCTCTCTTGCCCTGGGCGACCGATGGACTCGCTCACACAGCTTTCGGGCAATGCTCAGTAAGTTCTGCACCATCCTCTGGCTCTTGATAGCTTCACTCACAATCAGATTCACTGTGTGGCTGAAGCACTGCACGCTTGAGTGTTCGCCCTCATTCAGCATCTTCCCTATGCTCGGATTGTCAGTGACAGTGATGCCAATCTGAAGGCCGATGGAGGTCACCCAGGCTTCCCACCAACACTCCAGCTGCTTCTGAATGCTATTTCCACTGTAGTCACAGTCAATCTGTGACACATCTAAGAGTGCTGAGCAGTGGTGGTCCTCACAATGTGGTCGGACAGCAGATGCGAAGGTGACCCAGTGAGCTGTAAGGGTCAGGTACTCACGAGTCTGGCTACTCATCCATATTCCGGAGGTGAAGTGGACCACACCACTCTCAGCTTCCTTCAGATGTGACATAATTATCTGCTTCACATTGTCATACATACCTGGGATAGCTGTTCTAGAGAAGTAGGAAGGGGAGGGTAAGGAGTATTGAGGTTTCAAGTATTCAAGCAGCCTGTTAAAGCCAATGTTGTCTACAAGGGAGTATGGCTGAAGGTCAAGTGCAATCATTTCAGCTATGAGACTTGTGATTTTTTTGGCAACTGGGTGAGAGTCATAGAGCTTCTCAGTTGAGTCACGGAAAGAGGAAGTCCCTGAAAGCTCCAAGCCCAGAGGCCTCCGGATGCCTGAAGAACGGGGCAGAGTGGCCTCTGAGACATCATTCTTGAGTACATGGCCATGGAATCGCTGCAGATGTCTCAAGAGGCAGCTGGTGCCCAGGTTGGTGGGCTTCTTGCCCCTGCTGATGGTCCGGCCACAGTGCAGGCACACCACCTTGGTTGAATCTGCAGAGCAAATAGAAAAGTGGTTCCAGAGCTTTGAGGTCTTCTTGCTGTTGGTAGGAAACACACCTTGATGGTTTTTTCTGACCACTGCTGGCAAGTCGGTTAATTTGGAGGAGCTTTCTGCAGAGGCCAAAGTGGCATATGGAGAGTTTGCCAAACTTGCACCCAGAAACTCCTTCTGGGTCCCAACAACCTCAGGGTGGCGTCTGTACAGATGTCGCATCAAACAACTCGTGCCTACGTCCCCCTTCTTCCCCCGACTAATAACACAGCTGCAGTACCGGCACACTGCTTTGAGACTGTCCATGGGGGCCAGGGAAAAGTGATGCCAGACTTCTGACTTCAGTCTTCTCATGACCTTCTTATTTTGCTGGAAGACAGTACCTGATTCAAACCTTGGACTTACTGCATCTGTTGGCTGCTTCTCTGGAGAAGATACTACAGAGGCCTCCCCCAAGTCATCAGAGGATGACAACATGGACACATCTTCCCGGGGCACACCCCCAGGATTGGGGTGTGATGACAGGTCTTCAGGCAGCCTGTCTGGGGAAGAGGAGGCAGAAGGGCACTCTTTAACTTGTTTTCCCGGAGACAACGATGCAGAGTTTAGATCCCCCTCTGGGGGCAGCAGGGCAGGCAGCAGGGTAGGAGGCATAGGGTACAATGGTGGGATGCCTGTGCTGCCCCCATTCTCCTGGAGTACAATGGATCGATGTGCTCGCCACATGTGCCTGATGAGGCAGCTTGTGCCCAGGTCCTTCCCGTTCTTCCCCCTGCTGAACTCATTCATACAGTGGACACAGACGGCCTTGGAGCTATCAAGGGGTGACAGGTAGAAGTGCTTCCAGACGGCTGACCTCCTCCTGGACCCAGATGTGCTTTTGGGAAGGGGAAGGTTTCTCTCGGCCATGCTTTCTGAAGTGTCATCGTAATGGAGCATGGAGAGGTTGGGGGATGAGCCCACTAAGGCCTCTTCTCTGCTATACTTCTCAGTGATGGACACATCAGAGGACACTTCCTCAGAAGGGACCACAGTCACAGACTCTTCCATTATTTGGTCAGGGGATGGAATTTTGGGAGCCATTTTCTGGACAAGTTTGACAGGTGAGAGCACAGTGCTGAGCTCTCCCACATCTGCAGGCTGTGGTGGAAGCAGAAGAGAGGGAGAGGGAAAGGAGGACCCTGCTGAGAGACTTCCATTTTCTTGAATGAGCTTGGTGGGATGTGCCCGCCTCACATGTCTCATGAGGCAACTTGTACTCAAGTCTTTTTCATTTTTGCCCCTACTGAACTCTTTCATGCAGTATGTGCATATTGCTTTAGTACTATCTCGAGGAGAGATAAAGAAATGCTTCCAAGCTGGAGACTTCTTCCTGGAGCTTATGTGTCGGCTAGAAAGAAGACTCTGGGTCACGGCTTCCATGGCAACATTGTACAGTGTGCTACTATACTGGGAGAAGAGGGAGCCATAGTCATCCTCACTCCCAGCAGGTAAGTATTTCCCAGGAGGCTGACAGGCACAGCTTGTTGCCCTGATTTCTGCCTGCTCGTCGCCACTGTCTGTCTGTCTCATATCCTCTGGCTCACTTTTAAAGTCCACTCTTTCCAAACTGTGACAAGGAGTTTGATTATCATCTTCTTCTTCTATTTTGAAATTTACTTTGTCAGAAACAAAATCACTGTCCCCCTTGGGACAAGTTTCCTGCTTATCCTCCATGACCAACCATAATTATCCTGGCTGCTTCATCATTCTGATGTCTTAGGTGAATAGAAACTGGTTATGATACCCACTTGTGACTCCCAAAGTAGATTTTATTCACTTTTTCATAATCCCATCTTCTAGGATGTTGCTATGGCTGACCATCCATGTCACCGGAAAGCAGAGCATGTGGCTTTCACTGTGACAAGCACACTGTCACAGGCCGTGGAGTGCAGTTCTCCAGGAGCGCTGCAGACAAGTACTTCTTGGTGAGTACACCAACACATGCAGCACAGGCTTGTTTCTCTTCTCCAAGACAGGAGCCCCACCATCTTGAGGGCACACACACAGTCCTTTTGCATATCCTGTAATAGATGACATCAAATTAAGCACAGAACTGAACTGTATATGTGTGTGTGTGTGTGTGTGTGTGTATATATATATAAATATAAAATCTATATTGTCACAGGAATCAGCCTAACTGATAAAGAAAATTTCCATGATTGAAAGTTAGAGTCAAAAACCTTGCTAGTGGGCTGGAGAGATGGCTCAGAGGTTAAGAGCATTGCCTGCTCTTTCAAAGGTCCTGAGTTCAATTCCCAGCAACCACATTGTGGCTCACAACCATCTGTAATGAGGTCTGGTGCCCTCTTCTGGCCTGCAGGCATACACACAGACAGAATATTGTATACATAATAAATAAATAATTTTTAAAAACCTTGCTAGTGACATTTTTCAATCCATTCATATAATAGAAATCCCCTAACATTGCAAAATTAGCAAAAACACACAAATTCAAATCCAAATGTCCTACCAGTAAAGGAGTAGGATATGACAGCCTTATTTATTTATTTAGAGGTATCATGTAGACCTGGCTGGTCTGAAACTCAATATATACACTAGGCAGGTCTCGAACTCCTAGAGAATCACCTGCCTCTGCTTCCTGAGTGCTGGGATTAAAAGTGCATACCACCAGGACCAGCATAAATTTATTAATGCTGGGTGTGGTGGTAGATGCCTTTATTCCCAGCATTAAGGAGGGGACAGGAGGCATTCTGTGAATGTGAGGCCTGCCTGCTCTACACACACACACCCTCAACACTAAATAAATAAACGTAAAAAATGTTGCAAAAGCTAATATTGGCACATGGCAGCACTGTAACAGGGCCCCATTCCTTGGCACAATTGCCTCCATGATGGAAATACCATTCAGACTGTAAAACTCAAAGACCTAATCCATCAAAGTCCATAGTTCTGGGAAAGACTCTAGATGTATTAACTTTGCTTTTTGGCTTCTGTAATTCTGATTCTGGCTAACTGTTTTTGTTAACTGAGGTATGTCAACCTAAGACATGGATTTTGTGCTTAGAAACTCACCCTGAGGAAGACTTTGGGCTACACAATGATTCTGAAAACCCAATGTAGTCCCTGGCTGGCCAGTAAAGACTTTCTATTGACTTAGACCCATGTTCCAACAGCCTTCTCTGGTGGCTACCCCACAACAGTACAAGTGGCAGGGCATCATCATAACAAACTTGCGTCAGGAGGCATGCTGGGCACACCAGCAGTCAGGAGTGAAAGGCTCTTGAGTACAGTGACTAAACAGCTAAGACCAATACTGAGCATCTCAGTGATGCCTCTGGATATGCAGTACTCCAACCTGTCAGGTAATTCCCTGGCTTTTCACCTCTTATTCAAATCAGGGCAGATGTAAGAGTAAGACTTCAATGACAACAAGTTTAAACCAAACTCACCAGGACAAAGTAAATAAAAACAATTAACTACACAAGTAACAATGTTTCTAAAAGAAGCCATTCCCCATAATAGATGCCACAAAGTTGACCAAAATAACTCAAAGGCTAAGGATATTACTCAATATAACATCCTCAGCAATACATTAAAAATTAAAACAAAGAATAAAATGTAAAAACAATCAGCATAACAATTAACTGCCAGGAAACATGAGGGGCTGGAGAGAGAGCTCAGTCTGTGGGTACTTGCCATGCAAACACGAGAACCCACACAGAAAAGCTGTGCATGGTATCCATGGTTGGTAAGGCCAAGAACCCTAAAGGTGAATTTACTACCACTTCTTCCCTAAATCAGTACAATTCCTAACTGCATTCTAAGTATTTATACCCACAGATTAAGCATAGCTCTCACCCCTCACCAAATAAGCTTGTTTTGCAGTAGACAGAGGCCATAATAGAAAGACAAAATTGGTCAAAATGCAGAGAATAACTGACCATGGGGTGCCTAACACCAATGGATACATCTATAAAACAACCCCTATACTGAAGGCTCAAGAAACATTATTGAAGGGGACAGAACAATTTTAAGAGCCATAGGAACAGGACTTCTGCTGTGAGACAGTGTCTTCTATATATAACAGGGAAGTTGTACCCACAAAATCTCAAATATTGTTGCATAAGTGAGACCTGAATGATTACAACACCAGTTGACATTACAACAAGGATAGAAAAAAAAATCTCACAAGCAAGACCTCATCCCTTGATAAAGGATTATGGGCAATTACTGACTGCTGAGAGAGGAAGAGTAAGTTTGCTCCAGGGACAAATCCCAAATAGACAACCCAATCCCAAATCCAATCTCTAAACCCATATGCATATGAGCAACACTAAATGAACTCAGCAGGTTGTGTTTATAAATTTCTGTGCACGTGCATGCATGCTTATGACAATAATAAAAAGCTCGGCATGAAGGTATGGCCTGTTATTCTTGTACCAGGGCATAGGGGGACAGAAAAGGGCGGACCCCTGGGGCTTGTTAGGCCAGACAGTCTATTCAACTCAGTAAGCTCCAACTTCAATGAGATTCTGTCTCAAACAAAAACCAATAACAAAATACCAAGGTGGATAGATCCTGGGAAAGGACATCTAGAGCTGACTCCTGGCTTCCACATGTGTGTTCCTCTCTCTCTCTCTCTCTCTCTATCTCTCTCTCTCTCTCTCTCTCTCTCTCTCGCGCGCGCGCGCGCGCGCGCACACACACACATTCACACACACACTCATATGCAGGAGTAGGGTAGAGGGGACAATGAGAAGCAAGTCATCATGAATCAAAGTTGACAAAAAAGGCAGTCCAGTTTAGAACAGGACTATATAGTGAGCCCTTGTACTGAAAGAGAAACAAAGTACAGCCAGGCGGTGGTGGCGCACACCTTTAATCCCAGCACTCGGAGGCAGAGGCAGGCGGATCTCTGTGAGTTCGAGGCCGGCTTGGTCTACAAGAGCTAGTTCCAGGACAGGCTCCAAAACTACAGAGAAACCCTGTCTTGAAAAAACAAACAAAAAAGAAAGAAACAAAGTAAAGTTCAGAACATAAATGTTCTCAACACATTCAAGGCCTGAAACAATTACATACAACTGTCCACAGAACAATATGTAGGTCTGCCAGGTGTTAGTGCATGCCTTTAATCCCAGCACTCAGGAGGCAGAGGCAGGCGAATCTCTGTGAGTTCAAGACCAGCCTGGTCTACAGAGCTAGTTCCAGGACAGGCTCCAAAGCCACAAAGAAACCCTGTTTCAAAAAACCAAAAAAAAAAAAAAAAAAAAAAAAAAAAAAAAAAACCACCAACAAAAACCAAAAAAACCACACAAACCAAACTAATATATTAATACACAAGCTAGGATGGATAGAAATTTAACAAATTCACTGCCAGATAGTACCTGTCTCACTTCTCTATTGCTGTGAAGAGACCCCGTGACCAAGTTAACTTATCAAAGGAGTCAGTTAATTGGGGGCCTGTGCTGGGGAGCATGGCACCAGGCAGGCATGGTACCAGAAAACTACCTGAAATCTTACATCTGTCCCACAAGAAAATAGAGAGCTCACTGGGAATGGCATGGACTTTTGAAACCTCAAAGCCCATTCTCAGTGACACACCCACTCCAACAAGGTCAACACCTCCTAATCTTTCCCAAATAGTTCTACTAACTGCAGACCAAGCATTCAAATATATGAGGCTATGGGGGACATTCTCATTTAAAGTACAATACTACCCAAGAGAAATGAAAATGTATGTTCAGACAAGACTTTAACATCAGTATTCTATCAGCGGGCAGAAGTGTGCTCCTGGGTAACAATAAGATCAAAGGTCCTCACAGTTCCAGTCAGAGGAAGAGGCTTCCAAGTAGGACAAAAGTGACACCATTCAAGGTTGCTTATCTCAAGCTAGTATCACTTGCTCACTTCAGGCCCAGCCCTGGGGCTCCCATCACCAACACCCACTTACAAAGCTGCACCTAGCATCCTAGTAGTTTTGGTTAGAGTGTGCTAGAAGATGATTTCGGCAAAAGCACCAGGATCAGTCAGGCAACTGTGGCAGTTTCCACTTAGGGAGGCCATGGTTAGATCAGGCTGGATTCTCACAGAAATTGACTGTATTTAACAGAGTGAGAACAATGATAATTTCCAGATGCAGAAAAGGCAGTTTACATAAGCCAGCATCCATTCATGCTGAAACGCCTCAGCAAATGAAAAAGAAAAGAGCTTCCACAACCTGCTAAGAGGAATTTAAAAACAATTCCAGTATCTTCCATGTTAACATAAACCTCAACATCCTCCTGAAATTAGGAATACCTCCAGGAGGTGGTTTGTACTCATCACTTTCAGTCAAGAGTCCTAAAGGCAGGACTCAGAAAAGCAAGGCAAAAATAAGAAATAGAAGGCAAACAATTATATTACAACAAAAACAAAAACTAAAAAAAAAAAAGAAAAAAAAGATTCACTATTGTTTGTCTCCCACCTTTGGTACAAGGAGAGGTTCTCTCTTTGTAAAACTACAGCTGACACCTGAGCCAACTGGGTCAGAACCATAATACAACTGTGGCTTCTGGAAAGACGTCTGCCTGTAGGTATCTATAGTACACCAGTAGCTGCCAATCAAAATAAGATACCCAAAGTCAGACGGAATATGGTGCACGCCTTTAATCCCAGCAGAAGCAGGTGGATCTCTGAGTTCAAGGCCAGCCTGGTCTACAGAGTGAGTTCCAGGACAGTCAGGACTACACAGAGAAACCCTGTCTTGAAAAAAACAAAATGAGATATCCAGATATGGGGCTATGTCTTTTTTCATTTTATTTTTCCATACTAGGTAGCATAGAATAGCCTCAGCCTCCTGAATGCTCAGAATACAGCTATGTGCTACTTACTACACATAGTTCTGAGTTGCTTAAGATTTTTTTCCAAGTGTATGTGTGTGTTAGCACGTATACACACACACACACACAGATATCAGATACATACGGCTGGAGTTATTAGGTGGCTGGTTGGCTGTGAGCTGCCTGCTGTAGGTGCTGGGAACAGAATGTTCTTACACCTCTCCAGCACTATGAGATGTTTTACAAACCAACATTAACATCTCTGAAAAGGAAATCTGCGTGAAGTCAAATTTAAATTTGATCAGGCCCCTAAATCCACCTACCAGTTTATAGAAAGCCAGAAGACAAAGGAAGAATAAAGCTCAGAAGGATACCTCCAGAAAAATCCAGCCTGAAGAAACACAAGGGCAGCCACCACAGGAGGCAGGCTAGGGTTATAATCCACATGAGAATGAGTTATTTAAAAAGACAGTCCAAACTTGACAAATCAGCCAAGGTACTCAATCAGCCATAAAATTATCTGAGTCTGTCTACATATCTATCTGGAAGTTACTGCCACAGCCATAGAACTCAGGCCAGGAGGTACCTTTACATCAAGGGCAAGCTATGAGTCTAGACCAAGCAGAAAATGACAGGATGTTACTTCCAGACTAAATGCCAGGTATAAATGTGCTCATCATACAGCAACCTACTGTGACACTCCTATTTCATTTAGTTTCAGCATTTGCACTCTGCTTAGGAACATACAAATAGAGTACAGTGGCCTCTATCTATAATCCTAGTACTTAGAAAATTGAGGCAGGATTGCCATGGGATCAACCTGGGCTACAGAGTTAAGACTTAATAATCTCAGCCGGGCGGTGGTGGCGCACGCCTTTAATCCCAGCACTTGGGAGGCAGAGGCAGGCGGATCTCTGTGAGTTCGAAACCAGCCTGGTCTACAAGAGCTAGTTCCAGGACAGGCTCCAAAACCACAGAGAAACCCTGTCTCGAAAAACCAAAAAAAAAAAAAAAAAAAAGACTTAATAATCTCAAGAAAACTGTTCTCAGACCTCCACATTTGCACTGAGACAATCCATACCCACACAAGCAAATATTTTAAATGAAGAATATGTAAAACTATACACATATAATAGTACATGTACACACACACACACACAAAATAAGAGGAACCTGTGGCATTTTAGCTAATAGACTGGTGTTCTCAAGGGTAAGACAGAGGAATAGACAGGATCCATGTGCCCTTCATTTCTATAAATGTAATGCTATAACTGTCTTGCTAGGAATAAAGTTATTCCAAAGAAATCTGATTCCTTTTGCTATCAGATTATTGAAATAATTCCTCCAGGAATCTCATGCTGGGAGAAGCAAAAAGTTGAAGCCTGGTGCCAACAAAGAAGAACAATCTGTCTCCAAGAAGATAAAACAAGGTTCTGACTTGCTGAACCACTTTGAAGGAGACTGGAGTCTAGATAAAGATGGGTCAATGATGGGCAGGTTCATATTTTGACCAGGACTGCTTAGTTATGAATACCTCTCGCTTGCCACTTAAACTTTAGCTTCATGTCCAAGGATGGATTTTGGGGATGGATCATGTGGGGGTATGTGCATATGACTGCATTAGCCCATGGAAGCCAGAAGATGGCATCAGATCCCCTGAAGTTGGACTGTGAGAAGCCTGCCTTTGTGCTGGGAGCTGAACACCAGTTTTACATTCTCCTAACAGCAGAATTACATCTCCAGCTTTATGTTAAAATAGTTTATGAGTTTATTTAGGTTTTTTATTTTTGTTTTTTTGAGATGGAGTTTCTCTGTGTAGCCCTAGCTGCCCTGGAACTTACTCTGTAGACCAGGCCAGAGATCCACCTATCCCTACCTCCCAGGTGCTGGGATTAAAGGTGTTTGCCACCACCATCAGCTGTATAAACACTTCTAAACAGTGCTGCTAGCTATTGATTTTTATTTTTTTATTTTTTGGTTTTTGGAGACAGGGTTTCTCTGTAGCTTTGGAGCCTGTCCTGGAACTAGCTCTTGTAGACCAGGCTGGACTTGAACTCACAGAGATCTGCCTCCCTCTGCCTCCAAGTGCTGGAATTACAGGCATGGGCCACCACTGCCCAGCTTGTGTTTGTGTATTGTACAAGTCTCTTAAAATGCAAAGCTTAGCAGAATATCTTACCAAGCTGATGTCTTTCAAACTAGACAGTACCAAACTCAGTGGTGCTAACCTTCCCCAGGTCTGTTAATGTGTTCCTAATTGTATTATGACTATTCTCTGAACAAAGCTAACTAGACATGTCCCAACACCATGCACTCCAAACACTACCTAGTACTTTAAAGACATTAGGCATTTGCCACCTAATGAGCACATCAGTAAAGCAATACTTAATTTTCAAAAGTTTTCTTTAAATGTTGATGTTTTTGTAAATCTTTATAAATGCTGTCTGTTAACATTCTACAAAGATTTAACTTCTAACAAAAAACCCTGAGCAATGCTTTTCTTTAATTTTAAATATACATTTATTTGCATGTGTACCATACGTTCACAAAGCCAGGTCAGAAGACAACTTACAGGAATTTGTCCTCTTCTACCAAATGGTTGCTAGAAATGAACTTCAGCTCTTAGGCTTGGTGGCAAGCACCCTTACCTTATAAGCCACCTCACTGGCCCCTTAAGAAAATTTTCTTTTATTGCTGGGTAGTGATGGTGCACACCTTTAATTCCAGCACTTGGGAGGCAGAGGCAGGTGGATCTGAGTTTGAGGCCAGCCCGGTCTATAAAGTGAGTTTCAGGACACCAGGGATACACAGAGAAATCCTATCTCAAAAATGAAAGCAAAAACAGAAAAAAAAAAATTTACTGCATGTACTATGTGTGTATGTATACCTGACTATGTATGGAAGTTGGAAGAGGCAGTTCTCTCCACCTAACATGTGGGGTCCAGGAACTGAGCTCAAGTTGCCAGGCTTGGCAACAAGTGCCTTTAGCTACTGAGCCATCTCACTAGTTCATGAGTGACATTTTTGAGACGACAGAACATTGCCTACAGAACACAAAGAATTAGAGTAGAAGAATGAACTCCAAGACAACCCAAGAGCCATTCCTTCTAAACCTCTTAGTTGTTTAAAATCAGACATGAAGAATTTTATTGGTACTAACGTATACTAACGTGGTATTTTATTTGTGTTTTAATAAAGCTTGTCTGAAGATGAGAGGGCAAAACAGCCATACCAGTCGGTCATACAGGCCAGTGAGAGGTGGCACACACCTTTAATTCCAGGACTCAAGAGACAGAGGCAGATGAATCTCTGTGAGTTCAAGGCCACCCTGAGCTACACAATATTGAATCTGTGTAAAAGAGAAACAGAGCTTACACAAAGAAGATCCCAGCACTTGGGTCATATGCCTTGAATCCCAGCATGAGAGAGGTGGAGACAGGAGCAATACGGCTGGGTGGAGAGAGGACTATAAAGGGGAAGAAACAGGAACTCAGTGGTGTGTGGAGTCGGAGAGTTTGTGGAGACAGGATCTTGCCCCTTCACTCTGAAGATTTGATAGCAGTAAAAGGTCTCTCTAGAGGTTGGCTGCTTTGCTTTTCCAATCTTCAGATTGAACCCTAATATCTATCTCTGGGTTTTTATCATCCGTGCTACACTAATGCCTTGACATTGATCACTTACTCCTTGCCTGACAATATGGAATCAGATCAGACCAAGCAGGAGAGCTCTCACCCTTCAATGAGGGGCAGTTGAGTTAAAACCACCAGACGGTTAAGCAGTGGTGTTTTCAGAGAAAAGGTGGTAAAGTTGTCAGAGTAAAACTAGCACCTGCTGAGCATGACAGTGCTTGCCTACAATCTCAGCACTCTGGAGGCTGTGTAGCAGATGTCAAGTTTGAAATCAGCCTAGGCCCCATACAGAGATTATTTCAAAGCCAACAACAATAGGAACCACTTCCAAAAGTAACCAACACCAAGTTATGGGAAACGGCATGGTGGGGGTATGCCTTTAAACCCAGCACTTGGGAGGTAAAGGCAGGTGGAGTTCCAGGCTAGCCAGGGCTACACAGTGAGGTCCTGCCCCTTCCCCACCAAAAAAAAAAAAAAAAAAAAAAAAGACAGAAGTTGTTTTGGAAAATGGTTCAAACACAGGGTTACCTGACACCCTAACTGTGGATCCTACTTATACTTTGTTTATATCTGTTTCAGACAGGCATATTTCACCATGAGATTGAGGTATGAAAACAAAGAGTAAGGAATGAAGACACTCTAAAGACAGTTGTGGCCCTCCTTTTGGCTATCAAACTATTCAAACAATGGTTGGTACCCAAGAGCACTGAGACAGGCTCTTCTAAATATGTATGGGATGGATACTGCTTTATACTTTTAAAAATTTGTATTTTTAACACACACATATATATGTTAATATATACTTAACATATTTTAACATGCCTATATGTATATGTATGTGTAGGATTAAGATGGGCATGGGGTGGTGATGACACAGGCCTTTAATCCCAGCACATGGGAGGCAGAGGCAGGCAGATCTCTGGGAATTTGAGGCCACCCTGATCTACAGTGAGTTTCAGGACAATCAGAGCTATACAGGAGAGACCCTGTCTCAAGGAAAGTGAGAGAGGGAGAGAGATTATATCATTTCCTGCCTTCCCTTTCCTTCAAATCCCTCCCATGTACACAAATCCCCTGCACACTCTCATTCAAATTCATGTCCTTTTCCTTTTCTTTCTTAAAAGTTGTCAGTGATTGACTATTTTATGTATATCCGTGTTTTGCCTTCATATATGTCTGTGCACCACATGTAGGCCTGGTACACATGAAGGCAAGAAGAAGGCATTAAATACTTTGGGACTAATTACAGATGCCTATGTGGGTCCTAGGAATTAAACCCAGAAACTCTGCAACAGCAGACAGTGATCTTAACCTTTGAGCCGTCTCTCCAGCTCCATGGCCTGTTTCTTTAATTGGGGTGTGTGTGTGTGTGTGTTCTTAAATACATCAATACAACCTGCTCAGTATATATAATGTTACCTGTATATGTTTTAAGAGCTGACCAGTTGGTATTAGATAACCAATTGGTGCACTCTTCCCTAGGGAAGATTATTTATCCATTTCTCAGCAGTCCTTAATTTTCTGTAGTTCTTTGTCTGCAATTGAGAGCCTTTCCCCTCCCACATTAGCATCAGCCTGTCTACTGGTGGTATCCTTGTTCAGATCATGACTGCTGTATCTTGAATAGTCTGTTCCTCTGACACTCATGTTGGAGTCTAGGGTACCTGAGAGGTGAAGAGGGTCCTGCACTCATGAATGGCTTAATATATTCATGTATCTAATGGATTAATGAGTTATCTACAGCTGTCTGCTGTAAGAGACAAGTCTGGCTACGTCTCTATGGTGTCACCAGACTTGAAGCAGAGCTTGGAACCAAAACAAACCCCTTGCTAGCATGGTGAAATATATTTATATCCCAGTTACTAGGAGACTGAAGCAGGAGGATCACTAAATATGGTGATATTTTGTTTGTGCTCTAACAAAGAAAGTTTGCCTGAAGATCAGAACAGGGCTGGCCATTAGTTAACCACAGAGGTCTGGAAAAGGTCTGTACAGACAGAAAGTGATTGATATGGGGCTGGAGAGATGGCTCAGAGGTTAAAAGCACTGACTGCTCTTCCAGAGGTCCTGAGTTCAATTCCCAGCAACCACATGGTGGCTCACAGCCATCTGTAATAAGATCTGGGGCAGCATACAGGCAGACAGAACACTGTAGACATAATTAATGAATAAATCTTTGGGGAAAAAAGTGATTGATATGGCTGAATGAAGAGAATATAAGGTGGGAGGAGACAAGAGCTCAGCCCTTTTATGGCTGAGGAGTTAGCAAGGTTAAGAGTTGGCCGTAGCTTATTCTTTGCTCTCTCTGATCTTTCAGCATTTACCCCAGTATCTGGCTCTGGGGTTTTATTATTATTAAGACCAATTAGACTCATGCAACAATTGGCATCCAACTTTACGGCATGAATTCACTACAAAGCCACTTATCTGTGGCTTTACAGTCACTGGCACACACTGGAGCTGTATACAGGGGCTCCGGCCGGAGTAACCACAGGCTAGGTTTTCTCTCCCCCTGCCCCGAGACTCTGAATGAGTTTGGATTTTACTGTTGTAGCTTCTTTACGACAGTCTCTAGCTGCCACCCAAACTCCAGAAGCACCTGGGCTCCAAATGCCACAGGACTCACCCACCCTAGATTGGTTGGTTCCGCCTTTAGGCAGCTCCCACCACATGTGCTTCTTCCGCACGTGTGTGTGTGTGTGTGTGTGTGTGTGTGTGTGTGTTTCTCCAGACAGCTGGCTTTCTCTCCCCCCTCTCCTTGGGCTGTGGCTCTCAGCTCACAGCTCATGGCTACATGCTAGCAGCTGTTCTCAGTCAGGCTGTTCACCACCTGTGTTCTCAGACATGCTTTGCCTCACATTTCACTGACATCCTCATCAGATCTGGTGAGACAGAAGCAGGCAGATCTCTGTGAGTTTGAGTCCAGACTAGTCTACAAAGCCTAGGCTGTTACACAGAGAACCCCCATTTCGAACAAAACAATAAATAAAATAAAAATAAATAAATGACCGGGCATGTGTGGAGTTTGAAAAAGAATGGAGGGGGGAGGACCTTGGACTTTCCACCTGACTGCTCTTCGGTCTGGAGAGGGAGGGGGAAAGGAGTGAGGGGAGGGGGAGTGGAGTGGGAGGAAGGGGAGGGAAATGGGAGGAGGCGGAAAGAGAGAGAGAAAAAAAGAGACCCTATCTTAAAGTAATAATACTGTGTGGAGTTACAGCAGAACATCTGACATCCTCCTCTGGCTTCTATGCACAAACGCAAGTACTTACACATACAAGTATTCTCATTTTCTGTCTCTCTCGTACCCCTCCCCCAGTAAGGCACACATATAAAGTTAGATCATCAATGACAAAGATTCCTTCCAGAATAGATCTAGTCCTTTAGCCCTTTTTAGCTCAAGAGCCACCCTCTGACCCAGGACCAGTCATTTGACGAGGAAAATAATAAGGCAACGGTGGCGCACGCCTTTAATCCCAGCACTTGGGAGGGAGGACAGGAAGATCTCAGCGAGTTCTAGACCAGCCTGGTCTACAGAGCAAGTTCCAGGACAGGCTCCAAAGCTACCCAGAGAAACCCTGTCTTGGGAAAAAAAAAAAAAAAGGCAAATATTGCTACAATTGACCAGGGTACTTGTATAGATGGAAGAAGTAGAAAGAATGTGCTCATAAATATCAATTTTCTGGTATTTTGTATTGTTAGTTTCAAATACAAAAATTTCTTTATTTAGCCAGGTGTGGAGATCCCACCTTTAATGGGGGGGGGGGTGAGGAGTGGGAGGGACTGAGTTCAAGGCTAACCTGGTCTACAGAGCTACACAGAGAAACCCTGTCTTGGAAAAACAAAACAACAACAAAAAAATCCTCCTAAATTTTAAAGCCATTGGTTCAAAGGATCCTTTCCATAGTTGAGACAGCATAGTATAACTGTCTCAATTTAAGACATATGCTCTGATTTGGGAAAAAAAGTTCCTTTCTATTTAAAGCTTTGCTATGCATACGTGCCCAATGAGGGTGACACTCTCCTTTGCAGTGGGGATCACTCTGATTTCCAAGCACAACCACCCACGTCCATTCAGTCAACTCAAATGCTTTGACTACCTGATGATATACCAATATGGGCAAGCATTAACATTTCCTTTTCACATTCCAATTGTAACATATTAAATGAAACCATTTTAAAATACCACTTCTCAACAGTAGCGTTCTGGCAAAACTTCAAATACAGAAGAGTGCCCTTTATGGTTAAGGCTCTCATATAGGTCAAACAAACCTACAGAAGGGAATGTAGAAGTTCTTACCAGAATGACATCCTTCCATCTAGCACCCCATACTAGGATTAGACTTAAAGACCATGCTCCCCAAATAAAAAGCACACAGAAAATCTTCAAGCACAAGAACTTTTCAGAGCAAGACTAGAACCCACAAGGAAGACTTGCTACACTCAAGACTGTGTTGACAACTACACAAATATGCTGCACTGATTAGAAGTGATGAAGTGGGCAGACTGTGATCAAAGTTGGACTCCTTCCTGTGGGTTGATTACTGATGTGGGATGTCCTTCTGTATATGTGTTGCTTTATTGGTTGAAGGCTAAAGCTGTTTTGGCCAATGGTTTAGCAGAGTAAAGCCAGGCAGGAAACCCAAACAGTAGGTGGAGTCAAGGAGATGCCATGTAGCTGTTGAAGAAGAAAGATGCCATGCCAGGACAGAACTTTACCCGGTAAGCCACAGCCTTGTGGCAATAGACAGATTAATAGAAATGGGTTAATTTAAAGATGTAAGAGTTAGTTAATAAGACCTGAGCTAATAGGCCAAAGAGTGTTGTAATTAATATAGTTTTGTGATTATTTGGGTCTGGGTGGTAGGAAAACGAAAGAGCAGTCTCTACTTACAAAACAGCATGCCAACTTGGGGCATCTACGTCCACATAAAACCTAAGAGAGGCCGGGCGGTGGTGGCGCACGCCTTTAATCCCAGCACTCGGGAGGCAGAGGCAGGCGGATCTCTGTGAGTTCGAGACCAGCCTGGTCTACAGAGCTAGTTCCAGGACAGGTTCCAAAGCCACAGAGAAACCCTGTCTCGAAAAACCAAAAAAAAAAAAAAAAAAAAAAAACAAAAAAACCTAAGAGAGCTTGGGAAGGACTTCTAGACACAAAAGAACAGAGTTAAGCATGGCTTCTTGGTAGCAGCATTTTCTTGGGTGGGCTCCGTTTGCCAGAGGCAAGCAGAGGTGTGAGTCCTTTAAGAGATGTCTTCCTGACTCAGCTTTAGCAGCAAAAATTGAGCAGCTTCATTAAGAGCTGGCTTCCTGGTTCATGCTGGTAGCACAAAACTCTGGTTCTTTCAGGAGGTCCTGCATTTAAATGGAGTTTGTGAGCAGCTTGCTACTAATTGCTTAATGGCGACATAGACCAGCTGCGTCCCTGGAGCTGGGGCAGTGAGCACGGCTCACAGAGGTGGTGAACATGCCTCCATCATGTTGGACTGGGCGGAGCAAATAGACAGGGCTGCAGAGTTGGTCCTAGCCAAACCTCGTTAGCATTAAAAAAAAAAGCACTTCTGGTCAGAAAATGATACAATAAAGACAGATTCAGGGGCTGGAGAGATGGCTCAGAGGGTAAGGGCACTAGCTGCTCTTCCAGAGGTCCCGAGTTCGATTCCCAGCAACCACATGGTGGCTCACAACCATCTGTAATGAGACCTTCCTTGCCAGCAGTACATTGTATGCTTAATAAATAAACCTTAAAAAAAAAAAAAAGACAGATTCAGATGAAAAAGACCTCTGAATGGGTCACAGAGTTGGATGAATGTATGTAGGCTTGGGAGTGAGAAGACAAAAAAGAATAAGAGTGTTATAAAGAGAGCAAATGATTTGTAAAAATAAAGTCATTAAAGAGACAGTAAAAGTAATACAAAAAGAATACAGTCATAAAGGAGTAAAGAAAAATAAGTCATATAAAGATGGAATATACATAGAAAGTCTGTATTATGTATACTTTTGTGCTTTCATTGAATTTTTTGACTACAAAGAGACTTTGGTACATAAAAGTATCTGGATTTCAAAATTTGGGTCTAAGGATAAGTTGCTTTAGAAAAAGAGGTTCTGTTTTTGTTTCCACAGAAGATGAGCACCTATGGATTCTTTCCAGGCTAATGTGGTTTGACAGAACAAGACCCTCAAAAAGGTCTCTGTGGAGCCTAAAAATACTTCACTCAACAAACAATTAGAAGCAGTTTGGAGAAAACAACACCCAAATTCCCAAAATGATTGTTTATAAATGTTTGTTTTCATTTAAAGGGGATTATGATATAGATATGGATACTTTATATTGGTATGGATTTTGGTTATTGATAAAGATTTAATGTTGATTTTGTTGTGTATAAGTATTCCCGTTCTTGTTTTTTAAGGGTTTTTTTTCTCTTTTTTATTGATTTTATTGAGTTATACATTTTTCTCTGCTTCCCTCCCTTCCTCTCCCTTCCTCTTCAACCCTCTCCCATGGTTCCCATGCTCCCAATTTACCAGATCTTTATCAGAAGATCTTGTCTTGTTCTACCTTCCCATTTTGCTTTTAAGGTATTATGTTTGTGCAGCTCATTTAAAAATGTAATGTAGCCGGGCGGTGGTGGCGCACGCCTTTAATCCCAGCACTCGGGAGGCAGAGGCAGGCAGATCTCTGTGAGTTCGAGACCAGCCTGGTCTACAAGAGCTAGTTCCAGGACAGGCTCCAAAAAACCACAGAGAAACCCTGTCTCGAAAAACCAAAAAAAAAAAAAATGTAATGTAGCCAGGAAGTGGTGGCGCATGCCTTTAATCCCAGCACTCAGGAGGCAGAGACAGGAGGATCTCTGTGAGTTCTAGGTCAGCCTGGTCTACAAGAGCTAGTTTCAGGACAGGCTCCAAAATTACAGAGAAACTCTGTCAAAAAAAAAAAGAAAAGGAATGTATAATTAAGAATCACACATTAATACTTGTTTATTATAGTCAAACTATAATATACTAGTCACGCTAGTCATATTTCAGATGGATATGTATTCTTCAAACCTTTCAAAAACCTACAGAACACGGCATTTAAAATGGTTTAAGAACTTAGACTTTTCTTGACAGTGAGACATGTCTGCTTCTCACTGTAGCACCAATTACTTCAAAGAGGTTGACGGGCATTGAAGAAACTTGTTATGGAATTTGCCTTCAATATGACAATGCTAGCCATTTGGGCAAGAAACTGCTCTTGCCTGAACTGCTTTATGATATGCTGGGCATGCAGGACCCACAGAAAAATGCTGAACTTGCCTAAAGAAGGTGAGACAGTCCCTCCTGCTTCAAGAAAGTCTGTCAGACATTTTGCAGGACACAGAAGAAACCAACTGATGAACTTTGCCACTTTGCTATTTCAAGACAGAACAGATCTTCAAATTTTCTGATTCATGGAAAAGTCTGCTGGGTACTATAAGCCTGTAGGCTGAAGATGGATGCCCCAATATTACAAAAGAACTCTACATGACTGTCCAGGCAGCAAGATGTCTCTGTCAGTTCTAGAACTTTGGAAGTTGCTTACAATGCACTTTCTGTTTACTTAAGTAATATTATATCCTTCTGAGGTCTTTAAAGAGTTGAAAACAGATACAGTTTTCCTTAGTTATGATAAAAGATAAATTAGATATAAAACTTTAGACTCACAAAGTTAGAATAGATGATTATTTTCCTTAATTTGCCCAATAGAAAATGGACTAAAGACTGTAACTATAATTCTTGCTTAACAACTGTTTTGTATATTTAATTTTACTATGATAAAGTTAAAAAACCTTCCTTTTTAATTAGACAGAAAGAGGGAGATAATGTAGGATGTCCTTTTGTATATGTGTTGCTTTATTGGTTGAAGGCTAAAGCTGTTTTGGCCAATGGCTTAGCAGAGCAAAGCCAGGCGGGAAACTTGAACAGAGATATATAGAGAGAGTAGGTGGAGTCAAGGAGACACCATATAGCTGTTGAAGGAGAAGGACACCAGGACAGAACCTTACCAGACAAACCTTACCTTACCACAGCCTTGTGGTAATACACAGATTAATAGAAATGAGTAAATTTAAGATGTAAGAGTTAGTTAATATAAAACCTGAGCTAATAGGCCAAACAGTGTTGTAATTAATATAGTTTCTGTGTGATTATTCAGGTCTGGGTGGCAAGGAAACAAACAAGCAGTCTCCGGTTGCAGGCTACCAAAGTATATTCCATTACCCATGGAATTGTGTCCCAAACATGCCACCTACAGACACTCAAGTCTCCAAATGCAGGTCTACACAGAGGCAGGACAGACAATACTAACCAAGATACAGGATTCTGGTTTGGCAGGAACAGTTCCTCAAGACAATTAAAAAATGTAACTGCAGAATGGCCACTGAATGATACCTGGAATTTTTGTTTCATTCTTAGACTACTGGTGATGGAAATGGAGTGGAGAGAAAAGAATACTTATAAGTGAAGAGTCCTAACATGAGCAATTTCCTCCAAAAAGCTTGTAAGCCCACAGGGGAGACAGATGGCACCCTGAGGGTTTCATCTAGGGATGGGGCATCAAGGAGCATCAACTCTACAGTTCAGAAACTTCACCACATAAATTAAAAACAGTAACAACCAAAAAATCTTCTCTGTCTTCAACGGGACTGTGCAAGCCCTCACAGAGACATCAAGGACACTAAGAGAGGTCTTTGTTTCCAAAGACTTAACTAAAACCTGGCCCACACCTGAGGGCAACATAACCATATGTGGTGTTCTGCATAACTAACATGAATAACATGGGAAGCAACACCATCAAGAGCCTTAATGCCAGAAATGCCACAGAGTCACTGAGCCTATACAAATGACAACTATAACCACTAAGACTACCCCAAGATGGAAAGTCCAAAGCTAAATACCAAAGACAGTTACAAAGAGCTAAACTTCAGACATCTAGAACCAGAGTTATTTCCACAAGACAGTCAGAAACCCCGATAAGGCTACCTTGGAAACAAAGCACATTCCACAGTAAGCAAACAACCCACATTAAGGTCATTTGGTCCCTGTTCAGTCCCTGAAACATTCTGGGTCACATACCACAAGCCTGGATTTTTCTGGTTGCTCTTTTTTATTTCCTCTGAACTTAACAGGAGCTTCTTCTCCAACTACCCTTTCTCTATGATCTAAGCAGGTACCAGTGAAAGGCCACAGTTTTGACTAAAAGTCACTAACTGGAAATCTTTAAATGTCCTTCACAGGATGTGAATGTGGCTTTCATGATACAGTGGCCAAACAGAGCCACATCCCTGTGGCAGGCAGATGGTGCAGAGACCACAAGGTGAGGCTTAGTAAGCAGTCATGACAGCGGCTTTGGATGAAATTCATCTGCTCACAGTATCTGTCTATAGAGGTAACGCAGATGAACAATGAAAACTGGGGTTGCTGGTTCACCAAGCCAAGGGACCCCCCCATCAGGTCACGACAGCACCCTTGTAGGGCGGCAGAGCAGGACAGTGGACTCACAGCCTTACTGCTACTGGTAGTGTACACTTTGTACAAAATGGAAGGAGAACCTGGGCCACAGCTGCTGGGAGGTCCTCACATAGAGAAGGTTGTAAGCATGCCTTGTTGGACTTTTGTCCCAGCATTTTCACACCAAGTCATTTAAACTGTATAGCCACTGACTTCCCAAAACATATCCCTGAACAAACCTCTGGTCTCAGCCTCTTCCCTCAATAGCTGGGAACAAAAGATGTACCCAGATACAAGGAGGGCCCTTTGCTCTAGGTTATACAGGTTCCTACCACTATTACAAATTCTCGGAGAACAGGAATTTATGAAGACCCCACTATTACAGCGGGTAGTGCAGTGCTAGGTGCAGGTTAGAGGCAAGAATGGCCCAAAAGGCAGGGAAGTTCTTTTGTCTCTCCAGGTGTCCTCTTCCTCAGAAACAGAACAGTTTTACTATTACTAGCAATACCTTCCAAAATTTGAACTACTAAAAGCACATATCAAATAATTAGCAAAGCTGGGCGGTGGTGGCGCACGCCTTTAATCCCAGCATTCGGGAGGCAGAGGCAGGTGGATCTCTGTGAGTTCGAGACCAGCCTGGTCTACAAGAGCTAGTTCCAGGACAGGCTCCAAAACCACAGAGAAACCCTGTCTCGAAAAACCAAAAAAAAAAAAAAAAAAACAAATAATTAGCAAGAAGACTATGGGTTGAGAGTACATCAGTGGTAGAACATTTGCCTAGCAATTCCCAATGCTACAAAAATTAATTAATTAAATAAAACAAAAAACATTATAAATAATTAGCCAGATGGACTGTTGAGATGGCCTAGTGGGTAAAGGTGCCTGTGAGACAAACCAGACAGCCAAAGTTTGATCCCAGGAATACACATAACGATGGGAGGAGGAAACGGGCTCCGCTGTCTTCTGACCTCCACATGTGCCCTGTGCTGTGACACGTGCAGCACCCATCATGAACACAACAATAAATAAAATCTAAATATGATTATCAAGAAAATAAGCTGCTAATACCAGGTACATTGAAATCACTTATGCTAAAAAGCACCAGCTCCTCACCTGGGACCACATGGTAACTAAAAGCAGATAAAAGCCTGGCATTCCCGGGTTCTTTCTGCATGTCTCCTGTCTTGAGACTCTGGGTCCCTCACTGGTTTAGTTCTGAGTCTAGATATGTCACATATCAAGGAGTCTTGTCTATAAGCTGATGACAGCGATCCCATTTCATGTTCCTTCAGGTTGAAGGCACAGAGTAACTGAGATATCTTACTGTCTACTTTGACAATGGCCTGCTCCAAATTCACAGAAGGCACCTTAAGTCTCCAGTTGTCCTAAACCCCACAGACAGATCACCTCATGATGAGATCACCCCCAGCAGGAATGGTCATCTCAGGGTAACTGGACTGTCTTCTCACCTCCTTGTAGAACCAGAACTGAGATATCAACCAGACCACACTGACCAAGACTTCTTAATTATGCATACCTCTTGCCCCTACCTAATTCTGTTTGCTTAAAGCTTGTGTCATGCCCCGAAGATGAGCTTAAATACTTACTTTTCTTCTTCGCTATTGGTTGTTTTGATTATACTCCTTTGTGCCTTCTCATACTTCTGTTTGCACTCCCCATTTGCAATAGGGTTTTTCTGTGTAGCCCTGGCTGTCCTGGAAATGTTCCTGTAGATCAGGCTGGCCTCGAACTCAGACACCTGCTTGCCTCTGCCTCCTGAGTGCTGGGATTAAAGGATCAAAGGTGTTTGCCATCATGCCTGACTTGTTTGCTTTCTTCAGGACCGAGCGGCTGTACCTGGTATGCTGAAACCTGGAGTTGGGACTCTGGCCAGTTATAGGCATATTCCAGGATAAAGAAAGGCCTAGACACTAAAAAGTGGGACAAGAGGGCTCAGTGGTCAAAAGCACTGGCTGCTTTTCCAGAGGATCAGGGTTCAATTCTCAGCACTCACATGGCAGCTCATAACCACCTGTAACTCCAGTTTCAGGTGGTCTGACACCTTCACACAGACATATACAGGCAAAACACGAATGCACATGAAATAAAAAGTGGGGCAAAAAGTATCTGAAAGACTGAGGTACAGGAAGATGAGAGCCTGGCAAATGCGACACTTCCCAGATATAACTGCAGGCCAGGAAGGGTGGGCGCAGTCTGAGACTCCTGCAGCTAGATTCAGTGACATACAAAGCATCTGCAGGAACTACAAGCCCTACAACAGTATCTCAAAGAGTAATGAGAAGAGTGGCAGAGCTGTGAACAGTCTGTGCAGATGTTCAGAAGGAAACGATGCTGGCTGGAAGAACCTCTGGTCAGTGACCAAGGAAAGAGTCACTTACCTACTCCCTTCTCTCATCAGGTCGACCAAAAGTCAAAATTAAAGGATTTGAAGCCAGGCACACAGAAAATGCAGATTTGAAGTGAAGAGGCAGAGGTAGTGACCATGGACACTTACTGTCCCCACGCTTCTAGAGTGCCACTTCCCAGTTCTCTCTCTCCAGACTCTAGGTCCACCAGAGACCTGAAACACACACACATTTCTTTCACGGAACAAATGCTACACATCAGTTCACATATACTCCCCTCCTAATTTCCTAAACACCCTTTCAAAGGTGTTAAGGATTGTGCATGTATCAACATCAGAGAGTTTTGATCACCAAAACATCCAGGCACAGTCAGAATTACATGGTCAGGGACACACTTGTGTAATCCCTGTCAAATGAATTAAGAGCTTTATTTCTTTTTTATTTTTACTTTTATGTTCTTGGTGTTTTGCCTACATGTATGTCTGTGTGAAGGTGTCAGATTCCCTGGAACTGAAGTTACAGACAGATGTGAACTGACATGTGGGTGCTGGGAATTGAACCTGAGTCCTCTGGAAGAGCAGTCAGTGCTAAGCAATCTCTCCAGTCTCTTGCTTTCTTTCAGCTCAGAGACTGTAAACCTGACTAAGAGACTGAGTGCCTTAGACTTTCTACTGCCACGATGAACACCATGACCAAAAGCAACTTGGGGAGAAAAGGGTTTATTTCATCTTACACTTCCAGGATAACAGTCTACACCGAGAGAAGTCAGGGAAGGCACCTGGAAGCAGAAGCCACAGAGGAGCACTGCTTACTGGCTTGCTTCTCAGGGTTTGCTCGGCTTCCTTTCTTTTTTTTTTTTTTTTGGTTTTTCAAGACAGGGTTTATCTGTGGCTTTGGAGCCTGTCCTGGAACTAGCTCTGTAGACCATTCTGGCCTCGAACTCACAGAGATCCGCCTGCCTCTGCCTCCCGAGTGCTGGGATTAAAGGCGTGCGCCAACATTGCCCGGCTTCGGCTTCCTTTCTTATACCACCTGCCTAAGGGTGGCATACCATACCATACCATTCCCCAGGCCCTTGGGCATTACTTGCCTACATTCATCATTAATCAAGAAACGCTAAACAGACTTAACTACATACCAATTTTAAGGAGGCATTTTCACTCAGTGATTTTTTTAAAATATTTCTTATGGTTTATTTAACTTTATTTTATGTGCATTGGTATGAAGGTACCAGATCCCCTGCAACTGGATCTTCAGACAGTTGTGAGCTGACATGTGGGGCTGGGACTTGAACCCAGGTCCTCTGGAAGAGCAGTCAGTGTTCTTAACCACTGAGCCATCTCTCCAGCCCTCGCTCAGCGATTAAGAGTACTGCCTACTCTTCCAGAAGACCTGGGTTCAATTCCCAGCACCCATAAGGCAGCTCACAACTGTCTTAACTCCAGTTCTGCAACAATTCCACAGAGACGTACATTTAGGCAAAACACCAATGCACTAAATAAATAAATAAAACATTTAAAAGATTTCCCTCCCCCTCAATGTTTCTGTCAAGCTGACAAAACAACAAACAAAAACAACCAGCACACTGAGACTCTGAAACTTTCTAAAGGTTCACAAAATATTTTAACTCATATCTTTTCCTGAAAATAAAAATCACAAAGAGAGAAAGCGAGCATCAATGCCTTCATGGACAGGCCACTGGAATCCTCAGGGTGTAGAGCAATGGATCTCAACCTTCCTAATGCTGTGACCCTTTAATACTATTCCTCATGTTGTGGTGACCCACAATCATAAGATTATTTTCGTTGCTACTTCATAACTGTAATCTTGCTACTATTATGAATCGTCATGTAAATATCTGTGGTTTCCAACTGTCTTTAAACGATCCCCGTGAAAGGGTCGTTTGACCCCTGCGGGTCGCGACCCACAGGTTGAGATCCTTTGGTGTAGCGTCAAACTTGTAGCTTCCTCTCAATTTTGGTTTAGCGTGAAATTAACTCAAGCCAAAACTTGAATTATCTATAGCACTTTCTCAAAAACTTAAGTCTTAATTTTATCACCACGATGTAAAAGGGGGGGGGGGAATCCTTTCTTTCTACAAAGTCACAAGAACGCACTTGCCATAGCTGACTGGTTTTACGAAGCCAGAAGTGTCTTTTTAAAAAACGGCACTTAATCTTATCCTAATTAACTTCAAAACAAATGACTTCCCCTTTTATAAACACCAGAATAGCGACAGCAGCTCCTCCTGAGGCTCCTAGCTGCAGGGACTAGCGCACGAGCCTCGTGAGAACCTTCACACAGAGCGAGGACCCGCAGCCATCCCAGCAGAGACGAGTGGGTCGCCCAAAAAGGACAAAAGGAACAAAAAATGACGGCAGGTACTGAGAGCAGGAGGACGTTGCGGAGCCAAGGCGTGAGTTAAGTTTGTGTTCGGAAAGCCTCGGTAGTCAGACCCAGAAGCACACGCTACAGCCAGGCACCAAGAAGCGTGACACCGACTCGTGTCACCGCCGCACAGGCTGCCGGCGCCCCTTCCTGGACACGCACGCCGACCGGCACCGGCTTGGGGGTGCCACGACGTGGCGGGAGCCGGGCACCTGATGAAAGATCACTCGGGGCGTCCCGCTGCCGCTCCTCTCCGCGACCTGGGCCAGCCGGGGGCGCGAGGCACAGCTGTCAGAGGCCCGGCCGGGTGCACTGACGGGACGCAGCCCCCGCCCGGCCCGCCGCGCACGGACAATGGCGCGGTCCCCGACCCTGGCGCGGCGCCGGCCGTCGAAGACGCCGCTGAAGCGTCCCGCGCACACTCACCTGAGGCGCCGGCTCCGAGCGGCGCAGCGCGGGCCCGCGGGCTGCGGACAGCGCGACGGGCGCGCCCATTCATTAGCCGCTTTGTCTGCCCCCGCCGCCCCTCCCGCCGCCCCAGCCCCGCCGCCCGCGACGACGCCGGACGCTGCGCCCCTCCCAGGGCCCCGCGCGGGTCGGGGGCGGGGTCCGGGGCGGGGCTGGCGCGCGCAAGCGCAATCAGTGAGCACCTGCCCCGCCTTGGGCTGGGCCCAGAGGACCGCGGGGTGGGCTTGAGCCCATTGGGCAAGGCACATGGGGCGGAGCCGCGAAGACGACGCAGGCGCAGTCTCCCGTCGCCCCCCCCCCTCCCGGAGGACGGGTTCGCCGGCGCAGTCTCCCGCACTGGGCCTTGGTGCCGGCCTCCTCCGTCCAACCACGCAAGCGCGGTCCGGCGCACCTGCCCCCGGCAGGGTTTCGTCCACAGACTACGCAGGCGCAGTCGACGCGGCGGTTTGTTAGACTTGCTGCACGTTTGCGAACGTTCGGCCACCGCGGTTTCTTCTCCGGGTTGGGCCGTTAGTGGTGGTCCAGCGCCCTCCCAACGGTTGGCCGCGGGGCTTCCGGGCTTGTGGTCGAGATGGGCGTCCGCACGGAGCGTGCGCGCGGCCGGTAGCCCATGGGTGGAGGCTAGACGCAGCAGGTGCTCGCTGCACAGGGCCGGGGGCCCTGTTTGGGTAAAAGGAATATGGAGTTTGTGGTTGAAAGCCCCAGTTCATATTCCTGGGCGGACCAAGTAATTTCTACAGGGGGAATTTGGCCCAGAAATCCTTCTCTGATGACACTTGAGACCACAGCTTGGTATTTTTTGCGGAAGTTCTATCCTCCACTCGTTTTGCGATTTGGGGCGAGTTTTTTCTGTGATTTAGGATTATGAGCACAGCTCGGGGTTGGTGGCAGCTGTCACAGGTTGAAGCAGCTTGCTTGCCCTGATGCTCAGTCGTAAGTCAATGGAGATGCTTTGGAATTCTGTGTCAAGGCTAAAGGATGAGGCTTGAAGGAAAGGTGGTTTGGGCTGCCCGTGCACTGCGGATGGAACCTGTGGCCCATCAATCAATTGCTTAGAACCCCGAGTCTGGCTTCTCTGCCTTCCATTCAGGGCAGCTGATGTGTGTTTTTGAAGGTGGTGGGTCCATATCAGGCTAGATAGGGAACACCCTAGACAGCTCTGGGTGGATGTCCTCAGATTGCAGGTTCCTGTAGGGTACAGAAATTTTCAGTAATCTACCTCTTCATGTTGTCCCCCAAATCCACCCCACCCCACATCTCATAGCTTCACGAAGGATTTTAGAAGCTCTAGAACTGTTCTACACATGAATTCTTGGGGTGTACAGTTAAAAGTAGGGCCTGAAACAAGTAAAATAGCTAGGAGAGAGTGTGAGCATTTGTCCAGAGTGTCTCAGTCCAGCACGAGGCTTGTTTGTCTCCCTTTGTGCTGAAACAACTGCCCAAACTGTTCACCTAGAGATGGCCCTGCAGGCTGGGTGCTCTTAGTGCTCCTAGCCCTGCCCAAACTCTACAGGGGAAGACGGAAAAGGGAAGTAGAAGGGCAATGAGGCTGCTTGCCGGGTGTGCGGAGAACAGGCTTCCCCTTTGGTGACTTGCATAGTGTCAAGATGTCCAGGGGTCTTGGAGGGCCAGGGCACATTCGCATGTCCCTAAGGACCGTATAAAAGGCAAGCAAAGAATGGCAAAAGACGAAGACAACTTTTGAAATCCTATATGGCTCTTATTGACTATGTCAGAGTGAGGCAGTGAGCCTGGCAAAGAGGAAGTGGATGCTACAGGCAGGCAAGGCATGAGCCCTTTGAGAGTAACTGTCCCTGGGAAAGGCCGGAGCAGGCAGAGCTGTGGCTGGCCAGAAACTGGCTGGTGTGGCTGTATTTATACCTGATTTCCAGGAAGATTGAAACCTCAGCACAGGAATCCCCTTGGGTCCTGGAGAAACGGTCTAGTCGTGACTTCTTGCATCTCAGCTTCCACAGAACCACCCAAAAGAAGAGGGTCTGTTGCTCTAGGGCCCATAAAGGGAGTGCCTGTCAGACTTCTTATATGAGGAGGTGTTTGCCTCCTTCTTGCTCAAGGGTAGAAGTCCGGGCCCCTGTTTCCATGTATGAAGGAGCCCCCAAGGGCTTTCACAGTCTGCTCCAGAATGGCTGTCCTGATCCCTGGAGTCTTGGAGCTACACCAGTGGTCACTAAATAGTCCAAAGACACTGATGATTTATGGGAATTACACGGATGCTGGATTAGTTGCTCTTCTCTTGCTGTGATCAACTGCTCTGACAAAAACAAGGCAGAAAGAATTAATTTCGGCCTACAGTACCAGGGTACAGCCCATCCTGGCAGGGAAGGCGTGGCAGGATCATGAAGCAACTAGTCACTTTGCGTCTGCAGTCAGGAAGAAGAGACCAGTGAGTGTGGGGACTGAGACCCAAACCCTCCTTTAGAGTGAGTCTTCTTCTCAATTTAGCCTAATCAGATAATCCCTCACAGGCACGCCCAGAGGCTGGCCTAAATTATCCCTTGGTCTGCCTTGAGGCTTGTGTCCTAGGCAGTTCTAGAGCCTGTCAAGTTGACAGCATGAACCATATGACAGGTTTTAACAGGAAAGTGCAGGCCCCAATCAACGGCGTGCTTTGAACTCTGGCCAGGATACTGACCTATGCTGGGCTTGGGTTCTAGTTCTGTCACTCACCCTCCCAGCCCTGCTGCTTATGTTAGGTGAGGCCTCTGTTTCCCATCTGAGAAATGGAGCGGGTTGGGAAGAGCTGTATCCACCACAGCTCCCTGCTCTGATGGTACACCAACTCTGTCCAGATGGGCAGCCAGGGATGAGCCACCCTGATGGCCAAACTACCTAAATGAAGGGGTGAGAAGTCCAGATAACAGGAAGGAGTGCAGATATTCGCACTGGAGAGAATACTGGGCTAAGTGTTTCCAGGTTCTTGGTCCCTAGTTCAAGAGTGAAATGAAAAGGAGTTCAATTTCCAGTAATCACATGGTGGCTCAAAACTATCTACAATGGGATCTGAAGCCCTCTTCTTTCATGCAGGTGTACAGGCAGATAGAGCACTCATATGCATAAAATACATAAAATCTCTAAGAGTGAAATAAAAGCCCACACAGATGATAAAGTAGCAAGGAAATTTCATTCAAATAATAGAACTATTCAGAACACATTGCAAGAGAATAATGGACCACACGAGTGAAGACACTCAAGGACACAATTTCCCTTTTAAAAAAAAAAAGTCGCCGGGCTATGGTGGCGTATGCCTTTAATCCCAGCACTCGGGAGGCAGAGGCAGGCGGATCTCTGTGAGTTCGAGACCAGCCTGGTCTACAAGAGCTAGTTCCAGGACAGGAACCGAAAGCTATGGAGAAACCCTGTCTCAAAAATAAAAAACAAAAACAAAAAATGTATGAGTGTTTTGCCTGCATGTATGTCTGTGTACCGCCTGCATGCAGTGCTTATAGAGACCAGAAGACCTCAGATCCTTTCGAACTAGAAGTACAGATGTTTGTGAGGCACCATGTGGATACTAGGAACCAAAATGAAATCCTTGGCAAAACCAGCAAGTGCTCTTAACCTGTAAGCCATAGGGCTTCCTTTTATGGAGTTCAAGAGAGTTTGGTTACTAGAGAGATCTGTGACATGGTTCTTTATCTTGATAGAGTGAATCATAAACTTTAATGCTGTATATATTCTTTCTCATAGTGCATCTGATTTTAATCTTGTCCACACCCAATTATTCACAGACATTAGATGGTAAGTAGATTCTCCTTAAAAGTTCACTTAGAGGAGATAGTTTGCTTTATTGTATGTGTGCCCAAACCAGTCAAGGTTAGATCACTCCACTACCTCTGCACCTGTGTGTTGAGAACATGTTTGTCAAGTTTGATGGTCCTAAAGGAGAAGAGAAACATATTCTATTGTTCAGAGTGGAGTGTGTTTGTAGCTAAATACAAGAGAAGCCTAGGTTGCGCAGTTGCTAGGTACAGTGCTCAGAGGGGTGTGTGCGTGTGCGTGCGTGCGTGCGTGTGCTTGCATGCGTGCGTGCGTGCGTGTGTGTGTGTGTGCGTGTGTGTGTGTGTGTGTATGCATAGTACGTGCAGGTGAGAGTCCTAAGCTGTTAAATGCATTATAAAAGGTTTGTGTGCATACTGTAAACCAAGTAGAGTCCCAGGTTGCCAAATTATTCCTTATGGTTGTCTGCCTCACTGGAGTGCTGGCTGGGTTTGGAGCCCCTTTCTGGGGACAGGTGACAAGGTATGCATGCAGGTGATGGGAAATGTTTGGATAACCACTGGGGTAATATGGAGGCAGTGAGATCACTGAGATACCCGAGGTGATAAAATTGGCACTGTTTGGAGAAGAACTACCTTCTGAGGAAGCTGGAGATAAGTAGCTAGAGATGCTGATAAGCTCAGGTGAGAGAGAAATGTGGGCGTTAGGGACAGGCAAAGGTTTTTAGTAGCAGTGAGAAGCACCAAAAGAACTTAAGCAGCCAAGGAAAGGTCATGTGACTGGGATGGGGTTTTGTGTACTCTGGAGGGAACTCTTAGGAAGTATTCAAGTACAAGGGTCCTATGCAGGAATGGGGAGAAGGGGCAAAGGAAGTGGGGGTTTGAGGGTTTGCTACAGGGTCCCTGTGGGGGAAGGATAACGGGCTCCATGGGAAAGCTGGACTGACTGTGGATACTGAAGATTCAGATAGGCCCATGAAAGACAACAGCTTCTAGAGGCCTTGGTTCGGACTTGTTTTCCAAGATGAAAATAAAATTTTCAAAAGATATTGTTGACATTTTGTTGTTTGTTCATTTTGAGACAGGATTTCTCTATATAGTCTTGGCTGGCCTAGAACTCACTGTAGATCAAGCTGATTCTCCTGATTGCTCTACTAAAGGCTTGTACAACCATGCCTTGCTTTTGATTTTGGTTTTGAGAATGGGTCTTACTAAGTATTCCAGGTTGACTTTAAGCTTGCAGTGATTTTCCTACTTCAGCCTTCTGAGTACTGAGATTATAGGTATATGGTATCGCAGAAATTACTTTTTGTTTTGTTTTTTGAGATAGGGTTTTTTTTTTTTTTTTGGTTTTTCGAGGAGCCAGTTCTAGAACTAGCTCTTGTAGACCAGGCTGGCCTCGAACTCACAGAGATCCACCTGCCTCTGCCTCCCGAGTGCTGGGATTAAAGGCGTGCGCCACCACCGCCCAGCTTTGAGATAGGATTTTACTGTTTGAGTTCACAGAGATCCACCTGCTTTCACCTCACTGTTAAGGTGTGAGCCTCCACAACCTTCTGAGTGGTTTCAGTTGTTTGTTTGTTTGTTTGTTTTGTTGGTTGGTTTTGGTTTTTATGTTTTGTAACCGTGGCTGTCCTGGAACTCACTTTGTAGACCAGGCTGGCTTCAAACTCAGAGATCCGCCTGCCTCTGCCTCCCAAGTGCCGGGATTAAAGGCATGCACCACCATGCCCGGCGTCTGTTGAGTTTTAAAGAAATTCTTTTTTTTTTTTTTTTTGGTTTTTCGAGACAGGGTTTCTCTGTGGTTTTGGAGCCTGTCCTGGAACTAGCTCTTGTAGACCAGGCTGGTCTCGAACTCACAGAGATCCGCCTGCCTCTGCCTCCCGAGTGCTGGGATTAAAGGCGCGTGCCACCACTGCCCGGCAAAGAAATTCTTATTTTTTTAAATCATGAACCATTTCGTGGATTTGCATGGCATCCTTGCACGGGGGCCATGCTTATATTTGTATCCTTTTACTTTCAGTATATGAGCTGCTGGGTGGAGCCCTGGAAAAGCTAAATTCTGTATGCCAATCTTCTTGTCAAGATGGGCGGAGTGCAAATATTTTCTCCTATCTTCAGTTTACCTTTTTAGTTCCTTATAGAGTCTTGTGTAGAGTAAAAGCTTCAGCTTTGGTTAAAGTGCCATTTATCAATATTTCCTTTTTAAGATCATGCTTTTGATATTCCATTTAAGAGATGGCTCAGAGGTTAAGAGCATTGTCTGCTCTTCCAAAGGTCCTGAGTTCAATTCCCAGCAACCACGTGGTGGCTTACAACCATCTGTAATGGGGTCTGGTGCCCTCTTCTGGTCTGCAGGCATACACACAGACAAAATATTGTATACATAATAAATAAATAAGTATTTAAAAAAAAAAAGAAATTATTGCCTAAGCTGGGCGGTGGTGGCACACGCCTTTAATCCCAGCACTCGGGAGGCAGAGGCAGGCGGATCTCTGTGAGTTCGAGGCCTGGTCTAGAAGAGCTAGTTCCAGGACAGGAACCAAAAGCTATGGAGAAACCCTGTCTCGAAAAATAAAAAAAAATTAAAAAAAAAAAGAAATTATTGCCTAATTCTAGATGCCAGAGACTTTCAGCTAGTGCTTTTTGGAAAGGATAATAGATTTCTATTTAAATCCTTTGTTCAGTTTGACTAAATCTTCACATAAAGTATGATATACTTAGGTTGCTCTCCTCCTCCTTCCTGTCTCCTTCCTCAGCTTCCCTTAAGAAGTTAGGTGGAGCCGGGCGTTGGTGGCGCACGCCTTTAATCCCAGCACTCGGGAGGCAGAGGCAGGCGGATCTCTGTGAGTTCGAGACCAGCCTGGTCTACAGAGCTAGTTCCAGGACGGGCTCCAAAGCCACAGAGAAACCCTGTCTCGAAAAACCAAAAAAAAAAAAAAAAAAAAAAAAAAAAAAAGAAGTTAGGTGGACTAACTTTTTCCTGCTTTATACACCTTTCCTAAAATTGTTATAGCTGCCATTTTTATAATAATGTTGTATCTATCCAAAAATATTGCCCAGATTTTTTGTAGTAATTAGGTTAAATTAAAGGTAAATTTGGAGGAAATTGATTTTTTTATTATTTTGAGTATCCTAGTCCGTGAACATATTATGTCTTATTGATCTATTTAGAACTTTTTCTTTCTTTCTTTTTTTCTAACATCAAGGGAGAATTTTATTAGTATTTAAAAGAAAAACACCCCAGGGCACGCAAGTTGTAAATCTCTATAACTGCCCAAAGGTGGGAAATAGAAGAGAGAAGGAAAAAGCCATACTGATTGAGTTAAGATGGCACAGAGGTCAGCGGCTTGGTTTTGGGCAGCCACATGGAGCGAGAGGGAAGCTTCAGAGAAAAGAGTAAAGAAAAGCATACTTCTGGCCGGGCGGTGGTGGCGCACGCCTTTAATCCCAGCACTTGGGAGGCAGAGGCAGGCGGATCTCTGTGAGTTCGAGACCAGCCTGGTCTACAAGAGCTAGTTCCAGGACAGGCTCCAAAACCACAGAGAAACCCTGTCTCGAAAAACCAAAAAAAAAAAAAAAAAAAAAAAAAAGAAAAGCATACTTCTGGCCTGCATTTGCAAGAAAGAGAAGAAAGAAAAATGAATAGTTTCAGTTGGGAGACAGAAAAGTGGGCAGACCTAGTGAACCTCATTGCAACTTTGTGGCAGCTCGTAGGGACTGCCAAACTTCTTTTTTGGGGGTGGGGGAAGTGGAAGGATGTTGGTTTTTTGAGACAGGGTTTCTCTGTGTAACAACTATGCCTGTCCTGGAACTCACTTTGTAAACCAGCTGACTTCAAACTCACAGAGATCCACCTGGCTCTGCCCCCTGAGTGCTGGGATTAAAGACATGCACGGCTATTGCTGTCCCCGCAAGCTTTGTTTTCTTAATCAGTGTTTTATAGTTTTCAATATACAAATTATATGAATTTTGTTAAACTTATATTTAATATTTTATTTTAAACCATTGTAAATGTGTTGTATTTTTAAATATCAGTGTCCCTATGTGTATTGCTAATAGGAAGATCAAATTTGCTTTTTTAAAATATTGTTTGCAGGACAGGAATATGGTACTTCATATGAAGGTACTAGCTGTGTTGGTCTCCTGACCCAGGTTCCATCCCCAGACCTTGGTAAATGTTGCATGTGGTTGTTTGCTTTCCCACAGCAAGGTGGGAGGTGGAGAGAAGAGAGTTACCCAGAAACTCCTGGGCCAGCTAATCTGGAGCCTGCAGTGGAGCAGTAGAAACGAGAAAAGACCTTGCTTCAACAAGTTGTAAAGCAAGAAGCCACTGTAGAAATTGTCCTTTGACTTCCACACACATTCTAGCACCTGCACTTACATGTACACAAAATAAATAAAAATTTTAAAAGTCATTTGTGTCTTGAGAACTTGCTGAGGTCACTTATTAGTTCTGGGAGGTTTTTTTCAAAAAAAAATGTGAATATATGTTTGAACAAGTGTGTGGTTTCCTTGGAAGAAAGAAAAGGGTGTCAGGTTACAGCTGGTTACAACTGTTTACAAGTATTGGACCTTGATATGCTAATAGGCACCACAGGCATCGGCTAATTGTAAACCCTACAGCTGGTTACAAGTATTGCTGCCTGACGTGGGTGCTCGGAATCAAACCCCATTCCTCTGGAAGAAGAACAAGTGCTCTTAACTGCTGAGAGAATGAAAATGAAGACATGGCTGCTCCTAGTTAGGGTTGAGAAGGTTTTATTGTAGATTTGAGGGAAAATAGAGCCAGAGGCATCTGGAAGGTTACAGGCTGAACTAGGCTATGAGAGGAGAGAGAGGGAAATGAGAGAGGAAGAGAGAGAAACTAAGAGAGCTCCT
Source organism: Microtus oregoni (assembly GCF_018167655.1). Lineage (NCBI taxonomy): Eukaryota > Metazoa > Chordata > Mammalia > Rodentia > Cricetidae > Microtus > Microtus oregoni. Next base: position 4,909,000 of record NW_024543081.1, read on the forward strand.
GAGAACGGAGAGAGGACCAAGAGAACAAGTAGCCAAAACGACTGGGTTATACAGGAGAAAAAGAGAAGCTGGGGGAAGGGAAGGGAAACTTGGGGGCTGGAGAGGTTTAGGGTAGTGGGTGGATCAGCCAGGAGGATTTGTGAGCCAGGACTGGGGGAGCCTAGAGGCTAACACAGACCTTGGTATGCTAATAGGCACCACAGGCTAGGCTAATGGAAGAGACATTTCCTTTTTGCCAGAGACAGGAGAAAGACTCCTTTTAGCAAGTAGGAACTCTCTCAAGTCCCTCAGGGAATGCTGTCTTTTGTCTAAATGCCAGACTGGGGGGGGGGGGGGATTTCTTAAGACCTAACACTGAGCCCTCTCTCTCCAAACCCTAGTTCTAGGAGAATTTTTGTGTTGGTAGTGGTTTTTTAAAATTTGTTTCCAACACAGGTTTGCTCTGTGTAGCCCTGACTGACCTGGACTGGCCTTGAGCTCAGAGATCTACCTGCCTCAGCCTCCTAAGTGCTGAAACTAAAGGTGTGTGCCACCACACCCACTCATGTGTCTCCTATTTCAGATCCCTATATAAAGAGAATGTTCTAATGCTGGGAACTGGGTTAGGGTCTTGTACATTAATCAAGCACACACTATGCCATTGAGTTATATGGCCAGCCAGAGATATTTTAAGGACTGTGCAATTGTAGAGACCTGATGAGTCCAAAATCCAGTGAGGGAGGCCAGGAGGCTGGAGACTAAGGAAGGAGCTGAATAAAGTTCGAGCCCAGTGGCCATCTGCTATATGACCAGAAGTAGCTGGTGTTGCAGAATACATTCAAAAGGAGCCTCTTGCTCTGGGGATGCTCCCTTTACTTGTATTCAGGCCTGCAGTGAATTGGCAGAGGCCTTCCCACATTATGGAGATCAATCTGGTTCACTCAGAGCTCACTGATTTAAGTGTAAATCATGCAGGAACATACAGAATGATGTTTGTCCCAGCACTTGGGAGGCAGAGGCGGGTTGATATCTGTGATTTCGAGCCCAATCTGGTCTACAGAGTGAGTTCCAGGGCAGCCAAGGATTTTACACAAAGAAACCCTGTCTCAAAAAACCAAAATGATGCTTGACTAAAATATCTGGGTAGGGTGACCCAGTGTCTTAGTTGTTGTTCGGTTGCCGTGAAGAGATACCATGACCAAGGCAACTCTTACAAAAGAAAGCATTCAATTGGGGGCTTGCTTACAGTTTCAGAGGGTTATCCATTATCACCATAGTGAGGAGCATGGTGGCAGGAAGACAGGCAGGCATGGTGCTAGAAAAGTAGCTGAGAGCTTTAAATCCTGGTCCATAGGCAGCAGAAAGAGACAGAGAGACAGACAGTCAGACTGATTGACTGACTGACAGACTGACTGGTCCTGGACTGGGCTTTTGAAGTCTCAAACCCCATTCCTGGCGACACGTCTCCTCCAAAAAGGCTAGGCCTCCTAATCCTTTCCGAGCATTTCAGCTACTGGCAAGGAAGCATGCAGATACAGGAACATTCTCATTCAAAGCACCACATCAAGAGACACTGATTAGCCATCATACTTCCCTTTTGATTTACAAGATGTGGGTGCTTCAGAATTTGACCTCCTATGTCTCCCCAATATCAGTACTATACTTGGTCTTCTTTCCTTGACTGAATTTTATCAATTTTATTCGTCACTTTAAAGGATCAACTTTTTATTTCTTGATTTTTCTCATTTTCAATTCCACTGATTTCTATCTTATTTCATTCTTTTCGTTTTGGGTTAATTTTGCTCATCTTTGTCTAGGTTCTCAAGAGAGAGAGAGGTGAGAGAGACAGAGACAGGATTGCTCTGAGATACTGTTTCCTTTCTTTTTGAGATAAGTTCTTGCTATGTAAGCTTAGCTAACCTGGAACTCATTATGTAGACCAGGCTGGTATTGAACTTGGAGCAATCCTCTTACCTCTGTCTCCTGAGTTCTGGGATTACAGGCATACACAATGAAGCCTGCCCATGTGTTGTAGGAGTCCACTTGTGTGTTCCTGGCTGCCCAGACTCCCAAAATAACCACACAGAAACTTTGCTGCCAAAGTTTCAGCATATCTGTTTCTGGTGGTGGCTCCATGGCTTCTCCTTGACTCCGCCTTCTTTCTCCCAGCATTCAGTCTAGTTTTCCCCACCTAGCTCTACTCTTTTGCCCTATCACAGGCCAAGACAGTTTCTTTTTTTTTTTTTTTTTTTTTTTGGTTTTTCGAGACAGGGTTTCTCTGTGGTTTTGGAGGACAGTTTCTTTATTAACAATGGTATTCACAGCATACAGAGGGGAATCCTACATTACCTCCCCCTTTCTGCTTAAATAAAAAAGAAGGTTTTAACACAGAAAAATTACAAACAGAGCCGGGTGGTGGTGGCGCATGCCTTTAATCCCAGCACTCAGGAGGCAGAGGCAGGCGGATCTCTGTGAGTTCGAGGCCAGCCTGGTCTACAAGAGCTAGTTCCAGGACAGGAATCAAAAGCTACGAAGAAACCCTGTCTCGAAAAATAAAAGGAAAAAAAAAAAGAAATAAGAAAAATTACAAAACAGGTATCAAGCAAAAATTACAGTTACAATATTGATATCTACTTTATCTTTTATCATAACTAAGGAAAACTATAACTATATATTCTTCAGCTCCATCAGAGACTCCAGAATGACATAATATTACCTAAGTAAACAGAAAGTGCATTGTAAGCAACTTCCAAAACTCTAGAATTGACAGAGACATCTCGCTGCCTAGACAGTCACTCAAAGCTCTTCTGTAACATCTTTAGCCTACTGGCCCACAAGGATCCAGCAAACTTTTCCACAAAGCAGGAAATTTCAAAGACAGTTCTGCCTATATTGGCTGTTTGTCAGTCACTTTCTTCTGTGTCCTGCAGAATGTCTGACAGTCGATTTCATGAAGCAGGAACCCTGAAGGGCTGTCTCACTTTTTTAAAAAAAAATTATTTATTCATGTATTTTATGTATACACCAGAAGAAGGAATCCAATCCCATTACAGATGATTGTGAGCCACCATGTGGTTGTTGGGAATTAGACTCAGGACCTCTGGAAGAGTAGTCAAGTGCTCTAAACCACTGAGCCATCTCTCCAGCCCATGTCTCACCTTCTTTAGGCAGCTTCAGTAGTCATTTCTCTGTGGATCCTGAATGTCTAGTTCATAAAGAACAACATCAAACAGTCCAGTAAAGAGCAGTTTCTTGCACAAATGGTTAGCAAACTCCATACAGAGCCTCTTCATTGTCCATCTTCCTCTTGAAGCTATTGGTGCTGCCAGGAGCAGATTAAAACCCTTTAAATGCTATATTCTGAAGGTCTCTGAAAGTTGAAGACTACCTAACTAATTAAAATATATCTCTATAAATCTAGAAAACTTAAACATGACTAGATGATTATCTATTAACCTATATTTCTTAATTATACATTACATTTTTAAATGAGCTGGACGAACACAATACCTTAATCAAGATCAGAAATACATAAACACAGTATAACAAAATTGACCTTAAATTTATATCAATAAATCAAGATCCATGCCAATGCAAATCTCTATAGCATATCCCTCTTCAAATGTCAACAAACATTTATAAACAATATTTGGGAATTTGGGTGTAGTTCTCTCCAAACTGCTTCCTGCTTTTTTGTTGGGTGAAGTAATTTTTGGGGAGGGTCTTGGTACATCAAACCACATTAGTCTGAAAGAAATCCACAGGTTCTCATCTGTAAAAACAAAAGCAGAACCTATTTCCCAAAGCAACAAATCCTTAGACCCAAATTTGGAAGTCAAGATACCTTTATGTTGGTTTATCTTAGCAGCCCATACAATGAAATGTCTCTCTCTACTTAGTTTCTTCACAGTCAAAAAATTTAAAGAAAACACAATAATATATATAATCTAGGCTCTGTGATATTCCATCTTTACATGGCTTTTCTTACTCTATTACTTTTTCTACAAGTTTAATATTTATTTTATTATCTTTAATCCTTTAATCTATAACTGTCTGTATTCTTTTATATTACATCTACTGTCTCTTTCGTTTATTTTTTCCTCTTTCCTAAGCCTACATACATTTTTTAAACACACTGTTACCCATTAAGAGGTCTTTTTCATCTGAATCTATCTTTATTGTGTATCTGTAATCTTTTTTGATCAGGACCACTTCTTAAAACGTTAGACAGCTTGACTAGTACTAAGGCTGCTTTACCTTTTGGCTCTGCCTAGTTTGGCATGGTGGAGGTCCATTTATTGCCTCTAAGCCTGCCGGGTGGGAGTTGTCCTCACCACCTCAACTCTGGTAACCAGTTGGCCCATGCTGTCACCAAATAACTTGCAGCATGCTGCCCACAAACCCCATTCATGTGCTCAGCCTCATGAAAGAGCCAGAGTTTGTGCTGCCAGCACGGCCCAGGTAAGCCACCGGTTCAAAACCATGCTGCTTTTTTTCTGCTACTGATGAATCAGGAAGACTTCTCTTAAGGGAGCTGTAGCATGCTGCCAGCTGAAAAAAAAAATATGCAGCCAAACTTTGTGTTTTAGTGTCTAAGATTACTTTCCAAGCTTTCTCAGGTTTTATGTGGATTTAGCTAGCTCACGTTGGAGTGCCAATTTGTTGTATGAGGCTACTTGTTCATTTCCTGTCCACCCAGACTCCCAAAATAACCTCACAGAAACTGTATTAATCAAATCACTGATTGGCCAATCACTATAGCATATTCCTAGCAATCTCTTACATATTAAATTAACCCATTTCTATTTTTTTATATTTTACCCATGAGGCTCATGGCCTACCAGTAAGGTTCCACCTGGCAGCTTGTGTCTTTCCCCTCTGGCGGCTACATGGCATCTCTAGACTCTGCCTTTTTTCTCCCAGCATTCAGTCTAGTTTTCCCCTGCCTAATTCTACTCTTTTCCCCTATCACAGGCCAAGACAGTTTCTCTATTAACCAATGGTATTCACAGCATACAGAAGAGAATCCCACATCAGCCATGTTTCTTTTTTTTCTAAGATATGTGTTTAGCTTTTAAATTTCCCTGTGGCCGGGCGGTGGTGGCGCACGCCTTTAATCCCAGCACTCGGGAGGCAGAGGCAGGCGGATCTCTGTGAGTTCGAGACCAGCCTGGTCTACAAGAGCTAGTTCCAGGACAGGCTCCAAAGCTACAGAGAAACCCTGTCTCGAAAAAGCAAAAAAAATAAATAAATAAAAATAAATTTCCCTGTGTCCACAGTCTTTGATATGTTGTATCTTTTTTACTATATTCAATATACTTCAATTTCCCAATGCCTAGGTTTTGTTTTATTTTGATTTTTAATTTTAGGTGGTAAAAAGATGGCACAGTGGTTAAAAACACTGTTGCTCTTACTTGGGTACAGTTCTCAGCACCCACAAATTGGCCCATGAATATTATAATTCCAGTTATATGATCCTTCCTCCTTTTGACCACCACAGGCACCACACATGGTACTCATACATACATTCAGACAGAGCACTCATACATGTAAAATATAACTGAAATAAATCTGATATTTAAAATTTTTAGTTTTAATATTAATGTGTGTATGTATGGGTGAGCGTGTTAGTTCAGCTGTCCAAAGAGACCAAAAGAGGATTTCCTGGGACTGGAGTCTCAAGCAGTTGTGAACCATCTGACATGAATGCTGGAAACCAAACTCTGATCCTCTGCAAGAGCAGCACATACTCTTAAACACCGAACCATCTCCCCAGCCCTTATTATGAAACAGGATCTCACAAATAGACCAGGTTAGCCTTGAGCTCTCAAGTCTCCTGATTTCTTCCTACCAAATTATGGGATTACAGGTATGTACTACCGCATCAGGCTTTTGTCCTGTTTCTGTGTTTTATGTTTATTATTATTTAAAGGTGTATACCACCCACTAATATTCAGGGTTTTTTTTTTTTTTCCACATTTGTTTTCTTGAGACAGGGTTTCTTTATGTAGCCCTGGTTCTCCTGGAATTCCCTCTGACCAGGCTGGCCTCAAACTCAGAGACACACCTGCCACTGCCTCCTAAGTCCACTACCACCTGGCTAAAGTAATTATTGGTACATTAAATTTTCGTTTTTGTTGGGGGATATTTGTTTGTGCTGATTGCTCCAGGACCACCAATAGGGTCCAACTTTGGTTCAGAGGGCAGAGTTCACATTTTGTGGGCTGGTGTGAACCATAGAGTTTCCAGGCCGACTCAGAGGGAGATAGGACACACAGGGGGAAAAAAAACGAAGAATTGAAAGGTTGTGTGGTTTCTTCAATCTGGGAAGAGAGAGGAAGCAGATGTTTGAGTCTCTGTAGATCTGTGGACCTCTCAGCTTTATTTGCTAACACTTACTCCCAAGTTATATTTTTTAATACAACGTAAAAAGAAATCACAATAAGTTTTACCATTTAACTTCTTGCTTATTCTCTTTCTTCCTCCTTTTTCACTTCTCTTTTCTTGCCTTCCTGTGGGATAAGTGTTTAGAATTCCATTTTGATTTGTTTGTAGTATTATTAGCATAATATTTGTGTAGTTTTCTCAGTGGTTTTCTGGCCATTACAATAATCATGAATATATTGTCATAATCTATTCATATTTACATTTAGTAATATGAGTGAAGTACAAAACTTCACTGCATTTGTCTCTTTATCTTATCCACTAAAACCTATAAATATTTTTGTTTTGTTTAGTTTTTTTTTGAGACAGGGTTTCTCTGTACATTCCTAGCTGTCTTGGAACTGGCTCTGTAAACCAGGCTGGCCTCAAAATCGGAGCTCAATCTGCCTCTGCCTCCTGAGTGCTGGGATTAAAGATGTACACCATTATCACCCAGCAAAACCTATAAATTAAAAAAAATTTACATGTACATTTATATAACTTATTCTATATATACATATATAAGTTTAGGCTGTAGAAGGCTTTTTTTAAGCTACCAACCAACTCCCAAATCATGACATGGAGACTTATTATTAGTTTTAAACGCTCAGCCTTAGTTTAGCTATTATTTTAATCTGTTTATCTATGTTATGTCTTGAGGCTTTTTTCCTCCCTCCCTCCCTTCCTTTCTTCTTTCCCTGTTCTACTTTCACTGCTTCTCATGTCAGTTTGTCTGCCAGCTGCCTGGCCCCTGGCCCTGGGTGTGTCACTCTGCTTTTCTTTTGTTCTCTCCTCCTTTTTCAAGCCTAGATTTCTCTTCTTATTTATTCTGTCTGCCTGCTAGTCCCACCTATCCCTCTCCTGCCTAGCTATTCAGCTTTTTATTAGACCAATCAGGTGCCTTAGGCAGACAAAGTGAAACAAATGCAACTCATCTTTATAAAATTATACAAATGCAGCCAAACAAATGTAACACATCTTTACATTGTTAACAAAGGCAGCAGAAACAAATGTAACACATCTTTACATTGTTAACAAAGGCAGCAGAAACAAATGTAACACACTTTTATACAGTTAAAGTAATATTCTGCAACATCAACAAGTGTAACACATCTTTGCCTAGTTAAAATAGTATTTCACAACATTAGACAGTGTTATTTTTTTTGCTTCAACAAAATAACATACAAACATACAAAAAAACAGTATGGTCTAATTTTCTTACTTTATTTTATGTACATTGGTGTTTTGCCTGCATGTATGTCTGTATGGAGGTGTTAGATCTAGTTCAGATAGTTGTGAATGGCCAGGTGAGTGCAGAGAATTGAACCTGGGACCTCTAGATGAGCAGTCATTTCTCTTAGCCACTGCCATCTCTCCATCTGTAACTCTAGTTCCAGGGGACCCAACAGCCTTAGCAAAACACCAAAGTAGATAAAATAAAAAATAAAGAAGAAACACATTGATGATGTCCTATAACACATTGACGATGTTCTGTAACACACCGGTGATATCCTGTAACACACTGATGATGTCCTGTAACACACTGATGATGTCCTGTAACACACTGATGGTGTCCTGTAACACACTGGTGATGTCCTGCAACACAATGATGGTGTCCTATAACACATTGACGGTGTCCTGTTTCACTTGCCTGTCTTGTATTCATCACATTACTTTTTCCCTTGCTGAAGTTGACTTCTGTTATCATGACTTTCCTCCTTGAGAGCTTCCTTCAGCTAATCTTCCTTGTGTTTACACACGTGTATATACGTGGGCCTGCATACACGCACACATACACAAACATACACACACTCCTGCAGACATGCATATGCACACACATGCATATTTGTGCATATGCACAGAGGCCAGATGAGAGAGTGTCGTTTTCGAAGCCAGAAAGCCTCTGCAATCTTTCTGTCTGCCCCTTGGAGCTGGGGTTTTACAGGTATTCATAGGAAGGTAGCTCGTTCTATGTGCTGAAGTCTGAACTCCAGTCCTCCTGACTGTGCTTGCTGCTGAGACATTGCTCCTGCTTGTGTCTCTTGTGTAGCTCTGTTCATGGCGCGTCGTTCTAATCTTTCTACATAGAGATTCTTTTTATTTGTTCTCATTCAATCTGAAGGAGTTCCAGTAAAAACAGAGTTCCTGGTGGACAGCTCTTTTCTTGAAAAGCAGTGTCTACATCTTCCTGGCCTCAGTGGCTTCTGCTGAGAAGTACAGGTACCGAGATTCCTCGTCACTGCAGGACTCATTTTTCTTAGTCCACTTGGCAGAGGTTTGGTCTCCAGTTCAGAAGTTTAACTATGATGCATATAACAGGGTTTTTTTTCGGGGGGGGGGGGTTGTCTTATTTGGACCTCACTAACCTTGAATGTGCAGATTTCTAGCATTTGCCGTATTGAGGAAGTTTCTGCTATTGGATCTTCAAATATTTTCTCAGTCCCATGCTTCTTCTTGGACTTCACTGACACAAAGCCTAGCAAAAACTAGATTTATTTTTTAATAGTCCTATAGATCCCCGAGGCTATGTTCAATTTCTCTCCATCTATTTTCTCTCTACAGTGTAGCTGGGCAATTTTTATGACCTTATCTTCCAGTTCAGAGTCCAGATTCATTCCTATGTCATAGCTAATTTGCTATCGAATCCATCCAGTAAGTTTTTCAAATTTTTGGTTCATTGTTTGTCCTTTTTTTTTGTTCTGTAATTTCCCTTTGGTTCTTTTGATAAGGAATTTTTCCTAAGTTTTTCTGTGTGCTCATTTATTTCAAGATAATTTGTAATGACTATTGAAGCATTTTTGTGATTGCTGCTTGACAGTCCCTGCCAGACAATCCCACATCTGTCTCCTTTGTGCTGCCCCTGGTTGATGATCTCTTCCCAGTCAAGCTATGAGTTTTTATTTAAGTCATTTCTCAGCCGTGATTGGAGCATTTGGGTTAGGTTTATGAGACTGAATCCTACTTAAACCTTCCCTGTCATTAAGCCAGGCAGTTTTTTTAAGCAGATGAGGGCTTCCTGGGCTGCTCTGGGTTGTGACTCTCATGGCCCTGCGGTTTTCAGAGCCCTTACCATCTTATGCTGATCTATTTTATTCATCTGGTGACACTGAGGTATCTACTTAATTCTTTGGGGTTCTTGTGGGAATAGAGGTGCTTCTCATGCTGCCCAGTGGGAGGGGAGGAGGCCAAGTGAGGTGGACTTGCTAGTCACAGGCTCCTTGAATTCGTGGAAGGTACTGAAGCTTCTCTCACTGCTGGGCGGGGGTCTGGGAAGACACAGATGTACCCGGGCACCTCTACCACTGACTGGAGGAGCAGAAGATATATAGTCTAGACTCCAGATTAAGAGTGTGGGAGGCTGCGGGTTGTGTGTTTCCGAGGCCCCTGGCCAGCCTGCTTTGCCCCTCCTGTCACTGAGACTTCTACAGTTATCTGCTGTGTCACTTAAAAGCTGTTTGGTTGGAAGGAGCAGGAAGAGATTAGTCAATGCCATCAGGGTTGATGAGAAGCCGCTGGTTACCTGTTGGTTTGGAGGGACTCTCGCCCTGTTGTCTCCCATTTCAGTCTCTCAGGTGCTGCTGTTGCAGATGGGTACCCCAGGTTCCACGGTCACTTTTAGAGCAGTGTCATATCCATCAGCACTCACTCTCAATTTCCTGCTCCCAGAGTCCTTGACAACTAAATCGATCTTTGTAGATTTGCCTGGTCTGGACATTTTCTCTAAGTGAAGACATATAGCGTGTGTCCTTTTGTGTCTGGCTGCTTTTGCTGAACTTGTTTTCCAGGTTCATCTGTGTTATAGCATGTCAATTTTTCATCTTTCTTTCTTTTTTTTTCCTTTTTTTTTCTTTTTTTTTCTTTTTTTCTTTTTTTTTCATTTTTCTTTAAAACTTTATTTACCTTTTAATCAGTCATCCCCCCCCTTTTCCCTATTGTGAATAATACTGTTTTGTTTTTATTTTTGTTTTTTCAAGACAGGGTTTCTAAGTGTAGTCTTGGCTATCCTGGAACTCGCTCTGTAGACCAGGCTGGCTTTGAACTCATAGAGATCCCCCTGCCTCTGCCTCCCCAGTGCGCCACCACCACCTGGCATATTTTCATTTCTTTTGGGCATGAATTCAGAGTGGATTTATAGGGACAGGTTAGCTCTATGCTCAGCATTTTGAGGAACAGCATAAGAGTATCAGTGTTTCTGCGTCCCTGCCAGCACGTACCCTAGACCTTTTGGGTTCTAGTTATCCCAGTGGTTGTACAGTAGCATCTCACTGTGGGTTGCATTTACAGGTCTGTGAGGGCTGATGATGTGGGGTGTCTCCTTCGGCTCACTGGTATATCTTCTTTACAGAAGAGTTTGTCCCAGTCCTTGGCCCATTCGTTAATGCTTTTGCTTGAGTGTTTTGAATTGAGGACCTTGGCTTTCATTCCAAGGGAGATAGCATCCATGATGTTCTCGGTTTGGGAGTGATGGAATCATTTGAGGTGCTACACAGAGAAACAGGGAGGTACAAAGTATCTGAGTGATGAGTCAGCCACAGGGGTCTCCCAGGTGAGCGAAGATGTTGACTGGTCTTCGGGGGGACAGAGGAGTTGGTGTTGTGGGTCTGGTTCTGGGTGTGTTGTGAAGAGGAACTCGCAGAATTTCTGATAGATTTTTTTTTCTTTTTGACAGTGTCTCACTATGTAGCTCTGGCCGTCCTTGATAAACTCAGAGAGATCTGTTTGTCTCTGCCTCCCGAGCGTTGGGATTTAAGGTATAAACCATAAGTCTGGCTGATGATGGATCTTACGTGAGCAGTTGAGGCTACTTATCATTGAGAAGCATGAAGGGCCCAGCATTTGAGACTGCCTTCACGTCATACAGCTTCAGGAACACAGAGTGAACATCTTCATCAAACAAAATTTGCTGTGGCATGGTCTGGAGGCCAAAAGTCTGAAATGAGCGTCTGCAGGGCCACCTCCCTCTCAAGCCTGAGGTGGAAGACTCTTCCTGTCTCCTAGCTCCTGGTTATGAGGCTGTCAGTCCTTCATCATCTTTGACTTTGTGGTACCCTCACAGCAGTCTTTGCCCCAATGTGCCTGCATCTAAAATTCCAGTTTCCCACAAGGATATCAGGCACAGGAGTGGGGCCTGGCTTAAAGACGTGACCTTGATTACACATATGAGGACTGTTTCCAAACCAGGCCACGGTTCAGTACTGTGACTGAGGACTTCAAAACAGCTTTACAGGAGACACGCCTCCTCTTTCAGTGAGGGAGACAACAGAGCCACTTGGGGATGAAGGCTGAAGCCAAGCCTCAGAGGGGTTATGTCTGAGAGGCCTATTAGAGACCATGCCAAGGAAGCTGCTGAAGGATGGGTTAAAAAAAAAACAAAACTTACAAACATGACTCATGCAACTCTAAAGCGAAGATGTGTCAAAGATGTCTTTAATCATCGCTGAGCAAGCCAGCACGGTGAGACCATTCATGGCACTGAAGAGAGGCATTTGCAGTGACTGATGCAGAGCTTGCTTGAGGAGGCTTGGTAACCCAGATTACCAAAGCAAACTGTTGATGCTCCTCGGGGCCATCAAACTGCCACTCTCTTGATCATCTCTTCCCCCAGGCAGAAATCACTTTCTGTTAGTCACTATTGGATTTTTTGCACTGTCATCAAACAAGAATCATTTAACTTAGCCGCCTGTTTTCTACAAGTTAAAAGAAAAAAATCTACCTTTCCTGACTTGTCTAGCAAGACGCATACCCCAGGAATCTGAAAATTCCCTCTGCAAGTCTGCTGGACAGCATTCAAGCTGATGTTGAAAAGACACATGCCACTCTTTTGCTTAATCCTACATTTTGGAAGTGCTTTATTAGCTCCCACTTGGGATGGTAATCTCCCAGGGTTATTGTTGTCCCAGGAAAGTCAGTTGCCTTGTGTGCTGACCTGGTTCATGCACACAGGTACTGTGAGAGGCGGTAATTAACACAGACGAACCTCCTTGTTAGGTGATACAGCTAAGCCATGCATTACACAAGAACAAGGCCGGAAAATCAGCTCCGTCTGACGATGTCATCATGAGGAATGTGGGACTGACCCTCAATTATGCCTAAGGTAGATTCTGATTTGCCTTTCTAGACCTTGGTTAGGAAACTGAGCCAAACTAATCTTCAGGTTTGCTTACAGTCCTTGTGTGTGGGGGTGAGTTTCCATTTTCTCACCAGCCTCAGTGGCTATCATGGTTCCTGGGTTTCCAGACTGTGTCTCTGTGTAAGGGTGGGCCTTTGTTTTTTTGTTTTTTTGTTTTTTTTGGTTTTTCGAGACAGGGTTTCTCTGTGGTTTTGGAGCCTGTCCTGGAACTAACTCTTGTAGACCAGGCTGGTCTCGAACTCACAGAGATCCGCCTGCCTCTGCCTCCCAAGTGCTGGGATTAAAGGCGTGCGCCACAACCGCCCAGCTAGGGTGGGCCTTTGTATGGCAGAGTACAGGTGTCTGGCCAGTGTGGGTCTGAGGGTGGTGTGGAGTAGCTCATGTACTCCAAACTTTGTTCCTTTTTATGGTGGGCATGCCATGTGGCTCATGAGAAATTTAAAACCTTATGAGGTCTTAATGTAAAGTCTTGGTTACATAAATGATTTGATATCCCAGTGAAAAGGACAACCAATTTCTATCATAAATATGTAAAGCATTTGGTTTTCATTAAGAGGAAAGGTTATAAGCCAGACAAGGAAGCAAATACCTGTGTTCTCAGCACTTTGGAGGCTGAGGCAGAAAGACTGAGTTAAAGGCCTGTCTGGGCTACAGAATAGTAAGTTCTAGAACAACCTGGGCAACTAGAGTCTGCTACAAAACACACAAGAAAGAATAAGCATAGATATATGGTGGTGGTGCACGCCTTTAATCACAACACGAGAGGCAGAGGCAGGCAGATCTCAGTGAATTCGAGGCCAACCTGCTCTACAAAGCGTGTTCCAGGACAGCCAAAGCTACACAGAGAAAAGGAAAGCAAAACAAAGCAAAGCAACAACAGCAACAACAAAATAATTTAAAAAGAAGATAGCACAAGCCTTAAGCATGATCATAATCAAGGTCAGCCTGTGCTATATACAGTGAGTTCCAGTCTGGCCTGAACTAGATATTGAGAGCCTATCTCAAAAACAAAAAGTAGACAGCAACAACAAAACCAACTAACCAAATTATAAAGCTCTTTTTGATAGATGAATCTAAGTCATAATTTTTTAATTAGCTGTAACTATTCATACCATCTATTGTTATTTTTTTCTTCGTGAGACAGGGCCTCTCTTTGTGGCTTAGGCTGGACTGGAATTCACTTTGTAGCCCAGTCTGGTCTCAAACTCACGATATTTTTGCCTTAGCCACCAACCATAGTGCTAGGATTATGTGTATATAAGACAATGGCCAGCTCATGTCATGTTCCTTGCCATGCTTTAGTCTTTTTAATTACTGCTGTTTTTGTGTTTTTGTTTGTTTGTTTGATTTTGAGATGTGGTTTCTCTGTGTAACAGCCCCCGGCTCTCCTGAAACTCCCAATGTAGACCAGGCTGGCCTTGAGCTGAGATCCACCTGCCTCTGTCTCCCCAGTGTTGGGATAAAAGACATGCACCACCACTGCCTGGACTGTTTTGTTTTTTTGAGGCAGGGTTTCTCTGTGTAGCCCTGGCTGTCCTGGAACTCATTCTGTAGACCAGGTTAGCCTCAAACTCAGTGCTAGGAGTAAAGGTGTGAGCCACCACTGCCTGGCGATTTAATCTTTTATCTTTGTCCTTCTGTTCATTACTGTTGTTGATTTTTTTAAAATCTTTTTCTTACATTTGAAAGGCGTAAGTTACATTTCCATTTTTCAGGTGGATATTTTGATATTTTAACATTATAGTCCATTTTCTTTGGATTCTAAAGTCCTCTAACCATATAATGTAAGAATGTCATTGCTCTCTCTCTCTCTCTCTCTCTCTCTCTCTCTCTCTCTTTTCTCCCCCCCCCCCCCCCCCAGTCAGGGTTTCTCTGTGTTACAGCCCTGGCTGTCCTGGAATTCACTTTGTAGACCAGGCTGGCCTCGAACTCAGAGATCCTCCTGCCTCTGCCCCCCAGTGCTGGGATTCAGGACATGTGTCATCTCGTCCACTCACACTTGCATGTCTCGTTGCCGCTTCTCTTCATGTATGCAGCAGAGTTTGTTTGTCATTTCTGGATACTATCTGACATTACTAGTGCAAACTGGTTTCATAGCTGAAATCCATGTCTTGCTACTGATTTCATTTTTAATCTTTTTTTTTAAAATATTTATTTATTTATTATGTATACAATATTCTGTGTGTATGGCCAGAAGAGGGCACCAGACCCCATTATAGATGGTTGTGAGCCACCATGTGGTTGCTGGGAATTGAACTCAGGACCTTTGGAAGAGCAGGCAATGCTCTTAACCTCTGAGCCATCTCTCCAGCCCCTCATTTTTAATCTTGCTAACATATATTTTTAGTAATTTTTAGAGATTTGTTTCAGTAAACTTAACTGTATATGGACTAGGAATCCATCTTTATTTTGCCGTCTCATTTGAATACTAGTTTCTACTGTATATGAATCCCAGATTCAATTCTTTTAGAATTTTGGTAATTCCGCCTCCACACATATTTGAGTCACCATAAAGGTCCTTCCTCTGATAGCTTTTCCGTTGCTTTCTTCATTCTTGAGATTGCAGGCTGTCTTGGTATCATGCCTGCACGTGGGACTCCCCCGGCCTACTAAGCAGGGCTTTCATTCTTGGAGGACTCATATTCTCCCTCAGTCCTTCCTGCTCTGTGAAGGTTTCCTGTCTTTTCATCTTTTGTTTTATGAGATTGTGTCTTAGCTTTACTCGGTGTTGTGGGAGATCCTTCAGTTGCTGGTTTGCATATAGTTTTCCCAGGGTAGAGAGAAGATTGAGGGCTTAGCTTGCTTGTTCTTTATGGCTGGCTGGCCTGGCATGTTTGGATTCAGGTAAGTGGGCATCTATAGAGGAGGCAACATTTGCTGTTTCTGGCTTCATGGCAGATGTGTTTTGGCCTCTCAGGGTTGCTCCTACCATGACTCAATGGTGTTCTAGAAGGGTACTAGATAACCATAGGACCTTGCTTCTGAGTGGCCACAGGATAACCTTGGTTCCAGAATTAACCCACCCTTAAAAACTTTATTTTCTAACAAGGTAATCACTTTTAATCCCAGTACTCAGGAGGCAGAGACAGGTAGATCTCTGAGTTCAAGGCCAGCCTGGTCTACAGAGGAAGTTCCAGGACAGCTAGAGGTACACTGAGAAACCCTGTATTGCAAAACAAACGACAACAACAAAAGACTTTATTTCCAACCTATAGTTTGGCTGCAGTGGGGCATGAGTGTTGGCCAGCAAGAAGCTCATGGGGCACCAGTCCCAACCTGGGATGCTCAAGTGAGCAAGGCTGTACTGTCCTAGTCACTGGTACCTTTTCCTGAGCAGTGATCTTGACCTGCTTAGGAAGATGGGGCCCTGCTCTTGAGTGAAAAAGCTTGTCTGTTTACCTGAGGGTGACGTTGTCCACCTGATGTCACAGGCACATCGCTCCTTTATTACCATGACCTCCATGACCTTCCTCTAAAAGGGAACCAAAGAACCACCTAGTCTTCACTCTCATTTCAAAACATTTAGAGATTAATCTCACAATGAAAATTCTCAGGAAGCCACTAACTTTTAGAGTTTTAAAGTAAAGGCTCAAGTAGAAGCAACGTACTGGCAAGTAGGACTGGTGTCTCTGAGCTCCTCCCCACAGGGCCCTGCTCTTGAAACCTTCAGTAGTCTTCCCAGCCCAGGTTTCTCAACCTGGGGGTCAAAGGACCCTTTCACAGGGTCACATATTAGATATCCTGCATATTGAATATTTACACTGCAATTCGTAACAAAATAGCAAATTTACAAAGTAACAAAATTACGGTTATGAAGTAGCAACGAAATAAATTTATGGTTGGGGGGGTCACTGCAATATAAGGAACTGCATTGAGGGTGGCAGCGTTAGGAAGGTTGCGAACCACTGCTCTACTGACCAGGTCCTAGGAAAAGAGGGCAGTGCTTAATGAACGACTTAAAAGAGGAAGATCTGAGCCGGTTGTGGTGGCCCATGCCTTTAATCTCAACACTTGAGAGGTAGATCTCTGTGAATTTGTGGCCAGCCTGGTCTACACAGTGAGTTCCGGGACAGCCAAAACTACATAGTGAGACCCTGTCTCAAAACAACACCCCCCCCCCCACACACACACACACGAGGAAGGGTGTGTTGGGACATGCCCCACGACCTGACTGTTACATTCTTTTTGAGACCTCCATACTTGTCAAGGTCAGAAGTAATCCTCAATTTCTTTCCAAACCCAGTCCTACCCAACCACTGACCCCTCCTTATGCTGCCACCTCAGGGTCCTCCAATCCTTGTCATTTATTCCTCAGAGGGATCCACCCTTGTCTGGTGACCCTCCCTCAGGACCCTTATTTCCATCCCCTTCTAACTCAGTCTTAACTACCCTGGTCACCTGACACTACCAGAACCTCACTTATATCCCCCCCCCCTTAGGATGTCTATTTTTGATTCCTTCAAGAACCACCCCCTTGGAAAACACACCCTCTCAGGAAACCCTACCTGCCCCTTAGGGTCAGCATTCTGGCTCTACTTAGAGCCACTGCACCCCCTAGTAAACATCACCTGGTTTACCCCATTCCTGTGGCACTCTCGTCCTTCACTCTCCACCCTTCAGGAGCCCCACCCTTTCTTCTCAGAACCACCCTTCCCTGTCACCTCACTTTGCACTCCTCTCCCTCCTCACTCCTCAGGATCCCCACCCTAACACCCCGAGAGAGCCACCCTTCCTGGTCACCCCACTCATGCCTTCGCGTCCTGCCCCGCCCCCTCATCCCGGCTTGGCGCGGCGCGCGTCATGGCGGCGGCGGGCGGGGCGCGTCTCGCACGCAGCGCGCCGGGCGGAGCGCTCGCCGCATTGTTTGCTTCGCTGGGGAGCGAGCAGCGCCTCGGCAGGCGTCCGAGTAGCTCCGCGTCCGCGTCCTCCGCCCGGCCGGGCCCCGAGCCGGCCTCAGCCGGCCCTGCCGGCGCCGCCGACCCCGCCCGAGCCGCGGCGCCCTGCGGGCCCGGAGCCGCCGATCGAGCGCGCCCCGGAGCCCGGCGGGGCTCGGCTGCGCGGCCGTTGGCGGAGGAGCCGCGGCGCCATTAGCGCCGCCTCGGCCGCGCCGGCCCCCGCGCCTGCCCGCCCGCCGGGCTCCCGCGGCCGCGGCGCCCCGAAGGTGAGTGTCTGACGGTTGCTGCTCGCCGCCCGCTTCGCCGGCCGGGGCGGAGGCGCCGGCGCCATGTTTGGCGGCCGCGGTGGCGGCTCCGCATTGTCCGCGGGCGGGGAGGCCGAAGAGTCGGGACGGCGAGGCCCGGAGGCCGTGAGGCCTGGCGGGAGCGGAGGCCGGGGAGGACTGAGAAGGCCGGGCCGGCGTGGGCCGCCGTGAGTCGGCGCGCCCGGGGACGCCGAGATGGGTGCCGGCGGCTTGCCGAAGAGGCCGGGGAGGCGAGACCGCGGCGGGATCGCGGAGGCGGAGGCCGCGGCCGGGTGGGGGTGGAGAGGGACACGGAGGCCACGGCGGGGTCGGGGAGACAGAGGCGTAGAAGGAGGCCTCCTTGGCGCGGAAGGCGCGGCCAAGAGAATGGAGCCGGCGGCGGGGCTCAGGAGGCGGGGAAGCAGTCGTGCCGGGCGGGCTCTGGGCGTCCCGGCTGTCTGTCTGAGCGGCCGGGGCCACATCGAGGCCGGGCGTCGGACAGCGGAGGAGGCGGAAGGCCTGGGGTCTCGCGGCGTCTGCCTATGTCCCTCGCCCGAAGCCTTGGCGGTGCGGAGCGGGTCGCATTATGTAACAAATAGGTCCGATCTATTTTGCCAAGACAGGAAACTCCCTTGAAGAGGGATGGGCTCGGAAGATTTCCTAAGTCGAGCGCGTCCTGCTATCTCCGGAGCAAGCCCGCAGCTCCGCCAAACTCCGTGGATGTGTGCAGGAAACGCTGAGAAATGAACGCGCGTGCGCGACTTTTCTTGGGCCTTTAGGAGAGAAGCAACTTTCCTGTGCATAATTTGCAGAAAACACTGCTCTTCTTCGTGCACTGCAGTTGTGACACACTTTCACACACCTAGGAAAACGCCCCCTTAATGGAGGCCATTCCCTTCACCCAGCTGCGACTGTTTTAAGAGTTTCTGTCATCTGGTAACATATAGTTACAGAGTTGGGGTATTTATTTACTTTTTTAACACCTGCTGGGTCTGGCGCTGTCCTGAGTCTGTGTTCATTCCTTGAATGGTCACACCACCGTTAGAGGTGTGTCTCTTTCCTGTGCGTGCTTTTACAGTGAGGGGTAGAAGAAGCTGGAAGAAGCTTGCCTACAAACGCCAGGGCAGGAAATGAACCGAGCTGATTTTGAGCATGGAGTCTTTTCCTCTTTTTTGCCAGCAAAGCTTTTTTAGGATTTGTGTAACAGTTATTTCTGGAGAAAGCATGCTTATTGCCTTTGCTGATCCCTCCATGGAAATGCTTGTTTCTGCACAGAGCCGGAGGGTCAAAGTGCTGGGCGGATATAGGTAAAACGAGGAAGCAGATGAGATTGTTGGGCCCCGGACTGAGCAGTACTGCTAAATGCCCTCTTTCCCCGGGTCACAATTACATTTTCAAATTACAGAGCGGCTGTGGCCGTTAAGTATTAGGTTCAGTTCTTGTCGAAAAGTGGTTTAAAGACCTTCAGTGCTCACTAGAAGAATGTGGGATTTGAAGGATTGGTTGCAGTACTTTACTGTAGAGGAGAAAATTACATGTTTGTCTTTAATCTGGGAGCTGTTGCTTCTACCCTGTCCTGGTAGTGATTTGTGAAGTGTCCGTGGGTGCACCATGGTTCTCTGTGTGCGGGATATGTTGCTGACACTAGGATGTGCATCTGTCTAACCTAAGGGATGCTGCAAGTGGCCAAGGGCTGGCTCTGGTGGGTTTGCTAACGGCTCCCTGAGAATCCAGGGTTGAGTAGGTTCCTTGAGGCCCCACAGATGCAGGTGCATTGGGTCTGGCCGACCAGTGTCTTCTTGTTCTTGTTCATAGGAAGATAGTATCTAATTTTCACACAAAACGTGGGTTTCTGCATCCTGTAAGATTTATCTTAAAAACTGCATATACGATTTGTAGAGATTTCTTTCTGGGACTAAAAAGTGTGAAGTCTGCTCTCTGAGGGTTTTTCTCGAAGACTGGTAAGATAATTATGAGGTTGTGAATCCAGGCTTCCTCAAGAGCTGTGATCTGGACTGCTCTGACGGTTGTTCATCTTGGAATGCCTGGGAGTCAGTCTTTTTGCTTCATCTCAGTGAAGTGGGCTCGTGTAGAGGGAAGAGTTTGAATTGTCTCTGCCGTTGTTGCTCCATGTGCTTGTCCTGCTTGATTAGTGGTTCAGATACCAAGTCACCTCAGGGAAAACTGAAAGGCAAGGAGTCCTCAACAATGAGGTGGGAGTGTAGGCTGGCAGTACCCTGATTTTGTCCACACTGGAAATGAACAATTCTCTGCATTGAAGTTTTCAGGCATGTGAGCCAGTGACAAGGACTCTGATTTGTTGGGGTGGGGGGAATTCTGCAGGCTTTTTGAGGTTTGTCAGAACCCATCCTTTCTTTGGAGCAAGATATGAACATTTTCAAGTGTGTCAGGAAGACAGCAGAGATGCCTTTTGACTTCTTGCCCACAGCTACATTGACTTGAAGAGTATGTGTTCCAGCACATAGCCAGATGCTGGCCTGAATGAAGAGAAAGGCTGATGCTGCCCATGGGAGTTTCCATGGTGGTCACTGCTTAGGCTCTGTGGAAGCTACATTGGACTGCTTGGGGCAAAGATATTCAACAGATCTGTTCAGGGTTCCTTTCTAAGTCCTGACAAGGCTGTGTGTTTGTAGGATGTGTGTGGGAAGAATGGACTACTTTATGCTAATGAGTTATGGAAGCTACTGGCCCCCAGCACAGGGTTCACAGGAGCCCTCAGCTAGGCAGTGGTGGAAAAAAGAAAGGAGAGCTAAAAGGCTTGTTAAGTCTAGGTGGCCATTGAGAATGCCTGCTTTGTGGCTACAGGTATCTATGTGATGTGAAGTCTACCTGAAAAACAATCCTATACTTGTGAGCAAGAGGCCAAAGTCTCAAACTCTGGAGGGCATGTTGCTGTTTTGTAGGCAACTTTTTCTTTTGTTTTCCTTTTTTTTGGGGGTGGGGAGTGACAGGGTTTCTCTGTGTAACAGCCTTAGCTGTCCTGAAATTAGTGCTGTAGACCAGGCTGGCCTAGAACTCACAGAGATCTGCCTATCTCTGTCCCCCAAGTGCTGGGATTAAAGGTGTGCACCACCACTGCCCGGCTTGTAGGTGACTTTTGGCTTGATCTAAAATGGTGACTTATGTGTAGTATGCACCTGTGCCCTAGCTGTTAAGCAAGCAGTATCGTTACTTGGATGTGGTGATGGGCACTATTGAAATGTCCTAGGAGAAGTTGTTTGGAAGTCTCAGAAGTATTCAAGCTCCGAGCTTCATTTGTGGGGTGTTGAGTTGATTTGTTAGTGTTACCCAAGCAAATTTTATGGTTTTCTGGTCTTGTCATCCTGCATGGAATTAACTTTGTTATTGACTTTATTTTAGGTAATCATTGCCAAATGAGGAGGAAAGGACGATGTCATCGAGGCTCTGCAGCGAGGCATCCTTCTTCCCCGTGCAGTATTAAGCACTCCCCCACTCGAGAAACATTAACGTACGCACAAGCTCAAAGGATGGTGGAGATAGAAATTGAAGGACGCTTGCATCGGATCAGTATTTTTGATCCCTTGGAGATCATACTAGAAGATGACCTCACTGCTCAAGAAATGAGTGAATGCAACAGTAATAAAGAAAACAGCGAGAGGCCGCCTGTTTGCTTAAGAACTAAGCGTCACAAAAACAACAGAGTTAAAAAGAAAAATGAAGCCCTCCCCAGCACCCATGGCACACCAGCTTCAGCCAGTGCCCTTCCTGAGCCCAAGGTGCGGATTGTGGAGTATAGTCCTCCATCTGCACCCAGGAGGCCCCCTGTGTACTACAAATTCATTGAGAAGTCAGCTGAGGAGCTGGACAATGAGGTAGAGTATGACATGGATGAGGAAGATTATGCCTGGTTAGAGATCATCAATGAGAAGAGGAAGGGTGACTGTGTCTCAGCTGTGTCACAGAATATGTTTGAGTTCCTAATGGATCGCTTTGAGAAGGAGTCATATTGTGAGAACCAGAAGCAGGGCGAGCAGCAGTCCTTGATTGATGAGGATGCCGTTTGCTGCATCTGCATGGATGGGGAGTGTCAGAACAGCAATGTTATACTCTTTTGTGACATGTGTAACCTGGCTGTGCACCAGGAGTGCTATGGGGTGCCCTACATCCCTGAGGGCCAGTGGCTTTGCCGCCACTGCCTGCAGTCTCGGGCCCGCCCTGCGGATTGTGTGCTGTGCCCGAATAAGGGTGGTGCCTTCAAAAAGACAGACGATGACCGCTGGGGCCATGTGGTATGTGCCCTGTGGATCCCAGAGGTTGGCTTTGCCAACACGGTATTCATTGAACCCATCGATGGTGTGAGGAACATACCTCCTGCTCGGTGGAAACTGACATGCTACCTCTGTAAGCAGAAAGGCGTGGGTGCCTGCATTCAGTGCCACAAAGCAAATTGCTACACAGCATTCCATGTGACATGTGCTCAGAAGGCTGGCTTGTACATGAAGATGGAGCCTGTGAAGGAGCTGACTGGAGGCAGCACCACGTTCTCTGTCAGAAAGACTGCTTATTGTGACGTCCACACACCTCCAGGCTGTACCCGGAGGCCTCTGAACATTTATGGAGATGTTGAAATGAAAAATGGTGTCTGTCGAAAAGAAAGTTCAGTCAAAACGGTCAGGTCTACGTCCAAGGTCAGGAAAAAAGCAAAAAAGGCTAAGAAAGCAGTGGCTGAGCCCTGTGCGGTTCTGCCGACCGTGTGTGCTCCGTATATTCCCCCTCAGAGGTAAGTGCATCTGAACTTGGGTGCAGATGAGCCTGGATTGACAGACTTGATGGAGGACACAGATCAAGGCTGCAGGAAGCCCTCCATTTGTCTGTTGTACCTTCTGAGAGTCGTTTCTTAAGCCATGTCTCCATTCGTTTGCTACTTTCCAGTGGGCAAAAATGTAAGAGAAGTTATAGATTGGGATAGTTTACAATTCTTTGTGACTAAGCGGCCTTGAGTATAAGGTAGGCATGGTTATAGGAGCCACAGCCACACTGGTATTCACTCTGCCCTGGCTTCTGGATTTCATAGCATCCTAGGTTTTCTTCCCATCTGTGTAACATGTTTAAGCTCTCTTACTGCCAGATTTTGGGACCTTGTAAAAAAGTTAAAGAAAAGCATGTGGCTGAAAAAGTGAACCGCCATCCTCTGTAAGGTGCCCCTGAGCTGAGCCCAGACTGGGAGCTGCTGTTAGCAGGGAGATGATGGTCTTCCTGCTAGTCTTGGACTCACAGGGATCTTCTGTCTCCAGCTCCCAAGTGTGGGGTAAAGGTGCTCACCACCACACCTGACTTCTTTCTTCTTTTGCTGCTGATGTCTTCAGTAGTGCAACTGTTGCCTGATCTACAGAAGGGCGACTGTGTGACGGCCCACAGTCTGTGTTCCTGGTGATAGGAGTCCTGCTGTCCCCTTCTATGCTACTTAGGGACTGCTTCAAATCCAATTCAGTCTGCCCTGATCTGCCCTCAATCCGTGTGTCTTCTGTATTCCTTGGCTTGCCTTTTTTGTTTCATTATGTAAAAGGAAGAATGTTCTTTTTCACATCATAGCACCCATTTGAACCCTGTCCCTGAGCCTGGAGGAAGTAATTTTCTGTGAAGGGTATGGACTTTTAGTCTGGTCAGGTATGTAAAGCCCCGAAATGGTGATGTTCATGAGAAGCAGACAGCTGCTCGGAAGCAGCTTACCTGGGTATTGGTGACAGGACTGCTTTGTAAAGACAGGTACTTGGCAAATGAGGACTGTAGACTTTCAGAATATTCTTATTGTTAAAGGGCTGAGGCTGTCTTTAACACAGTGACCATTAGCTTTTTTTTCCTTAATGTTTGACTTGAAGAAGTTGCTCATTCTTAGTAGCTTGTGTTATACATTGGAGTTGGGCACTATGGTGCCACCGTGAGTTCCCGGTGCTCAGGCCAGACCCTGTGAAAACCCCATGAATGGCTAGAGAGTGCATAACCCAGTGCTCAGACCAGACCCTGTGAAAACCAGCATGCCTGTATTGGTAAAATTTTCAGCCTGACTTCAAAGATAGTTTAACTGGGATTTCTGCTTCTGAGGCAGAAAGGATAGGGTTATATCAAGAGCCATGAAAAAGTTGAGTTTTACCAAAACTGAAGTAAATGAAACAACAGTCTATCAGTACTTCTCTGGTCAGCGCCAGATATTACCTGTTTGAGGTGATGGGTGCAGTCCTTGTACCTGTGGTTCCTGATGTTCAGGTTTGGAACATGAGAGCTGCCAGATGGGTGGGACTGTGGGAAGGAGGATCTGTAGGTGAGAACAAAGGCTCTTTGGCCTTCTGTAGCCAGAACCGTTGAGGAAAGAACTTGAAGCTTTAAATACTTCAGGGTCTATTGTAGAGTTCAGCAGGTAAGAGGTGCACCCAGCTTATGCTCTCTCCCAGACAAAATCTTATCTGTTCCAGGATCACCTGGGACTTACTAAGCATGCTGGGTCGGCCTCATACTTGTGAGTCTCTTGCTTCAGTTTGTTAGGTGATGACCATGTCCTGTCCTGTCCTGTTTTGTCTTATTTTGTTTGGAGATGGATCTCACTATGTAGACCAGGCTTGTCTCAAACTCACTATGTATCCCAGGCAGGTCTCAAACTCACAGCTTCAGCCTCTTGAATAATGGGATTACAGGTGTAAGCCAGCATGCTTACTTGGCTACTGCTGCTGCTGCTTTAAGATTTATTCCCCTGTGTGTATGAATGTTTAGACTGCGTGTATTTAAGTGCACTATGTGTATGATTGGTTCCTGCCAAAGTCAGAAGAGGGCTTCAGATCCCCTGGAACTGGAGTTATGGGTGTTTTTTTTTGTGAGTCGGTATGTGGGGGTGCTGGGAATTGAACTCACATCCTTTGCACGAGAAACAAGTGCTTTAACTACATAACCATTTCTCCATCACCCCCCCTTTTTTCCCTTAATTTAGGAACAAACTTAAGTCAGCTTTGAATAGAGATAAAAGTACCTGAACCAGAAGTTTGTTCTGACGAGCTTAAGAGTTTGTATTGCTCCGGTCTCCAGGGAATTCTGATATCTTTGACTACCGTGTCCCTGGACAAGTTCCCACTACCCTCAGTCTGCTGGTTACGTGGGAATGGACTTGCCTCTGGGGGCAGGGGGAGGGCATAAAGGACAGAGCGTGTGCACAATGTAGGGTGTAGCTGGAGACAGGGCTGCTGCTTTTCAGAGTTTAGTCTGTCAACTAGAGTGTCTGTCATGTGACATTCCAGGCTCGTTCAGGATGCAGGCAGGTCTCACCTGAAGAGGGGGGGACAGTTGTTTGAGGAGAACTTTAAAAAAGTGTATTTCTAGTTATTCATATTTTTATTATTTGGCATTTGTAAACCATAAAGATTGCTTTTGATTTATTTAAGCCATAAACTTTAGAGATCAGATACAGATAGTCTTGACTTTGCCCACTTATTTGGAAACTTTCTGTGACTCTTTGATTGGACATCTTTGCACTAACTGTAACCAATAGACTGAGGGCAGTGCTGGATGAGATGGTGCACAGCTTAAATACCAACCCTTGGGAAGCAGAGACAGGTGGATCTCTGAGTTCAAGGCTAGCCTGCTGTACATAGTGAGCTCCCGGACAGCCAGGATTACATCAAGAGACCCCTGTCTCCAAAAGAGAAAAAGTTTTGAAGAACATAAGTGTTTAAGTTTGGGGAAGGTTGAAGACGGAAGCTTGGAGTCCTGAGCTACAAGTTCCCTGAAGTATTAAGCCTACTAATTTTCTTCCCTTGGCTACGCAGGGCCGTACTTTTTATTTCCGGGAGAGTGACTGCTAGTGGGTGTGGCTGTTGTCTGCCTAGATCTGGCTTGGGACTTAGAGCCTCTAGCCACTTGGATAATTGCTGTGCATTTTATTCAGTACAGAAGATGCCTGAGTAGTGAGTTGAGACTGGGGCTCCTTTTCTTTGGTGGTAGTCATATTGGCAGTTCTTGATCTGACTTTGGGAAAAAGACAAAAATGGAATATGAACACTTACGGGTTTCATTGGATAGAGTAGCTCTTGCTTTTGAGTATAGTATTGAATTCTGTTAGGATTTGTACCTTTTTCCTCCTCCATGCTTCTGGCAGTTAATTATATAGCTAGTCCCTGACTTAAGATTTGATTTACCTTTTTTTTCTTCCCCTGAGACAGGGTTTCTCTGTGTTATCCTGGCTCTCCTGGAACTTGCTCTATAGATCAGGCTGGCTTTGAACTCACAAAGATCCTCCTGCCTCTGCTTATGGAGTGCTGGTATTAAAGGTGTGTGTACCACTACACCCGACTTTTCTCTTTTCTTTTCTTTTCTTTCTTTTTTTTAAATTTTTGAGATGGTCTTACTACGTAGCTTTGGCTGTCCTGGAACTCACTATGTAGATTAGACTAGCCTCAAACTCCTTGCAATCCACCAGCCTCTGCATCCTGAGAACTGGAACTAAAGGGGTGTAGCAGCATGCTTGACTGAGTTACCGTGTCATTCTATGCATTCAGTACAAAACACACTTGGAGCTTTGTCCTTTTCGGGCTAGCAATATGTGTCATAGACTCTGGAGGTGCTGGCGACGCACTGATGTGAGCCACAGCTTCGTGAGTGGCACAAAGAGAATGAGCGAGAACTCTTGGTGGGAAACTGTTGCTTAACTAGGCTGTTTGGTAGGAGAGATGCAAGAAATGAACTCTTGACTTGTTGGTGTGAGGTTATCAGCATGTAGCCCTATTATGGCAAAGAGCATCTGTGTTTGATAAACATTTCCATCTGCCACAGGTTGGCCCCATCCCTCCCAGGTGGAAGCCCTACCCTGCATGTACTGAGAGCAACATAGGGGTGTTTGCTGCTGTGGGAGGACCTTGGAAAGCAGGCGGATGCATCTACAATAGTGATACTGGGGAAGAAGCATGAAAGAAACCAACTGAAAAGTACAAAATGACATACTACGGTGTGGAAGGCAGGGCGCCCACCCTGGTACCTGGCAAGTGGAAAGAGCCAAATCAGTCTAGGGGAAGAGTGGGTCTGTCTACTCATTAGACGGTGTCAGCAGCAGCATGCCTTCTGATGTGTTACATTAGCTTGCCCTTGTAAAGCTGTGCCATTATTGATCTGAGTTCTGTGTGTACAAGCCACCCATCTTACTGACTCTGTTCCCACCATCTGGACACCATCCCCTAGTGGGCCTGGGTGTTTTGTCTCTGGGCACTCATCTGAGGGGGCATCTCCAGTGTGGCTGATTTTCTCCTCCTTTTAATTGTCATCATAGTTACTTTGCAGAAATAGAGGTAGATATTTATTTTAGAAGTTTATTGCTGGGGGCAGATTGTTCCTGCTGTCTCACTACTGTTGCTGTTCAGTTTGAGTTCACTCAAAGCTGACAGTGGGGTGAACTTGGTACCAGAGCTGCCCAAGGGAAGGGACCCTGAGGTCAGCAGGACACCCAAGTTTGTTTCAAATTTTCAAAACAAACAAACAAACAAACAAACGGAACAAAAAAGACCTCCATTAGTTCACCTAGTTACTTATTGCTAGTGTTCTGCTGTGAACTGTATACATCCGTATACATGGATTGTGGAGACTTACATACATCCCCTTGCATGGTCAGGTGCCCTTCTGGATATAGGTTTTAAATTATGTCTTTGCAATGGGGAAGGACACAATGTCTAAGTCCTGTATGCATCCACCTTCTAGAGGTAGTCTCAGTGCCTGACTGTTGCTCCATGCACCTAACCCTGCCTGCCTCAAACCCTCCAAGTCATAGGAAGACCATTCTGATAACTGTTTTCTGAGGTGTCAGATCATTGGGCCAGCTGGAAGGTAAGGAGTCAGAGAGCCTGAAGGTAGGCAGGTGAGACTCTGGGCAGTGTCCTGTGGACACAGGGCTGGGGTGTGTAGCTGTATCAAAACTCAATCAGCTGCTGTGCTGTGACTGTTGAGTCTCTTCAGTCTTCCTGGGTTTGGATATTTTCAGTCTTTGTCTTCTGTGCTACCTGGAAAAATGTTCTTTTTGAGTTTGTCTGGTATTGCCTTCTGGTTCACTGAAGTTGTGCTTGAATGTGGAGTAAGTTTTCTTCCTGTGGTTGTGTAGAGCAGTGGTTCTCAGCCTTCCTAGTGCTGCTATCCTTTAACAGTTTCTCATGTTGTGGGGACCCCCAGCCATAACGTTTTTGCTACTTCATAACTGTAATTTTGCTACTGTTATGAGTTGTAATGTAAATATTTTTGGAAGTAGGGGTTTGCCAAAGGGGTTGCTGCCCACAGGTACATGGAGCCTACATATTCTCTGTGGGTGATGTTTTTATTTTTTATTTATTTTTTAAAAGTAGTGTTCTTCTGGCATGTATGTCTACAGGCCAGAAGAGGGCTTCAGGTCTCATTATAGGTGGCTGTAAGCCATCATATAGTTGCTGGGAATTCAACTCAGGACCTTTGGAAGAACAGGCAGTGCTCTTAACGGCTGAGCCATCTCTCTGGCTCAGTTGTTGGTCTTTTTTTATCATGCTATTTGAGAAGAATATTGTTTCCTGTGTGTAGTCTGACATCTGTGGTGAGGCTTGAAAACAATTCCAGACTGAGGGTTGTTTGTTTCTGCTTGGCCAGTCTTTCCTTTGATGGTAGAGTAAGTGTTCATCCTCAGGTCATCCTGTATCTTCCTTCTCCGTGGTGCTTCTGTTCTCCTCCTTTTGTACTGGTTTGTCAGTGACCTGGGTAGGCTGGGAAGTTTCCCTACATGGGCATTGTGAGGGGTCCTGGAGGGTCTGAGAGGAGCCACTTCTTACTATCTCATGGGGTGAGGGGTCAACCATTTGATAGCATTTATAATAAAATTGGCCTCGGCCACAGTTGAGCTGTCACCTCTGAGATCTTGGCTGCTGGTCATTTCTTTGTGGTGAGTGTCTTGTTATAGGCAGCCATGAGGATGCCCAACTTGCCAGCTCTCTGTGACTGTCACGGTTGTGGTCTTGGCAGTCCAGGCTTCACATGGCCATCTGTTGACCAGAAGGTGTTCTGTGCTTTATGCCTAGAGATCCTTGGAGGCAAAAACCAAGACTTTAAAATAATACTTCTTTTTTTTCATAACTTTAAAATTCTATTTGTTGATGCTATAAGGTGAGAGACTCTTGCTAGTCTGACCATGGAGCTGTGGTGAACATGAGTTGAGTTCGTTATAAAGTTGAGGATGTGTGGGAAATGCTGGGCTGACTTTACAGATTCACTCTCCAGAAATGAGTTATGTGGAGCATCTGCAGAGAGTCTGGATCTGTTCACGTACATAGGTAGAAGTGTCATTTCCCCACTTCTTATGACTTTTGCCTAGAAAATTCTAAATAAGGAAAAAACCCAAAGACTAACATAATTTGAATTATCAGATGTAGCAGAGACAGGGTCACCTTTGGAGTCCTGCAGTCCCTGTTCTTATTCTTCTAATAGTATTCACATACATCTGGGGTGGTTGGTTCCGTCTCGCACTCAAGCATGCACGTTTGTGCACGTGTACACACACTCCTGGAGTGCATTATTTAAATAATTTAAATAAACTGTTGCCACAGTTGTTACAGTATAGGTGGGTGTAAGCGGGTTATCCTATCTAACACCCCTCTCTGCGGTTTACAAATGTGTCCTGCTATCTCTTGAACTTGCTTGCCCCTCCCTGTACTGAGTCAGCAAGCACTAATCATTGTAGCTCTCACTCATTTTTAGTGATAGCTATGATTTACACAAAAAATAAAGAAAAAGAAAAAGAAAAAGAAAAGAATAAAAGCTTTAAATAAAGTCCAGAGAACCCATTTGTTCAGCAAT
The DNA here is from genome assembly GCF_018167655.1 of Microtus oregoni. NCBI lineage: Eukaryota > Metazoa > Chordata > Mammalia > Rodentia > Cricetidae > Microtus > Microtus oregoni. The sequence continues at coordinate 4,938,531 of NW_024543081.1, forward strand.
GTAATTCAAAAGTTCTTGCGACTGGCCAGTTCTCCCTTGCTTGTGTTTCCCTTTTCCTTGTTAGAAACAAGTTCCAGCCATGTGACTCTGTCCATGACCTGCAGTAGATAAAGATTCTTATAACTGGCCGGGCGATGGTGGCGCACGCCTTTAATCCCAGCACTCAGGAGGCAGAGGCAGGAGTCTCTGTGAGTTCGAGGCCAGCCTGGTCTATAAGAGCTAGTCCCAGGACAGGCTCTAAAACTACAAGGAAACCTTGTCTTGAAAAACCAAAAAAAAAAAAAAAAAAAAAAAAGATTCTTATAATTGTAGATTTATAGTTTTTGATGAAGTGAGTTTTGGCCTGTGGGTCAGTCCTTTTCTGTGTGGACCGTGCCTTTTGGGTCAGACTTAAAATCATCTCATCTTATAGGTCAGAGAGTTTTTCCATGTTTCCTGCAGGAGCCTTGGGGTCCTAAAATTGTTTGTTGAGGATGATGGGAGAGAGCCTAAGTGCCTACCCCCTCCATACTGCTGGTGGATCTGCTGTTGGCCTTCCTGTGGCCTCACAACCCCACGGTTACTGACTTGTGTTCTTGGTCCAGCTCTACAGCGTTGCTGAGTGGAGTAGAGTGGTAACTCATGTAATATTTGGGGCTTTCTGCTGACTGTCCCCATGACTACATGGCTGTCCCCATTATAGCAGTGTTCTATATGAATACTGGTAGGGACTACCTCATTATTCACATAGGGTTTTTGTTTTAAATTTTATTTTATGTGCATTGGTGGGAACCCCTAGAACTAAAGTTAAAGACAGTTTTGAGCTGCCTTGTAGGTGCTGGGAACTGACTGAACCCAGTTCCTTTGGAAAAGCAGCCAGTGCTCTAAACCATTGAGCCATCTCTAGCCTGCCTTTTTTTTTTTTTTTTTTTGAGACAAGGCCTCTACATAGCTCTGGCTGTCCTGGAATTAAAGGTGTGTACCACCACACTTGACTAATATGAGAGGGGCCAGGGAGGTCCTATCTCAAAACAATACCCCCACCCTGAAAAACAAAGGCAAAAGTAGCACAAGTATTTTGTGACTGCGAAGATTCAGGAATTTTTGTTTTATATTGATATATTGTAAATCTCTTTTTTTACAATTTTAAAAAAAGATTTATTTATTTGTTATGAATACAGTGTTCTGTCTGCATGTATGTCTGCAGGCCAGACCAGGAGAAGGCACCAGATCTTATTACGGATGGTTGTGAGCTACCATGTGGTTGCTGGGAATTGAACTCAGGGAATTGAAAGGTGAAAGAGTAGCCAGCAGTTTTAACCTCTAAGCCTTCTAAACCCCTGATACATTGTAAATCTTAATATTATCTTTGTGAACAATGTCTGAAAATAACTGTTTGGGTGGGTTTTCTGATCTTTCTGCTCTTTATCCAGACACAGTTGCAGCCTGCCTGTTGAGCTGGCCAGAGGGGACTAGTTGATGCTATACAACCTGCTCTCCTGTTTATGTAGGACTTTAAGAAAGCAAACTAAACAAAAACCAGTCTCACTATGTATCCCAGCTGTTTTGCAACTCACTGTAGACCATGCTGGCCTCGAACTCAGAAATCTGTCTGCTTCTGCCTCCTGAGTGCTGGGGCTAAAGGGGTGTGCCACCATGCCTGGTGTCAATGTAGCTTTAAAAGACTAGTTATTTCCATGGATGACTATTAGTGTTAGAATGAGATTAATTTAATTTAATTCTCTTGCTGTTTTCATTTTTACTTTTTGAGATAGTCTTTGTGTGTAGCCTGGGCTGACCTTGAGCTCTCCATCCTTTTGCCTCAGAGTCTTGAGTGCTAGATGGCAGGTGTGTCTACATGCCCTGCTTTCTTCCTGGTTTTTGCTTTTATTGACTAAGGTGCTAGAAATCCTGGTCACAGCTATGAGTAGACTATATAAAAACAGCCTCCTTAGAAGTCTCAAACTTGTTGTCATCAGCTGACTTCCACTTTAGGGCCAGGATTTTTGTAGCTAAAAAAGTGGGCAAAACCTACTCCTCCAAAGGTTAGGGTATGTGAGTCACTTGCCATCTTCATTTTGCAAACATTTTCTTCAAACTTTTCAGCAAAAATGGGTCTACTGAGATTTTTCTCTTGCATTTTTTTTTGTTTATTAGCTATATTTAGGAAGGCTTGAGGAACTCTTTGAGTGTATTCTTGCCAACATTTAAAGTTTTTAAATAAGACTACAATTTCAAAAAGTTCACAGATCAGATGTGTGGTTAATAAGTAAATGCTCTTGTAACTACTCTGTGTCACGTGAGACTGCGTATTGCAGCCCCTGCACAGCCCCTTTCCATCTTCAGGGACTGAGTGCTCTCTGACTTGTAGGGCTCGCCTCAGGAGCTTTCCACTAGAAATCCTACTTTACTTGTGCCTTTGATGGAGTACCTGTATCCGTTTTAGTTATAAAAACTAAATAGACAAGGTTGGGTACTCTGTTAAGAAAAGTTTTTGAGATCACAGTTTGGGGAGCTGAAAGGGCAAGATTGGGCATCACATCAGTTTATTCTCTGGCTGAATCACATCAGAGCAATGGCATCATGGCAGGAGCGTGTGTGGGAAGTAGAAATGACATGGTAAGATAGGAAGCCAAAGCACAGTGAGTGGTTAGCCTTAGGTCTCCCTTTTGGGTACCAGTATCACACCAGAGATCTGGGACAAATTATAGTGGAGTAGCACCTCTTTCCTTCTAGGGGTCCATTTGGTCACGTCTCCTTCCAGGTTCCTCTGTGCTGTGGGTTTCATGCCTGACTTGTTTGATGGCCTGTTCTTCTCCCTTGTGCTTTCTCTGAATTAGTAGTTAGTTGGCCTCGGAGCTTAATGAGTGTGGGATGAAGAAGTAGACATACTTGCTTTTGACTGGTCTGTTTCTGGTGGGCTTATAGTACTGTGCCTTTTGCCCATCTTTTTCTCCAAGGCACGTGGTTGCTCGCCAGAGGTGAGGCAGGCTCTGCAGATGGTGTTTGCATGCATACCTGTAGGGCACATTTTCAGTATAATTTTATGTATTTAACAGTTTTGTTTACAACCTGCAAACTGTTCACATTTTTCCAAATTTTTGCACTAGAGAAAAGATGGATTTTTATTTTTATTTTTTTAATTTTATTTTTTCTTGAGACAGGGTTTCTCTGTGTAGCTTTGTAGCCTGTCCTGGCACTCACTCGGTAGACCAGGCTGACCTCAAATTCACAGAGATCCTCTCACCTGTCTGTATCTCCCAAATGCTAGTGCTAGGATTAAAGGTGTGCGCCACCAATGCCTGGCTGGATTTTTTTTTAAATGAGATTGGAGTCTTTCTTTATTAAAACAAATTGCTAACCAGCATTTTTTGGGGGGTTATTAATTGTTAAAAAAAATTTCTTCTCCCTGAGCTGGATGGTGGTGGTGCACACACCTTTAATCCCAGCACTTGGAGGTAGAGGCTGGTGGATCTCTGAGTTCAAAGCCAGCCTGGTCTACAGAGTGCGTTCCAGGACAGCCAGGACTACACAGAGAAACCATCTTGAAAAACAACCGCCCTCCCCCCATGAAAAAAAAAATATGTACTGCCTCATGTATAACCCTAAGTGTAATATTTAACATTATTTCCATGTTAAAGCCCTCTGTCCTTTACATGTTGCTGGAATTTATATAGTATACTATATAGATGTTATGCCTCGGTCCAAGTGGTGAAAACAAAAACTACCCAGAAAAGCTGCTTACGAAGTGACCAGGCCTGCCTGACCCATGGACATAGTTTCTTGTGGACTTTGGTACATCTTCAGGTGTCTGTCACTTGCCTTCTGTTGTGCTTTTCTCTCTTCATCTGAGTGTCTTTTGGTGGGTTTGTCATTGGAGATAGGCTTTTTGCATGGTCTTGGTGCCAGACCCACCCCTACTGAACATGCAGAGCTGTAGGGGGTAGTAGAGCTAGCAGAGCTCTGGCAAGAGACTGCAGCCTCTGGATTTGCAGCATTCTCAAGAGGAAGCCAGCTTTGCAGATCTGGGTTTCTACCTGGTAGTAGTGGTCCTTGATTGTTCTGTAAAACTTAATTTGATTCTTTTTTTTTTATTTTTAAAGTGAACTTAGAAGCTTTTAATGTCAGTTCTAAAATTTTGTTGTGTAATGCACAATGAAGGAACACCTTGTGGCCGTTTGTAATTTTGTACTGTTGAAATCGTGAGTTTGGTGGAGATTGTTTTCCAATGCTCTTGTGAGGCGCACTGAGCTCTTCGAAAGTAATGGTGGAAAGGAACAGAGAAGCTCTCTGGCCGGCCTTCAAAGGCTTGATGGTTTAGCCCCCTGCTGCGGAGGTTTACACAGCTTTGTATTTCTAGTCCCCGAAGGATGAGGTGTCTCAGAAGATGGTTGTCATTTATTGGGAACAGACTGTGTTTCCAGCCTGAGCTGGTGGGCTGCTCTGCTTCAGGTAGGAGTGGGACCAGGGCTGGTAGTGCCACCTGTGAGAGCAAGCTGTGACCTCAGAGTCCAGCCATGAGCATCTTAGCTGACAGTGGTCAACACTGCTCTGTCTGCGTGTAGATAGGACACCACACAGAGGATCAACGTGTTGAAAGTTTGGTCAGCTGTGTTTCTTTTTGGACATTTGACCTGATGACTATTTTGGTGGATGAAATCTCCAGATAGCTGAAGGTTATGAACTGTTTTTATAGTACAGGGCCATAGATACTATGTGTCAAGACTCAGGGAGAGACCTGCAGTGTTACTAAAGTAACGTCCTGTCTAGTTTTCTAAATGCAAACACACTTAAAATATGCTTTTCAAAGCTAAACTCTGAGTTTTTCCATGTTTTAGATTAAATAGGATTGCGAATCAGGTGGCCATTCAGCGGAAGAAGCAGTTTGTGGAGCGAGCCCACAGCTACTGGTTACTCAAAAGGCTGTCTAGGAATGGTGCTCCCCTGCTGCGGCGGCTCCAGTCCAGCCTGCAGTCCCAGAGAAACACGCAGCAGGTACGTGCACATTGCCCTCATCCACCTTTCAGTGTCACTTGCCTCCTAACACACTGATCAAACACTGTCCCTTCAGGTTGGATGTGTTGCTGACCCCTGACCGCTGGGCTTTGAGCTGCTAAGCTGCAGAGTATGGTGTGAGCTCAGTGTTGAGTTGTGCTTCCTTCCCTACTCTTGCATTCGCTGATGGGTGTCTGCTCTATGTCTAAGACTGCCAGCTCCAAGGAGAGAAGGGACTTGCCAGAGAAGCTGGAGAGGGAGGCCTGATGACAGCCTGGACCTGATGGGTGGGGATCTATGTGCTGGGTCTTGAGTATATCATTGGCTTAGCATTGACCATAGCAAGGATGAGGAGAAGAGTAGAGGAGGTGACTTTTAAATTTCTTTTAGTTTTATTTTTATGTGTATTGGTATTTTGTTTATGTGTTTGTCTGTGTGAGAGTGGTGGGTCCTGGAGTTATAGACAGTTGTGAGCTTCCATGTGGGTGGTGGGAATTGAACCTGGGTCCTCTGGAAGAGCAGCCAGTGCTTTTAACTACTGAGCCATCTCTCCAGCTCCCAAGGAAGTGACTTTTTAAAAGAACAAATTTAAACAAACTTGTCCATTATATTAGAGGTTATCTTAAAGAGGAAAGAATTACCTTCTGTGGATGTCACACATACTGTTTCTCTCTACATTGCCCAAATATACATGTCTGGTGGCCTCTACTGCTACTCATGGGAGGGGCTAATCTTTATATCTGTAAAATATCAGCCAGCTTTAATGGAAGTTAAGTTTGTAGAATCCTGTTGAGTCCCCAAGGCTGTCACAGGCACAGCTGTGGAATGAGCTTAGGGCTGTCAGATGAGCTGTGGTACTGGAGTCCTGCTGTGTGAATTAGATGCCCATATCTGCAAGTGGCCAAGTATCACTCTTCTGGGATCTAAGACTTGCTGGACTGTAGGTCTGATCTGAATGGAAGGGGCGATCCAGGGCCTCCCAAGTGTCAGGTCTTCTCTGTTAGATTCTGTAGACCAACTGTATCTATTCATTGGGGACACTTGCCTCCTTGGAGACTACCGGGTTTTAAGAAGCTGCCCCATCTGAGGACTATCATGGGATCACCAAGTTTTGAAGTGCCTAGCACATCGAGACTGTTTTGGTTGTTGAGTGAATCAACCATGTTCTTTACCTCATTTGTTGTTGAGATGCTGCTGTTCTCTCAGAGCACAGCTCCACTGTCGGTTCCCAGCATGTCTGCTTGTCCTGGGTACCAGAGGGGAAGAAGGTCTTAGGGATATTAGTCATGAAGTGGGGGAGTTTTTAATCAAAACTGGGCACTGCTTTTGGTCTTTGCTTAGCGATGGTAACAGTGTTGGGAATAAGATGTGTAGAGACAAGGAGATCCAGACCTCATGTGTTGTCTTGAGCTAGAGAATACTCTCTAAATAAGCTAAGCACGAACCACAGAGGAGTGTTTTTGGTAGATTGTCAATAAGAATGAAATGCCATCAATACAGTAGTGGGACATACAGCTGTTGGGTTCTTTTTTTTTTTTTTTTTTTGGTTTTTCGAGACAGGGTTTCTCTGTGGTTTTGGAGCCTGTCCTGGAACTAGCTCTTGTAGACCAGGCTGGTCTCGAACTCACAGAGATCCACCTGCCTCTGCCTCCCGAGTGCTGGGATTAAAGGCGTGCGCCACCACCGCCCGGCTTGTTGGGTTCTTATAATGACAAAACATGGGTTGCCAGAAGGCCTGTGGGTGACTTGTATAGAGAGATGGAGGAAGAAAGGGTTATAGGAAGAAAGAGAAGGAGTGTGATAAGGCAAGGTGGCAAAGACAGCCCTCCAGAGGGTCATTCCATGTACTCCAGAAAAGCTGTCCAGTGCTGTACTCATTTAGACTCATCTAATGAGGTCTGTGAAGAAGAGTATTTGCTGCCAGCTATCCCTTTTTGTAGAGGACATTGAGGCCATCAGAGAGGGGGAGCAATTTGTGAATACAAGTCACGTGGTGTTCCTGGGCTAGGGCATTCTAGAATCACCAAAAAGGGAAGTAGAAGGCATTACCCATGGCAGAAGGGCCTGTTGTGCAGTGTTGGATCAGACGGGACATGATGCCAAAGGCTGTAAACCATACCCACATTGTCGTAGTGATTAAGGCTTGATATCTCTCTCTCTCTCTCTCTCTCTCTCTCTCTCTCTTTTGGTTTTTCGAGACAGGGTTTCTTTGTGGTTTTGGAGCCTGTCCTGGAACTAGCTCTTGTAGACCAGGCTGGTCTCAAACTCACAGAGATCCACCTGCACCTGCCTCTGCCCCCCCCCCCCCCCCCCCCCCCCCCCAGTGCTGGGATTAAAGGCGTGCACCACCGCCCGGCTCTTTTTTTTTTTTTTTAAATGGCCTGAACCTTGCCATTGGAGCAAAGCACATGCTCCATCTTAGCTCTTGATAACTTTTTAACTAGAAATAAGTGATGTTAGAATTTGATTTTCTGTTGGTTTTGGTTGTCTGTGCTCAGCCAGACTTTGGGAGAAGACTGTTAGACCTCTTTGCTACCAGACTGACATTTTGGGCGATGGGGTTGAGGGACAGTAGAATAGAATGAGCCACTCTGAGAGATATCACTGAGTTCATAGTGCTATACCTGAGATTACGAGTGTTGCCATTAGAGAGGCTCCCCTAGGTGTGTGCAGAAAAGACACATTGGTCTGGTAGAAAAGATAGGCTCTGATCTTGTGCCATCTGCTGAAGCGGTGCTATGGTAGGAGGTAGTTTAGGATGACTCTTTAGGGTGGCCAAACAGTTTCTGGCTCTTTTGTTTTGTTTTGTTTCCTCTTTGCCTGCCCTATTAACTCCTTGGGGCCTTTACTTCCACCATCCTGCTCATAACATCCTGTAGGTCTGGGACTCTGACAAGTCTGACTTGGCTAAGCCTAGCTGCCTGTGCTTCACATATGAGCTGACCTGTTCCCCCAGTATGGTGGGTGTTGGCCTGACCGCTGAACTGGTCCTTGTTATAGGGTTGGGTCTGGTCATCTTCCCTCATCCTGGTACCTGGATCTTGGCGTGTGTTGGGAATGGACACACTGGAGTGCATGTGTTTCTTCTTGGCAGTGGGTGACCACTTCTGGACTTCCCCTTTTCAGAAACCACTCTACTTCTAACCTCTTGTCATTGACTTCTTTGTAGAAAAATAGACTTCCGCAGAGCAGCATCAAGCAAGCTGGGTTTTTTTTAGATGAGTGATATGTATACAGGCTCAATTTTTCATGACCCTGTAGTATGTGGAGTACGGGTACCTTTTAAGATTAAAACCAATCCATGAAAAAAAACCACTGCATTTTGAATGTCCTTAAATATACAAGCATAGGTCTATCAGTAATCTGGAGATTTCCTTTGCTTCACAGGGGTTGCCAGGCCAAATGTCCTTTTGGTTACTTAAAGTCTGTTTCCAACTAGTAGGCAAGAACTTGCCTGGATGTTGTTAGGATATTTGTTTTCTTTTTTTTGGTTGTTTTGGGGCAGGGTTGACTAGGAACTTACAGTGTAGAATATGCTGGCCTTGAACTCACAACACTCTGCTTGTGCCTGCTTCTGCCTTCTGAGAGTTGAAATTAAGGGTATGCACTGTCACACCTGGTGGCATTTGGTTTTTGATTCTCCTTTCCATGTATTTACTGACTTTGTGTATACATGGATGATGCTGTCATCAACCCCAACTAAATGCTTAAAAATTTTCAGTAATACCAGGTATACCCTGTAGTTCTTCACTGCTGTGGGCACTGAAGTATGTGGGTGGAGACAGATCATGCTCCAAACATCCTGTGCCATTGTTTTCATACCATGATGAGTGGCTGTCCATACGGTTTGGGTGGTAACACTGTCCAGATACCCTACATCCTTGATCAGTGTGCTGGTGGCCTGGGTTACAGAGTCTTGGCTGTGGTACCATCTGAGGATGGGCCATGAAAAGCAAAGCCATTTAGAGAGAGAAGGGTCTCTTGTCTGTGGCCTGTACCTGCAGCTGTATGGCATCACTTTGTTTCTGGCCGGCAGATGTGGGTACTTCTTCTGGGTTGCTGTCCAGCAGCAGTGCAGAAGGACAGACTTCTGGAGTAGGCATTCTCCACCTTCTATCCTGGGGTCAGGGAGGAGGTCTCATATTCATAGAGCAGAGAGTAGAGTAATAGTTTTGGATAATGACCACTGTGGTGTTGCATGAGGACCAGGGGTCTTGGACAGGCTCACTCTGGGGTGGCAGAAAGGGGAGTATGGGTAGCCTGAAAGTGAGATCTGGATTGGGGAACAGAGCTCTGGGGATCTTGGTTGAACAAGAAGCATGGGATACTGAGAGTATGTGGCATGTTGACTTTCCTGGAAAGTGGCTGGAAAATCTTTATAAATAGGGCTCTGGTCTTGCTTGGGGTTCCTTGATTGCTATTAAGGGATATGTGCTTTCTCTGTGGCAGTGGCTCTTGTTCCTGTAAGGGTACCTTTTGGACACTCTGGCCTTGAGGGCTCTACTAGGCCCCTGGACTATTGTGGGCTGTTTTGGCTTCTTACCCTACTTAGAAGTCTGAGCAGCTCCAGCATTGACCTCTGTGTATCAGACTGCTTTCCTACCACTGTGTCTCCTGGCTTTTCAGTGCTGCATTTGGGTTTTGATGACTTGGGTAGAGAGGGGCTGTGCTGGTTGCTAACTAAGTTAGGACAAGGTCAAGACATGTTCTTTCTGATATCCTGCTCTGTCACCTGAGAAGACAGAGGTGTGACTGGTGACTGCAGTGCCCATTCTTGTCTCTAAGGGGTTAGAAGTGATGCCTACACCTTACCTGCTGAGCCCAGAACTGAGCCTGTGTAATATTCCATTGCCAGTCAGGATAGTTCAGCCTTATATTGTATACCTTCTTTCTTGTGCTCCTTCCAATACTCCTTTCCCCAGAGATCAAGCTAAGAATCCCTGGTGCCATGGACCATATTGGACCCTTTTGTACCTTAGTTACAGCACATTCACAGGGACTCTTGAAAGAGAATAGGCCTCAGGTAACCCTTTTAGTCTTAACCTGTGTGAGCTTCTTAGATCCCTGGTAGGAAGAATCTCTAGGCTTGACTGATGGGAAGTTTTATTTAATCTTTTTAGAGAGAAAATGACGAAGAGATGAAAGCTGCCAAAGAGAAGCTAAAGTACTGGCAGCGGCTGCGACATGATCTAGAACGTGCACGCCTGCTAATAGAGCTGCTGCGCAAGCGGGAGAAACTCAAACGTGAGCAGGTAAGGCCCTTGGGGTCTGCCAGCCTCCAGGGCTGCTGTCGTAGAATGTTCCTGGAGATGCTCTAGAGTGACCCTTGTGTATCTGCTGACTTTGTACTGCTGCCCTTGCCCCACAGCACATCCCTATTCTATAGTTGGTCCTATGGTATCTTTGTGGTACCATTTTCGGGTGGCCACCCCTAAATTTGCAAGTGCCTTAAAGGAAACCTCTGCCTTGGAAGAAGCACATGTCCTTGCACAGAGACAGTCGCTTTGGGGTAGGGTGGTGGCCTGCATGTAGGCTGCTGTGTGCTGATGGTTGGAGTGTTGGTTCTGTGACTGTGCAATATGTGAGGTGCCATGGTCTCCAAGAGAGGTGTGTATCCACAATCGTTTTGAGACTGTGTGTGCTCTTGTTGCCAGGTGAAGGTGGAGCAGATGGCTATGGAGCTCCGATTGACACCACTGACTGTGCTGCTACGCTCAGTCCTGGAACAGCTTCAGGAGAAGGACCCTGCAAAAATCTTTGCCCAGCCCGTGAGTCTAAAGGAGGTACGTATTGCGGTGGCTCACTGTTCTGTCTCAAGTGTGACTCAAGATCTGTACTGCTGTTTAATTAGTAAACATGTAACCGGGAAAGAAGTTGCTTGAATTCTTGACTTGCATTATTATTTAATGAATGCATTGTTTAGTATTTAATGGATAATATTTTAATTGTAAAAGATATGTTTTATTGTAAAGCATTAAAAGTGCCTAGGTGAAAAGCTCTACTCAGAACTTAGCTATTGGTGATGTTAGTTCTGCTGATACTCCACTTGATGTACTTGTAGCTAAAAAAACTAGATTGGGAAGGTTCCTGTAAAAATTGGGCTTAGTTTGGATTGGCATAGTGTTGCTATGTAACATTAGTCTGGGGTGGGGGGGCTGCTGTGTATATAAGGTGTGACTGGTATAGATGGCATGCACTGTTTTGATTTTCCTTTGGTTTGTAAGTGTTTATTTTCCTCTCTAAAATTAGGTACCAGATTATTTGGATCACATTAAACACCCCATGGACTTTGCCACAATGAGGAAAAGGCTAGAAGCTCAAGGGTATAAAAACCTCCATGCGTTTGAGGAGGATTTTAATCTCATTGTAGATAACTGCATGAAGTACAATGCCAAGGACACCGTATTTTATAGAGCTGCAGTGAGGCTGCGAGATCAGGGAGGTGTTGTTTTGAGGCAGGCCCGGCGTGAGGTGGACAGCATTGGCCTGGAAGAGGCCTCAGGAATGCATCTGCCTGAGCGACCTGTTGCAGCCCCTCGGCGGCCTTTCTCCTGGGAAGAAGGTAAGAATCCAGCACTGCATCCAGGAAGATGGCAGGTGCTTTTTCCCTCAGACTGTAGAGTTAAGATTCCACTATGCAGCCAGCATAAATGCTACTGAGGGTGCTCTTTCATTTCCTGTCTCTGTGTGTGTGCTTGGGCCTTGCCACATTTCACATACCCACTGCAAAGAAACATGTCTAGTTGAGTCCACATCTAGATGATCGATCTGTGAAGACAAGATAGTTGAGGATTCATACCCGAAGGCCTGACCTTGCTTCTGAGGAGGTCTCATAGTGAGAAGGTGCTATTGGTAGTTGTATTTCAGCTGAAAGGAATAGAAGCAGGAGCTAACATTGGCTTTGCCTCTGACCCTTTTTCTTGGATGCTGCGGGTGTTCATAGAGGGCCTGTCATCAGTGCTTGACCCAACCCTCCAGGACTCCAGGGTGAGCTTGTACTTTGGGCTCCACCAGGCACATGCTGTTGTGTTGCTCATCAAGCAGCGTGGGTGTTTTTGTTTTTGAGACAAGGTCTTACTGGGTAGCCTTAGCTGGCTAGGAACTCAATATGTGTATCAGACTGACTTTGGGGTTAAAGATATATATTACCACATCTGGTCTTCATCAGTTCTTGTAAACTTTTTGCCCCTTAATTGTTTATTCAGTAGGTGAATGTCCATATGGAATGGTGGTCCACCCTGGAACATGATTTTTTCCTGTATTTAAAATTGTTATCAAAGCCTGAAGTCCTGTGTTCCTGTTTTGACCTCCTTTTTCTTCTTTTATTCCCTGTCCAGGAAAATGATGGGATTTTACTGACTTTATGTTTTTCCTGTACTTTTCCTTCTTTATATCCAGCTGGTTACTGTGTCCTGATTCTGCTTTTGCTTTTCCACTGGGCCTTCGAAGGTCTCCTGACTTCTGGCCTCCTTTGTGTCTGGTCTGGAGAGACTGTCTGTCAGTACTTAGGCACCCATGGGACATACAGGATAGATAGAATTCCAGATAGTGTGTAATGGTACACATCTGTAGTCACAGCACTCGGGAAGCTAAAGTAGGAGGTTTGCCACAAGCTCAAGGCCAGTCTGGACTGTAGTGATTTCCAGGCTAGCGTGAGTTGCCTGTCTAAAAAACAAAACTGGTCCAAAAAGTATAATTAGAAAATAAATACAAGAATGCTGGAGCCTGTGGTCTAGTAGCGCATTTCTAGCATGCACAGAACTGGAAATGGTGGTGCAAGGGTTAGAATTTCAAGATCATCTCATCTGCCTAGTGAACTAAGGCTAGCCTGGGTTACATGAGGCTTTTTCTTGGAAAAATAGACACACACACACACAAAAAGGTAACAGATCTCTGCAGCCTAGCTAGGTTCAGTATGCTAGATCAGAACCATCTCATGCTGAGATGTTCCTCCAACAGTCTCTGTTGGAGCTGAGTCTGATAGCCCCCAGGATTATAGAGTGACCTTTAGTCCTTTACATACATCCGTGTTCTGTTCTCCAGGCTGTGTGGGAGGCAAGGCTGGTGCTCCAGCCTCTTCTGCCTTTTGTAGATTCTGGGGTTGTGACTGAGCTCTGGGTGGTGTTGGCTGTCCTTAAAACAGAGGATCCCGTGACATGTGGGAGCCTTTGACCCCACAGCTTCCAATTTTCATGTTCTCTAGATGGACAGTGTTTGGAGGCCTCAAAGTTGACACTTTCAGGAAACTGACTCTGCCACTGCTAAATAAATTTCTATGTCAGGCTTGTTGTCAAAGAGGAGAATAATAATGGATAGTACAAATCTCTTTCTTCCTCAGTGATTGGAGTAGAAAGAAAGGGTGATCCATGGTAAGGCCAGCTCTGGGTACCTCTGCCACTGTCCTGAGCCCTACTATAATGAAGATACTGGTCCTATTGAAAAAGAAGCAGACAAGTAGGTCATGGTAGTTCATGACCGAAATTGTAGTACTCAGGAAGTTGAGGAAGGAGGATTGCAAGTTTGAGAACAGCCTGGGCTACATAGTGAGACCTTGTCTCAACAACCAAAGAACAGTAAGAAATGAGCCTTGAAAAGCTGGGACATTACTCTGTTATTTATTTATTTATTTATTTATTTATGGTGCTTCAGATTAAAAAAAATTGTTTACTTGAATGTATTTGAGGCATTAACTTTGAGATTTTGCTAGAAATAGTGTAACTGTAAGTCTTGAGTAGCCCATTGGGGGCTTTTGTTCATATTCCCATGCTGATTAGTTTTGTTCTTGTAGACAGGGCACTTGAGTTGGACTTGGTTCCTGGGCCAGCTACCAGGTCTGGGCAGATCCCCTGTGCTGCTTTTGGTTTTTATCTTCACAAAATTTAAAGAATTTCTTTGGCCATTTTACTGATTTAAGTTTTGAGGACTTCTGTAGTCAGTGTTGGTAGAATTTGGGAAGACCTGTGGACTCTGCAGCCTAATGTCCATGGACAGTGGTGACTCATATGCGAGTACTCCAGCTAGGATGACATTGGTGATAATGGAAACAGTTTACATCAGCATGTTTGCATACTGTCTCTTCCGTTGGCAGTCCATCTTCTTTCTGTGCTGGGGGGTCTCATGCATTTCTGGTAGTCTTTGTACCCCTTACTTAGAATGGGCTGTCTACACAGCAGAACTGAGTTGGGTCCTGTTGCAGGATAGGCCACATATGTTACCTGTATATCCTCTGCTGTGGTTACACTATTCTTTTGTGTCCTAGCTGACTGGAGGAGAAATTCTCTTTTAGGAGTCTTTTTTTCTCCTTGTGGCAATAGCCTTCTTATGTGTTCAGAATGAGGGTAGAGGAGTCTGTGTGTGACATCAAATGTGAAGCTGGAGCTTTGGCTATGGGAAGACTAAAGGATAGTTGAGAACAGTGTGTTATTCTTAGAGGTTCCCAAGGATCAGGTGATTAATGATGTCTGTTCTTTGGTTCAGTGGACAGGTTGCTGGACCCAGCCAACAGGGCCCACATGGGCTTGGAGGAGCAGCTGAGAGAGCTACTGGACAAGTTGGACCTCACCTGCTCCATGAAGTCCAGCGGCTCACGGAGTAAACGGGCAAAGCTGCTCAAAAGAGAGATTGCTCTTCTCCGAAACAAGCTGAGCCAGCAGCACAGCCAGTCCCCATCCATAGGGGCAGGTACAGGAGGCTTTGAAGACGATGCTGCTCCACTGGGGCCAGACACAGGGGAGGAAGGTAAGCATGATGAGGTGGGAGGGCCACACCTGTGGACATGGGTGCCTCTGTCAGGCTGAGTTACTCTGTAGTAACCATAAATTTGTAAGTTTTGAAGGTTACAGAACTCTGATCACTGGCTATTCCTTCCAGGTTTTTGTTGCTCTCTGAAAGGATGTTCTGGTGGGTGCTATCTGTGCTGTATTTTAGCACTTAGTTTACAAACTTAAGGCATGGGATGAGATTTTCTTGAACTTGAGCCTGAAAAACTTTTAAAAGGATAGTTTAGATCTGATACTGTGTTGAAGATGGTAGGAATAAGAAATGTCTTTGTTGTAGTTTGTAAATGGAGGCAGAGTATTGGATGATTAGACAGCCTAACTTTGTTTTTACTTTGTTTGTGTAGGTCAGAGGACACTAGTGTGAGCAGGTTCTCTCCTGGCAGCTAACAGGATCAGGGGATGGAACTCAGGTGGCAGGCCTTGTGAACACCTCTACCCTTAAGCTGTCTTGCTGAAGTCATTTAGAAAATAGTGTTTCCAGAGTACACCCGAACCTTGGGCTTTGAGCTGTTGGGGGCGGGAAGGAGACTAAGGTACTTCTTGGCAAAGGCCTACTCCCAGACTCATCCTCAGCAGCCTGAGGCCTTCCCTGTAAGTCACCTTCAGTGGACACCATCTTGTCCCAGCAGCATTGAGTGACATCTGGAGAAAGAACCAGACAGGTGGGATGTTAGGATGAGGTGGAAGGAGATACAGGAGAGATTCATCTGCCCAATGGGGTACCTACTTGATAAGAAGGCCCGTGTGAGTGTGTGTGTGTGTGTGAGAGAGAGTGAGAGAGAGAGAGAGAGAGAGAGAGAGAGAGAGAGAGAGAGAGAGGAGAGAGGGGTGTGTGTATGAGCATGTGTGTGCACATCTAGTTGGGGAGTTTAGAGAATCATTACACCCTTTAATCCACTTGCCTCACAGCCACCACATGTTCGTTCCATGAAATGGGAAGAAGAATAAGATCTTCCCTGTGCCTCTGTTGTTAGCAGTTTGGCTTGTGATCTCCCTGTGTTTTTTTTCCTACCTCATCTAAACAGGAATAGAAAAACATTATACAAGACAGATGGAGAGATGGCTCAGCTATTAAGAGCACTTACTTGGCTGCTCTTCCAGAGGTCCTGAGTTCACGTCCCAGCAACCACATGATGGCTCACAACCATCTATGATGAGATCTGATGCCCTCTTCTGGCATGCAGGTGTACATGTGGGCATAACACTGTCTACATAATAATAAATAAATATATCTTTAACAAAAACTAACTAAAAAAACTGAACAAAAACCAAGACAGATGCAGTTGTAGTTTGCATTTTGATCTGTATTACTGTCTGCATCAGTAGATGTGGCTCTGACCTGCTCCTTGTAATGACATAGTTTCAGTATGTTTGTACTAAGTTTCATTTTGTCCTGACAATCTTGTAGTGCACTGGCCCTTTCTCTGGCTGCTTCTTTTATACAGTTGTGTTTGGCGGCCAGCAGAAGTTAGAGCTAATGCCCCTGAGTTTTCCTGGCCGTAGAATTTACTTTCAGTGTGTTCAATTGTAAATTTCATATATAACCTTTGCCTTGCCGTTAGGTAACAGGTTTGATGGGTCCACACAGTAAAGGTTTTAGTCTTCAGTGTGTGACACATTTTCTTTTCCCATACTCTCTGAAAGGTTTATCACTAGCACATGCCAATCCTCTGCCTCTGTTGGAGGATCTGTGCTTTTTTAAAAGTAACATTTGTTCACGGGACCTTTGACAGACAGATGCATATGAGATAATGCTGTTCTTTGCACTCCGGCGAGTCACAGATAGTGCCGTTGCCTGGTTCCCATAGTAGCCCTTGCAGGCTCCACTTCCCACTGCTAGAACTGGCTGAGGAGGACCCTGTGGTCCAGCCACTCAGTGATCTGTGCACTATTTGTTCTGAATAGTCATCTGGGGAGAAAGATTATTGGCAGGACAGCTCACTGATAATACAGTGGCTTGCTTTTGAAAGAGAAACCTGACCTCTCCTTATATCTGTGTGCAGGATTTCATTTTCCCCTCAAAAGTTTCCTCATTGGTGCTGGTTTTACAGGACTAAGGGTCTTATTTTTACTTCAAGTTCCTCAACTCGGAGGAAGAGCCAGGAGTGCCATTGAAGACCAGATCTGGTGCTTTGTACTGTTGGGGCCCTTTAGAGGAGGCATATTAGTGATTGCTGAAGCAAATGCCTAGGATTGCTTTGGCCTGTGTTTAAAACTCAAAGAAAGAACATTTTCCTTTTAGCTGAGAGGAAAGATGAATGGAGAAAGAAACAGCCTGACAGTCTTTCTGAGGCAGAGCTGTGGAGGTAGAATTTAGGGCCCCTAAAAGAGACTGAGTTCCAGATAGGCAACAGGGAGCATAAATGTTGCTGTGGACAACAGAAGCAGAAATATGAAATTGTCCCATGTGCCTTGGGATAGAACCCCAAAGTCAAAATACTATATAGTTCAGCACATTCTTCTCAAAGAGAGTGTTATTGTTGGGTGCAGTCATAAATGCCTCTATTTTCAGGCCTCAAGAGGCAGAGGCAGGTAGAACTCTATGAATTTAGAGGCCAACCTGGTTTACATTACGAGTTCCAGACCAGATAGGGCCCAGAAACCTTGTGACCAATTAGAAAGAGAAAATCTGTTATTTTTAGAGAATGACCATAGATTTTTTACACTTAGGAAGGCATTCCTTAATGTAAAATAAACAGTCTTGCTTAAATTGTAATTAAACAACACTTTTGTGTTTTATGACATTTATGTTGTTTGCATTAGAGGAAACAGCAGTATAACTGTTGGGAACCAAGTCCAAAAAGCCAGCATCTGAGGAAGGAAATAGGTCCTGGTTGGCTTGGGCAGTGGATGTGCTCTGCTTGCTAGTGCAAGGGGCAGGCTGTTTGTCAGGAGACCTTCCATTCTGACCTTCAGGTTGAAGAGTTCCAGCCAGTTGAATGCTGAGGGGCACATGGAATGGGGTCATGATAAGCCCGTGGGACAAGCTTGAGCTCATAGACCTTTATATTTATTGGGATTTAGTGGACTGACTAGGAGCTTTGGGGAGACCAAAGTCTGTGTGCTGGTGAATGGAGCTTACATCTTGCCTATGGCTAAGGTGTAGGGTGTGTTTTTTGTTGAAGACTCTGGTCCAGATCAGTACCCTCGATAGGGCATCACTGCTTATAGCTAGTTATGTGCTGTTCCTGCTGTGTGTACCCCATGTACAGTCAGCATTGAACTCAATGTAAACGCTGCTCCTTCAGGGCTGGCAGAGGAAGGGAACAAGAGGTAGATTGCTGGTGGGGATAGTGCAGTTTCTAGCCATTTGTTGCAATGTCTCCATATATTCTGCTGTGGTATTTGGAGTTGTCTGTGGCTTTCGTGGAGACATTCAGTTGGCTCGGAGGCCTTGTATGTAGAGAATCATGGTCACACAGGGAATAGCTAGCTGGTCCTGAGTAGATGTCTGTGTGATCAGCGTGTGAAAAAGATGAGCAGCTTTTGCCTTGCTGCTGTCTGTTGTTAGTTCTGGCTGGGGATCTTTTGAGTACTGACATTCATACTCATGTTTGAGTTGTGAGGTGTCGATTCTGAAAGTTAATGGAACATGTAGTTAAGCAACGTCCATTTGTTAGCAGACGGTGTGGTTTTGAAAATGAAATGTTTTACATTTGTATATTGACTTCCATTAAGATTTCTGTCTGAGGTACCTGATGGGAGTGTTAGCTGTGGTGCTCCCCTGCCCAGGGTGCTGGTGTGAGGGTTCACTCATCAAGGAACCTGCCAATCAGGTGTTGTTAGTTCTCAGTGTGGTGAGGGGACTGAGGATCACAGAGTTTTAGTGGTCCACGTGGCCCCATGGCTACTGGAAATTGTGTTTCACTTAGGTCTCTGTGTAGCCTCCTGTATCCAGTGTGATTCTTTTTGTAACACCCCAGGAGTGTGCCAGTGAACTGTGTGGCAGTGGTTGGGAACCTGGACAGAGCAGGGAGAAGACATGGCTTGAGTGTGGAGGGGACCACAAATCAGTGTTCCTGGCCATGCAGTTCCTTGTGGGCAGGCAGCTTTTGATTTAGACATTGGTTGGGAGTAATGGAATGTGCTGGAGGCCTTGTGCTCAAGGGCAGGCATGCTCACCCGTTGTCTTGGCAGTAGTGACTGACTCTGAAAGTTAAGCTGGGGGCAGAAAATAGGTCTTTGTTACCTCTTAGCTGTGGAGAAAATAGATGGCAGATCTGCAGTAGTACCTGGAGCCCTGGGCAAGGATGCCCCTCTGGTGCATGGTGTGATCTCTGCTGGTCTAGTACTGCTTTGAGGCTGCCCATTAGTCTTGGCCCTGAAGAGGCCATAGGACTGGATTGGACATTGGAAATCTCAGTCTGTGTAAGATGACTCAGGTAGGAGGAAGAGGAGGCAGGAGGCAAATTATGCACTGAAAGTAAGTGGTCACCTGCCCTAGCCATATGGTTCTATGCCAGCCTGTATACCACCCAATGTCAGTGTTTTCACGTTCATGTGTACCAAGAGTGCCATGCATGACTCTGTACTGTTTCTAACCCCATCTTCTCAGTTCCTGTGTGCTGTGCAAATTCTGTGCTTTTAAAGTGGTTCATGAACCTAACAAAGTGGGCAGGAAGAATTTTGTCATCATCCAATATGCCAGTGATTCAAGATTCAGCATTTCCATTTCATCGGAATTTTAATCTCTGAGTAGAGATTTCTTGGCTCCTGTGGCATGAGTTTTATGCACTCTTATCTCCCAGATAAAGCTTTTCAACAAAAGACCTCGTAAACAGCAGGCACTTTGTTGAGGTTGTGCTTCCACCAGTCGCCTTTAACAGGCTCCATATGCCCACATTTAGCCCAAAGCCACCTCACTTGCAAGAGTGGCTGTTTTCTGTCCGGTGTCACTCTCAGCTTTGTGTTCCTGATTGGAGGTTCTTAGGAGAACTTCTTTGGCTTAGAACGTTTGTTCTGAGTTCAAGTGACCCAGAGATGTAAGTGGAGCTTGTAAATTGTGGAGCTTTTCATTTTCAAAGGGACTTTTGAATTTAAAGTATTGTGACATAGTGCAAATGTTTTGTGGGAAGTTTGTAGATAAAAACCACACCTACTAATTAATGTATGCTACTTTGGATTGTTTAAATCGATGCTCTTGGTTTTCTATCATATGTCCTGTAGGGAGACGCTCAGAATCAGTCTGTCCAGAAAGAACCCTTATCAGTTAGCCCAGCAGGGCCTAACCTTACACCATGGGCTTCACTGCCATATTCTTTTCCTTGAGCTTTTTTTTTGTGTGTGTGTGTAAAGAAAGGGAGACACTTCTCTCTGGAGTTTGAATTTAAGATTAAGATGTCAGGCCCATATTGGTTCATGCTGGTGAATTTTTTTAAAGTTTTATTTTATCTGTGTAAGTGTTTTACCTGCATGTAAGGGCACCAAATTCATGCCTGGTGCCACAGAGGCCAGAAGAGGGCGCTGGATTCCTTGAACTTGGAGTTACAGATAGCTGTTGGCTGCCATGTGGATGCTGGGAACTGAACTTGGGTCTCTTGTAGGAGCAACAAGCGCTCTTAACCACTGAGCCAGCTCTTCACTCCCATGTTTATAATTTGTAAACTCTTTTCTAAAGAGGTTGAAATAATTTTAAAGCTTTGAGAGTGGAGTTGGGGCTCACTGGTAGACTATAGGCTCCACGGGAGTGGGAGATGCTCCTGGCTCCACAAGAGTCCTCCCCAGTCACTCTCTACTTTGGGCTTTGACTTAGCCCTGGTCAGACAATTTAATATTTGGGTTCTTTGTCTTTGCCACCTTGTGGTACAGAATAAAGTGCTGTGGGACACTTTCAAGGCTCCCTTAGTTCTGTGACTGTTTAATTTTCCTCAAGGTAAGTGAATGTTAATGCAGAAATTGTCCTGAACTCAGATGAGAGTTTTAATGCTGTGTGAGAAATATTCTCTCACAGTTTTTTCCAGAAAGTAACTTGTGCACCTGGGCTTAGAACAGCAGGCCCGCCGCAGTCTTTGGTTAGAGAAACACACACAGTGTTACCTGACGGCCCCAGGCTGCTCACTGCTCAGCAGACCATTGTGTGCGATGCTGTTTCCTTAATTGAATTAGTGTTTTGGTGGACTTCACATTTATATAAGTTTTATAATAGATTTTATAATCTTCAGTTTTCAAAATCACTTTATTTATAATTTTTTCAGGAGATAAATCTCCCCCTAAACTTGAACCATCAGATGCATTACCTCTTCCTTCAAACTCGGAGACTAATTCAGAACCACCAACCCTCAAACCAGTAGAACTCAACCCCGAGCAGAGTAAACTATTCAAAAGAGTCACATTTGATAATGAATCACATAGCACTTGCACTCAGAGCGCACTGGTAAGCGGACACCCTCCAGAGCCCACCCTCGCCAGTAGTGGCGATGTGCCGGCGGCGGCGGCCTCCGCAGTGGCGGAGCCATCAAGCGATGTAAACAGACGCACTTCTGTTCTCTTCTGCAAATCGAAAAGTGTAAGCCCCCCAAAGTCTGCCAAGAACACTGAAACCCAGCCAACTTCTCCTCAGCTAGGGACCAAAACCTTTTTGTCTGTAGTCCTTCCGAGGTTGGAGACTCTACTGCAGCCAAGGAAAAGGTCGAGGAGCACATGTGGAGACTCCGAAGTGGAGGAGGAGTCCCCGGGAAAGCGCCTGGATACAGGTAAATGTCAGGGGCAGCTGCCTCTCCAGGGATCTGTTCATATGTAGCCATGGTACTGAGCTTTTGTTTTTGAAGCATTCTCATTTCTAGAGATGAAGATAGACAACATGGATTCTCTTTCAAAAGCTGTGAGCTGTTTTCAGGCAGTGGCCATTCAGCCTCTTGGCAGCACAGCAGCTGGGTATGGCTGGCCCTGCCCCTCCTTTGTCCCCTTTCTCCTTTTCTGCGTTTATTCACACATCAAGTGCAACTTTGAATGTGGTTTGGTTGAATACCTTTAATATTGTGTACACGTATGTGTGTAGACTGTAACCTGCCAATGGTCACACCTGACACTTAGTAACCCCAGCGTGTGTGAGTGTCTCCTGAGGTCAGTTCCTACTAACCCAGGGCCCTAGATTTGAACCTGAACCATTCCTTCCTGAAGACTGCTTTGCCCGTTGGGTACTATGAAAATAATCTGTCATTTCATTACTTTGCAACATTGGCTTAAGGAATATTTTAATGTTTCTCCAGTTTTTTTTTAAATCTTTTTAGTATATATGCATTGTACTACTAAAGCCTGATATAATCATACTCAAAAAATATTTCTCATTTACTGCTAAGCTTATTTCCTTCCAATGGAGACAGACCTTTAAAAAAATGCTGAATTAGTTTATTTCTGTATTTGGTTGGGTTGGGACATGCTATAATGTGCACACACTTGGGAGTGGTGGTTGAATAGATCTAGAGAAAATGAGGAGGGGGGTTGGTTATCTCCTTTCACTATGTGGGAATTCAACTCAGGTCATCAGGGTTAACAAGAGAATTCACCCACTAAGCCATCACCTAGGCCCTACTACTAAGCTGAGATGTGTTTCATTTCCCAGGAAGTTGCCATGTGTGCCTGTACCAATACCATCTCCATGAAAATTCCTTGTGCTGTGCTTGAATAATGTGCCATGGCTTTCTCACAGCCTTCTATCTGACCCTCAGATAAAATAGTGTGAAAGGGTGGTGTTATAGTTCTTGAATAGTTAACTGTCATTAGACCTTTCGGTACCAGCATCAGATTTTCAGCATTTACTTTCTGTTAGAAACTTTTGTTTTGGTCTTGGATTAAAGCTTGGTTATTATTCTCTGTCATCCTGTAACACCTAGATAAGTGTCTAAGTTACTATTGCTGTGAAGAGACACCACGGTGAAGGCAATTTATAAAAGGAAGCATTGAATTGCAGCTCATGGTTTTAGAGGGTTAGGGATCATCACCATCATGCCAGGGAGCATGACAGCAGGCAGGCATGATGTTAGAGGATTAGCTGAGAGCCTACATTTGATTTGTAAGCTTGAGAGTAGTGGGGAGAGGAGAGAGAGAGCCAGGAAACAGGAGAGCGAACTCTAACTGGGAAATGGCCTGGACTTTTGAAGTCTAAAAATCCACTCTCAGGGACACACCTCCAACAAGGTCATACCTCCTATTTCTTCCCAAACAGACCAGCTGGGGACTATACATTCAAATATATGATCCTATGAGGGGCATTCTCATTCTCATTACTATATTCTACTCCTGGGTCTCTATAGGCTTGTGGCCATAGCACAATGCAAAATGCATTTAGTCCTATTTAGTCCGACTTCAGAAGTCTAAATAGGCCGGGCGGTGGTGGCCCACGCACGCCTTTAATCCCAGCCCTTGTGAGGCAGAGGCAGGCAGATCTTTGTGAGTTCGAGGCCAGACTGGTCTACAAGAGCTAGTTCCAGGAAAACAAAAACAAAACAAAACAAAAAAAAAAAACCAAACAAAAAAATCCCCATAGTCTCACAGTGTCAACAGTTTAGAGGTCCAGAGTTTCTTCTGAGACTCTTGGCAATCTCTTAATTTTAACAAAATAAACAGATCACATACTTTCAACATATAATAGTATAGAACACACATTAACATTACTTCCTAAAAGAGAGGAAAGGGGGTATAGTGAGGATATACTGGGCCAAAGCAAGCCTTAAAACCACCAGGGCAAACGCCAAATCATATAGTTCTATGTGCAGTGTCAAAGGCATTAGATGGCCCTTGCCTTCCAGCTTTACTGACTGCAAAACACATCTCTCTCATGGACTGGTTCCATTCTGTATATGCAGCTCTCCTTGGTAGACATCCCATGACTTGGGCAACTTCAGCTTCTTGAGCTTCAACACAATCCAGGCCTCTCTTTTACAGCTTCGCACATTATTCTTTTTGGACCTCCCCATGCAGGGATTCCTCTGTGCCACACACCTGATCTCAGTGGCTTTTCTTAGCAGAAGAGGAAGTGTCCGTAGTTCCTTTACTCTTTCTTGTATCCTCCAAGACTAAAGTCAATCACCAAACTGAAGAACTAAATTAGGCCACCAGCTTGGGATGAAACCTCTCCCTTCTCAAATCACATTGGCATAAGCTTTGTTTTGTTGTTGCTTTTTAGGAACAGATAAATCCTTAGCCTTCCCCCCCCTTTTACCCCACAAGTTGCAGATTAGCTGAGTAGAATCTCATCCTAAGGATACCACTCACTTTATTCCATTTCTTCTTATCTTTCTACATAAGCCTTGGCTCCAACATTAAATTTTGTGGTGTCCTTGTTCTCTTCAAACTGTATTTTCTTTTTATCCCACTTGCTCTTTTTTTGTTGTAGACATACATAAGAGTGATTACTAAAAGCTATATAACAGTGTCATTGTTAGGTGAAATTTCTGTCCCAAGACTTAGTTCTACATTTTAATTTAGTCTCAGGCTGGTTTTAGTACAAGGACAAAAACAGCTACGTTCTTTGCCAAAATATCATAGAATGATCTTTAACCCAGTTGCTAATGTTATTTCCTTCTGAAACATCTTGAACTGGGCCTCCGCAGTCTACATTGGTCTCAGTACTACTGTCTTCCAAACTTCAACTAGGGTGCCCATTAAGCCCTACTTACAATGTTCAACCCCTTTTCTTGTCCAAAGTCCTGAAGTTTTCTGAATTATTTCAACAAGCAGCATGGTCAGGCCTGTCACAGGAATACTCCACTCCTGGTCCCAGCTCTCTCTTAATTACTTTCCTCTTGCTATAAAGAGTAACTTGTAAAAGAAAGCATTTAATTTATTGTTCATGGTTCCAGAGGGTTAGAGTCCATCACCATCATGGTGCTGGAATTATCTGAGAGCTAATACCTGATCTGCAAGCATGAGATAGAAAAAGGGAGAGCTAACTGGGGATGACCTGGACTTTTGAGCCTGAAAACCTATCCCTAGTGACACATCTCCTACAAGGCCTCTTCCTACCTCTAATTCTTCCCAAACAGTTCTACCAACTTGGGACCAAGTATTCAAATATAGGATCTATTTGGGGTCTATTCTCATTCAAACCACGACTAAGGAAAATTGTAGTCAGCAGGGAACAACAATTGGTCTTGCTGACAGTGAATTCTGTTTTCTGGAGCCTTGCCAGGTGGTCAGGTCAGAGAGTTTAGAAGAACAGGCTGGCCTGGTATTGTCAGTGGGCTATTGACATCCCTTCATTCTTCCTATCTCTGTCTGTTGGGTTCCTGAACTGAAGCTACACACAGAAGAGAATTTCTTGCTAAAGACAACAAATTGTGATTTTTGTTGCAAAATAACTCCTTACAATTTTCTTTGTTTCTTTCCTTTTTTTTTTTTTTTTTTTTTGATATAGGATTTCTCTGTGTAAATTCTGGCTGGTCTGGCCTGGCCTGACTGGCCTGGGACTCCTTAGTAAACCAGGCTGACCTTGAACTCTGCCTCCTAAGTGCTGTGATTAAAGACGTGTGTCACGACCACCCAGCCTTTTGTGTGTGTGAGGCTGGGACCCCCCCCCCCCCCCCGCACAGGTACTGCAGATTGATTGAATCCAGGGCCTTGTGGCAAGTTGTTTACCATGGAGCCCTTTTTATTTTATTTTTTTACATTTATTGTGTTTGTATACATGCCAGAGTGTGTGTGTAGGTCAGAACATTTTCTCAGCCATGTGAGTCCCAAGGAGGCATCAGACGTGTGTAGCAAGCATCTTTTCACTGACTTACCCTGCAGACCCTTTTTTAAACATCTTGAGCAGACTGGCCTTGAACCTTTCCAGTAACTTAACTAGGCCAAAACTCTTTAGCAATTACAGGCCTGTACTAATAGGCCCAGCTAATTTGTTATTTTGTACTCAGCAATTTTTTAAGCACTTATTTATTTATTTAATACATATGAATCCTCCATCTGCTTGTACTCCTTTATGCCAGAAGAAGGCCTCAGATCCCACTATAGATGGCTGTGAGCCATCATCTGGTTGCTAGGAATTTAACTCAGGATCTCTGGAGGAGCAGCTCTTAACTCCTGAGCTCTCCAGCCCATGTACTCAGTAATTTTATAGAAACTTTTTTTCAATGCTGTCTTATTTTGATGAGTTGATAATAACATTTTAAAATTCAATAAAACCCAATTTCTTTCTTTTTAAAAGTAATGATAATTACTATTATTTTTATTTTATGTGCATTGGTGTTTTCCTTCATGTATGTCTGTGTGAGGATGTCAGATGCCCTGGAACTGGAGTTACAGACAGTTGTGAGCTGCCATGTGGGTGCTAGGAATTGAACCCCGGTCCCCTGGAAGAGCAGGCAGTGCTCTTAATCGCAGAGTCATCACTTGAGTTCCCAATAAAACCTACTTTCTATGAAGTCATGAAGTCATTTTAATGTGCCACTGGAAGTAAAGATTGATGCTAAAGTTGTTTCACTTCTTGGGAGTTTGTATAACTATAGATTTTAGTTTTTCCTAGCCATGTTTAGTGAAAGACTCTGGTGCCTGTTTGAGCTCACTGGGAGTCCTGTATTGCTAGTCATGGAATGGTGTCCTCTGGTGCTAGGAGATTGCTCAGTGAGCATCTCAGTACCAGGTGACATGTGTGCACAGGATGGAGTGGAAATAGCTTTCTACCTCCTCAAGGCTCACATCTATTGGCAGCAGAGTCTGTTGACCCTGCAGGACACTAGCTCTTGCCACGTAGCTGCTGTGCAGAGCCCTTGCTGTGTACTTGGCATCTTCTGCCAGGCTGCCCAGTTGGCCATATGGGCTCTCCTAGACCATTTGTCACCCGTGGGCTGTTAACCATGGAGTTCATGAGATGTTACTTATTTGCACATCTGAGTGAAGTTTTTTTTGGGTTCTCAGTGATAACGGTGAGTCCCAAGCAGTCTTAACTATAGACCTTTAGTACATGTGACCCCAGTGCCTTTGATCCTGACTGAAATGGAGATTTCTGCTTTCTTATTCCAGAATGGCAGTAGATTTCAGTGGATGCATGGTGAATTCCTAAGCGCACTCCTGAGCAGCCGGGAGCCTTATTAGCACTAAGATCTGACCCTCAGGAGCAGGAGGCGTCCACTGCTACATCTGCCTGGCCCATGGTGGGCCAGGCACGGGCTGAATGGGCCCATCCTACCATCGGTGCTGGCTGCGCCTCCTCCTGAACCTTCTGGTGCTTTCTGCGCACCTGGATTTCTTGTTCCAAGTTGCAGTTCTTCGCTGTTTGAGGACTTGGAGTATTCAGAACCTTCTGATCTTTTCCAGGTTCATCTGGCACTGTGAACTTTTAGGGAATTCTCTGGTGCTCATCATTGCACTGCAAGATTCCAAGTTAGATTAAGTACGGACTCATTTATTTTAAAACTACCCACTGAAGGGCTCACTGCTCATGCCTGCGGGACAGGCAGAATGTGGGCAGTGCAGAGCATGGTGTGACTCATTTTATGGGTACCACATTTTTTGGAGCTGGCTCTGTGCGGTATATTCTTTACTCTGACTGCTTGTTTATTTCCATCGTGGACCCTCAGGCCAGGACCTGTGTCACATCTTATTTTGATACTCATGGTGTGGAAATTCTCAATGAAATGGGTGGTGGTGGTGAGCAAGCTAAATGTCTTCCATGGCTGTAGACTGTTGAGGCAGGAGATGTTTTCTGCCCTTGCAGTCAGACTAAATGGTTCTCACTGTTTTCCAGGTTCTCAGTTAACCACTAATGTGCTTGGGTAGCTCACTCTTTGGATCCTAATCCTTTTCTCTTAACCTCGACTTGGACTGGAGTTCTGCTAATGGCCTCTTGGAATACAAAGCCTTCGCTGCCTCCTTGCCTTGCTCCTAGTTTTTGAGGATCACATTGGAACCATCTGTTGAGCCGTCCTTTAAACAGACACTCAGACACCTACCCTTGGAGGAGCTCTCTATCCCTGGCCAGCCCACCCCTCTAAGTCAGCCCAGCAGTGAGAGGAGCTCTGGTGCCTGAGCAGACGTTTCAGCGCCTCAGTTCTTCCTGGTGGATAGATGTGAAGGAAGCAAGGAATGCCTAATCTGGCAGAACCTGCCGTAGCTTGGACAACATAATCCAGCAGTTTGAGCCACATCCTGAGCACGTCTAAAACTGGCCTATGATGACTGGGGGCTCTGGTTAGGGCAGCCTGGGCTAGGTGTCTGAAGGGACTATATATACAGCAGTGGCTAAAATGGGGCCTAAATAGAGCTCCTTACTTGGTTGTTAGCATCTTTTATTTCTTTGTTCTCTACCTGATTTCCCTTCTTTCTTTTTCAGTTTCTCTTGGATTATTAAGCAGTTAGCCTTGTTGGTAGCTGTGCAAATGCCTGCTGAGCCAGCTGAGAAGTCCTGCTGGAATTGTCCTTGAGTGGGCATTTTGGCCTGGTCTTTGGCCTGTCTTGGCCATGTGCAGCAGTGTCTTCATAGACCATACTCAGGAAATGCAGGTGGTGGGTGGGTGTTTGCTGTGCTTTTATTGAAAGGTTGACAGATGCACCCATTGTGTGGTTCTTTGGGAGGCAACAAAGTAAAGTGTCATCAAGGATAATAGATAGTTCTGCTACCACCCTGACGGTATTCTTAGCCTGGGGCATAGTGTTCCACGTGGGACATAAGCTTGTTGATGTGCAGTAGGTGGGAACAAGTTGGAGCTTTGAGAAGCATGGTCCTGTGCTGTCATGTTTCAGATGAGTCAATGGTGGGAGCAGAAGCAAGGATGCACACGATGGCCACACTCTCAGACACATCTCCTAGGCCATGAGGGGCGGAGAGGCTAGTCAGTCCTGCTTACCAGGCCTGATATTCTTACTTGGCTTCAGCCTTGTGGGTTCTTGGCATCGTGCAGGTTGAGAGTCCAGGATAGAAAAGATCGTGTCCTTACTCTGCTACCTGCATGCCTCAGCTTTACAAGTAGACTGCCTAGAACTCTTCCCTGGGCTGTGGGTGTGAACTTTTCAGAGTGGAGACCTAAGCACCTCAGGGGGTCCATTATTCTCCACTCTGTGTACCCCAGTTGTCAAAGGGGAGCTTTGAGAGAAATGGTGGTAGTTAAGTCTTGGTCTGGACCTGCCTTGGGACTTAATTGCAGCAGCACATTTGTGGTATCCCCTGGGCCCGAGCAAGGGGTTTGGGCTCTGCCTTGGCCTTTGTAGACCACAAGAACCCTCTGCAACATGTGCTTGGGGGTCACTGACTCTGTCCAGGAGCCATCTCATTTTTTTTTTTTTGTTTTGATTGTCAAGGGTGGCGGGTGAGTGTGATGTTAGACAGTAAGCCTTAGTGTTAGGCAGGCACTTTGTTCCCCATTCTGCAGCTGATGAGAGAGGCAGAGAGGCTTACACCTGACTTTGTGTCAAAGCCAGGCAGTAGCTGTAAGAAAGAGCTGGGTCTCTGGCTCACATTGCCTCTCAGGACATGTCCAGGGCCTTGAAGCCCGCCCTCAAGAATCTGTTTGGACCATGAGAACATCCTTGTTTGGGCTGCAGCACCCTCTGGAAAACAGGCCTGGAGAACTGTTTTGCTCAGTAGGCCCCAGGGGTCTTTCCTGGGAGCTTCTCAAGTTTCACAGTGGTTGTGCCAGCTTCTTTTCAAGGTGTTGTATGTTTTTATGTAATGTGTGAAAAACTTTCTGTAAACTTAGGAGCCCAGATGCAGTATGCCTTGGTAATTAAACACTTGGGAAAACTAAAGAGTCATTCAACCATATTTTTTCCTTCTTAGAATTATAAACCTTAGTTTTTCCTCTTCTAGGGCTGGTTAGGCCCTGACAAGGTACCTTGCTGTGACCGTCCTTGCTGGGAACACCAAATGTACATGGGCTGTGCTTCTGGTGCCTTCCTAGGCCTTCTTTCTAGGACAGATGACAGTGATGGCACCTGCTTGTCTAAGACCTCAGAATCCTTTGACCTGTCTGCTGCTACCCGCTCAACCCAGCAATGGCAAATATTCTGGACTTGCAGTCTTCTCTATAATTATGGGTCCTGGAGCAAGGACTCTGCCCTTCTGTCAAACCATCCAGGTTGGGAGGGCTGCCTCTGTGTTGAATCTGCTCACCCAAGTCTGAGTGTTGCTTCCCCCACCCCCACTCCAGGGCAGCAGCATATTCCACTGCCTCCTGAGAAAAAGAACTCTTGGGCCTTAAGGCCCTTTAAGAGTAGGGTATGACTTCTTCCCTGTCATGTGCCTTCAGTGCTCTGCCAGTGATGGGGACCTGCTTGTCCAATAAACAAGAAGCTTCTCAGAGGCCTTGTCAGCATAAGCAGGTCCTTTTCACAACCTTGTAATCTAGACAGTCACTTCAAAGATTTCTAAGAAAATGTAAGTTTATGTTTTATTTTGGAAATAGTTTTTTACACTTTTAAGGATGTGGGAAGATGGGCATGTATGAAGAAAAAGTGTTTCCAGTCTCCCATTTCTGTCCCCTTCCCTGTTTGAAGCTGGTGCAGCCAGAAGGAGCCAGGCACAACCCCCTGATTCAGGGAGCTCTGTCCAGGGACCAGGGTTGTGCCTTTTCCTACTGACTGAAATGGAAGTTAGTCTTCCGTGGGAAGAATATGGTAGTTGCGTTGACTCAGATTTGTCTTATTAAAGTACTTTTCAAATATCAAGATGATGTGGATTTGTTTGTCCAGACATTCATTTATCTGGCCACTACATGTTCAGCTTCCTATGAGGAGGTGGGAATGTTCTTGGTGTTGCAGGGCCAACGTGCATGCTAAGGCAAGTGCTCTTTATTATTTTTTTTTTTTTGGTGTTTTTGTTGTTGTTTTGCTTTTAAAGCTTAATTTTCTATTTACTATTCCCTAAAGTTCCACAGGTATCAATGTGTATTTGTGGAGTATTGTAGTGTTCCACCTCTCTAGGGTACTGGAGGGTCCTTGTCTAGACGCCACTTATTCCTTGTAGAGTGGACAGTCCGACTTTGTTGGAAGCTCACAGAAGTGCATGTGATGTGTTAATTTGGGGAGTGGTAACAGATTCTTTTTGCTTTGCATTCGTGGAAGTTGTTGAAATTACTTGTGGAGTGTGTGTAGAACTTCCTTGACTGTTGTTACTATGATTTGTTGTGCTTATTTCATTCAACAGTGTGTCTGTCCATTAAGGTCATCGGAATGAGAATAAAGATACTACTGGTTTTTCTGAACAAAGTGTTCTTTGTGGGGCTGGAGATGTAACTCAGGTGGTGGAGTGCTTAGCTGGCATGCTTTGATCTCCAGCACCACATGAACCAGGTGTGGTAGGAGGTTGGAGGCAGGAGGATCAGGAAACCAGAGCATCCTGAGCTCTTTGAGACCCTGTTTTACAAGAGCAAAGTTATTTGGAAAATATATTCTAATTTTAAAGAAGGCAGAAGTGCATGAATAAATTGGGCTGGAGCTACTCCTTTGGGGTAGGTGACTGTGCCACTGTCTGCTTCTTGTGTTCCAGGTCTCACCAATGGCTTTGGGAGTACTAGAAGCGAGCAGGAACCGGGCAGTGGCTTGGGGAGAAAAGCTGCTCCCCGACGGCGCTGTGCATCTGAATCCAGTATTTGTTCCAGCAACAGCCCACTCTGCGACTCAAGGTAGGTCCTGTCCTCCAGCAGGGTGTGTGGCTTTCATCTGAAAACCACTTGAGAAAGAAAGGCTGTTCTGGTATCTAGTTGATGTGTGTGCCTGCTATTCAAGGCAAGTTTCTTCTGAGTCAGAAGAAAATCTATATAAAAGGTTAATCTAAGTTAGTGTATAATTAACTTGCAGTTTGTACTTTCCACTCCCCAAATCTTTCTCTTACTGAGACTGTGGTCTGCATAGCCCTGCCTGTCTATTCTTAGGTGGCCACTTGTCTGCTAGGTTAGGTGGCTCAAGCACCCTTACTGGAACAGGCTCACTTGTCTTGGGTCTCCATACCCTTGACAACTCAGCACCTGATGTAGGATGAAGCCACAGGCATGGGGCTCTTGACTGTAGTCTCAGTTTGATTCATCTCTGCTTCTTCTCCCGAAGTTTTAGTACACCCAAGTGTGGGCGAGGGAAGCCTGCCCTTGTGCGAAGGCACACACTAGAAGACCGCAGTGAGCTGATATCTTGTATTGAAAACGGGAACTATGCAAAGGCTGCCAGGATTGCAGCTGGTAAGTTGGGGTACCCTAGTTTTCTGGTGGGCATTTTGGAATACAATGGCTGGAGAGGCAAGGTCTCCCAGAGTCTGGTCTTGGTGGCTTGGGACTGAGTCAAGCCCCTGCATTTGAGAAAAGGTGTGAACTTAAGCTTATTTACCAGAGGTTCGCAGTACAGGGTTTCAGGCATATCGTGGGCTACACTGTATAGACAGTCTGTGGGGAGGGAATGACTTTGTCATGCTAGGATATACTTGGTTCTGAGTAATTCCTGAACACCACAGCAGGATGGTCATTCCCAGTTTGAGGCCACAGTGTAAGGGAGTGGTGTAGCAGAAGATCTGAAACAGCAGAAACAGCCCAGCCACTAGCGAGCTCTTCCCTCTAAGAGATCCTCAGACTGAAGAGAGCGAGCGCCTATCTCATCCCAGTTTATATTCCTCTCTAGTCCTGGGGTTAAAGGTGGGAGCCACCACCACCCGGATCTGTTTCTGCATTGATTAGGCTGGCCTTGAACTCAGAGAGATCCACTGCCTCTGTCTCCCAATCCTGGGATTAAAGGTGTGTGCCACCACTGCCTGGCTTCTAGTGGCTTAGTTTTACCTTCTGGTCTTCATGCAAGTTTTATTTATTAAAATATAAATAAAATATCACTGTAGAGAGGAACCTGCTGGGCTGATGCTGTTCATACTTTTCCTGTCAGAGAGGGCCAAGCCAACTCTAGGGATAAAAGCACCTGGTATTGCCTGAGGCATGGGGCTTTGGTGGGGCCAGATCTCTGTGAAGGCACCTGTGCTCTGTGTGTCAGAGACTACAGGGAAGCTAGTGTGGCCATATGGGTTGCAGTGACTGTGGTGGACACGCTGGAGGTTCTGAGCATGGAGAGGCTAATGTGCTCTTTTGCTGCTGTGAGGCGGAACCAGGGGCTGGCTGGACACCTGTTACCAGCAGTTTTCAGTGAGGGTTGCACACGGTGGACACCTGGGATGTGTCTGGGGCTGCCGGTGGACTCTGAGACTTGGAAGAGCAAGGTGGTGGTGGAGCAAGCCAGGACTTGGATTTGGGTGTTTGGTTGTGTAACAGGCATCTGGTACATACCAAGGACCCCATCCCTAGAGTTTAAGTGTGGTGAGGTAATGGGGACCTGGAGTCATAGATAGGCTTTAGAGCTGGGGAGGGTAGGAGACAGGGAAGCCTTTGATAGACTTCTAGACCTGTTCTTCACAGGAGGAAGTGAGGTAATATGCCTCTCCTAGACCGAGATGGTGCCATAGGACTGTCCTGCTCCAGCAGCTACGGAAGCTGGGATCTGGGTGGGGCTTTTGTCAGCCCTCAGGCTTTGTGGCTGTGCTGGGTATGTTGGGGGGGGGGGAGGTTCTCCTGCTGGTCCTGATTCTGAGGTTCCCCTTTTTCTAGAGGTGGGACAGAACAGCATGTGGATTTCCACCGATGCTGCCGCCTCTGTCCTGGAGCCCCTGAAAGTGGTATGGGCCAAGTGCAGCGGCTATCCCTCCTATCCAGCACTGGTGAGTCTGGAGGCTGTGAGTAGGATGTTTGGTGGGACCTGGGGTGGGGTCCCAGTGCATGCTCTGTACCTTGCAGTTCCTGTGCTGCCAGGGGTTATGGTTGTCGTGGCTTTGGAGGCAGGTGTGGGAGTGGCTGTGAGCTTGTAAGGCATGTGGCCCTGAGTTTGAGAATGCTCAGAGTGACTGGAACTTGTCCTTGGCAGATCATTGACCCCAAGATGCCACGAGTGCCTGGCCACCACAATGGTGTCACCATCCCCGCCCCACCCCTGGATGTGCTGAAGATCGGTGAGCACATGCAGACTAAGTCTGAGGAGAAGCTGTTCCTTGTTTTGTTTTTCGACAATAAGAGAAGCTGGTGAGTGTTGTGTCTGCAGCTCAGGCAGAGCTGGGGTCTATTAGCCCCAGGGCTTGGCTTGACCCATGCTGAGTCAGGTTGTCTCCAAGTAGTCTGTGTCTTGGTCCTTGTCTAAGAAGGGCACTCACTGTTCATTGACACCATGGGGATTGAGGAGTGCTGCTCACTTCCTGCCTGACAGCTCCTATCACTTAGTACATCCCAGAATGGCTCAGGCTGTCTTCATATCTTGTTCCAGGTTCCCTTGCATGGACTGTCTGACTACTGTTCTGCTAGGACACAAGGGTCACCCCCTTCCTGGAGTTCCCTGTCCATCTCCCCTATCCTGCCTTCACTCAGAGCTACTGAGGGACCCCTATTTTGCTATGGTTCACATCCTAAGACAAGTGTTACCTGCTGACATCTTGACCTTATTTAGTTGAGTCCAGACCTTTTTATGTGGCCTTTATGACTGAGAGTGCTTAGGACTAGGAGGTCCTTCATAGCCCCCCGCCGTGGAAACTTAGCAAGTCCCCTTTTCCTCCCTGCCCCGACTGTCTGGCAGCTAGTGTTCATCAGTGAGGCTTATACTTGCTGGTCCTGTTTCTGGAGTCTGTTCCTCCGTCCTAGAATGCCTCCTTACTGGGTTCCAGGGTTCACTCACCTATGTTATGTGCACACATCTGTTCTGCTTTGTCCCTTGTGTGCATATGTGTGTGTACCTAGGCTCACCTTGTGTATTACATATATGTGTACTCTTGGGCTTGTCCTGTGTATACAGCTTTATGTTTCCAACTTATCCCCATAGCCGCTTGGATATGTTTGGGAAAGAAGGTTGTATCATGATTTTTATGCCCCATCTGAGTCCAGGGCTAATGGATACCCTGTGCACCCAAGCCATCCTGCCTGAGGCCCAGAATGTAGGGAGATTGGGTTGTGTACTGCCAGGTTCCTTCTTATGCACAGGGCCTGGTGGTTGGTCGCCCATAGTGAGAACGGGTTGGTGGTTCTTATGCTCTCTCTTCTCTTTAAAAGGCAGTGGCTTCCCAAGTCCAAGATGGTTCCTCTGGGTGTTGATGAGACCATCGACAAGTTGAAAATGATGGAAGGGAGGAACTCTAGCATTCGGAAGGCCGTGAGGATTGCATTTGATCGAGCTATGAATCATCTGAGCCGGGTCCATGGGGAGCCAGCCAGTGACCTCAGTGACATTGACTGAGGTGGCTTCCAGCAAAAGGCAGTGACCAAAGCCACAGTCAGCCAGCCGGGAGCCTTGTCTATAGTGTTGATAAGCTGTACATGTTTGTATATTGTTCAGAACTTAACTTATTCTGATTTTCTAGGCGTAGTTCTTTAATTCTTTTTCCCCAGGGAGGGGGAGGTTTCACTTCCAAGTTTTCTATGAAACCATCTTGTCTTGGCGCTTTGCAAGTGGGGCAGGCGTGTTCCGAGCAGTGCGGTGTGGGTCTCCCACTGGTGGTGCGCGGCCTCACTTACTTTAATCTGTAGTGGTTTTTTTTTTTAAAGACTTTTGAATGTTTAATAATTTTGTAGATCATGCTCTTTACACAGAGTACCGCTTATTTAATAAGACGGGATGTAAATTTACAATGACAAATGTGTATTTTAAGAAAGAAAATGACATTATTTTGAATGGTACTTTGTGCAAAGAGGGAATAAATTTATGCTGTGTGCATCACTTGCAAATCACCAAAAATGTCCCGCCAGCTGCTGCCGGGCAGGGCCCGTTCTCATCATCCTGTCTGCCCTGAGTCTCCTGTTCCGCCCTGACTCCTGCAGGCGTGCCTCCCAGCGGGTTATTTATTGTAGAAAGTGTACTCATTTGCTTTATAATGAAAAATAAATTTGCAAAGGTATATTGATATGCATTTTTATACAGGCACATAAAATTCAACTTTGGTGTGGGAGCAGAATGTGTTGCGTGGTTATATACATGACTGGCCTGTGTGTACTTTGATTTTGTAACTTGTAATCTTTTGTTTACAATGAGGGGCTTTCTGTAACTTGTTTTAATTTAGAACACTTTGGTAGCAATAGATCTTTGGATACATTTTTGTATGGTACATGTGATGTATATAGAATTAGTACTTTATTTTTATTTTTAAGAGGTAAAGCATTATGTTAGGGGGGAAAAGGCAGGGTGGGTTTCCAAATTTGCATTTTTATATTAAAAATAAAGTGAAGATTTGGACAGTGTGACCCTCTCATTCCTGCATCACTAGGAGGCTGGGTGAGCTGTAGCCCGAGGTACATGAGGGCACTGGGGCCTTGAGAGGGTGGTGTGACCAGGTAGACGACACACTTGACTTAACAGTTCACCTGGGATGGCATTATTTATTATTTTGCCTAATCATATTTTTATTTTAAAGCTAAATAGTTACTAAAAATTTAAAATGTTCTTTTAAGTCTACATGTTTGTAATATCTCCATAGAAACTTGAAAATAAAAAGTCTTCCTTTGGTAGTTTTGTCCCGTGTTTGGCAGATGCTCATATGCCCAGCATCCCTTTCTACCTCTGTGAGGCAGACTGGGGTGGCCCGAGGCCTCAAGGCTGGCATGCTCATGGTGGGCAGACGCTGTTGGCTCTCTGCCTGGTTTCTGCTGCTCCCCATCCGACCTCCTGTTGTTGAGTCTGGTTTGAGCTGTGGTTGACCTTTGCCCTGGGACAATCTGTGGGGTGGAGCTGCTGCAGGAGTATGGCTTGGGGTGTCTTAAGACCGAGAAGGGTACAAGTAGCTATCCTGGGTTTGAAGCCAGATGTCATTCACCATCCCTGGTTCCGGGGAGCCAGGGCCAGATGTCCCCTCCTGGGTGATTTGTCTGAAATCTTCCAGAGCTAGCCTGGCATTTTCCAGCTCTCATTTCCTGTCTCTCCAACCCCCTTTTCCCTGTATCATCCTGTACCCACTGTGGTGTCTGGCCACTTGTTCCAGTCTGTTCAGAACTTGCCCGATGTCAGTACTTTAGTAGTTATCCGGTAGACGAGGTGACTGGTCACCCGACTGGTCACCCTGAAGCCCACTGGGTGTCGTTAGCCCTTGAGGCAGGAGTGCGAGCAACCTCTTGGGTGCTGACTGAGTCCCTGAGAGTGTGTATCTTGAGTTGGCCATCATGGCCCTGGTTGTTTAGTGCTGGGGAGTGTGTTTTGTGTCTTAGGAGGCCCCGCTGTCCTGCCACACTCACAGCCTCAGTTGTGGGACTGGGGATTAAGCTGCTTTTTAAAGAACTGTTTTTTTTTTGTTTTTGTTTTTGTTTTTTAGAATAAATTTTATTATTTTTTTTCTGCCTCCTCCCCATTTCCCATTTCCCTCCCCCTCCTCGCACACATCACCCCATACTTCTACTCCCCTACCCCTTTCCCCCTCCCCCCCTAAAGAACTGTTTTTTAATTGATTTTTTTTTTCTTTTAGTTTTTTGAGATAGAGTTTCTCTGTGTAGGTTTGGAGCCTGTCCTGGAACTTGCTCTGTAGACCAACCAGGCTGACCTCGAATCAGAGATCCGCCTGCCTCTGCCTCCCTAGTGCTGGGATTAAAGGCGTGCACCACCACCGCCCGATTTGAATTCTGATTTTTAAAGAAATCTTGAATTCCATGTGTGTGTACAGTGGGCTGTGGTCGTACCACCTGCATTTTCCTCCTGTCACTCTTACCATATCCCCCGGACAGGCCCATGCCCCTCTCCCAACTTCATATCATTGTTTTTGTAAGCACACTAATTTCAATCAATACTGTCCATATGTGCATGGGTATGGGGCCATCTGTGGAGCTTGGAAACCTTACCAAGGGGAATCATCGTCAAAAAGTCTTCATCCTTCAACAGCCATTAACTGCCAGCAGCTCATCAGTAAGGGGCAGGGCCTGCAGATCATCGGCCTCACCTGTGCCGGCTTTTGCTGGTTCAGTCTCAGTGCTGGTTTTGTCAGGCAGCTACAGCTGGCTGCTGTAGTGTGATTCAGCATGTCCAGAAGACACCGTCTCGCAACACTCAGCTTCATCTCTTCCAGGATGTTCCCTGAGCTTTGCGGTGTAGAGTGTGTGGTCCTGTTTCGGGCTGAGCACTCGGGCAGCAGAGGCAGGTGGATCTCTTGAGTTCAAGGCCAGCCTGGTCTACAAGAACTAGTTCTAGAATAGCTAGGACTATTATACAGAGAAACACTGTCTTGAAAAACCAAAAAAAACCCCAAATCAAAACAAAAACCCAATGACTTTGTGACTATCTTACAGCAGGAGGGACAACTGACAGTGGGCCCAGGGGCAGGGTCAAATGCTTTGAGGCCGTCACCTATGGCCCAGTTGAGTGTATTTAACTTGCTCTTAGTTGGTGTAACATAGATGGAGTTCATGGTGAAGCAGAGCTTTGCCTCTTCCGGTGGCTCTGGGAACTTTCCTTCCTCCATACTGGTCAGTGGGGTTCCAGAAAGCTGACAAGGGCCCCACCAAGGCTTCTTAGAAGCTCCCAGATCCTGCCATTTTCTGAAACCCGGTCACCCCAGCTACTCTCCTCCCTGCAGACTGCTGGCCAGAGGTTCCTAGATGACCATATGGGCATTTGGGAGTATGAAGTGGTGGACACTCAGTTTAGGGTTCTGGGCCTAAGAGTGAAGAACCCCAGAACAGAGAACGGAAGGCTGCCACAGATGAAGCCTAGCTGGGCCCTGGCCTTGGGGCTTCGCCACCTTACACTTCTGAATATCAGCATCATTATTGCAGAAGTGATTAATAGCTTCAAACAAAAAACATTCCGCCTCGGTCACCGC
Organism: Microtus oregoni; assembly: GCF_018167655.1. NCBI lineage: Eukaryota > Metazoa > Chordata > Mammalia > Rodentia > Cricetidae > Microtus > Microtus oregoni. The sequence continues at coordinate 4,977,012 of NW_024543081.1, forward strand.
AATAGAGATGAGTGAAGCCTGTGGAGGAGACGCCGTTTAATTTTATAGATCTGATTAAGAGGCATCGGAGGAGTGTGGGGAGTAGGGTGGTCACTGTCCTACCACAGAAAAGGTGAGGACATTGCCTCATGGTGTCCCGAGAGCTGACCCTAAGGGTCAGCCACCACGGGTTGGATATGTCTGGTAGTCAGGGATGAGCTGGCAACTGGACTCTTGGTCCGTGGTATCTCGGGGACAAAAGGACAGACGCCTTCTGCCATGTCATTCATTGTATACACCTTTCATTACAGTGGAATGCCAGCCTGTAGCACAAGTTTTAATTGGTCTTAATAATAAAAACCCAGAGTCAAATAAGTGTAAGGGTTAATGCTGAAGATCAGAGAAACAGAATAGCCACCCACTAGAGTTCTTACCTCTACCGATGCTCAGACGGCAGAGATGATCCTGTCTCCATGACTCCTCAGACTGAATGCTTTCTCCACGAACCCTCAGACTGCATCCGTCTCTACGAATCCTCAGATTGCCTTTAGCTCCTGTCTCTTCCCACCTTATATTTCTCACTGCCCAGCCTTATCACTCCTCTATCCACCTCCCTAATGCTGGGGTTAAAGGCATGGAATCCCAATGGGATTACCTTTGTGTGAGCTTTGTTTCTGTTTCTTGTGTAGCTCAGGGTGGCCTTGAATTCACAGAGATCCCTCTGCCTCTGTCTCCTGAGTGCTGGGATTAAAGATGTGTGTCACCACTGCCTGGCCTCAGTGGTGGTTTAGCTCTGCACTCTGATCTTCAGGCAACCTTCATTTGTTAGATTACAAACTATCACTACACCAGCCCTTAGGCCCAGAGCCTCTTCTTGCTAGGTGGGACTACCAGGAAAGCAGTTTGCAGCATTGCAACAACGATATGCCATAAACCTTGCTCCAGAGGTACCTGGGTTCTGTGCTAGTGTGGCTAAGTCCTGGGGAAGGCTTGCCCGACTACTTCCTCTGCTGAGCGCTCCAAGCAGAGCTGGTGGGGAAGCAAGAGCATTTATTGGCAGTGAGATGAACCCAGGCCTTGAGGCAGTGCTAAGCACCCTTTGTGGCTGGCTGTGCCCCATGCAGCACCCAAGCTTGACTTGCTTTGGGTAGGTAGAGCTATGGTGTAGCCCAGTGGCTTGCCTTAAAAACTTGTCATTTAAGTAGAACTTGGGCTCAGGGTGCCACAGCCTCATCTCCGTATCTGCCCATGTACCCAGGAGACTCCGAAAGACTGATTCCCCAGCGGTGCCAAGTGAAGCTCTGGTGTGGCTGTGGGGATATCCCCCAGGTCAAAGCTTAATGAGAAAACAGGATGAGGCCTGGAGATAGAGGGCTCAGGTGCAGGCAGGTGCCAGACCCCTCCCTCCCTCATCAGTGGCACCAGCTAGCTGCCTTTGGAGCCGCAGTGGATTTCCTTATTTAGTCTAGTCTCTTCCTTCCTTCCTTCCTTCCTTCCTCCCTCCCTCCCTCCCTTCCTTCTCCTCTTTCTCCTTCCTTCTTCCTTCTCTTGGCTTTTCGAGACAGGGTTTCTCTGTAGCTTTGGAGCCTATCCTGGAACTAGCTCTTGTAGACCAGGCTGGCCTCTAACCCACAGAGATCCACCTGCCTCTGCCTCCTTAGTGCTGGGATTAAACCACCCAGGCCAGTCTAGTCGTTCTTAAAGGGCTAGAAATCAGTACTTCCTGTCCGGTTTCAGGTGAGACAGTGGGAGGACTGGCTCACTTCCCATTTCTGAACTCTCGTGCTTCGTGACTGGGCTTGCTGGCAGGGCTGGATGGTGATGCTAGGGCAGGTGCAAGGGCCTTTGCTTGGAATGTTGCTGTGGAGGCCTAAGGGAGGGGCAGGGATTCTTGCCACATGGTCTCTGGGTGCTTTATATAAACCCCCAGCACCCCTATCCCTGATTGGCTCTGTCGTCGGCCTGATCATTCCTCAGTGTTGGGGGTTCTCCCCAGCTTCAAGAAGATGACCGTGTGGGTAGGTTAGAAAACCAGGGCCACGTGGATCTGGGAACTGACCAGAGAGGGAGAGCCCTTGATCGTGCTGGGAGAAGACAGGGTTAATGAAAGTCCTTCTGATAAGTTCTGCCCTGGGGCTTGGGCAGCAAGAACAAGAACCCTCTGTTATGCCCCTGGGAGGGCCTACCATATCTACAGCTTCATGTTCTCTCGGGACATGCTTGGGCCAGAAAGTTTTGGGAACTCAGTCTTGCAGCTCCCTAGCTGTGCTTGGGTGCAGCAATCAGGCTTGGCCCTGTGATGTAGAAGGGTCTTTATCTATCTGTTGTTTCATTGGTTGATTAATAAAACTGCTTGACCTGATAGGTCAGAACATAGGTAGGTGGGGAAGACAGAACAGAATGCTGGGAGGAAGAAGGCAGTGAGGTAAGATGCCTCAGACAGACACCATGCCTCTCTTCTTCAGGGCAGATGCGATGGAGCCAGCCTCCAGGTCAAACATGCCCAATCTTTCCCAGTAAGCCACCACCTCGTGGTGCTACACAGATTATTAGAAATAGGTTAATCAAGATGTGAGAGTTAGCCAGTAAGAGGCTAGAGATAATGGGCCAGGCAGTGTTTAAAAGAATACAATTTGTGTGTTGTTATTTTGGTGCTAAGCTTGCCTTGTGGGAGCTGGGTGGGACAAAAAGCAGGCCTGCAGCTCCATCTACAGCCCTGTGGTCCCTTCCTACACTTAGCTCCTCTCTAAGGGAGCCCTTGTTTCTGAGCCTCTCATCTTGATGCATCTCTTGCTTTTGCCCCTGGCCAGTGCCTTCTCAATCCCTCTGGGTGCAACTGTTTTGGTTCCTGTGCCAGCTGGAGATGGGCTTGGCCTTTCCTCAGTGTGGGATTAGCACTTACCCTGCCCTAGGTGTGCGGCTCACTTAGTTGTACCCTCCGAGGCCTTCTATGGCCCCTCTATGGCCTATGGAATCTTGCTGTACCTGGCTCCTGGCCTCATTGTGTCCTGTCCGACCTGCTCAGCGAGTCCTGGCTAGTGGTTATCTTATATCCCTTCTCGATGCCAGTGTGCCCATCTTCCTTTGTGTTGGGAGATAGCTTCATAACCCTTAGAGAGCTATCCCAGGGGGCCATAGGTGAGAGTCCTTAGTAGGTAGACACAGTCCCTCCCAAGCCCAGGTGGATGACAGTATCTGCCTGTGTCAGTGTGGAAGGCCCTTGGTGAATGGCCCCTGCCTGAGCATTCAGGAACTCTCCAAATAGCTTGCCAGGAAACCTGGTGATGTGAGGATAGCAGGACAGCTGCGACCAGGTCCCCTGAAAGAACTGTGCACCCCTAACTGCTAAATCATATATCCTGCCCCAGTTTTCTTTTTAAGACAGTTTCTTACTATTTAGCCCCGGATAGCCTGGAACTCACTCTGTTGATTAGGCTGTCCTCGAACTGCCTCTGCCTCCTGTGTGCTGGAATTAAAGGTATGAACCACCACTGTCCAGCACAAGGACCCAGCACCTACATGGGAGTTTAGAACCATCTAGTTGCAGGAGATCTGACACACTCTTTTGGTCTCTGTAGGCACTAAGCACACGGGTGGTACTCATGCATACACACAGACAAATACTTATAAACATAAAATACTAAAGTTAAATTGTTTTACTTTATTGTTAATAAAATAAACATTTGGACATGTAACTAGATTTTCTGCCTGTCACAAGAATACTGTGTTTCAAGAACAGGATGTATGTTGAGGTGTCATAATTCATGCAATGTATGAATGTTGTTGTTTTCAAGACAGGGTTTCTTTGTGTAGTCCTGGCTGTCCTGGAATTTACTGTGTAGACTTGACTGGCCTTGAACTCACAGAGATCCGACTGCCTCTGCCTTCTGAGTGCTGGCATTAAAGGCCTGTGCCACCACTGCCTGGTGCAATGTTTAATTTGTAAAAAAAAAAAAAAAAAAAAAACAACAAAATACCAAAAAACCCTAAAACATCATACAAGTGTTTGGCAAATGTTGAGCAGAAGTCTACCAACAACTTGGAGAGATTTTGGCTACACCATTGTTCTCTTTTGGTTGAGATAGGGTCTCAGTGTGCAGCTTTGGCTGACCTGGATCCGCCCATCTCTGCTTTCCAAATGCTGGGGTTAAAGGTATGTGCCACCACAGCTGGCTCACAACATGCTTTTGGAGCGATAGAGTTAAATGCACCAAGGAGAACGTCTCACTGAGAGGTCACGCCAAGTGCAGGGTGGTGGAAAGTCCTGGCCATCCTTGTCCTATAGCTGTTGGGCTGATACAAAAGCCAGGGCAGCACTGAGATCATTATGAACCCCTGCTGCTCTTTTTAGTTATGAGGCCCATGCCCATCAGGAACCTGATTACAGGTAGGTAGGGCTAGAAGCTGGGCTAGGCTCCACGGGCCAGCATCTGTTGCCTAGTGTCAACATGTTGTGTCATGTGCTATGTGGGTTTATGGAGATTTGGAGTATGAATACCAAAGGCTGTGAACCTGTTGCCCAGATTCTGCAAAGGGTGGCTCCATCTCCCTGAAGCTCTGTGGTAGTCCCCCAGCTTCTCCTTGTGGTTCTTGGGGGGGGGGGCGCTATTCTACTCTTGGCCACTGTTGACATTGGGAAAGACCTCGGTGGCTGTTCTGAGGAGCCCTTGCCTAGGCCCCAATAATGGAGACTCAGATGCTGCTGCCTCCTTAAGCTATGGCCCCCTCAGGGCAGTAGGCTCTGGGAAGAATCCCAAGAGCCAGGGTTTGCACCTTTTTTTCTGAGCAAATCTAAGCATTTTCTAAACTGCCCAGCTGCCCTGGGGATCCAGCCTCCTCTTGGGAAAGGCTCTGACCTTCCTCTGTCAAAGATAATAGTAGGTCCCTAGAAGGACAGGCCTTCCGTAGGGTTTAGGGTTGCCCACCACAGGGCTCTGGGGAGAGAAGCTGAGCTGGGTTCAGCAGGAAGATGTCACCAGGCTCCTCGCGCCCAGCCTACTCTCCCTCTCTAGGTCCTTTAAGCTTTATTGAGGAAGCAGACTCATGGCATAATTTATGTTTTCAATATGCAATTAGACGCCTGTGAACATTAGCTCACTGGGAACTGCTTTGTACTGCTTGGTGGGGCTCTGTCCATAGAGGCCTCCACAGGCTGAGGCCCCCAGTAGGGCACAGGCAGCAGAGGACTGGGGAAAACCTGGAGAGCAGGTTGCTCTCCCTTTCAGTCTGGATTGCAGCAAACATTGAACCCTGGGTAAGAAGTGCTGGGGTGTGTTTGCCCCATCTGAGCTGGTACTAAGAGCAGTGAGTCTGGGGGGGGGGGGCAGGAGGTGCTGCTCAGAACCAAAGGTTGATCTTGAATTCAGGCAGCCTCCTTCCCACGAGCTAAGTTCTGGCCTCTGAGGAACTCATCAGAGGCCTTCCCTTTCACTCCTGGAGTACCGCTCAGCTGGGCCTGAGGAGGGAGAAACAGTTCATGATGAGGAAAAGCAGTTAGAAGAGGTTGTTACTCATTTAATGGTAGAAGCCCACTCTTTCCCCAGGAGCAGCTATGGCATCAGAGCCTTGGGAGACCGTCTCGACTGCACTAGGCCAGGCCCTGAGTATCAACAACCATCTGCTGCAGGATCCTGAAGGTCTCCCAGCCCTGCTGGAACCAAGAGGCGTGTGTAGGTTAGACTTTGTGGGCGAGGCCCTCGCAGGCCTTGGGAGCTGCCTTAGGGCATGAGGTTGGAACTCTGCTCTAATCAGGTAGATCCATGAGGTTAGCTGAACCCCACCATTGCCTCCTACCGAGGCTAGTGAGCTGAGCAGAGGAGTCTCTGAACATCAGGCATGCAGCACCTAGGTTAGAAGAGGTGGAAGAGGCTGAACCCATTCACTGGTTCTCCTGGGCTGGGGTACAGCAGCCCCAACCTGGACAGAGTGCTTTGGGTGCCCCAGTTATCAGGACGCCATGTTCACCCTGGGCTACCCATCAACCCAAGCTAGGGGTGGAACCCAGAGGTAGAGTGTTTCCCCAGAGTGCACTTTGACCCCCAGCACTGAGAGGAGAAAGAGAAGGAGGAAGAAGAGGAGGAGGAGGGAGGAGGAGGAGGGGGAAATTGGTTTGTGAATGATGAGGTACATTTAGACTTTTCTTCTGATAGATTTCTTCAAGTTAATTGGAAATAAAATGCATGATCTTTTCTTTTATGAGAAAAGGCAGATTTGGCTGGAACTAATCAGCAACGGGGCCAGAGAAAACTCAGAGACCGTGCAAGGAGAATAAAAGTCTGACGACATTTGAAAGATACTGTAATTCTCTCAAAACAGTGGGCAGGATGATGCATTAACATCCAAGCCTGGCGTTACCATGTGCTCCTCTGGGCGACCAGGGCCATTATCCCAGCACCGCTGCTCTCAAGTTCACTGTCATTATCTCTTAATTAAATCATGTTATTGATGGTGCCAGCTGTCACATTTATACCGACTGCCTCTGACGGGTCACTGTAAGAGCCAAGGACTGGAGCCCATAGGTATCTGCCTGGATTGAAGGATGCTCCTGCGTCCTGGCCCCCTGCCCTTTTTCCTTGTAGAGATGGTCCTGCCTGTTTCTGTCCCTTTTTCCTTTTATGAGGAGTACCAGTACTGTGGGCACTGAGTGACTGGTGATCTGCCTCCCTATGACCTTCAGTTGTATTTGTTTTGGACTCTGCCAAAAGGCCTCAAATAGTCACAGGGACTTCAAGGAGCATGGTAACAATGGCTACAGACATCACTACTTAAAGCACACACTTGTCGCCTCACAGTCTCTGGGGACAGAGGTCTGGATGCAATGTGGTTGGGGCCTGTCTTAGCTTTCTTTAACTGTCAGCTTGCTACAACATAGAAAGAACCTACGAGAAAGGCCTCAATTGAGTGTTTTCCTAGATCAGCTTGGCCTGTGGACATGACTGTGGGCCATTGTCTTGATTGTTAATTGACACCAAAGGTCCCTGCCTACTATGGGCAGGACTATTGCTTGGGCAGCAGGTCCTGGGCTGTTGAAATACGGAGCGGCGGGCTGTGTCCCGCCATCCGGTTAGCTTTACCCGAAATAATTACACGGAAACTGTATTCTTTTAAACATTGCCTGACCCATTAGTTTCAGTTTCTTATTGGCTAGCTTTTACATATTGATCTAACCCATTTTTATTAATCTGTGTAGCCCACGAGCTGGCTTACCAGGAATGATCTTAACCTGCGTCTGTCTGGAGTGGGAGAATCATGGCGACTCCCTGACTCAGCTTCTTTCTCCCAGCATTCCGTTCTGTTTACTCCGCCTACCTAAGGGTTGGCCTATCAAATGGGTCTAGGCAGTTTCTTTATTAATAAGAAATCACTCCCACATCACTGGGCTGTGTTAAGAAGTCAGCTGAGCATGAGGCTATGAGTGAGCCAGCAAGTGTTATTCCTCCATGGTTTCTGCTGTATTTCTGTGGCGGTGAGTGAATTCTCTGGTTTAAGGTGATACTGTGTGGAGCAGAAAACAGGCTTGGCTTCAAGTTGCTGATTGACTTCCTCCAGTGAAGGACTGTGACCTGAAAGTGTAAGGCAAGTAAACCTTTTCCTCTCAGAAATAAAATGTAGAGACCCTGCCATTGGTTTGGCACATGAGGGGTCTTTTGGGGAAACCATGCCTACCTCAACACATGGCTTGTACCTGTTGTTCTTTTTGGTGGTGGGATTGATGGTGTCCTTGTCTCTGGCTGCGGTGCCAAGGCTGCTCTCGGGTCCACAGGCCACCTGCAGGTTCCTAGAATGTGTGTTTCCAGCGAGGCTGCTTTGTTCTCTCAGCACAGGCAAGAGGGACCTCAGCAAGAATGTGTGCCCCTTTGCTTTCATCCCGTCTTACAGCAGGAGTCAAGAGGATCTCCCAACATTCAGGAGTACACCAGGAACCCCACAGGATGGAGTTACCTTTCGGGGAGTGCTGCTTCTAAATGGTTTGAGAGCCTCCACATGGTATCCGTGTGCGTGTCTGGGATGGGAAAGACTGTCCTCTCAAGGTTTAAGATACCATCTCCCACCCTCACCAACCCTGCCTTTTACATGTGTATATGCCTAGCAAGAGAACAGCTTTGTGGGTTGCTTCATCCAGTAGCAGACTGTATTTTTCTCGAGCTCCCAGGGAACATTGACCACAGTAGACCACTTCTTGGACCAGAAAACACCCCTTACATGTTAAGAACACCCAAAATCAAAAGTGATCTCATACCACAGTGCTGTTAAAAACTAGGATCCGGTACCCGAACATTCGTCCCCAGATATTTGGAGAATAAGCAACAAATGGGTCAAAAAACAAAACAAAATAATTTGGAGAAATTAAAAGAATATTCTGAACTAAATGAATCTCATAGTGCAATCTATCAAATTGTTGGATGTACAAAAGTTATACTTAGTGAAAACTTACAGCATTTGATGTGCGTGTTAGAAAGTAGAAATGTCTAAAATAACCCAAGTTCTCACCTGAGGTCTCCAGAAAAGCAATATCTACAATGAGCAAAAAATATTAAATAACAAGAGAGAATTGCAGTCAACAAAATTGGAAAGGTTCAATAAGATGGATAAACCTCTAGCTAGACCAACTAAGAATCGAGGAAAACCCAAATTAGTAGTCTAGGAGGGGTTATCAGTATAGATCTTAGAGACACTGGCAAGGTAACAAGGAGACACAGCCCACTGATCACCTGGGACGACCTATGTACAGGGGACAAAGCTTCACATCAGAAGCAGACCATCAAATAGGCCTGCATTTGTGAAAGAGACCAGGTCAGTCATTTACCTTCAAAACAGGATGCACAGGCCAGATGGCCTCATTGGTGGACTCTACAAAAAAAACAAAAAACAACAAGACAACTATACAACAAAATCTGGAAGGGACACCTCATAAGTCATCCTGAGGACAGTAGAACCCTAACCTCTAAATCAGACAGAAACAAACAAACAAACAAACACCCAAAAAACCCCCACAAAACCTTGGAGCTATATGTGGTGATTCATGCCTGGAATTAAAAAACTTAGGAGGCTGAGCAGGAAAGTTGTGTGAGTTTAAAGACAGCCTGAGCTGCAGAGTGACTTCCAAGTCATCCTAGGCTACAGAATAAGATCCCACCTCAAAAGCAAAACAAGCCAATAAATCGTAAAAACAACAAAAAAGCAAATCAAAGAAATAAAAGGAAAAAGATTTAGGGAAACAATAATTTCATGGTAGCACATGTCTTTAATCTCAGCACTCGAGAGGTAGAGTGACTCAGTTCCTATTCTGTTGCTGTAAAGAGACATCATGACTAAGGCAATTCTTACAAAAAAAGCATTTAGTTGGGGGCTTGCTTACAGCTTCAGAGACTTGGCCCATTATCATCATGGTGGCTGGGAGCTACATCCTGATCTACAGACTGAGGGGGAGAGAGGGAGGGAGGGAGGGAAAGAAATGGAAAGAGAGAGAGACACGCAGAGAGACAGAGAAACGACCTGGCATGGGCTTTTGAATCCCCAAAGCCCATCTTGAGTGACACACTTTCTCCAACAAGGCTGTACCTTCTGATCCTTTCAAATAGTTCCACTCCCAAGTGACTAAGCATCCAACTATAAGAGCCTGTGGGGGACATTCATATTCAGAGAGCCAAACAGAGACAGGTGGCTTTCTGTGCATTTGAGGCCAGCCTGGTCTACAGAGAGTTCCAGGCCAGCCATGGCTACATTGCAAGACCCTGTCTTAATAAATAAAATTCTAAAAATTTAATTATATAATAATTGTATAAGTTCATGTAATACAATGCAATGACCAAATGGGGGTCATTATTATATCCCTTATCTCAAACATGTTTGGTTTTTTTGGGGTGAAACTCAACAAACTTTTTCTTTGAACTTATGAACTTCCCCCTGAGCAAGGGGATAAAAACCTTTCTTGGCATTCTGCTTCTTAAGCTATTATTCTCTCTCTCTCTCTCTCTCTCTCTCTCTCTCTCTCTCTCTATCATTACTGTATTAGTCTACTTTTTATGGGGGGGCATTTTTGAGCAGTCTTGACAGAGGCTGTCTTAACTATCTTCCTGTGCTCCTTACAGAGCCAAGATTGTGTTCTGTAAAATGTCTGTTGCAATGTATTTTATTTTATCTTTCATATGATTGTTTTATTGATTAAAGTTATTCTTTCACAGTTAAACAAGAAAAGGAGAGAGAGGAGGGAGAGGCCATATCTCTTATAAATACAACCAGAACTGCATCTTATACATGTATAAAATTGTCAAAGAGCAAATTGAACCAATAAAATAATCCCTTATTTCAAACACCTTCCATAAAACACTTAGGAATAAAATCAAAGACTAAGTATAAGGAACTTACTTATCATGACCAGGTGTGATTTCTCCCAGGTATGGAAACCCAGTTCAATACTCAAAGATCAATATTGCAACCAATCACATCACCAGGCTAAAGAGGAAAATGGCAAAGACCATGCTGATTAAAAAAAGAATTTGACAAAATCCAATTCTTTCTGCTAAAAATTCGGAGTAAACTAGCAACAGAACCGAGCCCCCTAATTTGAGTATCTACAGAAACCTCCAGTGACCATCACGGTCAATGAAGGACAACTACATGTTTTCTCCTTTTCTGAAGAGTCAGTTCAGGCACCTCCTCCAGGCAGCTGTTGGGGCTTCATCTCCTTCCCGCCTTGAGTGAAGGTTTCTTGTTTCTTCTCTGTGCATCATGGTGTCTGTTGGTCCTCTGGGTGGGATGGGGTGGGGTGGGATGGGGTGGAGTGTAGCCGTCTCCAAGCCTGACAGAATACTGTGAGAAACACTTTGCTGAAGGAAGGATGAGTACCAGGAGAAGGCATGCAAAGAGCGCTGCCCAAACAGATCACTCCCAGGGTTCTCAGACGTGGCCACTGGATGTGCAAGGGCAGGTGCTTAAGTGGCTTTCTGTTCTGCTGGCACCTGCTTGTGATGAGTGGCAGTGGTAGCCGAACCTCAGGGAGCTGATGGTGCCAGTGGTTGAGTCTTCAGGTGGGTGAGCAGTTAGTTCTTCAGGAGCTCTTCTGGGGATGGTAGGTTGTATAATCTCTCCATGCCTATATCCACCACACACCTTTCCCATCCCATACACATAAATCCACTCATCGATCTACTCATCCACCCTTCCCTCCATCACCCATTTCTACAGCCATTCACCTGTGTCTTCATCCATCACTCATCCATCCAGGCATTCCTCTCTCCACCCACACATCCTTCTAACCACCTGCCCATTTCTGTCTACCTGTGCATCCCTCCGTTCTTCTACTACCCTTCTACCAACACTCCATACATCTACCAGTGCCTCCACCTACACACCATGGATCCGTGGATCCATCCATTCACTTGTTATGAACTGCATTTGGGGAACCATCCTTTCCTGTAAAGACAAGGTAGAAAAGTAGTTCTCACACATAAGATACTATCATAGGGGCCCACTTAATTTAAGCCTGCTTTCCTTCCTTCCTTCCTTCCTTCCTTCCTTCTTTCCTTCCTTCCTTCTTCCTTCTTCCCTTCCTTCCTTCATTCCATGAGGGAGCTGGGATGCAAGAGACCATTTCACCTTTCAAGAGGTTATGTTATAGAAATTGATTTGAGGGCTGGAGAGATGGTTCAGAGGTTAAGAGCACTGGTTGCTCTTCCAGAGGTCCTGAGTTCAATTCCTAGCAACCACATGGTGGCTCACAACCATCTATGAGATCTGGTGCCCTCTTCTGGCAGGCAGGTGGCATATATACATAATAAATTAATTAAAAAAGTTTTTTTAAAAAAGAAATTGATTTGAAATAAAAAGGCTCTAGTTGCTAAGTAAAGGATGGCCCAGGAAATGCCATTGGGATAGAGAGCCCCGGGCTTCTTGGTCACCAACAAGAGCTTTACACTGAAGGGTGAGAATGACTTTGGAAGTGAGTCTGGAAACATGGGCTGTAAGCCCCTGAAGTCTGTGTCCCCCAGGACTCAGCAAGACCAGGCCTAGACAGTGCATGGTTGACAATTAGGGGTTGAATGAGTGCACGCTGAAGACTTGCCACCTGCAGTTTGGGACCTGACCTTGGTTTTGGTTAAAGTCCCTTCCTGGCCCTGGTTCCTGGGCAGGTTTCTTCTCTCGAGTCTGTGACTCAGCCTATGTTATTCTGGGTTTACCTCCTGGTTGCTCTTATTTTGGGGTCATATTTTTTCCTCCAAGACCTCATTTCTCTTACACATCTGGAAGAGTCCTGGCTGTTTCAGTTTGTTTAGTCTTTTACGTATGCTGGGATGGAGTGGGTGGCATCCAGACTCTCACATGAGCTGAAGCTTCCCTTAAAGTCCATCAGATGGAAGGAAAGCGTAGAGTAGAATGCAGTCTTTCCCATCACAGCTCAACAGGCTTTGGCAGACACACTCGCCACACACGTTTGCATCATACCACACACTGTCTGGGAAGTTTATCATCTCTTCAGCCCCAGGTTCCGACGGTCCTGGTGACCGCCTTTGTGGTCTTGCCTTTTCTAGAGTTTCATATAGAGGGAACTTAGAGGATGCTCTCTCTCTCTCTCTCTTTCTCTCTCTCTCTCCCCCCTCTCTCTGTCTCTCTCTCTCTCTGTCCGTCCATGTGTCCTATGTACACATGTTAATATGTGTATAAGCCATAAACCAGGGGTCAATGTTGCATGTCTTCCTCAATCTTTCTACCGTCTATCCATCTGATTGGGGGTCTCTCAGTGGTTCTAGGGTTCATTTATTTGGCTCGACCAGCTGTTAGTGAACACCAGGGACTTGTCCGTCACCACAGCACTGAAGCTGAACTCTGGTCCTCAGGCTTACATAGTAAATGCTTTGCCCACTGAGCCAGCTCAATGACTCTGTTTTTATTTTTTATTTAATTAAATGGATTTATTTCTGGGATATAGTCTCATGTAGCTGAGGGTGACCTTGAACTTCTGACCCTCATACATCTACCTCCATACTGGGTTCCAGTGTGTGCCATCACACCTAACAGTCTCTTTTTACTGCTGAGAAAGATTCTAATTTGTTACCATACTATAATTTATCCACTCACTAGTTCGGGTCTTTGACTATTTCTGGCATTTGGCTATTAAAAACAAATGTTTATATTCACTTATAAGTTATTGTATGGAACATAAAATTTCATTTTTCTTGAGTTAATAAATGGCATGATAGGTGTAGGTTTAAACTCAAAACATACTAATCTTATATGAATTTGGTTTGTTTGTTTGTTTGTTTTGTTTCTCTGTAGCTTTGGAGCCTATCCTGGAACTAGCTCTTGTAGACCAGGCCAGCCTCAAACTCACAGAGATCCTCCTACCTCTACCTCCCAAGTGCTGGTATTAAAGGCATGCACCACCACCGCCTGGCTGAATTTGGTGTTTTATTTTGCATCCCCCAAAACAATGCAACAGTCTTCTTTTTCCAGCATTTGGTGTTTTCAGTTTTTTTTTTTTTTTGGTTTTTCGAGACAGGGTTTCTCTGTGGTTTTGGAGCCTGTCCTGGAACTAGCTCTTGTAGACCAGGCTGGTCTCGAACTCACAGAGATCCGCCTGTCTCTGCCTCCCAAGTGCTGGGATTAAAGGCGTGCGCCACCACCGCCCGGCTGGTGTTTTCAGTTTTTAAGAAACAATGCGCCCCTCCTTGCTCCATCAAATTTGATGATTACAATAAACCTAAAGTTCTAAGAAGCTCAATTTCAGTGCATGGTGAAAATTACACCCACATATCATAAGTAAATTGCAGCAACTAGCACTAAAGAATTAAAAGCAGACAGGAACACAGACAAAAATGACAGCTGACTTCTCGCACCTTCAAATGTTGCAAGAAAAAAATATTGCCAACCTAGCATGCCATCTGTGAAAATATCTTTGGAGGCAAAATGCAAGCTTTCAGGCATACAAAAGCCAAAAGCATGTATCTTAGTTTATTTTCTGTCACCGACAATAACACGATACCCAGCAGGTTATAATAGAAAGTTGTATATTTAACTCATGGTTCTTGCTCAATGTCTGAGGACTGAGAGTGGCGCTGGCTTTCCTGTTGGCAGAATCCCAAGAGAGTTCAAGGCATCACAGAGCGGGGGTTTCTGTTCTCTCCCTCCTTCTTCTTTTAAAGCACCTGGATTCAACCCAGGGATTCCACCCTGGTGACTTTGTCTACTAATCACTTCCCAAGGGGTCAACGACCTTAGTCAGATTAAATTTCTACTCTCCCAATACCTCACAGGAGTTAAACTTCAGACACAAAGCCGGGGGACACTCAAACCGTCATCCAAACCACAGGGGTGTTTCTCAGGAGAGGATACTCTACACAGAGCGTTTAGGCAAGTCTCAGCAGGGGGAAAATGATGCTCCAGGCATGGATTGGCCAAATGCCTGGAAAAACGCCAGACGAGGCAACAATGTGAATAAATTGGATATACTTGTTATTTAACAGTATCTCTAACTGTTAAAAAAGTAATCAACATGTAATTAGGGGAATTGTAACCTATCTAGTGTGTGATAGCAGGAAGGGGTAGAGTTGACGGAGGATGACTGTTGCAACATTTTATATAATGTGTGTGAACTTGTGTAACATTGTAACATTGCAGGAAGGCTGATAATTTGTTCATGGGATAACAAGTAAAGCTTGCCTGAGGATCAGAGTGTGGAGCGAGCCACTAGTTAGCCATAGAGGCCAGGCAGCGGTGACAAACACCTTTAATCCCAGCACTTGGGAGGCAAAGGCAGATGGATGGATCTCTGTGAGTTCAAGGCCACCCTGGGCTACACTAGATTGACACAGTTTCAAAGAGAAATAGAGCCAGGAATGGTGGCTCACACCTTTAATCCCAGTGTTTAGGAGTCACACGACTTTAATCTCATTATGGCTGGGCAGAGAGAGGAATATAAGGTGGGAGGAGCCAGGATCTTAAACTCATTCTGAGGATTTGTGTTGCTGCCTTTGGTCTGGGGATTCGGTAGAGCTAAGAAGTCTCTCTAGTGGTTGGCTCCTTTACTTCTCTGGTTTTTCAGCATTTACCCTGATATCTGACTCTGGGTTTTTATTATTAAGACCAATTAGAATTTGTGCTACAGAAGGCAGACCATATGTTTGCTTGGATGTAGATCTTCCATCCAGATTTTCTGATAAAGCAACCCTAAAGCTAATAAAACTTGTAGCTATTAAGTTGATTGTTGAGGTAAAATAGAATGCCAAAAATATTATATTAATATATAAATGAAGGGAAAGGAATGGGAAAAAGATACATATGGGACAAACAGGTGGATACATTTAAATTCAGACAAGGCATAGACTACAGGGCGTGGTAGCACACACCTGTAATCCCAGTGCTTGGGAAGCTGGGGCAAGAGAATTGAGAGTTTGAGACTAGTCTGGGTTATACAGTAAGACCCCATCTCAGAACAATACAAAGACAGAGACTACCAGATTATATAAAAAGGCAGACCAATTAAGTTCTTCTTACAAGAGACACACTTAAAAATTTTACGTATGTATGTATGTATGTGTGTATGTGTGTATGAGTGTTCTGCATGTTATGCCTTTATGCCAGAAGGGGCATCAGATCCCATCATAGATAGTTGTGAGCTACCATGTGGTTGCTGGGAATTGAACTCAGGACCTCTGGAAGAACAGCCAGTGCTCTTTGCTCTTAACTGTTGAGCCATCTGGAGAGATGTCTCCAACCCCAAGAAGCACATTTTAAAGGAGGCAGGGACCTTAAGAGGATGGGAAAAGATATATTCCAACACTAATCAATGTGATCTTGGATATTTACATTAATATCAGAGACAGATTTCCAAGTAAAGATTGTGTCTGAAAGAAGAAAGTCACCTCAGGATGATGGAGGGGTTAGTGCCCTTAAGAATGATGCATATGTTAAAGTGACAATGGATGGCTGGAGAGATGGCTCAGCGGTTAAGAACACTGGTTGCTCCTCCAGAGAACCTGGGTTTGAGTTCCAGAACCCACATGGCAACTCACAACTATAATTCTAAGTTCAGGAAATCTGATGCCATCTTCTGACCTCCCTGGGTACCAGGCATGTACATGTATACAGTCATACATTCAGACAACATCCCTCTACATAAAAATAAATATAAAAGTAACAATGAGAAGAACTTCAAGAATAAATGGGGTAATCCAGGACTTAAGACTCAGGGCCCTGCCCCTCAGTAATTGAAGGGACAAAAAGCCAAGGCTAGGTAGGACACAGAAAGCATTTCTAGAATAGTTACCCAATATTAGCAAGATGTACAATCTTTCCAAATAAATGTGGAGTACTTACAGCCACAGCCTGTATTATGGGCATAAAACAAGCCTTTATAATTTTAAACAATTACAAGTCAAATATTTCCTTTGGATACAATGGAATACAAATAATCCAAGACACAAACAAATGGCTAAACAAAAGCTGAGTGATTTAGGGAAGACCTCCAAGTGTTTGGAAATGATGCAAGACACCTTTAAATACTCCTGGGTCAAAGAAGAAATCAAAGTCAATTAGAAAAAGATCTTCAAATTTATTTATTGTGTGTGTAGCTGAATCTGATTGGGTTCTCGGAAGAGCAGTGAGTACTCTTTTCTGGTGAGCCATTTCTCCAGCCTCTCCTCCTTATGACGATGATGCTAACAGGGTTTCTCTGTGTAGCCCTAGCTGTCCTGGAACTCCCTCTGTAGACCAGGCTGGACTTTAATGCAGAGATACGCTTGCCTCTGCTTCCCAAGGGCTGGGATTAAAGGTGTGTGTCTTCACTGTAGCTGGACTTTCCTTTGGGCTGCCACCTCACAAATAATGCCATGGAGACTTATTAATTATGGAAGTTTGGCCATTAGGTTAGGCTTGTCCCACCAGTTCTTATAACTTAAATTAACCCATTTTTTAAAAATCAACCTACATTTTACCATGTGACTTTTACCTCTTTCCTGTTCTGTGTGCTTGACTAGTTCTATATCTTGATGGCTTCTCCTGCGTGACTGGATTATCTTTTATTTCTCTTTCTGTATTGAGGTCCCACTTATCTCTCCTGTCTTCTAGCTATTGGCTGTTTCACTTTTTATTACACCAATCACAGCAACACATCTTCACACAGTGTACAAATATCCCATCACCATCACCAGACTTTCTTTTCTTTTCTTTCTTTCTTCCTTCCTTCCTTCCTTCCTTCCTTCCTCTCCTCCTCCTCCTCCTCCTCCTCCTCTTCTTCTTCTTGAGATAGGGTTTCTCTGTGTAGCCCTGACTGACTGTCCTGGAACTTGCTCTGTAGACCAAGCTGGCCTCGAACTCACAAAGATCCATCTGCCTCTGCCTCCAGAGTGCTGGGATTAAAAGTGTGTGCTACTGCTGCCCGGTCAGACTTTTTATTTATGTATTTGAAACATGGTCTCACTATATAGCTCCGTGTGCTGTGTGGGTCTCTGTGCCAAGCACTCCATGACTAGCTAGCGAGTTCCCCACGGTGGCTTCTAATACCTCACAGACTAGAAATTTTCAGGATGGGATGGGCAGCTCCCAAAGTCCCATCAAAGCTTTACTTAAATGGCCTGGCCTCCTGCGTGTTGAGAGTGATCCTGAGGATGTGACTGGAGCCTTCTGCACTCTCTGCTCTGACCTGGAACCTGAGCTGTGTCCCAGGTTACAGGGGCCGGTTAACTTCCAGTCATATGATTCCCAGAGATATCAGAAACTGCCTAGCATCTTTTAAGAAGACTTTGCTGTAGATAAGCAGTGATTTTTATGAGTAGAAGTTAGCTCTGCTTAAAAGAAAGTGTGACTTAAAAGATGGTCTTGAATTTTATTTTGCAGCGCTGGTCTGAGTCTTAAAGTGACTAGGGAAAGCGGTGCACTTGCAGGAACCACAGACCAGAGACAAACAAGAGCTGACGGGGTGTGTGTGTGTGTGTGTGTGTGTGTGTGTGCAGCTGTCCTCCTTTCCTCTCTCTCACACTCCCCTTCCCTTGGCCCCTAGGTCCAGCCCTGCGTCATTTAATCACATGACCATTCCTTCCTATTCCTGGGGTCACTGTGAGCCTGAGGGTCCGGCAGCCTTTCCGGGTACCTACAGGGCGCAGGTGGTGCGCCTGCACATCTCACCGCAGACTGTCAGATTTTCATCTCCCCCTCCCCTTCCTTCTCTTTGTTTTTTTCCCACTTTGATCCGTTCCTTCCCTCAATCCCATCTCTGCTCCTTCTCTTCCCCGTCTCTCCTCTCCTCCGACTCCACCCTGCTTCCCTCTGCTCTGTTCTTGCCCCCACCCACTTTCCTAGCCCACCTCAGCCCACTCTGCCCGACCTCTAACTTTCCTCCTCTGGTCCCTTTTAGCTATGGAAACTTCTTTCTGTGAAGTCCATGGAGTCCAGTGCCGCCAGGGGGCTCTGTTGCCCTCCGAGAGCGGAGGTGGGCAGCGTCAAACATAACGAAAAGAATTCGTTAGTAAGGGGGAGGAGGCAGAAATCCTTAATAAATAAATAAATTAAAAAAAAAAGAATTCGTTAGTAATTTCAGACAGAATCCTGAGGAGTCCCGGAACTGGAAATGACTCTTAAAAGCGGGTGTGGGGACGCTACAGACCATACTGTACAGGACCTATCAGGAAGTCGGTGTCTGCCAGACTTTCTGGGGGTATGGGGAAACCACTGGAGTGGATATTCTTCTACAGCGAGGAGCTGAGCATGTGTGTGTGCGCCACCACTGTCTAGCTTGAAAGTCAGATTTTAAAGAACAAGGTTGTACTACTCTCACTAATCTACACTTGGTTTTGGGGCTCCAGGTTTCCCTTTTCTGAAGGTCAGTGGACCATTTGCTACTACATACACACAGTCCTGGCAGTAGTCAGGAACTCTTCTGTCTTGGGTCACCCATCAGGTGGCTTTGAGTTGTAGATCTCTGACCTCCTGACATTGTAGAGTAGCTCCATCCATGACAGGCATCCAGCTTGGTCCTGCACCAGAGATGGAGAAGGCCTGGAACACTTCCAACCTGGCTTTCACTCTGTACCCTAGCACTCCTCCTGACCCCGGTTTCTTATCTTCACCCTGGTCCCCCTTCCCTACCCTGGTTCCCCATGCCCACCCTGATACCCCCATCTTCCCTGCTATTCATCTCGGTCACCCCCCCCCCCCCCCAATCTTCACTCTGCATCCCTGTTGTACAGGATTATTCTCTGAGCTAAACAGCCACCATCTTGGGGGAGTTCAGGCATGCTGTCTTATAAAAGATCATCCCATCTGGGCTTGTTGACTCTTTACATCCCCGCAGAGAAAGGCAGGGAGACCTTTACCTTCATTGTGGGCAGGTCTACCCTAATAGCAGGTGACCTGGAGAGGGGGTTAGAGCATTCAGGCCAGGAAGACTAGGGGAAGACCCTCCATTTATGTGGCTATGGGAAAGCCAGCATGGCTTCTGTTTAAAGACTTTGGAGGGGTACTCACACTCTAGTAAGTCACCCCTTACCTATGCTCTATGAAGAAACCCAGTTTGTTGTTGGGACCTTTGGAGAAGGGATAAATGTCTCCCCATGATTAGGAGGAATTTTAGCAACAACCCTCATCCCCAACCCTGGCCCTCCAATCCCACCTTGAACCCTTATCCTCATCCTGGCCTCCTCTCCTTATTCTGTTTCCCCATCTCCACCCGGATTCTCCATCCCCAAACTGTTTCCCCAGTTCTCACTCTGGTTCCTCACTTTCATCTACGGCCTTCAGGGAGTCTCCTGAGCCCTTTGCTCTGCTTTCCTGATCAGGGAGTCACTGGGAACTTTCCTCTCTGTCAGAACAAACTAGGGTGACTTGCATATATTTGTAGAGGCCAGCTGAAGATTTGGGGAGCTGTGGACGTTTCTGTTAATGCCCCAGTCTGCAGTTCTGGGCTCACTGTAAGAGCCCTACCCGTCTGCATTTAACTGAAGCCAAGGACTGTGTTCAATGCATGAGAGGTGTGGGCCAGCCTCAGTGCAGAGGAGGCTAACCTGGGAGCTCCAGATGGGGTGATGGGTCAGATGCCTTCATTTCCCTGGGAAGAACTGAACCGTAGAGGCAAAGCCTCAGCCCATTCTCCATCTCCTTCCCTTTCTTCTGACTGCCCTTCTGAGGTGTGGTGTGTCCTTTTCTGCATGCCTTTTGGAGGTGTGGATTGATCCATAAATAATATATAATGTTGTTTTGTGTGCTATAAAAATTTGCATAAATGGGATCACATTGCCTGATTCCTTCCTCACCTTCCTTCCCTCTGTACAGTGTGATGATTTGGGGATTCATCCGTGTTAATAAATGTGCCTCTAGTTTATTCATTAATGTCTGCGTGAGGGGAACGAGCTGTGGCTTATGTCTCCACTTGCGTGTGCAGGTGAGTTATGGCCTTGCAAGGCCCAGCTTAGTCAAGACCTGCCCTTGGGTGCTCTGTCCCAGTGCTCTGCTCTTCAGGAGCGCCCAGCTAGCCACACTCCGCTCTTCACCAGCGCTTCTAGATGGGACATGGAACACTGCCAGTTGTTCATTTTCCTCATCTGGTCAGGAAGGGACTCTCCACCTGACCCTCCCGTGTGACAGCTTTCCTGGGATTATTTTTAGGGCAGGGCACAAACATGCTCCAGGTGCATGCTAAGCTTAGAGCGGTGGGGACTCTTATAGGGTGGCATGGTCTAGCTTGTGATTCGACGCATGGTACACCCCTAGAATTCAGGAGAGGACTTCAAGAGGAAAGCATCTGAGACAGATGAAGATAGAATGATCAGATGTGCAGCGTGCAGCTGTGGTAGTGCTCCAGCTGAAGAGGGGAAAGGGGAAGCAGAGACTAAAACCAAAGCAAGCAGAAGGAAAGGAAAAGTAAGGATGGGGTAGGGGGAAAGAAAACAGGAAGCAACACAAAAAGTCGATGGTCAGAGATTAGTTTTTCACAAGGCTCATAGACTCAACAAGCCTTTAGCTAGACGAAGAGAGAGCTCAGATTGCCAGGATAAGGAATGAAAGACGGGATTTATTAGGTATAAGCTCAGCAAGAGAAGCGTGAAGTGTATACCTCGAAAACTTCAAAACAATGTTGAAAGGAATTAAACTCCACCTAAGCAGATGGAAAGACGTTCTAAGGTCATGAATCATAGGCTTTAATGTTGTCAATATTGTTTAATACTCTCCCAGTTGGCCTCCGCAGTCAGCACAGTTCCCTATCAAAACCAAAGCTTTGCTTTGTTGGCATAGAAAAATCCATTCTAAGACTAATACGTGAGCTGGAGAGATGGCTCAGCGATTACATCACTTGCCATCCAAGAATGAGGACTGAAATTCTGAACTCTGGAGATCCATGTAAACGCAAGATGGGCATGGCAGGCTGCCAACCTGCAGTTCTGTCTTGGGGAAATGGAGACAAGGGACTCTCAGAGGGAGCCGCCTGAGAAGACCAGCCATATCAGTGAGCTCTGGGTTTGATTGAAGGACTGCCTCAGTGAAGAAGATGGAAGAGCAGCCAAGAAAGATTCCTGACATCAATCTCAGTCTTCTACACACAAACACACAGCCCTGCACTTGCACCCCCATAGGCACAGGTGCACTTGTGCACATGGGAAAACTTGCATACATGTGTACACCACACACACACATACACAAAAGAAAAATGAAAAATTAATAAGAACTTCAAACTGAGAGCCAAAGCAATCTTGGAAAAGAATAGAGTCGAAGGGCTCATACCTCCTTATTTTGTAATGTACTGTGTGGAAGCACATGTCCATATATACACTTGAGGAGGGGCCAGGGAATGACATGTGGTGTCCTGCTATCTCTCTCTCTCTCTCTCTCTCTCTCTCTCTCTCTCTCTCTCTCATCTATCTATCTATCTATCTATCTATCTATCTATCTATCTATCATCTATCTATCTATCTGCATTTACTATCTATCTATCTATCTATCTATCTATCTATCTATCTATCTATCTATCTATCAATCATCTATCTGCCATTTACTATCATCTATCTATCTATCTATCTATCTATCTATCTATCTATCTATCTATCACTATCTATCTATCATTATTATCTATCTATCTATCTGCCATTTACTATCTATCTATCTATCATCTATCTATCTATCTATCTATCTATCTATCTATCTATCTATCATCTATCTATCTATCTATCTATCATCTATCTATCATCTATCTATCTATCTATCTATCTATCTATCTATCTATCTATCTATCATCTCTCCACCTATTCCCTTAAGACAGAACCTTTCATGAATCCAGAGCTTACTGATTCTCTAGGCTTGTAACCAGCAAGCCACAACAATCCTCCTGTCTCCACTTCACTCATCTTTGGGGTTACAAGTATAGGTGGCCACGACAGATTTTTTTACATGGGTGCAGGGATCCAAACTCAGGTCCTCACACTCTTGTAGAAAGAGCTCTTACCTGTGGAGCCATCTCCCCAGACTATTGGTTGCTTTTTGACAGAAATACTAAGACCATTACTGGGGGAAAGGAATTACTTTTCACCAAATACTATTGAGACAGATAAATATTCACACACAAAAGAGTAAATCTGGATCTTTATCTCACATCATAGAAAAATTAAATCACAGAAGATCAAAGATCTGACTGAAAGAAGTAAAACTCTGAAAAATCATAGGTCTTCCCAACCTTGGATTAGGTAATGATTTCTTGTGTGTGTGTGTTTGTGTGTGTGTGTGTGTTTTCCTCTGAGACAGGATTGCTCTGTGTAGTCTTGCTTGTCCTGGAACTTGCTTTGTATACTAGGCTGAAGTCAAACTCACAGTGCTTCATGGTGGGGAGGCTCAGGAGGATGAATCGGGGGCATGGATGCTCTGTTCTGACCTGGGCGGGGGGAGGCCTCAGCACCTGCAAGTTTTAGGACTAAAAAGTGGGTGATAATGATAGTCAGAACACTATACAGAATACAGCCAGGGGTGCAGTGGTGGGGACGTGGAGTCTGGAGTGGGACTGGGTGGGGTTGATCAAGGTCTCGCAGATCTGCTAAAGGGTGTACTTTCAGACCCTGACCTGGATACTGATGGCCCCATGGTCCTGGGACAGTCCCTTGGTCACTTTAAACACTGATTCTATCTCCCCAATGGCAGTGAATGGCCTCTCCTGTGTTCACCTTTGGTGTGGTACCCCTCTGACTCTGACCGTCCTTGTCTCTAGGAGGTCTTCTCTGGGCTGCTGTCCTCCATGGAGCTTTCTGGACACTGCTGGGCACAGGGCTTACAGGGGGTCCCTAGCTCTGGACAGAGTGATGGCAAGATATGGATTCTGGGGTGGATACAGGTGAGGTGGGGCCTGCAGGGTGACTGAAGTGATCAGGATGACCAAAGGCTTCATGGAGGTCATTAACACAAAACCAAAAAAACCTCTCAATGTTGGAGAAAAGGTGCTTCAGGCAGAAGTCATAGGTCCTGAGTATCTCAGAAGTCTTTTAAGGCTGAGGGGTGTGTATGTACATCTCAGGGTTCTAGGATCCCAGTGAGGAGCCTGGAGGGTTGGAGCCTCCTGGTGAGGGTACAGACATTTGGGTCACTAGTCAGCAGGGAGGTGTCCTCCTCCTCCTCCTCCTCCTCCTCCTCCTCCTCCTCCTCCTTCTTCTTCTTCTTCGTCTTCTGGTTTTTTGATATAGGGTTTCTCTGTGTAACAGCTCTGGCTGTCCTGGAACTTGCTTCATAGACTATGCTGGCCTCAAACTCACAGAGATCCGCCTACCTTTGCCTCCCAAGTGCTGGGATTAAAGGTGTGCACCACCACTGCCCAGCTCCCCTAACCTCTTAAGGTTGGCTTGAGGCTTCAACAGAGGCAGAAAAGCTGAGTGGCAGGGTGTACCTCTTTAGAGGTGGAGACTTGCTGCTGTGTTTTTCCCAGGAGCCCAGGAGGAGGGCAAGCTTGCTGTGGGAGGCCCCCACTAACACGTGACCCTCACCCCATGCACTCCAACACTGGCTTCTTAGAGTTATGACTGGTGCCTACTTCCTGAAGGCTGGGGACCCACCTACATCAGACCTCAGGATCAGAGGATGTTCCACTGAGAGGCAAGTGCTTCCTGCAGGTGGGGTCCCCACCAGGAGTTTGAGGTGAAGAGATTTATCAACACACAGTATCTTTTGACAAAACAAGGCATTTACTCTAAGTGATACTTACAGCAGAGAGTGCAACTTTTCAGATCTGTAATCTGAGTCTATTCAGAAACCCACCCCCACGAGGCCTCATCCTGTGTTTTATGAAATAAAGTCAAAATTGCCAACACACTTCCTTATATCTCTGTTTGGGAAGAGGATATGAATAGCCAGGCTTGTTAGAAGCTGCTTGCTGATATAGACACACAGCTGTGAACTATTCCCAGCGGAATCAGCAGCAGCCCCCTAGATGCAAGGTCTGGCTTTGGGATCAGGATGTGTGACCTTGGGGCTGCAGAAGTAGCAGCCCAGGAGGGGCCGGGGTTGCTCCTTGGCCCAGGGATGTGGTCTTCATTTTCAATGTGCTTGACATGGATAACTGTCAGCCTGTGTGTGTGTGTGTGTGTGTGTGTGTGTGTGTGAGAGAGAGAGAGAGAGAGAGAGAGAGAGAGAGAGAGAGAAAGAGAAAGAGAAAGAGAGAGATTTTCACAGGAATGCAGGAATGCCTGCTGATTACAGCAATTCTTGGGTCCTGGAAATGCTTTCTTTCATGGCAGTCAGTTGCAGCATTCTGACCTTAGGCATTATCCTGCCACTGTTCTGAGATGCTCGCCTCACATCCTTCCACACTCTTTATCTGATGAACCAGAATCCCATCCTTTAGAACTATAGGCCCTTCTTCTCAGGTTCTCTCCAGCCTGTTGCTACTATCTGGAGCCTGGTGCCCAAGCAGGAAAGCACCAGTAACCAGGAAGTGTGTCGATCACTTAGTGGTGATATTCTAGAGACCATCAGATACCAGACAGGGTGGGGCCCCTGAACTCCTCTGACCCTTTGGCCTTTGGACCTCAGAATGGTCAGGAGTCTGAGGTTTGTGTGATGGATGGTACCGTAAACCCTGTCCATCCACCTTGGCCTTTGCAGAACCCTCTGCTTTCAACCTGGCCATGTCCTCCACATCCAAGACCAATATTGCACCACAGTGTTGGGCAAGTACCTAGTCACACCTGAGCAGCACCATGGTGTGCTTAGGTGTGACCATGGTGCGCTGTCAGCACCACGGACAGCACACCTTACTGCAGTAGGTAGATTCACTTTCTGATTCCAGAACTGGTCACTTGATTTTTATTTTAAAATGATACTATTATTTATTTAATTGATATTTATTGTCCCCATTCTTTCTTTCCTTTCCCTTTTCTTTTTCTAAAAAGAGAACAAGCTATCTTTATACATACCAATCCAAGTTCCCACTCCTTCCCCTCCTCCCATTCCAGGTGGTCACTTGATTCTTACAGGGACTATCTCTGGCTCTTTCTCCCGCCCTTGAGAACCTCAAGGTTGAACACTCTTCACCTACATCTGGCCTCGGAAGGCCTGCCCTGTCGCAGGCAGTGAGCCTGTCTTCATGTATTGCATTGGTTGAACTTGTATGTATTTTGCAATAAAGTCACACAGTGGGTGGGCTGGGTTGGGGGTGGGCAAAGATCGAGAGTCACATTTTCACACCTGGTAGTAGGAAGGGGATTCTCTCCAAGGAGGGCCAGGGATGCAGCACCAGATCTTGGTGGTGTCTCTGGAATCATGGTGGTGAAAGGGTCCTCAGAAACCACTCCTCTGCTCTCACACCCATCTGTCCATTCTTGCTTAGGTCTGAGTGTCGTGTGGATGTCCATCCTTCAAGAAACTGTGTCTGCCAGGCCTTAGGGATCACGCCGAGGTCACCACAGGGAAAAAGAAGCTTGGTTTTCTTTTGCCTGAAATGAACGCAGACCAGCAGAGGGCAGACCTCTCTCAGCAATGAGCTACGTTTCTCAAATGTGGTTGCAGCTTCTGAGGACTGCAAATGAGCCTGTGCACCTGAGGTTCCACAGCTGGGACTTTGGGAATCACCATGCAGGAAAGACTGTGTGGGTGTTGGAAGTCAGAGCAAGGTGTGCGAGGGGACCCATAGATTCTTTACATTGCCCTGACAGTAAGGATATCAGTTGTGAGAGGCGCTTCTGAGATGGAGTGAAGTCATTGCTTCTCCTTAGCCAGCTCTGCCAGCTCCTTCCCACACCAGACCCTCGTCTACAGTACAGCTGCCCATGGTGAAGAGGCGTCTCTGAAGAAGCAGCTGCTGGTCTTTCTCTGCAGGTCCTTGTCCCAGCAGGTGTGCATCCCCACATTCATCCACAGCAGGCAGGAGGGGGGCACCAGGCCTGTAGAGGGATGGGGCCCACAAATCACAGTAGGCAGGAGAGGGGCACCAGGCTTGTAGAAGGATGGGACCCACAAATTTTGAAATGAGTGCCCAGCATCACTCCCTAGATACGAGGTTTCTTCCCTCCTGATGCCCTCTCCTCAGGTAGGTCTCAGTGTTCATTTTTTTCCTGACAAGTGTGTCCACTCACCCTGCCTGGTTGGTTACCTCTACTCCAGGTAGATTCCTCTTTCGACGTCTGGAGGCTTCAGGAATGTCTAAACTTCCCTATGCCTGGCCCAAAGTCAGCAATTCACTTTGCTTAGATTGACTGAGGGTTTTAGATGACTCGTGTGCACCTTGACTAAGGGGCTCATGCGTTCCTGGAGGTGTTCAGCAGAGCTCAGTGTCACATTTGGGTAGAGAGTATGTGTTCGTGGGGTCATTAGAAAAGCCCACCTCTTTCAGAGCTGCCTGGGGTTCTGCTTCACCTCCTGCCTGTACCACTGGACACAGCAAGGTTTTCTCTGCGGAGTTGCTGCCCTGGCACCTGGACTGACTTCTGCTCTCTCATTTCCCAGCCTGACTCTCAGGGCTGATACTTCTCATCTCTCTGCCCCGAGATTGTCACTCAGGTGCATAGACAGTGTGCAAAACCATCCACTTTTTGAAAAAAAAAGGTGACAGTCTTACAATATTGTTTTTGTGTGTGTTCATGATGGCAACACTGAGATGAGTTGGTCTTTGAAGATAGAATTCACTGACCAGTATCCCCATTGAGCTCTTGATTTAGAAGAGTTGGCACCTGAGATTTCAGCCCTCATGGGAACAGGGAACCAAATGGGAAGGAGACGGCTTCTCCCTGCTCCCATGGGGTTCAGTCTGATGGAGAGAACAGGTAAGAAGATGTGTGATCCTAGTCATGCAAGACGAGGCCTGCAGTGCTGAGTGGTGTGTAATAGGGTCCAGGAGGGGACAGTTGCTCAGCCTGATGGCTCTGAGAGGAACACATCCTAAACGGAGGCTTCTTCAAACAGACAGAAGAGTTCTGAAGGAGTGTGCATCAGGTTCTGGAGATAGATGACTCTGAATGCATTGCTCAGTGACTCCAGTGATCATACTAGAGACCTCCTCTCACCCCAGATCTCAGGTGTTCAAGCTGTCGAGCACAGCACAGCGCAGGACCTGATTATTCTGCCCGTCATAAATGGAGAACCTGGTTCCTTCTGTCTGTGATTCCTCCATCTTCTACAAGGCTCTAAAGCTGTGCTGAGATCTCTTCTGTCCAGACAGAGAGGCAAAGAATCTAGGAGACTATACAGAGTTCAAGGGCCAGGATGGAGGTGGTTCTCCCAATATTTATGAGGCCCCTTTACTGAACCCTAGACATCTCTGTGCTATAGGATACTCTAGGAGATGCTATGATGTGTCCAAGTATAATAGAAAGTAGCTTTGGGGACCCGCTTGCCTGTTGTCATACTGAACTTTCCTGACTAGCACACAATGGCTTCACTGTCATGTTTCTCTGCATAGAACCCACCCCAATGTCTCCATAGGCCCCACATGGCTGCAAGTTCAAGGTCCCTGAGATAGCTCTTTCTGATATACAGAAGCTGCAAAATAAAATTCCACTTGCAATTATTCATATTTCCGAATGGTCAAATGCATAAGTAGAATATAGGAGAGTTTTTTTTTTAAAAAATATAAATAGGAGGCTCACGCAGAAAATCTAGCAGTGTGTTCAATGAATTCTAGACATTAGGACCTAGTGAGATTTATGACTGAATGAAAGGATGGGCTGACAAATGAACTTTGGTCAATGTGATAGACCCTATTAACAGAGTGAAGGAAGGAAGCCAGACGATATCAAAGGAGAAGTCTTTGATAAAATACAAAAGGTGATTAAAAAACGACAACAAAAACGCCACAAACTAGGCGCAGAATGAAACTACCTTAGCACAATGAGAGCCATATATGAAAAGCCTACAGCAAACATACTCGGTGGCAGGAGATGGACAGTTTCCCCTTGAGGTCACGAAATATGTAGAAAAATCCCTAAAACTCTACAAAAATCTGTTAGATCTAATAAGTGAATACAGCACAATTGCACAATACAAAGTCAGCACACAAAACCAGCTACTTCCTATACACTGACAGACAATAAGAAATTTGTAGTGACATGATAAAAACAAAATTCTTAGATTTTTAACTACACCAAAGGAATGAAATAATTGTACAGTGAGAAATACAAAGCCCTTTTAAAAATAACTAAACAGAAAGATATCCCATCCTTATTGACATCTTAACTATAATGGGTTCAGTTAATTAAGACATCAGTATTATCCAAGACTGTCTGCAGATTCTGTATCTTTTCTCTTAAAATCTCAATGGATTATTTTTTACTGAAAAACAAAAACCCCAATCCAAACCAACCAGCAAACCAAAAAACAAAAGCGAACAAAACAAAAGCCTAGCCTAACTAGAAAAAAGAAAAAAAAAACCCATTCTAAAAATTTAGAATCTCACGGAACTCTGAAGAGCTGAAACACCCAGTAAAAAAGAGAGTTGGTTGACGTACACGTTGGCACCTGTAGGGAGGTCATCGGGCCCCTTGAAGGCGTCCTTGGCCCCTCTTGATCCTGCCTTGCTTCTCAGATGCCACAAGGAGCTTCCTTCCTCACAGGTTCCAGTCACGATGGTTGTTTTTTTTTTTTTTTTTTTTTTTATCACAGGTTCAAGAGCAATGGTGCCCATGAAGCATGGACTGAACCCTCAAACTGTTAATCAAAACAAATCCTATCTCGGGTTTGTTGCGACAATAACAGAAAGCTAACACAAGCTAAACAAAGAGACAGCCACCAACGGAGTAGAGCAGAATGTCCCAGAAGACAGCATCACATACATGATCAAATGGCTTTGGGCAGAGTGGTGTAGACCACGGAGTGACGGAAGGACAGTCTGTTGAAGAGTCCACGGGGGACATAACTGTCTGCATAGAAAAGAATGAAGCCCAGCTTTCACCTACAGCCATTTGTAAAATTAACCAAAATGAATCAAAGACCAAACATGAGAACGAAGACTCTAGGAAGAAAACAGAGGTTGAAAGCCGTGTGGTTTATTTGGATAATGAGTTCCTAGATAGGGCACAAAAGGCAAAAAAAAAAAAAAAAAAAAAAAAAAAAAAAGGAAAAGCAGGCAAATTGGATGTCGTTGAAACAAACAAACAAAAAACTTCTATGCATCAAGAAACACTATTAAAAGAGTGAGAAGGGTAATGTATATGCTGTGAGATAGCGGTTGGGAGATTAATGTTCTAAATATACAAAATACTACAACCCAACAACAGAAAAACCCACACAATTAACATATAGGCAAAGGAGCTGACCAAGCATTTCCTTGGAGGAGATAAACAAGTGTCCAATAACACAGAGGCTGCTCAACATTATTAATCACAAGGGAAATGGAAATAAAAGCCAGAACAGGTCTCATGGTGGGGAGGAGATGATGGTGGCCCCTGTGCGTGTCACCAAACACACAGTGCACAGCTGTTGTGGAAGAATTGCATGGCACTCACTAACCTCATCAGGATCACTAGCAAGCATTTCTGGGTTCCCGCTATCCTCAAAATAATTGAGAGCAGAGACGTAGACAGTCTGTGCATTCGCAATCATAGCAGCAGAATTCGCAGCCCACTGAGCCAGTGGAGCAAATGACAGCTACTGTATAATGGCATCACACGGCTCAGAAGGGAAGGGAGTCTGACGCACCCTGCAAAATGGATGCACCTTGGAGATGTGCCAAGTGGAATATGTACACCATGGCTCTGAGTCTGAGAGTCCCTAGTGTCCTCAAACGTAGGGACAGAAAGTGGGATGGGGACCTCTCAGGCTAGAGTATATGGAGTTGGTTCAACAGGGACAGAGCTTTAGCTTGAAGATGGATGATAACCAACACTGGCTTCAGGGCAGCAGCATCTCAGTGGTCGCTGGGACAGCTGGAGCTGGGGTGAGGGAGGGATAGCGGTCTAGCATGTTGAGGTGTTTACTGGATCAGTTTCTATAGAATGAAATGAACAAAAGAGTCTGGGTACTCAGGAGTGGTCACCACACAGTCCCAGGTGTGGAGGGGTAGTGCCGATTGTCACATAGTTCAGAGTTGCTGAGTAACTATCTCGTTCAGAGGTAAAGGTCCAATTGAGAATGCTTTAATCTTTGAGTCTTTTTAAATTTTTAATTCCCCGTTCTAAATTACTGGGTGGCAGTGATGGTGTTGTGTTTATATGTTCATGTGGGAAGCACATATCTTGCATATGTGCAGGGACCAGAGGGCAATCTCTGGTGTTGTTCCTCAGGTACCGCCCACCTATTGTTCTAGACAGAGTCTGTGACTGACCAGGAACTTGTGGCTGCACTAACCCCAGGGATCCACTGCCCTAGTACTGAGATTACAAACTAGGAGCCAATATGGCAGGCATTTTTAAAATGTGGGTTAGGGATCAAATTCAGGTCCTCAAACACTTAACTGACTGAACTAACTCCTGAGGCTCTGCTGGAACTTTTAGAGAGCTGCTCTGTGTTTGTGTGGAGAGAAAGAGAGAGAGAGAGAGAGAGAGAGAGAGAGAGAGAGAGAAAGAGAGGGCTGGTGTGGTGTGTGTGTGTGCGCGTGCGTGCATGTGTGTGTGCATGTGTGTGTGTGTGTGTTTATGTGGAAAGAGAGAGAGAGAGAGGGCTGGTGTTTGTGTGTGCATGCATGTTTGTGTGTGTGTATGTGTGTGCATGTGTGTGTGTGGTGTTCTAGAGGATCCAATGCCCTCTTATGACCTCTACAAGTGCCAGATATGCTTGTGATGTGTGTGTGTGTGTGTGTGTGTATGCTGGGAAAACACTCGTAAATATATGAAATAAAATATGTAAATCAAGAAAATTAAAAAAGAAGGATGTTAATTTCAAGTAAAATATATAAAACTCCATTTTTAGATTTTTTTGTGTGTATGTGTATGCATTATGTAGATATGTGCACTTGTGTCCCTGTGCCCATGTAGACCAGTGATACCAGATTTCCCTGGAGCTAGAGTCATAGGTGATTGTCAGCCACCTAACGCTGGGAACCGAAGTTGGTCTTCCTCAAAAATTGTATGTTCTCTTAAATACTGAGCCAACCTCCCAACACCTATACAATTCTTAAAGGTAACTTACATAATGCACGATGCAACTGTTTTTTTAATTCATTGTTGGAAACAGTCACATGTGCCCATGTTGGCCTTGAACTCATCATATAGTTGAAGATGACTTTGAACTTCTGACCTTCCTGTCTCTACCACTTGAGTGCTGGGATCACAGGAGTGCATTATCATGCTACATAAGCAGTCTACCAATTGGACTCCACCCAAAGTCCGTGATAATGCAGAATATAAGTTGCATTTATGGCCAGGTGTTTGTGGCACACACCTTTAATCCTAGCACTTGGGAGGCAGAGGTAGGAGGATCTCTGTGAGTTCAAGGTTAGCCTGGTGTACAGAGTGAGTTCTAGGACAGGCTCCAAAGCTACATAGAGAAACCCTGTCTCAAAAAACAAAAACAAACAAAAAAAGAGTTGCATTTATTTATTTTTTTCTCTTCTTAGGAGGCATCTGGAATAGTGCTCAACAGATGTGAGCAAATATTGGATTATTTTTTTCTTTGTTTTTGCTCAGTAAGACTTTAGTTTAATTCTTTATTTTCTCCCATATTACCTTAAGATTTTTATAATGAGCAATGTACTATTTTAAAAATTTAGGTAACCTATTTTTAAGAATTAGGGTAACTATTAGAAATTCGATATATAACTTTCAAAATGGAAAAAAAAACAGAAGAAAGACAGCTCAGCTCACAACTGACAGGAAAAATCCAGGCAGGAATAGAAAATAGGGCACATGGAGAGAGCTGAAGTTGCCCCAGGGTATCTACCATCGTCATAAATGGAAGCAGGTTAGAACCAGGTGGACCTGAAGCTGAGTGCTGAAATTGCTGTGGCTCTAGCAGTGTTTTTTACTTTTTAATTTTAAAGATGTACTTTTAGTTTTCATTTATGTGTGTGTGTGTGTCTGTCTCTGTGTATATGCCCATGTGTGTGCAGTGCCAGCAGAGGCCAGAAGGGGGTGTCATATCCTCTGGAGATTGAGTTATAGGAACTTGTAAGCCATCTGACGTAGTACTAGAAACTGATCTCATGTTCTTTGCGAGAGCAGCAAGGGTTTTCACTGCTGAGTCATCTCTGCAGCTTCTCCATCAGTATTTCAAAGGAGACGATCACAAGGAGAAGTGAAACACAGTAAAACACTATTCACTAACAACACAGCCCACGCTCCTGTCCTCTCCTTCTCTCTGCTGGTCAATGTGCCTGTGCCCTCACAGAGGGAAAGAGCCCCTTGGGGGACAGGAGGAGGAACAAGTCTGAAGGTGGCCATTGTTTATTCTGCCGCAGTAACTGTTTCAAAACATCCACAGGGATGGAAATCCAAAATTGCTTAATCTTCCAGTGTGAGCAATCATCACATCACATGGCAGCCATGTTTACACACACCTGTTTCTTGTCAGTGAGAAAGAAAGCTTTCTGATATTAGTATCCGATGAAATAAAATTCAAAACAAAATCAACAAAATGGGACAAAGGTGTGTTTTTTTCTCCCTTGACAATTTAAAAGTCTAGTCCATGGAGAACATAGAACTGAAGACAGTGACAGTCTGTTTAGCATGCTGTCAGTGACCCTGCCTCCCCTCCACCCCCTGCCTCACTGAAAGTTTCAAATCTAAGAGTGATGAGGATGGTAAGGTGTTGCTGGAGCTCCTTCCGCTCCTTCAGCCAATAGCTGCTGAGACACCAGCCCATTGGGGCGTGGTCTCTCTTTCTTTAAAAAAGCAGCAACTGCCCTTGCTTGCTCTCTGGCTTCCAGCTCCACTTCCTGCGACTAGGCTCCTTTCCTGATTGTGCAGAGGGCTATTGTCTGGGACGATGATCTGTAAGATTTTCCCCTTTAAATAAATAACCATTCTATTAATCATAATTCCAAACTGGTGTGGGATTGTTTGTGACTTACGCCTTCAGTAAGGTCTCTCGCTGCTGCTGTGCACAACATGAGCAGAGTCCGGAAGATGGGGTCAGATGCCCTGGCTCTGGAGTTACGGATGGTTGTGAGCCCCTGGGTGGGTGCAAGAAACCAAATCTGGGTCTTGTGCAACAGCAGTAGTAGCTTTTAGTGGCTTGGACCTTTCTCCTGTGCCTCTACTTTTTAAAGAATTATTTATTTAGTTTTGAAGACAAGGTCTCACTATGTAGCTATGGCTGGCCTAGAACTTGCTTTATATGCCGAACTGGTCTCAGGCTCATAGGGATCCACCTGTCTCTGCCTCAGAATGCTGAAAGATTAAATCAGTGAATATGCATTGTTCCTGTTGGCAAGTTCCACAAAGACACAACATAAAGGATATGGTATGCCTTGACTGTTCTCTCACCACAACCCCCTTTATCGCCCCTCTCTAGTCTCCTTTACTCATCGGTCTTCATTTCTACTTCCATGGCTATACGATATAAAGATCATCTTGAATATCTCCCTTTGTGCTCTCCACCCTAGTTTTTGAGATAAGGTCTCTCAGATGAACCCGAAACTCCTTGATTCCTCTTCAGTGGATGGCCAGAAAAATCTCAGGATCTTCCTGCCTCTGCCTCTCCAGCACTGGGGTTTCAGACATTGTCCACCATGCCCACCTTTTTGTGTGGGTGCTGGGCATCTGAACTTTATGTAGTGAGCCATCTCCCAGTCCCTGTTAGATTCTCATCAACCTACCCTCCTTCCCCCTTCCCTATCCTTGCCTTCCTCCCTTTTCCTTTTCCCTCGTGTGTGTGTGTACCACAGTGCATATGTAGAGGTCAAAGGGCTATTTTCTATCTTTCCACAATGTGGGTCCCAATGATGGGACTCTGGTCATTGGGTGTGGCAGCAAGACCTTTAACCTGCTGAGCCTTTTTAGCCCTATTTTTAGGTTATTTTGGAGGGACCTCCACATTGATTTCCATAGTGGCTGCTCTCACTTACATCCCCAGAGCCGTGTGTAACTCCCAAACTAGCGTTTGTGGCTATTTTCTTAATGCCATCAGTTCTGATTGGAGAGAAATGGGATCTCAATATCTCAATGTTGTTTAAATTGTATTCCTCTGGTGGCTAAAGAGGTTGAACATTTTTACATGCTTGTTGACCATTTGAGCTTTATCTTTTAACTTTTAATTTAAATTTTATGTGTACAGGTGTTTTGCCTGCATGCGTGTATGTTCACTATGTGTTTCTGGTGTCTATGGATGCTAGAAGAGGGCACTGGATCTCCTGGAACTGGAGGTACAGATGGTAGTGAGCCACGAGGTGAGTGCTGAGGATGGAACCCAGGTCCTTTAGAAGAGCAGCAAGTGCTTGTAAGGGCTGAACCATCTCTCCAGCCCTAATTGCTCTGTGAATTCTTTATGTATTCTGGATATTAATCCTCTGTTGGATGTACGGAAAGCAAAGAATTTGTTGCCTATTCTCCAGACTGTCTCTTCTCAATTGTTTCCCTTCACTATGCAGAGGTTTTAATTTATGCAGTCACACTTGTCAATCCTTGCTTTTATTTCCTGAGCTATTTTGCTTCTCAAACTGTCCTTGCTTGTACCTGTTTCTTAAAGTATTTTATTTTTTTATGTTTTTACTTAACACCTTTAAAGTGTCATGTCGTACGCTGAGGACTTTGATCCATTTGAAATTGCTTTTTGTACAGGAAGAGAGGCAGGGATCCAGTTTTGTTCTTGTACGTGTGGGTATTTAATCTCTCCAGCACCATTTGTTGAGGAAGTGGGCTTTTCTCTAGTGTATGTCTTTGGAGATGGTTTAGTCGGTAAAGTATTTCCTATACAATCACAAGGACCTGAACTCGGGTCCCTATCACTTTTATCAAACACCAAGTGGCTGGGACTGTGTGGGCTTATTTCTGGGTCTTCTATGCCGTTGGCTATGTGCCTGTTTTTGTGCCAGTATCATGCTGTTTTTATTATGGTTCTAAGATAGCTTCAGATTTGGTAAGGTGATGCCCTCAGTATTGCTTACTATTTGGAGTCTTTTGTGCTACTATATGAATTTTAAGATTTCTTTTTTTTTTAACCTCTGTGCAGAATGTCATTGGGATTTTGATGATGATTGCATTGAATCTGGAGATTGCTTTTGGTAACACAGTCATTCTTAGACTGTTAATTTTAATTTTGTCTATCCATGAGCATGGGAGTTCATCTTCTGGTGTGGGAGGTCCTTCTGTATATGTGTTGTTTTTATTGGTTAATAAATAAAGAAGCTGCTTTGGGCCTATAAATAGGGCGGAATAGAGCTAGGTGGGAAAACTAAACTGAATGCTGGGAGAAAGAAGGCAGAGTCAGTGAGAAGCCATGTAGCCAACGCCGGGGACAGATGCTTATGCTGGAGTTACCAGCTGGAACCTTGCCGGTTAGGCCATGAGCCTCGTGGTAAAATAAAAATAATAAAAATGGGTTAACCAAAGATATAAGAGCTAGCTAGCAATACACTCAAGTGATTGGCCAAGCAGTGATTTAAATAATGTAGTTTCTGTTTGATTATTCGTGTGGCCGGGAAATGAATGAGCAGCTTCTCCCAATAATCTTCAGTTTTGTTCTTCACCATTATATATTTTTATTATAAGGTATTTCATCTCCATGGTTATGTTTATTACAAGGTACTAGTTTTTACTCTAGTGTGAAAGGATTCTTTTTCTGATTTCTCCCCTGAGCATGTTCATTATTGGCATATAGGAAGGTTACTAATTTTTGTGTGTTGATTTTGTATCCTGCTGCTTTGCTGAAGGTGTTTATCAGCTCTCAGAGCTTCCTGGGGGCAGTTTACAGGGTCTCTATCTCTCTCTCAAAATCTTTTAGTCTTATTTACTTCATTTCATGTGTATTAGTATTTTACTGCATATATGTCTTTGCATCATGTGCATGCATTGTGCCTGTGGAGGTCAGAAGAAAGCCTTGAATTACTTGGAACTGGGAATTATGGATGGTTATGAACCACCATGTGGGTGCTGGGAACTGAACCCAGATCCTTTGCAATGGCTCTTAGTTACTGAGCCATTATCTCTCCACCCAGGGGTCTCTTGTGTATAGGATCATGTCATCTACAAATAGGAGTTATGTGACTTCTTCTTTCCCTATTTGTATGTCCTCTCCCCTCTCTCTTTCTCTCTCTCTCCTCCCTCTTCATTCCTTCATTCATTCCTCCCTCCCCTTTATTTTACTGCTCTAGTTAAGACTTCAAAGAGTATACTGAATAAGATTGGAGAAACTGAGTGCCCTTATCTTGTTCCTGATTGTGGTGGGTGTACTTTGAGTTTTCTCCCACTTATTATAAACGATAGAGAGAAGTTTGTTGTATTTAGCCCTGATTATTTTGGGATATGTTCCTTCTATTTTTACTTTCTTCGGAGATTTTATCATGGAATGATTCTGGTTGTTAAAGGTCTTTTTCTGTCTGTGATTTCTGTCCTAAGGTCCATTTGTGACGTGTGATGTGTTGCATCTGTTGGTTTGCATTTGCTGAACCATCCTTGTATTCCTTGAATGAAACAAACTTGGTCATGGTGAACGTGTTTTTGGATGTTGTCTTAGGGTTTGATTGCTGTAAAGAGACATAATGACCATGGAAACTCATATAAAGCAAAACATTTTACTGGGGTGGCTTACAGTTTCAGAGGTTTAGTCGGTTATCACCATGGCAGGACATGGTGGCATCCAGGCACACATGATCCTGGAGAAGGAGCTGAGAGTCCTACATCTTGATCTGCAGGCGACAGGAAGTGAACTGAACTAGGCCTGGTTTGAGCACAGGAGACCTCAAAGCCCACCCCCCACAGTGACACACCTCCTCCAACAAGGCCACACCTCCTAATACTGCCATTCCCTTTGGGGGCCATTTTCTTTTAAACCATCACGGATGTGCTGTTGAGTTAGGTTTGCCATTTATTTTGTTGAGGATTTGTTGTTGTGTGTGGTCATTCACTGTGTAAGAGGAGAAAACCCATTCAGAAACCCACTGAATGATGAAATTTCAAAGTCTTCTAGAATCTTCTACACAGTCAAGACCAGGAGAGTTGAAGTGTGAATTCTCTTCAAGAAATCCACACCTGTAATCCCAGGTATGGTTTGTTGTTCCTTGAATGTCTTTATTTTTATTTTTAATAAACTCCTACTCTGCTTTACCCTGGCTCATCTTGACATTTCTTTTAAAAAAATCAGTTTTGCCTGAGTGGAGGTCTCTACCCAGAACTCCTCAGGTAGCTGCAGGTGGCAGTGTGGCGTGTGCCTTGGTCTTCACCACATCTGACATCCCACACTCCAACTGTGACAGAGTAGAGGGCAGAGGCTCATGAAGATGATCTGCTCTCACTTGGGCTCTTCAGTCAAAGAAGATGGGGCCACCTAAGCTGACTTTCCAGATAATTGCAGGTACTCAGTTGAGTTGCTACTGAGACTCAGTTGATCAGGTCACCGTAGTCTGGGCTCTGAAGCTTGTTGGTTACACCCAGGCCCACTGTTGCATTTGGGGACTGGAAGGACCTTCTATACACATGTGATCTTGAACCTGGCTGAGGCCTTGGAGCATCCTGCCTCGGTGATTTTGAAAACATTTGCCCAAGAGGCTTGTGGAGCTTCCAAATGTCAAGACATTTCACCAAACAGTGTTGAAACCCACTTTGTATCTGCTCAGGCCAGCATAGGGTTTTTAACTTTCAGAGGCTAGCAAGTTTTGAGGCAGATCTTCCAAGATTTTTACTTTTTCTTGAAAATTTAAGTTTCATCCTTAGTGATAGCCCATCAATGTTTTCCTTGGTGCTATGGTCACCTTGACCACCCTTGGGAGACATCTGCTGACACCTGAGCTGCAGGATTGGCTATGTCCATATGTCCAGATGATGCCATAGAAGTGGCCAGCGGGTGGTGGTGAGGAAGAGCACATATTTCCTGAGGATGCTGCTGCCCACAGCATGAGAAGAGGGCTTCATACATTCCCCATTTGTCATATCTCCTATGAAGATGCATGATCAAATGTGGTTATGATATGTCAGCTGACAGCTGGTAGAGTTGATGTCAGATTCCATAGTCACACCATCAGAATGAAGGCTAACTCAGTGCCAACCAATGACAGGACAGTCTGTGCTGAGGAATCAGCGAGGACCAGTGTGGATGCTGGAGGAGACAAGAAGACCATTTCTTGGGGCAGGTGGTAGATGCCAGGGGGTCCCTACCCTAAGGGAAGAAGGTGGTGGCTATGAAGGCAGGATCAGAATCTTTCTGGCTTCTGAGAAGGATTCTGCCTGTTATCTATGAGGCTTGCTGTGACCATTTGATGAGACTGACTTGGAATGGGGGGGGCTTAGGGTACCTGTGGGTTGCATGAACTCTCACACTTCCCACCCAAAGTCAATATTCCCCTATCTCAACAGATGCTAGAGCAGAGGCAGACAGGTCTCTGTGCAGGGGAGCAAGAATGAGGGTGGATTCCTAGTTACCCTGACTCTGGGATGTAGAGGCAGGTTGTCCAGTAGACACATCAGAGCTTGGGAAGGAATTGGGGGCTGTGCCTTCGTTGGGGATGGTCAGTTTATGTCCTCTTCAATGGGCAGGTGAGTTCCTATCCATTCAGTCAACTGTGGTCTGGGTATGACTGAGACAGACGAAGGAAAATTACCACCTACGAAAGAGCAGTGTATTAAGAAACATTTGACTAGACATGGAAAAAAATGGAAACATGAAAAATAACACAGTGATTGGAATTAGAGTTCAATAATTGGGTTAAGTGGGATTAGTACTGGCTGAAGGGAATTTGCATTCTAATGCTGAAAAATCAGTAAGAAAGAAACAAACAACATAAGTCCATAAGTCGCTGTGTTTCGTGTTTGAGGTAGCATGGGATTTGCTTTGCTGATGTTCTGCATGTGTTTGCGATATCTTCCTGTGATGTGTGGACACCATGGTTTTCTGACACACACCTATATTGGGCTTATAGATTATGCCTCTGGTTTTTGTCTTTTTTTTTTTTTTTGAGCTAGGGTTTCTCTGAGTCACCCTGGTTGTCCTGGAACTCTCTGTAGACCGGGTTGACCTTCAACTCACAGAGATTTGCCTGCCTCTGCCTTCCAAGTGCTGGGATTAAAGGTGTGTGCCACCACCTCCCGGTCAGTTTACACCTCTGAAACAGCAGAATTGTGTGGCCTGGAGAGTCTCATTGAGAAAGTCTTAAGTAGAAAATTCAGTTTCCTTACTAGACACTGAGATCTGGTGAGCTGCTGACATGTTTGCCCATGACATCTGTGCTTTTGGTTTTGACACAAACTAGATCTACCTGGGAAGAAAGAATCTTACCTGAGGAATTGTCTCCTGTAGACATGTCTGCTAGGCTTTTCATTGATTGCCGATTGATGTGAGAGGGTCCAGCCCACTGTTCACCCTTGGGCAAGTGGCCTGGGTGCTATAAGGAGGCAGGCTGAGCAAGCCATGGTGAACAAGCCAATATGCACCATTTTTCCCACAGCCTCTGCTTCAGCTCCTGCTTCTGGTTCCTGACTTGAGTTCCTGCCCTGAATTCCATTCATAATGAACTTGTAAGCAGTTGTGCTAAATAAACCCTTTCCTTTTGCTTTTGGTTATGGTGCTTGCCAAGCATCAGAAATAAACGAGGGCAGTGAGTTTTTGCTGTGTAACAAAACAGCTCAAAATTACAACTAGACAGAAAGTGACATCCGTCACAGGTCTCATGGCTTGCTGGGCCAGGCTTCGAGCTGTGCTGACCTGGCGGTTTTTGCTGGTGCTTGGGACAGAGAGGTGGCTATGATCCTGGGGGTTAAAGTTTCTGGGACATCTGGAGTTGGAAGTTCCTTCTAGACTGACACAAGGAAGTGCTCAGACACCATGATTCTCTCTCTCAGAAGATGTACCAGCTCCAGAAAACACCTCAGCATCCTGTCAGCCAGACCAAGTCCTCCGCAGAACTGCTCCACCCTTCCTGAAGGCCGCCCCACCCTCCAGCGTGAAAAGCCCTGCAGGTTTATGCCTCTATGTTCTGAAA
This sequence comes from Microtus oregoni, assembly GCF_018167655.1. Classification (NCBI taxonomy): domain Eukaryota; kingdom Metazoa; phylum Chordata; class Mammalia; order Rodentia; family Cricetidae; genus Microtus; species Microtus oregoni. The sequence goes on from NW_024543081.1 coordinate 5,017,444, forward strand.
ATCCACTACTGGAACGTGAGGAGTATTTCCCTCTCACTGAGCGTCTGTTTCCATGTAAACACCTTCACTTTGCTTTTGTGCTTGAGCCCCCTGATGCTAAACACACATTAAAAATATTTATTGGCTTTTAATAGAAGAGCCCTTCACAGTGCTGCCGGAGTGAATGTGTGGGTTAATTTGCACACGGTCCTCCCAACGGCTCAGTGTCGGCAGAAACGTTTGCTGGAGGACGCGGTTCCTATGACTGTCTGGCTGAGTGCGGCTGATGAAAGAGGTTCTAATGCCTGCTGATTGGATCTGAGCCTGAAATTAAACTGAAGTGCAGGGTTTCTGATCACATGTCAGAAGGAGGGGCTCACCTGTTCCCTGTAATACTGAGACTGTCCCGATTGGCACTGTCGGGAGGCTTTGAAAGTACCACTCTGGATGGATCTGAGCGCAAAAGCGGCCATCCCTGTTCTTTGGGAGACGTGATCTGCAGACCAATTTGTTAAGAGTGTGGAGGCCTTGATCCAGGCAAGTACAATATTTAGAAAGACAGATCAGAGGAGACTGCGTTTGCTCCCGGCTAGGCTGTTCTTCTGTACTAGCCTTGGACTGTCTTAGTCTGTGGCTCCCCTCAGGTGGGAGAGCTGTCCACCAGCCTCAAGATGGCAGGTCGGCTACACAGGTCTGCGGAGGAGGAGCAAGGGGGCTGGTAGAAGGGACAGTGGTGGCCACTCTGATTTTGTTAGTTTAGTTCCGAATGAGCTCTGTGGGGGATGGTGAGATCTCCTGGGACCTGTACTCTTCCTACCCCTTCTTGCTGTGGCCTCATGGGACCCATCTCCCCATTCTTCTGCTAGTTACGTTGATCAGTAGATGCGGTGGCAACAGCAAGGTGCTGGCTGAGGTCTTGTGGAATTCTGCCCTCTTGCTGGCTGCTGGAGGCGGATCAAGATCAGCTTCTGTGGTACAACCCCTTTGGCTGTCAGTGTGGTGATTTCTCAGAAAATTAGGAAACAACCTTCCTCAAGACCCAGTAATACCACTTTTGGATATATATCCAAAGGATGCTTAATCGTGCCACAAGGACATGTGCTCAACTATGTTCACAGCAGCTTTGTTTGTCATAGCCAGAACCTGGAAACAACCTAAATGCCCCTCGATCGAAGAATGGATAAGGAAAATGTGGTACATTTACACAGTGGAGTACTACACAGCAGAAAAAAATAACAACAGCTTCAATTTTGCAGGAAAATGGATGGAACTAGAAAACATCATTTTGAGTGAGGTAACCCAGACACAGAAAGACCATTATCACATGTACTCCCTCATAGGTGGTTTTAAAACATAAAGCAAAGAAAGCCAGCCTACAAACCACAATCCCAGAGAACCTAGAGAACAATGAGGACCCTAAGAGAGATTTACATAGATCTAATCTACATGGGAAGTACAAAGTATAAAAAGACAAGATCTCCTGAGTAAATTTGGAGCATGGAGACCTTGGGGGAGGATTGAAGGGGAGAGGGGAGAGTCAGGGAGGGGAGCAGAGAAAAATGTAGAGCTCAATAAATATCAATTAAAAAAAGGATCAGCTTATGATAGGAAGGGCCGAAGGGCTCTCCACCATTCTTGTCCAGGCTTCCCTAAATGAGCCCACATCTAGCTCACCTGAGCTTGGGGTCTTTAGAGCCGCCTTCTGGCTCAGGCTCCTGAGTGAACCCAACGGAGACTAAACTCTCTTAGCTGGCTTCAGGTTCGTGAGGTGATTTCAGGCTCATCATTTTCAGTTGCTTGACTTGGGACATTTGTCATGCAGGAATAGCTGATTGACAGGACTGGGATCCAGGGCTGGCTTGTGGATCAACAGGTATAGAAAGGGAGAACCAGAGAAGCTGAAGGGAAGGGAAGACCCTAGGGTGAATGCAGTCTGCCACAGGTGCCCACCTCTGCACCACCTGTGGCTCTCTCCAGAGGGCGCTCCAGTCCCCGTGTGTGTGTCTCTGTTCTTGCACGCGCTCGCACGCGCGCGTGCGGACACACACACACACACACACACACACACACACGGTAAAGAGGAGAGAAGGAACCTCCTTACAGCTCGCTTTGCTAGCAGGATTGCTTCCCCTTTTTGCCCGCAGAGAGGAGAGCCAGAAACGGCAATTTGGAAATTTAATTATAGCTGCGGAAGAAATGTATGCTTCTTAGAATAATTTTATTTAAAAAGCCCTCAAAAATATAGAGCCCATTTCTCCCCCTCTATCTTGTGATTAATTCAAACCAAATAAAAGAAACCTGTGAACTTGTATTGACACCCTACAGGGAGTTTTCATTTGCAATACCTGTAAACCTTGAAATCTCAATTTGTGTCAAATAAGCTCCTACAGGTACAGTCTCAGCTCCGGCAGTAGCGTGTCACATTCTGTTCCATTTAAATAAATTACATACTCCATCACGGCGGCATTATTCCAACTTCTAATCAAATTGGCAATCTGGCGAGTCCTGGCCAGCTGGGCCTGCTGGGGAGGGGCAGCGGTGTAACACCGGGCGGGGAGCTATGCAAATACTGGCAGCCTCTGATCAGGAATGAAATCAAGATGTAAACACAGCTATAAATTATGGTGAAGCAGCCGTGGCCCCAGGGTGATGGCTCTCCTCAGCTCCTCAGGGTTTCTTGGCTGTTCCTTCTTAGGTGCAGTAAGTTTTTATTAGTGCTTCGAAAGCCAGTCCCGTGGTCACGCGTGATGATGGGATGGGCAGTGGCTACAAGGAGATGCCAGCAAGAGACTTCCATCCTGGGCACAGATAAATACTCAGGGATGATGTCTATGTGTCCCCAGGTGTGCGGACACATGTATGTGCTATGCTTGGGCACATGTCTGTACTGTGAATGTGTTCATACCCACATATACATTTGTATCTCTGTGGCATAGGTGGATATACTGGTATGTCTTCATGGGTACATGCATGCATGTGTAAGCTGTGTGCGTATGTGTACTTGTATGTGCACCTATCTGTACGTGGATGCTATACCGTGAAGGACTGGGACATCAAAAGATTTTAAGATGAAGATCGAGGTATTGGTAGTGTTGGCTTCTTCCAAGCATCTTTTCCTAGCTTGCACATGCTATATGCTACTTGTGTGCTTATATGGTTCATAGTCATCTCTTTGTTCATTTTCTCTTTCTCTCTCTCTCTTTTTCTTCCTCCCCTTTCTTTATCCTGATCCCCTATGTCTTTGCTTTGTTTTTAGAACAGGGTTTCTCTACGTAGCCTTGGCTGTCCTAAAACTCATTCTGTAGATTAGGCTGGTTTCAAACCCAGAGATCCACCTGCCTCTTGATGTAGGAGGGTCTTCTTTCTATGTGTTGCTTTCATTGGTCAAATAAAGAAACTGCCTTGGCTTTTTGATAGGGCAGAATTTAGATAGGTGGAGTTGACCAAACAGAATGCTGGGAGAAAGAAGCAGAGTCAGGCAGACGCCATGGCTCCCATGATGGTAAGCCACAGTCAAGTGGCGATACACATGAACAGAAATGGGTTAATTAAGATGTGAGAATTAGCCAATAAGGGGCTGGAGACAATGGGCCAGGCAGTGCTTAAATTAATACAATTTCTGTGTGATTATTTAGGGCATAAGCTAGCTGGGCGGCCAGGAGCCAGGCGGTACAAAAAGCAGCCCGCACCTCTTACAACAGAGCTGGGTGGCAGGATGCAGCCCACCTCTCCTTGATTACAATAGTCTCTACCTCCTAAGTGCTGGGATTAAAGGTGTGCACCACCGCCTGACCCTGATCGCTTCTTCTAAGAATACCAGGTGTATTTAAATTAGGGCTCACTTTGATGATCTTATTTTAGTATAATTACTTCTTTAAAAATGTTTAATAATAGTCCTTTTATATTATACTTGGTGATCAGTGTTCAGAATTCAGTAAATATGTTTTTTTTTTGAGACAGTGTTTCTTTGTGTATCGTTGGCTATCCTGGAACTTACTCTGAAAACCAGACTAGCCTCAGACTCAGAGATCTGTCTGCTTCTGTCCCCGAGTGCTGGGATTAAGGGCGTGTGCCACCACCATCCTGCTCAGAATTCAGCATATTAATCTGGAAATAAGGGCACAATTTAGCCTATGCACTTGGTATCAGAGTAAAGAAAAATTATCAGTACTCATAACAAGTATCATGGAGGTTGTCACCTGTCAGGTTGTTTTCCACGTCTGTTGAGGTGATGGATTTTTATTATTTTAATCTACCAGCACAGTGAATTGCAGTGACTGATTTTCAGTGTTAAAAGCCTTACCCTGTTGGGACCAGCTTATGAGTTGTTACCTTCTTCAGATATTGTTGGGAGTAATTTTCAACGTTTTTGCTAAAAACTGTTGAATTTATGTTCACTAGAATATTTTTCAGGAGTTTTATTGAGATGTCTTTTTCCAGTTTTCCCATTAAAGCAGTACTGGCCTCTTGGGATTTTGGTAAATTAGCTACTTATTCTTCAATTTCATAGAATTATTTGGGTAAAAATTAGCATTATTTTTACCTTCAGTGTTTGGTGTGAATTCACTAGTAAATTCATATAGACTTGAAAGTTTTCCTTGTGATAGCTAATACAAATGGAATCTAACACACAGACACACACACTAATATTGAATCTAACACTACACACACACACACACATACACTACAAATTGAATCTAACACTTCACACACACAGTACAAATTGAATCTAACACTTTACACACACACACTAAAAGTTGAATCTAACACTACACACACACACACACACTACAAATTGAGTTTAACTTACACATACACAATACAAATTGAATCTAACACTTACACAGACACACACACTGATATTGAATCTAACACTACACACACACACATACACTACAAATTGAATCTAACACTTCACACACACACACTGTACAAATTGAATCCAACACTTTACACACACACACTAAAAGTTGAACCTAACACTACACACACACACACTACAAATTTAGTTTAACTTACACATACACAATACAAATTGAATCTAACACTACACACATACACACACCTATTCAGATTTTCTTCCTGGGTGAATTTTGGTAGTGGGTTTATTTTCATTTTAGGAACTAGGCCGTTCCATTCATGTTTGAGTCAAGCTTGTTTGAGTAAAATTGTTCATTATATTTCTTTATTGTCTTAGGGTTCCCTGTGGGATCTTAGCTCTCACCTCTTCTGATACTGGTTGTTTCTTATTGAGTTTCCTCATTAGTTTGGTTAGAGGTTTTTAATTTTACTCATCTCTGAGAACCAGATCTTGGTTTTATTGACTTTTTTATGCTTTTGTTCTCCTTTATTGGTGATTGCCTCTTGACCCTCCACCTTTGGTTTTGTGAGACAGAGCCTCCCTCTGTAGCTCAAACTGCCCTGAAAGTCTCTCTATAGCCCCAGGTTGGCTTTGTGCTTACAGCAATCCTCATGTTTCCTGCGTGCTTGGATTATAAGCATGAGTGACCACCTTCTATTCTTTTTGATCTCTATCCTTTCTTTTTCTACTACACATGTTTAGTGCGATATGCTTGCTTCCACAACCCTTTCCTGTTTTTTAAGGTGAATGCAGAGGTCACTGATTTGAGGCCTTATATATATTTTAATATGGCTACACACTGATGTCTGGGGGGGCTTGTTTCCCAGACGCCCTGCAGGCGGCAGACTGCAGCCACTTAGCTCCTGGTAGAGGTCATGCTTGTCTCCATGGGATGAGCCTCATGCTCTCCCATGCTTTGAATCCTCCCACAATTGCCAATAACAGGGGATGCGGTGTAAATGACGCACAAATAACTGGTTATACACTAGCCGTTGTTTAAGGAACAATGGAGAAGAAAAAGCCCGTGTGTGTGTGTGTGTGTGTGTGTGTGTGTGTGTTTAGCACGGACAAGATTAAAAGAAGCGAGTGACGGATAGCTGCCAGATCTGCTGATGGAGAACCCAGACGTCAGCGCTGACTGTCAGCGCTCAGCGCTGTGACAATTCCTCGGTCACCTGAATTGTACCAGACAGGTTTGCTTAGTTATAAACAATTACCTTGGCCTCCCAATTTATGTGATTGAGAATTCCTGGAAAGACTAATTGACTGACTGCAATGCTGTGGAGGTTGGGATGTTGCAGGGCTGGAGGCCAACTACCTTATTTTAGGCTAGTTCTAGCCCCTAGAACCACCATTCCGCACTCACCTCTGTGCTGGAACTAACACCCTCTGAATGACAGATGAAAACCTTTGGAATCTATGAACTTAGCTGACCCCTAGCTTTCCCCAACCCCAAAGTTAAAAATGCCAGCTAGGGTCTTAGGCCTAAGCACCCCCACCTTGCAAGAACCACAAGAACCACCTCTCTGCTGTACCCACCAACAAATTTTAAATTTACCACAACTGCGCTTTTGTGTGTGTGTGTTTCAAGACAGGGTTCCTCTGGGTAGCCCTGTCTATACTGGAACTCACTTTGTAGACTAGGCTGACCTTGAACTCACAGAGATGCGCCTGCCTCTGCCTCCTGGTTGCTGGATTAAAGGCGTGTGCCACCACCGCCTGATTTTTTAGTGAACTTTTTGTTCTGTTAAAACTACGAAACTTCCTGAAACTGCTTCCATGTTGGAATATGAAATGTGGGGTGACCTAAATCTATGTTTCTGGGCCATGGTTACTCAAAAATGGTTCCAGAATAAACTATCTTTTATTATTTTCTTTCTTTTTTTTAAAAATATTTATTTATTTATTATGTATACAATATTCTGTCTGTGTGTATGCCTGCAGGCCAGAAGAGGGCACCAGACCCCATTACAGATGGTTGTGAGCCACCATGTGGTTGCTGGGAATTGAACTCAGAACCGTTGGAAGAGCAGGCAATGCTCTTAACCTCTGAGCCATCTCTCCAGCCCCTTTTATTATTTTCCTTAAGGTAAGAACTGCTTTTATGAATGTCAACAGTTCTTTAGAAATTGTTCTTAATTTCCCAGTATTTAAGTTTTTTCCAATATAGTTTTTGGGTATTGATTTCTAATTTAATTCATGTCATTGAACATACTTGATTATCTATCTATCTATCTATCTATCTATCTACCTACCTACCTATCTATCTTCTATCTCTATCTTCTGCTTATCTATTTTTTTTTTTTGGATTTTTGAGACAGGGTTTCTCTGTAGTTTTTGGTGCCTGTCCTGGAACTAGCTCTTGTAGACTAGGCTGGCTTCGAACTCACAGAGATCTTCCTGCCTCTGCCTCCCCAGTGCTGGGATTAAAGGCGTGAGCCACCACTGCCCAGCTCTATTTTTTTTTTTAGACAGTATCACTGTATAATTCAGGCTGGCCTGGAATTCACTATATAGACCAGGCTGGCCTTAAACGCACAGAGATCTACCTGCCTCTGCCTCCCAAGTGCTGGGACTAAAGGCGTGCACCACTATTCTGAGTTATTTATAATTCCCTAGCTATTTATATTTTAAAATTAAACTTTCAGTGTTAGAGAATTTCAAGCGTGTGTATAGTATGTTTTGAGGGAATCTCCTCCCCATCCCCCCTCTCTAATGCCTCCACTTATTATTAACCACTTTCCCTCCCAACTTGATGTGCTCTGCTGTTAAACCGTGTCCACTCAGTGCTTCCTGTGTGTGCACAGATGTGGGACCATCTCCTGGAGCACGGGTGGCCTCTCGCTACTCCCTACAGCTATCAATCAGTCCTCAGCATTGTTCATCTTGGTGACATGTGTAGTCACCAGGGAGAATTTGTATTCTGTATGTATGTGTTGGGCTCGAGAGCTCTTATTTGGGTCAAGTTGTTTGGCAGAGTTGGCCAAATGTTTGATAGTTTTACCCATTTTGATATCTGAATAGAAACACATACACACACGTGTGTGTGTGTGTTCTCCCATGTGCATGTGTTGACCAGAGCAGGGTGTCAGGTGGTTTCTCTTGTTCTCTGCTGCCTTACTCTTTTCATACAGGTTCTCTTGCTGAATCAGAAGCTTATTTTACCTGGGCGAGATCTGCCCGTTTTTACCCTTTCAATGCTGAGGCTGCAGGCCTGTGCAGCCATACCCAGTTTTTTTTATGTAGGTGATGGGGTTCTTATGCTTACAGAGCAAGTGGTCCTCGTCCTCACTGAGCCACCTCCCCAGCTCTAGATTTATGGATTTTTAGGTTTCTAATTCACTCAGTTAACATGAGACATGTTGAAAAGTATATACTGAGAATTCCACATTTAGAAAATGTGAAATTATATCACATTTGCTTCCGAAATATAGCTCCTACGGCTAAGAACCCAGCTGCCTAGGCTTGTTATGCCCTCCTGAAGAGCTGGTTTCCTTAGTCTTGAAATGACCCTTGTCTCCTTCAGTGCCTGGTGGTACCCATGGGAGGATGGCACCAGAGACCCTGCTTGACTCAGTTTCCTTGGTCTCATGCCTGGAGGCTTGGTTGTGGGTGGAATTTTGAGACTGTGTTTTCCTCAGTCTCCACTGGGTGGTGGTAAAGAGGTCTCTTACCCGAATGGAATCAGGGAATGTTTTGGCAAAAGTCACCATGTGCTGGAGGCCCAGGGAGTGTGGAGTCTAACCATGTTTAGGTTGGAGGGTACACGATGGGTCAGTGGAGGTACAGAGCCTCTTTTCCAGGGAGCTCTCCATGGTGTTCAGGAGACTTATACCTCCTTATCTTCTGACCTTTCAACCTACAAAACCCAAACTTCAAAATATAGCCAGTCATGTTCTCTAGTCCCCAAGTGTCTTTGGGGCTTTTATCTGTTACCCATTGGCTAGTGGAACACTCATCTGGGGAGCCTTGTCTCACATTCCAGAGGCCTCTGCTTCTGAACAATGGAGGGAGTATTTCTCTTTGAAGACAGATTCCCAGGATGAGAGTAGACATGTGTGGACACTCAGTCCCCCAACTGTGGCATTGATGACTCTTAACACTGGGCATTCTGTTCCACCATGCCTCACAGCTCAGACTGTCTGCATGGCTCCTGGGCTCCAGCATGGACTCTGCAATTGAAAACCCTGGTAGCAGCAGCTCACAGGGAGGCGGAGGGAGGGCGGGAGGCCGCCTGGTCTGCAGAGGGATGTCAGGATGCCTGGGATGCTGCAGGGCCTGATAAGTGGGATTTATCCTCGGGAGCGTAATGAGAGTTGACACCTATTTCTGACATGACTGTATCATAGATTGCTGGGGGCAGGAAAGCATCGCCATTCCAAGCAGGCAGAGATGTATTTGCTGAAGGTGAAAATGTCATTTAAACTGTTGATACCTTTCAAATTGTCTTGGCAAGATGCCACAAGTAGTTCAGGCCTTTCCCAAATGAATGTATACATTCTGAGGTTCCTCGCTGAGAACGGCTGCATGAGGTGGTCACGTCACTTCTCTGTCTGTCTTTCCAGTAACCCACACACTGTACCAAGGGGCTTTGATGAATTGTGATAATGATGTGCAATCGATGCTGCTACAGGCTCTGGTCCTCACACCCCACCCCCAGGCCATGAAACTATCCTAGGCCCAAGCCTAGAGATATGAGCTGGAAACCTGTGTTCATATTTTTCCGGTTCCTGAGGCCTATCTCTGGTGCCTGTATAAGGGAAGAGGAAAATGATCATTTAGGTCCCCTCTCTGGGTGACTCTGGGAAGACTGTGATCATCACCACAGGCAATGGACATATGGCTCAGACCTGCTGGTTCTTCCTTATGGCGACACCATACTGCTCTGTTGCTTAAGTTCATGGAGATGTTTGGGGATGGAACTGCATGGCACGGCCTTCCTTTCATACTGTGTATTACCTTTTGGGCTGCCGTAGACAAAATACCCCACAGAAACATCTTTAGAATTGGAGGTTTGTTTTGGCTCGAGGATTCAGAGGGGTTAGTTGATCGTGGCAGAGAAGGCAGGACAAAGTTGCCTCGGCCGTGGCAGTGGTGGCATGAAGTAGGAGCTTGTAGTTTATAATAGCAGAACAGGAAATTGAGAATTCTGGGCCAGAACCAGGGAACATTGTAGCATTCGCCAGTCTGCCTCTAATGACCTACTTATGTTCAGTGATATCCCACCTCTTCAAAGCTGCTGCAGGCTAGAGACAGGACATCTAAAACATGAGCCTGTGGAGGCACATTTCAGATCCAAACCATAACATACCCCCTGTCTGCAGCCCCACTCCAACCCCTGCCCTCCTGTATTTATCCATCTTCTATGGCCATAACAAATTACCTGAGCTGGGTCTTGTTGCACAGGCCTGCGATCCCAGCTGTTCCAGACGCCAAGGCAGGAGGCCACAGAACAGGTTCCCGGGCAGTGTGGTCAACTCAGTAAGATCTTGTTTTAAAGAACAAGGCAAAACAGCTGGGAATGTAGTTCACTGGTGTTTGTCTACCATATATGAGGCTCTAGGTTGAGTCACCCACACTACAAAAAAAAAAAAAAACCAACAAAAGAATGAGAAAGAAACAAAACAAACAGAAAAGAACAAATAAAATATTGAGCTGTATAGTAAATAAAGAAAAGACACTTGTTTGGCTCACGATTCTGTTGTCTGGAGGGTCCAAACAGCATGGAGCTGACATCCTGGTGAGGTTCGGATGGCTGTGTCACAACATGGAGGTATGTAAGACCAGTGAATGAAGACAAGATAGGAAGCCAGGGACCCTCATGAACCAGGCTTGCTCTTACAGGAACTCACCGGGCTCCTCTGAGAACTACACGAATCCCTTCTGAGGTTACCACCCTATGATCTAATAGACATGAACAGCTGGAGGGTAAAGACTGTAGCACTGGAACCCTTGGGAGACAGACTGTGTCTGAACCATAGCCCACTCCACTCTGATCTCCTTGTTAAACAGAGCCTGCTTGTCTCAAAGGTGCCATGGATGGGCAAAAGGAACCTCTGAGGGCAACCCTTTTTATTATGGAAGCTTCAATTGTACTTAACAGGGAAGAGAATTATAAACTCCCTTGTGCTTTTTGTCTCTTGAGGGTCGTCTTTTTAAAATTAAAATTAATTAATATTGTGTGTGTGTGTGTGTGTGTATATATGTATGTGTGTACAGGTCTCTTTGTAGACCAGATTGGCCTCAAACTCACAGAGATCTACTTGCCTCTGCCTCCCGAGAGCTGGGATTAAAGGTGTGTGCCACCACCAGGGGCCAGCCTTAATTTTTAAGGCAGGGTCTCTCACTGAACCTGTGGCTAGACTGATGGCCAGCAAGCCTCAGTGATCCTTATTTCTTCACCCTGCCACAGTTCTGGAGTGCAGGCTGGCATGAGACCATGCCCAGCTTTTTTATGTGGGTTGGATGCTGAGGATCTGAACTCACGTTCTTTTGCTTGCAAGTAATCTTACCTACTGAACCCTCTCCCCAGCCTGAGAATCTTCCTCTTTTGGGCACTTTTCTCAGTGAAAGCCTCATCCCCGAGTCCACAGGTCACCTGCTTTTCCAGCCTGGCCCCTTCCGCTTCTTTTGCAACATTTCCAGCCAGGAGCCAGATCTGTGGTCATTTAACATAGAAGGTGTTACATTTGTATCCCTAAAAGATGAAGCATTTATTAACGACTCATTATGATCCTCACAACAAAATGTTGGCTGCAGTCACTCTATACAAAGATACCTTAGCAGGACCCGCATGTCCAGGGCTCCTGCTTTCTGAGATGATCTGCTCTGGTTCAGAGCCCATGTTGGGTAGTTATGTCATATAGTCTCGTGGAAGTCATTACTCTCCCTTCCCCCACTGAGTTTATTTGTCAAAGAAGCAGAGGATCTTGGCTGGTTTTCTTCCTTTGGCTCTGAAGCCGCAAAACAATCCCACAACAGTTAAAAATTATGGATAATAAAAGGGGTTATTTATTTATTTAAGGGGAAAAACTTACAGATCACTGTCTCAAACAACAGTCCTCTCATCGCAAACAGGAAACAGATAGTCTAGCCACCAGAATGGAGTGGAAGCAAGAGAGAGAGCGCACAGTTCCTGTGGCTTTTTAAAGTATAAGAGACCACACCCCAGTGGGCTGGTATCTTAAAGGCTGAAGGAGCAGAATGTGCTCCGCAGCATGGATCCTTCCAGTCACCTCCTGCAGAGCTGCTGGCATGCTCTCCTGTCCCTAATTCCCTGTGAGCTGATAGACCAAACACCTGATGGGCTTCAGACTTACTTTTTGGAAAAAAAACCATGTCGTGGTTGTGTTCTGAGTTCCTTGTTAGGGTGCAGGCAATGCTCAGCTGTGTCCTGCTGCCATGCAGCCACTGTGGACGGTTAGGATCCAGAGCTATTTGGAACTGGGAGTCTGCAAGAAGGGCTGTCCTCCACTTCTGTCCTCCCCATTTCCTGCAAGGCTGTAATTCCCTTAGCGTTATCGGTCAGCTGTTCTGTCTGGACAAACCTAGTGGGAAAGTGAGGAGAAGCTTTTCTAGTGGTATCTGCCTCAGTCCTGTAGTGTTCAAGGTGAGGAGCTGGACTAGCGAACCCATAGGCTTAGAGCTGCAAACCCTGAGAGCTAGGAGCCTATCGCTCCAGGCATTAGAAGCTGGAGACTTCTATGTACTTAGATCATAGGCATCTATTACTCTGGGCTTCAACAGCCAGCCGCCAGGCACTTGGAAGCTATTGTAATCATCTGCTAGTGCTATAGCTCCCAAATGGGCTTCCTATACTGGGATATTCAGTCCCATGATGACTAACATTATATATTGTGGCAGCTAGTGTTACCAGGCTCAGATCTAGAGCCCTCAGCCGTTGACAATGGCTAGTGTTACAGTCCTCTGTCTACTGGGTCCGAAGGTCTTGGCCCTTAAGCTTTGAGAGCTCCCTGGGACTCTTCCAGCGATAGCACCTGTCAGTTTCTCCTTCCTGGCTCTCACAGCCTTGCCTCTCTTCAGTTTCTGCTCTCTGCCTCACCTCGCCTTCTCTTTACTTCTTCCATCCCTTCTTGTCCCTGCTGCTGGGCTCTGTCATTTCTAGGCTGGACCCTCTCTGAAGTGCTGGGACCTTTCAGCTGCCCTCTGACACAGGCTCTCTGGACCACAGTGGACCTGCATGCAAATGAGGGGCTGTGCTTGCACCAATCACAGCACTGTCCCTCAAGCAAATCAAAGACTGCATTATTTTCATTTACAGTGAGCTCTTCTACTGAACCACAGGGGTTCCGTCTTCCTGTTTAGGTGAGGCTACTGGACCAGCTAGAGTTCAGAGGTCTGCTACTGCAGCAAGGTCTGGGGCAAGTTGCTGGAACAGTCACAGCTTCAGTAATTTGACAGCAGGCAACTGGGATTGTAACATAGTTTCCTCGAGGTATCTATAATATATACAAAGCAATTGGGACAACATGGGGGCAGTCACACTGACTGTTTGGTCAATAACCCTCTGTTTAAGATCATCATGCCTAAGGGAAGGCCCTGCAAAAGTGCCTCTTCTTGTGTTTCCATTGGAAACATTTAAAGGGGGTTTACAAAAGATCCTATGGAGGCTAGCACACAAAAACAGTTCTCACAACGCAGTTTTGTTTTGTCTTTTTTTTTGAGACAAGGTTTCTCTATGTAGTCCTGGCTGTCCTGGAACTTGCTAAGTGGATCAGCATGGCCTCAAACACACAGAGATCCACCAGCTCTGCCTCTGGAGTGCTGGGATTAAGGGCGTGCAGCACCACACCTCACCAGTGAACGGGATTTAACACTGTGTGACAGCGCTGAGCTCCTGCCCCAGCTTCCTCCGCCTGCTTCACGAAGACCCATTTTTTCTTCATTCACATTTTGAGAACTTCCAGATATAATTTGTAAAGGAAAGTTGAATATAGGATGCCTTTCTTACTCATCTTTACCTATGAACTGGAGGGCAGGCTTTTATTTTCCCATTTGTAAGTGCTGCTGTGATAGAAGCCAGTCTCAGACACGCTAGGTGAGCATTCGCCGCTGAGTGGCATCTGTGACTTGTTCCCATCCTCTCAAACACTCAGGTTTTACGTTATGTATCAACGCACTATACTATTTTCCTTGACTCTATCTCCTCTGTGGCTAGTGTAGAGCCATTGGCGTTGGCTCTGGCTATTTTTTTTCCCCCAAGACAGAGTTTCTCTGTGTAGCTTTGGAGCCTGTCCTGGAACTCGCTCTGTAGATAAGGCTGGCCTCAAACTCACAGAGATCCGCTGGCCTCTGCCTCCCGAGTGCTAGGATTAAAGGTGTGTGCCACCACCGCCCGGCGACTCTAGCCATTGACACTAAGGCAGAGTTGTTTTTAAACAGAGCTCAGAAATTTAGAACAGACACAGGAGTAGGCAAAGCAGGGACTAAACCCTTCAGGGGTGCAAACTTCCTTAAAGGATGGAGACCGCATCCATATAGCTGAAATTCCCACGACTGCATCGATTTTTGGATCCTCTATCCTTCTAGGGCTCAGCTGGATTTGTTAGAAGCTGCCTTTCTCTTGTCTTCCTTGAGTCCCCCATTCTTCCTCTTTTTAGGGCCTCTTCCCTCTTCCTGGGTAGACTGTGACCTCCAAGTGTTTTGATCCTGGCTTCCTTGGTATTCTAGGTAGAGGCCCTTCCTAAGACTTCAGCAGCTGGAGTTGGGGGACACATTGCTTTCGGGAAGGAGGGTGATGCTTGCTTTCTCCACAGACTTTAGTAACCTCAGAACCTGGCTGGTGGCGGAACTGACAGCAGAGCTCAGAATCAAGTTGGGTCCTTGGCCATCCTGGCCATGAGTGGAGGCACAGCAGCGCCTGGTCAGAGGGCGTCAGGACTGGAGAACTGCCTGGATCTGGGTCATAGATTTGCCTCTTCCTGCCTTAAAGGAACAGGTGAGCTCAAGGTTAGATATTTATTTCCAGTTTGCCCTGACAGGGCCCTTGTTGAATGCTGTGATGCCCAGGGTCCCCATGACCTGAGCCTTTATCCTTGATGGGACATCCTAGGGCTGAGGTCCCTGTAATTTTCTCCCCCATCATGGCTACTGCCTTTTCGTGAGCCCCAGGGTGGTCCCCAAACCGGGCCTTCTGGGGTGGCGGTGGGAAGAACGTCCCCCTCAGTTCAGCTGTTCTTCTCTCCCTGGGAGAGCTGACATGTGGAGGCCTGGCTGGGCAGGAGCAGCTGCTCTTGCTGATTGGTTTTCTTCAAACCCTCCTCTGGCCTCAGGAATCTGCTGGAAATGAGGCTGGGCTGGGCAGCAGCCGTGAAGAGAAGATAATCAAGACAAATGAGCCGTCTGGAAGCCCACGGACATGCCGGCACTCATGCCTGGCACTGCTTCCAGGCTGGATGAGGCACCAGTGATCACCGAGGAGGGTATCCTGGCTGTGGTGCTGCCTAGAGACCATGGCGGGTGCAATCTCAGTCACTCCTGAATGGAACCAAAGGTCCCATTCATGTTTGGCATTGTCATAGCTCTTGCCCTTGGCCCTTGGCCCACATATCCCTGGCTGAGTCTGAATCCCTGGATGCTCTGTGGTCATTTTGCATTTATTTTCTCCGGCTTTTAGATTGAAGACAGGAGAAAGTTTTGACAGACTGCCCATCCACTGGGTGAGCTGCACAGGCTGTCCCAAGGTGCAGAGGTCTGACAGTATGTGGTTTACAGGTGCTGGCTGGGCCTCAGCAAGACATAGTGTAATGATGTTCTAGGGTTCTGGAAGCCATCTGCTGTGTACTACATAGGTTGCTATGGCCATGGGGCTGGCTGCGCCATTTGTATGGGTGTAGGGGACTTATCTGTATCCAGTGATTTTCTATAGAGGAGGGCCAGAACCAGGTGGACAAGGAGGAGGGCTTGGGGAAGAAGGCTGGGCAGGAGCAGGAAGGAGTCCTTTGAATCTGATATGGGCAGGGTTGCATGGGATACTTGGGATGGTCGGTCCTGGACCAGAGGTGTTGTCCTTGGGAAGGGAAGGCTTTAGGAATAATGAACAGTGAACTCATTGTGCTTTTCATATCCCACCAGTTTCCAAAGCTTGGAAAATTCAGGACCCCCAAAGTCCCGATCACTCACCATTAACTAATTAATTAATTAATTCAAAGCATGTACCTGGAGTTGGCATCTTGTCCCCTGGGCTCAGTGGTGGGCAGAACCCTGCTCTCAGGGACCTAAGTGCTGGACAGAAATGAGTGTACTTCCTTATCAGGCATCCTGATGGATCCTGGGACTTTATGAATTCATACAAGGAGCTAGCTGCCTGGACCCCAGGGCATATACCTGGGTTCCTAAACTTCTTTGTGTATCACACCCTGTCTGGAATGATTAATTCTATCAATATGAGATGAAGAAATACCTAGGAGATTAGTGAAGACCAAGAGGTTTCTGACCAAATCAGTTGATGGACTCAGACAGCGTTATTGGGAGGTGATGAAAAGTATGAGGGGCTTAACAGGAGGAAATAAGTCACTGGGGGCTTGTCTTTGAGGGTTATACATTGTGCTGCACCCTTCCTGAATCCCCATTTCCCCACTTCCAAGCAGAGGAACTGCCTGATGGCTTCTCAGAGTTCTTTCTGCTCTGGGCAATGGCCTATGCATGACTTTCTCATAGTTCTGTATGGTCCCCTCACATGGCTTCATCCCTGGCCCATGTAGCTCCTTCATAGGACTTTCTCAGGACTGTGTGGTTACACTGTATTTTGGCGCTGTTCCTGGGTCCAGTGATTTCTATTCATATTGTAAGTCCCATGTTTCTTGGTTTTTAGCTTATTTTGTATGACTGTATAGGATATCCCCAAGCTTCAGGAGCGAGGACTAGACAGAAACGTGTTCAGTGACATGTCCCTATCCTTATACATCTCTTTACTTGTCAACACGCCAATAAATAAACATCTGTTAGGATGAGCGCGTTACCTAGTGGCCCATAGGATCCTTTAGAGAAAGGAAGAAGGAGGCCCCTTCCTGACACTGGGTGTCCTAGTAAACGTGAAGGAATGGCCTTATTGATTATCTTCCTGGATCCCAACTCTGCAGCCAGTCAGCTGCTAAGGGAAGACGCATGGTGATCCACCTTCCCTCAGTTCTTAACTTAAAGGTAGGGAGTGAGTGGGAAGCGTGCTTCAGTTGGCCTTCGGTGATGATTCGGGCTTGGGATGACCTGTTGGCAGGTGTCTTGGAGCAAGAGGGAGGATTGTAGTTTTAGTGAATGGATTCCTAGGGAGGCTGTATGGTTACACCCTGTTCTAGGGAGACATTTTCTAGGCGTCTGATCTGCGAGGGCAGCAACGTGCTGCTGGGTGGGTTTACATCTTGAATGGATGCTGGGTACAGTGGCCTTCTTGGGCAACCCTCTTTGTGCTCTGGGTAGCGCATGCCACATCTGTCTTCCAACCCTGACTGTCACAGCAGCTGAACAGACGAACTCCCTGTGGCTGCCTCTCCCATCCAGGGTGTCACTGGCTAAAAACAACAACGACAACAACGACAACTTTGAAGCTTTCCCAGTTTCATTTGTGGATTGGTGGGGAGGGGGCTGTCTCTCAGAGAAATTTAGTATTTTCTAAATTTAAGTCATTGATATGTTTGTTAAAAATTGTATCTTGTTACACTCCAAACAGAGATCACAATTCTCTGTAGAAATACATTTTGTGCATAAACAAAATAAATCACCGTCTGCAGTGAGAGTCGCTGGAGGGGCGTTGAGGAGAGCCGTGCGCCGTGATGACATAATGAGGGCCTAATTACTGCACGGTGATTACATTATCCCCGTAAGAACTTGTGACAGATTATTTGTGAATGCCGACACAGTGACTAATAAAAGGGGCTGCATTTCTGAGTTATTGGTGACACTGATTTATGGGATGACAATTTGCCGACGAGGAGAATTCAGATGCACTGGTGTCTGGGCTCAGGGTGAAGGGGGTGAAGCCGGTTTGGCTTCTGCAAACCCGCCCTGCAGATGCTCTGGTCTCTTCTCTGTGTCTCTTGCCCACCCTGGGCTGTCACAGGCTGAGCATCAATCGGCTCAGATGGGGCGAGATCCTAAAGGGAGGTGGCATTATCCCTGTATGCTAAGTGATCTCTGTCCCTTCAGACTGAAGTTTCCACAGCAGACACTCATGGCTACTCGGAGGAGTCCCCTCCTGGTCACTCAGGCTGCTTGCTCTATGGAGTTGGAGTCATGGCAAAACAACTTTGTCTTCAGAAATGTCTATTGAGTCTCAAGAACTAAGTTTGAGGTGGAATAGAATGAGTGGTTGAGCCACCACCTCACTACACTGTAGCCATGCCCTTCCGTCTCTGGCTGGCATCTACTCAGGGAGGTCTCGAGGTCTTAGGGACGTTCTCACTTCCCTTGGGTTCAGTCCAGGAGAGTCCAGCCATCTCTAGCATCTACACCCTGTGAGTTAAGCCAGTCTCAGATAAACAACAGAGCGAGTGCCCGGTTGACCCTGGGTTGGTAGCTCAGTGTGCAGCCTGCTTCAGAGCGCTGTGGTGTTTGGTGGAGTGTCTGTATCAGCCGTATGCACACCCTACCCAGACAGGTCACGTTGGTCACTTTGTGCTAGGCATTCAGGTCACTTTGGCCAAGTCTGGTCACACTGCCTCTTTGCCAAGCAGTGCTGTTTGAACCAAGCAGATGAAAACCCAGCAGGGGTGAAGTTGCTGCTAGCTTCCTGTGGCACTTTCTTCCTTCGTTGCTCTTGGAGTCTCTGGCCACCAGGAGGCAGCCTCGAGGCTGAATGCCAAGGTTAGGGCAGAGAGCAATTCTCTGGCTATTGAGGGCAGCTGAAATATCCTTGTGGGTGGGTGCAGGGTGTTGTGCCAGGGCTAACGCGGCCCAGACACATTTCTTCCCGTCAGCGTTCTGCAACCGTTGGACTGTTTCTTAGGATCTAAACAGTTTCTCAGCCCTCCCTCCTCCTCAGTTTCAACCTGCCACAGAATGGCTTTTAAAGAAGATAAGCTTTCCTCAAGTTGTTTTCTTAAAGGGCCGATTTCCCTTACACAGCATCTTACGAGAAGCATGCAAACGAGGCTTGGCGTGCGTATGGATTGAGACAGGCTACGAGATAATTGCTAACGATGAAAACGTGCGGCGTTGCTGCCGAGCCCTCAAATTCTAATTTTGTATGAGAATTAGTTCACAAATGTGTAATCCCAACTGCATCGGCTGTCATTTTTATGCCTGTGCAGCTTAGACTTCACCCCAAAGTGATTTCCAATCTGTCTTGAGAGAATGTTTACTGTGAGTTTGGCAGTGGCGTTTCCCCGCTCTCCCAAGGGGTGTTTGTCAAGCTGCCATCCAGACGCAGTTTATGTAATTTGCTGGGGTTCATTATTGCAGATATCAGCAGTCAATATTTTTTTTCCCTCTAAAAGGACATTAGTTGGCTTTTAGTAACTCACAGAAAACTTTGCCCCATCTGAGTGCTCATGGTGTGGGCTGCTAGCTAGAGTTCTGGGGACAGAGGACAATCAGGTTAGATGTTGAGGGTGAGAAGGTCTTGAGGGGCAGAGAGAGAGAGGAGAGACAGGTAGCTAGGTAGAGAAGGAGAAGACAGCCAGAAAGACAAGAGAGATGGAGAGAATTCCGAACCTCTCTGGAAACACCTTCAGATATGGAGATTGCCCATGATAGGGCATGAAGGAGAACCCATCAGCACACAAAGTGCCGATTCCGCCATGCCTTGCCACCCAAGAAGACAGAGATGTGTTGAGAACTGAAAGCGATCACCTGGCATCCAGCACTCTGTCTAAACCAAGGAAGCACCCCAGGATTTCTAGGCCCCGAGTGGGATACTCCCCACCTTGCTCCTCTTCCACCCTCCTAGGGAAGTGCCATTTGAAATCTGTGTTTTCTACGACCTTTAAGAAATAAGATTTCTGCATTAGCAAGAACCACTCTGGGGATAGCCTCTGTCCCCATAACACATAAAGTCCTGGAGAACCCCGCCTCCCCCTCCCCATACTGAGTGCATGCTGGGGCCTGAATGTTCTAACACAGAGTCTTCCACACCTCCTCCTGCTGCCAGGGATTTGTTTTTTGTCCTTTTTTCCCTATGTCTTGTAAAGCTAATAAAACTGTCCTGTTGAACATTCCTGAGCAGGTCCAGGGAGGGAACCACATTGAGGTTCTCTAGGTGTACAGAGGTTTACCATGTGACCTTCAGGGTGACGCAGGGAAGCCTGCTGGAGCCTTACCAGTGATCCCGGGTGCTGTCTGCGTTTTGTCCACTTACGCTGTGGTGGGACGATCCTGAAAACTCCTTATAGGATACAAGTCCCCAGGGTCAGAGGTTACTGTAGGGACACACGTCCCATCTCACTTTCATGTAGCCAATCTGTCCATCCTGAGGTCAGTTTGCTCACGTCCTCATTGATGCCTCTGATTTTTGGGCTGGTGACAACACTGAGCGAAAACATCTTAAACCTGATTTTTCCTTTGCATCCACCTAGATACTGGATACTTCGGAGCTCACCAGCTCCACTCCTTGTCCATGTTCATATCTGATGCTCATTTTTTCCCCCACAAGTGATTTGTCTGTTTCTTACTGCTTTGGTGGAGTTATTTATACATTCTGGACACTAATCCATTGTCAGCCGAGTGCGTTACAAATATCTTCTCCCAGTTGGTGCCCCGCGCCTTCCGCTTGTTTATGCTGTTTGATGAATTTCAATGTCCCAGAATGTGCCATCCCTTCCTTCAGTGTTTGTGATTCTGGGGCTTTAAGAAAGCATTCCTTTCCCGGCAGCCATAGGATACTCTCCTATGTTGACTTTTAGAGCTCTATAAATGTTTGTTATCGTTAAGCCTTTAGGCCATTTGGAGCTGAATTTTGCAGTGAGGTAAGAACCTGTTTTCTTTTGCTCTTTTTTTTTTATTTTTATTTTTAGATGTTAGCCAATTCCTACAGCATTAATCACTGAAACTGCAGCCTCCACACCCACAATTTGGCCTTTCTCTGTAGCCCAGGCTGGCCTTGAACTCAAAGTCCTCATGAGTAAGTCTCCCGTGAGTTGGGATTACAGTTGTGCAGCACTACATTCGGCTCTTCTTCTCTTTAAATGCAAAATTCTATTAAAAGTATAGTGATGCTTACATCTGCAGATCCTGCACTTCGTGTACATGAATAACCACGTGGGAGTGCATATATGCGTATGTCTGTGCAGATAGCATGATAGCATCCACAAGTACACACTTGTGCAATGATTAGTTTCCTTCAATTTCTATGTCATGAGGACCCAAGCTCTGCTCCCCAGGGCTTGACCTGAACCCCTGGTGACCATAGGAAGAAGTCCGTGGCCAGTGTAAATTCAGCCCCCAGAATGTCCACTTGCCCTCTCATGCTGGTCAATGACATTTTAGTGTTTTCCACAGGCAGGTAGATGCTCAAGCCCCCAACCTAGCACAAACATGCTGTCCACATGTGACCTGTGGCTTGTTTATGGTGTACATGTGGTCCCCAAGTCCATCCCTGGACCATGCTGAGGTGCCCTCTGCTTCTCATTAAGTTTTGAGCTCTGGATTCTGGGGGTTCTCCTTCCTTTGTCACCTGTGCATCCTTTTAGTGTTCTATTACACTTGTCCTCTCGTGGATGTGACATAGACTGAGTCAGACATCCCTTCTAACCTTCCTCTGGTTATACCTAGAGCCTCCCCTGACTATGCCCCTTCCTCGTACCTCCATGAGCTGGCGCCTCAAGTATCTACCAGGATACTGCCTGGTAGGCAGACCCTCCTGTTCTTGCTCTGTGTTGAAAGGTCCTCAATGCTAGGTAGCTTCAGATGTATCCAAAGAATCCTGTGTTCCCAGGCTGGGGAGATGCACCCTGCAGGGCCTGTCACATGCATACACTGGGCCTCACCTGCTCATTGTGCAGAAGTGCCCTGAGGTTCAAGGCAACCATTGGCTGACCAGGATTCTAGGTGCGGCAGGTACCAGCTCACCTCGTTCTCTCCTGTTTGGCACACTCTCAGACTCTCTCAGAGGCGTGGGTACCCACTGACACAGTGGAGAAGGGATCTGTGTGTAGGTGAAGGTCTGCCTTCCTGAGAATGAATAAGGCCACGACCCCTCCCCCTACCCCTTGCCTGAATCCTTGGTACCCTGAATCCAGCTGTCCTGTTGTTAAAAGTGACAGCGGCAGTGGGCACCGAGGTGATGGACCCATTGCTGTGATCCAGGATGTCTGCAGGGAAAGCGGCAATAGGATCCTTCATCAACTTTGGGAACAGGAAGCCTACAGGACTTCCGAGGGCTTTAGAGAGCTCCAGATAAGCTCTCGGACTTACAGGCAAACTGGAGCATCAGCATGGAGAATCAAACTGCATTTTCTGTGTCTAGAGAGGAGAATTCTTCGGGCCAAGTTACCCTGGGCAGGCCATGAGGCCAGGATCCCACTGTATCATTGCTGAGACTGACAGGTTTCTCTCCTTACTCTGTTGTGTGTCCCCAGGTGGGAGACCTGAAGACCTGGATGCTCTGAACCCATCCCTATTTCTAGCCTGTTTTGCCTGTCACCTGCAGCTGCCTGGGGCTCCTGGCTGGGACAGGCATCAGGTCACACCCATTGTGGAGTTTCTGCTCCTCCTGTCATCCCTCTCTCAGGGGCTCAGTTCAAGTTGGGCCTGGCCTCTGTATAATTTTATGATAAAATTATAATTTTTTAAGTGTTTCGGGATCGAGGCTATAGTTTCCACTGAAGTACCCTTGTTTTCAGAGCCCCCATGCGTTCTTCCTTACTAACAGGTCTACCCATCTGTAAAGCCATATCCCTCTTGGTCTGGCCCCAGTGGCAACCCCCACTGATAAGTACCACCCCACCCAGTCTCTTTGCAAGCTTGGCTACAGCTGGGAACCTAGAGATTTCACCTCCAGGATGATCCTCTGATCTCATTATGTTCTCACTCTGCCGTGCAGAGTTAATGCGGCTTCCTCTCTAATCTTTCCAAAGATGGTTTATGGTTCGTTACTGCAGACAGACGGTGCTGAGCTGGAGCCATGTGTGCTGGAGCCGTGTGTGTGTGTGTGTGTGTGTGTGTGTGTGTGTGTGTGAGAGAGAGAGAGAGAGAGAGAGAGAGAGAGAGAGAGAGAGAGAAAGAGGGGCAAGGGAGTAAGGGGTGATAGGTGTGGCTTAGCCACTTGCAAGGCTGAAAGGGCTCCTGAGCTAGGTGCTCCCTGGACAGTTTCTGGATGGATGCAGCAGCTGGTCGCCTTGTCAGAAGGCCCCGCCCACCTCTCCATCCTGTGCATTTCTGTTGCACAGGTGCAAGCTTACCACATGCAGAGAGCAGTCACTCATGGGTTTCTCTTGGCAACACGGAACAATATGGGGACAGATCCTAGGACAGGTAGCAGACTACAGGGCAAGTGACAAACTCTAGGGCAGGTGACTGTCTAGATTTTGATGCAACTTCTTCATTACTGCTGTGCCATTCTGGATAATTTGATTGCTTCCTTAATTCCCAGATTCCCTTCTATAAACCACTCCTAAAATACTGCAGCCCTGCAGGGCGGGCATGAATGTAATACATGCAGCGTTAGAACCGTCTCTGACAGCAGCAGGCATACTTGTCTTATCTTCTCAAAAGATATTCTTGATTGTTTTAAAATATCAGAATTGTGTGTAGATCTTTATCTCATGGACATTCTGTCACATGACTGCATCACGGATTCTGCAGCAGCAAGGTTCTCAGGGACTTCCAGCTTCCTCCCTCCAGGTCAAGATCTCCTTTGGCAAAAGAGGTTCCAATGGCCAGGACACAGGGACATGGAAACACACCTGTGCTACTGGGATGTGGATCCCTCCTGCCTCCAGCTCTGCTGTGCCATCATCCCTGGAAAATTGGAACTGGAGCCTGCAGGCTCAAGTCATCATCTCTGGTCCTGTCTCCGTCTGGGTCCTTGGGAACCCCAGGCTAATGGGCTTTATCCACAATCTCTGCAGCAAGATCCAAGGATGTCGCAGCTGGAGAGACTGAGAAAGTAAGGACCATAGCTTCATTTCCCTGTGAGTTTTGAAAATTATGCTTAAAATTACAATTGAGAGTCATATTTATAATAACTTTGATGGGGACTCAACAAATATGCAAGAAACATATGCAATGGCATCAGCAAGATGGTGGGACAGGGTCAAGGACAGACAGGGCTCCATCTTCCATGGGAGTGTAAAATACCCACTCTATGTAGCCAACTCTGTGCAGACAGTACGGAAGGAAAGGCATGAGCAGGACACCAGAGAAATGGGATGGACTCTATCTGGGAACTCCCAGAAGCACAGTGGAGAGATCCCAAACTGAAAATCCTACTTCCATCCAAACTGCTAGCTACGGAGTGCTCTCTCTATCCGGTACCCAGCCTCTGTAACCAGAGATTTTGCCCAGAATTCAGTCTTCATCAGCCATCCTTATTTGCACAACGGGGATCGCATACCTGTACAGCAAACCACACTAAATTTTCAGAACTAGAGGCTGGCTGATCTGGAAAGCCAGAATTCACACGGGGGTGAACTACACATCAGCCCCCTGCACACAAAATAATTTACCTGAGTGGGTACATCTTTAAAATGCAGCTGTGCCCACCTCAGCCTGCCCGCAGCACATCTGCATTTTACAGTTGGTCACAGCCAACCTGCTGTCTGCTCACAGTGTTCTTGATAACCGCTTCTTTTCATTCTGGTCTGAGAAGTGAATTCACTCAGTAGCTCTCTTCCTCTGCCGTGGTGTTCAGGCCACTATAGATGGGAAATGCTAAATCTGAATTCTGTGATATCACTGGGACTGTCACTAAAAAGTTACACAGAGAGACACAGTCAGCAGCTCTAACAGGTAAGCAAAATACAGATGTTTTCATCTGTAAGGGTCAGAAACCAAAGGAGAGGACAGAGAGGAAACACAGAGGAAGCAAACAGAATGGTAGACACAGATTCATCCCACGAGCACTACAGTAAACATAAAAGGTTTTTATTCACAAGGCCCCAAAGGCTATCAATAGGTGCATGGAAATAAACATTTATATAAATAGAATATTATCTGGGTATAAAACAGAATGATGTTTCAGCACATGAGAGGGTGGTTGCTATTCATGTACAAGGTTTTGGGTGTAGACAGTAAGAATCACATGTGATTAAAGTGTTAAATAGCACATTAGATGTACTTTACCACACGCCTTTAAGCCCAGCACTTGGGAGACAGAGGAAATCTGATCTCTGTGATTTCGAGGCCAGCCTGGTCTATAGAGTGAGGCTAAGACTGATTAGAAAGGAAGAGTCAAGTATTAGGGAAGAGAAATGGTCCAGTGGGCAGAGAAGGATGACAAAGCTCCACCAGGCGCTGTTCTCTTGAAAACCACGGCTTGGTATTCTAACAAGATGGGGCTTCAAGGAAATTCTGGGGCCATTCGGGCTCTAGCTTTGTTTTTCAGACGGTCACAAACGTAATAGCCCAGACAGTTTGTCTTCCTTTAGAATCTATAATCATGATACCAAGACTGCTCTGAGCTGTTCTGCAGACAACATGATTGGTAAGAGAATGGTCACAATACCACCCAAGGGATGCAGGTGTGTACCTCCACAGCTTTAAACTTGGACAACTGACCTTGGTAGTCACATTTAATCTAGATATTTGCCAGTGATAAAATGAGTCAAACAAATTCTCACCATGTGTTAAAGATTAAATGGTCATTTCTATTAGACCTCTGTCCTGACTTCTCACTCGGGTATCCAGATGCAAAAGATGCTGCAGTTTTGATGACCAGGACAGCCAACAGTTTAGTGACAGACATCAGATTCAGGGCTGGAAGATGGCTCAATGGCTAAAGCATTTGCAGAGCAAGTGTGAACACTGGAGTTGGGGGGTCCCCAGAAGCCCAAGGAAATGCCAGGTAGATGTAATTCTAGCCTTGGGAATTAGATAAAGGGGATCCCTAGTGAGCTGGCTAGTGAGACCAGCCATATCAGGCTCTGGGTTCGCTCGAGAGACACTGACTTAATAAATACAATGAAAGGATAATAGAGGATGATTGTTTTCTTTTTCTTCTTTCTTTCTTCCTTCCTTCCTTTCTTTCTTTCTTTCTTTCTTTCTTTTTTGAGAGAGGGATTCTCTGCAGTTTTGGAGCCTGTTCTGGAACTCACTCTATAGACCAGGTTGGCCTCAAACTCACAGAGATCCATCTGCCTCTGCTTCCTGAGTGCTGGGATTAAAGGTGTGCATCACTACCGCCAGGCTAGGCTGATTCATGACATCAATCTCTGGCCTCCAGCTGCCCATACTTGGTACTCATATGAGCAAAAACATGAAAACACCCACATGTACAATACACACACACACACACATGAAAAGTTTTTGTATTAATAAGAGAACATGACCCAATCATATACAACCTACAGGACACTTTATGTACCCTGCTAGAGAGGGAGTCAGAATACAGAATATATACAATATACACTGAACAGGGAGAGCTGGAGTTACCATGTAAAAATCAGACAGAGCGGTGTTCAGAGCAAGGGTGATTATGAGAGGCAAATGGGGTCGTGCAAGGATCAAAGCTCAGCCCACAGAGGAGGTGTTGGTCTTAGGTGGACAATTAACACTCAAGGTAAGACAGGTAGAAAGAGAGATGAAATCAGAAACAGATGTACCCGCACCTGTTGGGGGTTCCAGTGTCTACTGGTACTTGGTGGAGTGGATATAAGGCCAGCAAGGGTATAAAATAATTGATCTTCATTGTCACCCAGCCGGACTCAGCTCACAACGTTCTCATTCATTAAGACAGGCCGCGCAGTACCTCATCCTATGGCACCTGTAAAAGGGATGGGATCAAACCATGCCCTTTCTTTGAATACAATGAAGTCAAACTAGGAGGCAGCGGAAAGATCAAAGGGGAAAATTCATGTACTAGGAAATTAAACATGACACAACTAGATAATCCATGGTCAAAGATGTCTCACAGAAAATTTTAAAAAAGGCTTTAAGCTGAGGAGAATGTATGACTTGAGTGTATCCAAAGAAAGGAATCAATCATCTAAGCTTCCAATAAAAAAGTTAGTTTTCCATGGGCTGAAGGTGGGGTTCAGAGGTTATGGCACCTGAGTTCAGTTCCCAGCCCTCACATGGCAGCTCACACCTGTAACTCCAGCTTCAGGGGGTGGGGCAACAGTCTCTTCTAGCCTCACCTGTACTTATGTGCTTGTATTCTTCAACATCCACACATAATTAAAAGTGAAAAATTAGAAAATTAGCTTTCTGGGGTTAGAAAATGACTCAAAGAGTAATTTACAGGGTAAATTGTTATGCAAACAATTGGGACTGAAGTGTGGGTCTCTGGCACCTACATAGATGCTGGGCAGGTGTTGTGGTCTACCTATAATCCTAGCTCTCGGGAGGCAGGGACAGTGGCTCTGTGGAGCAAGCTGCTAACCAGAACAGAGGACTTGGCAAGCTCTGGATTCAAGCAAGATATTCTGCCTCAATATATAAAGTGGAGAGTGATTGACAAGGACACCTGGCATCAACCTCTGGTCTCCATATACACGCACACACAATGCACCCCTATATACTTCTAAAACACACAGACATTAATGCACACACATTCCACATTTCCACAGGAACAAGACAGACTTAATCTGTTCAAAGGAGGGAAAAAAGTAGAAATCAATGGAATTGAAACAAAAAAGGGTGGAAAAATAAATGAGAATCATAATCGAGGTTTTGAAAGATAAATAAAAAGACTAGAGTGCTATCAAAACTGACAAATAGAAAAAAAGGCACAGATCACAAATACCTGGAATGGAAAGATGGGCATTGCTCCAGATCTAGATGGCAGAGGCAAACACCGCGGGTCCGAGGCCACCACTGGGGAGCGAGCTGCAAACACTGACTCGCCAGGATAAGCAGGTGGGAATGTGAGCTCTGTGACTACTGAAAGGCTGCGTTGGATCTGGAGAGATGGCTGACTGGTTAAGAGCACTTTCTGTGCAAACACGAGGGCCTGAGTACAAATCCCCATCACCCACATAAAAGTCCCGGTGTGGAGGTTCACATCTGTAAGCCTAGAACTAGGCAGCAAGTGTGTGTGGGATAAAGGTGTGTAAGAGACAGACAGATCCTGGGGCCTTTCTGGCCAGCCAGTCTAGCAAAACAGTGAGCTCCAGGTTTAGTGAGAGGCACTGTCTCAAAAAAAGAAGTATGTTGAAGAGTAATATAGGAAAGATACCCAATGTCAACCTCTGACCTCCACACGTGTGTGCGTGAGGGAGTATGCATAATATTTCCTCCCCTAGCCATGGGGGGAAAATGAAAGAAAAAAAAGCCAAATTTATGTTTAGATGTCTTTCCGAGAAAGACTCTCCAGGATAAATGATCTCATTGGAAAATTCCAGCAAATATTAAAAATCATAATAATCATCACCATCATCACCAGAAGTAGCAGCAGCACCAGTATCATCATCACCATCACCAGCATCACCATCACCAGCATCAGCAGCAGCACCTTCATCATCCTCATCACTAGCATCATCATCCACAGCAGCACCAGCATCATCATCATCTCTAGCAGCAGCAGCACCAACAACAGCACCATCATCAACATCATCACCATCATCATCATCATCATCATCATCATCATCATCATCATCATCACCATCATCTCCAGCAGCAGCAGCAGCAGCAGCAATGGTGATGAGACTGTGGGTTGTTAAGAGAGTAGAAAAGTAGAGAACATTTCCCATTCATTTAATAAAGGCAGCATTATCTTAATGCCAAACCCAGTTCCTATATCTGGGCTTACCAACATGTCAACTGAGTGTGCTGCCTGCCAGTCACTGTCCGCCTGCTGTGACTGCATTGTCTGAAAGCCACATCCTATGGGAGGAAAGATCATCAGCCTTGGCTCATGGTGCCAGTTCCTCATGGCTCTGAAAGCCTTTCAGAGCATTCCCCATAGCAGTAGATCAGAAGGCAGAGAGGGCAGTTGGGCTTGGGACAGTCATAACCTGTAGAAGCTCTCCCCTCATGGCCTACTAGAGATCCCACAGCCTCCCAAAATAGCACCCCCAGCTGGGGAAGAAGCGCTCCAAACCAGACCCTGTGGGGGACATTTCAGACTGAAATTCCCAACAAAATATCAACAAATTGCACGCACACACACACACACACACACATACACACACAGTGCCCAAACACGTGAGTGTCATTTAGCTTAAGAATTCAGGATCAATTTAAATATTTAAAAGTAAGTATAGATATTTGCTATATAACTGTCAAAAGAGGAGAAAATATTTGGTGTTATCACTGACACAGAAAAATAACTTTGTGTGTGTATGTGGTGTGTGTGTGTGTGTGTGTGTGTGTGCTCAGATGGGCAACACTAATTGTACATGAAGTTGGGAGGGAGATGGGGAAGCGGATACTAGGGGAGTAGAAGGGAGATGAACGGTTATGATGAACATGCATTGTATAAATGTATGGAACTTCAAAGAATAAAAAATATAATAAAGGCTGAAGATATGCTTCCATAGTTACTACCACTTGTTGCTTTTGCAGAAAACCAGGGCTTGGTTCCCAGAACCCACATGGTGGCTCACAGCCATTCATAATGTCCAGGGTATCTGTTGGCCTTTTCTAACATCTATGGGCACTGGGCACCCACATGATGCACATACATACATACAGGCAAAACACTCATAGAATAAAACAAATGATCTAAAAACATAGAATATGTGAAATCAAAACCCAGAAGAAGATGGAAAATAAAAACAAACTGTGCTGGGGTTGCTAAGAGTAGTTGCAAGCTGTAATTTTGTTACTGTGCCTGATTTATAAAAATAAAGTTAAAAGTTGATGGAGCAATATTTAAAAATTATTTAGCTGACAACTGTATATTCTCATAGGGCAAAACGTGATGATACAATGCACTATGCAACATTTAAATCACACTAATTAGTACATTTGTCATCTCACAAATGTATCATTTATTGTGGAGGGACCTCTAAAAGTGTACTCTTTAAGCGATTTGCAGGCATACAGGATGTCATCACTAACTATGGTCACTGTGACTTGTAGCGGGTCCTGTCTAATGGGAGCTTGGAACACTGACCTCAATCTTGCCTTTCCCATAAGCACGGAACCAAGGCACAGAAAGGGGGAAAACATCCTTGGACCCTAATGAAACAAAAAGAATTGAATGGAAAGACAAGCTAGAGGTAGCAGAATATTTTCAAATAGTTCTTGGAATGGGAGAAGCAAGAAGATTCAAGAGACTGTTAGAAGCAAACATTTTTATTGTTTATTCTTCAGGAATGGAGGTCAACCTAGAGAAAAGGCAAAAATAGCTGGTGTGCCATTTTGGTGTGTGTGGTGGTTTGAATGAGGATGTCTCCCAGAGAGATCTGAACATTTGGTCCCTAGTTGGTGGCAATGTTTGGTTAGGCTCCGAAGGTGTGTCGTTCCTTGAGGAAGTGCGACACTGGGGTGCACTCTCAAAGCTTTGTTGCATGCTTTATCTGCTGCCCCCGATGATGAACTCCTATCCCACTGGAACCATAAGCCAAATAAACCTTTGCTTCTGAAAGTTACATTGTTCATGGTTATTATCACAGCACTGAAGAAGGAATTAGTATGGTGCGAGACAGTGATCTTTAAGGTTCCAACCCGGAAGTGCCTTCTCTTTCCCACACAGGTACTTCAGAGAGTGACAGTCTTCACATTCGTCTAGCAGAACCCCCTCCCTGAATTCCAGATTCTATTGGCTTAGGACACAAAGCCTTATCTAATGTATAGCCTGGGCTGGAGGTGCCTTCCCTTTCTGATTTGTGGGTTCAGTCACATAGCAGACTGCCTGTGACTTTTCAACTGCAGGATGGATTGAGAGCATACAGATAGGCAGGGGCCAGTGGCCAGCGAGGGAAGACAGGAACCGAGCGCTCCCTGCTTGCCTGTGACTCTGTGAGTGCACCTCATACTGAAAATGAAGTGTAATGAGTTATTTCTTATGCGGGGCAAGGGCTTGTCTCTAGAAAAACTCCACCCAGTTCAATTTAAAAAAAATAATGGGAAAAAGACTTGAATTGACATGTCATAGGGAAAGATGCTGAGAGGACTCCATTCAGACAGGAGAGACATCCATTCAGGGAGCCTCAAGGATGCTACAGAAACAACAAGCAAAAACCTTCCAAGATGAAACCTGTGAGTTCGACAGGGTGGCAGAAAGGGAGCCTGGCACACTAAGGCAACCAGACCCTACATGCTGAGTATGGAAACTGAACCAAGGTGTACCACCATTCACAGGTGACTGAACACAGGGAGCAACTCAGAAAGAGCGGCCACCGAACCCCCGAAACACTGAAGTAGACAGCACATTGGGCTGTGAAGAGGAAGGCTCGGAGCAGCTTAGGGTCAGTTTCCCCCTAAACTGAGCAATATCGATCCTCTTTCCTTCTCTTTCTCTTCCCTTGGTTCTCCTTCCTTCTCCTCTTTCTCTACCCCACTTCTCATCACTTTATTTTAAATTTTATTTATTATTATTATATAAGTATTATTGTTATTATTATTATTACTTTGAGACAGAGTATAATATGTAGCCCTGATCGTCCTTGAACTCACTCTCTAGACCAGGCTAGCCTCGACCTCAGAGATCCACTAAGTAGTTGTCTTTTTATTGTCCGCTTTCTTTCAAAACATTTTTCAGATTATTTTATTTTATGTGTATGAGTGTTCTGTTCACACATATGTATGTGCATCATGTGACTCCCGGACCTGGAGCTGTTGACAGTCATGGACTGCCATGTGGGTGATGGGAATCTAACCCAGGTCCTCTGCGAGAACGAGTACTCTTAACCACTGGGCAATCTTTCCAGCTCAACTTTTTAATGGTGTGTGTATGTGTGTGTGTGTGTGTGTGTGTGTGTGTGCATTTGTGCACATAGCGTGGGTGCATGCGTGTCATAGTGGACATGTGGAAGCCTCCAGGAATTGGTTCTCTTACTGCATACTGTTGAGACAGTCTCTCTCCCGTTTCTCCCACACTGCATACTCTGGGATGCTGGTCCATGCCCCTGTGCTTCTGGGCAATTTTCTTGTTTCTACCTCCTGTCTCACCTGGGATTACAGATGCGAGTCATTGTGTATTCAGCTTTTTAGATAGGTTTCAGGGATAGCGCTTGGATACCAGGTTTGCCATCTCTCCATCCCTTCATTTTTCTCGCAGTAATTTTAAGTTCAAAGCAAAATTGGGCAGAAGGTACAGAGGGTCTAGTTCAGCCCCTCGCCCTGCACACTATCAACATCCCTCATGGATTTCTTTACTCACCTACACATAGAAAAGCTTACACTGAAATGTAAATGAAGAAGAGAGTGAGTTACAACTCTTTTGGAAAGAAAGTTAGAGGAAGCATCCCATATGACGTTACTGCCAGCCACAGCCAGTAACCAAGACAGAGGGCTGTGTGCAGGGGGCCAGAAACCAGGACCATGGAGATACTAGACACAGACCCTCCCAGATCAGAGAGAATCTGATTTCATGCCAAACGGAGCCAGTGGGAGAGAGACAGTTTGTTGGCTCAAGTGACTGAACTTACAGAAGCCATGGAGAGCCTTATACCCAAGGAAATGCCCAAGAAACCAATTGGAAAAGCAGCAGAAGTCACAGAGACACTTCTCGGAAGAGGTAGACAGGTGGAAAACGGGCCCAGGAGAAGAGGCTTAGGTCTGTTAGCCAGGAGAGATGCAAGAATGGAAACCATCCGAGGTGTCACCACACACCCACGAGAATGGCTGGATGACATGCCTGGTGTTACCACCAAAGGCTGGGAGGGTGTGGAGAAGACCCTCATCCCTGCTGGCAGCAGCAGAAGGTGTGAATGCCACAGGAAATAGGCACTGCAGGACTCACACACATCCCATTCCGTGACCAGTGAGTGCAGCCTTGGGTGCTGATGCCAGAGAAATAGAAATATACACACATCCGACCGCCACACAATGCCCGTGGCAGCTTCATGGGCATATAACAGGTCCAAACTAGGAAAGACCCCAAAGCTCTTCCATGGACAAATGACCAAACACTGCAGCGGGTCCACAGCACTGATCATACTTATCAATAAATACAAACCAGCAACTACCATAGGCAAAATGCTGATGAATAATCAGGATAATATGATGAATAAATTAAAAAAATCCCTGAAAGATGGCATGCTATATAACTCCATTTATGCAGTGTGTTTGAAACGACAAAACTACAGAGATGCAGAAGATCTTAGTGTTTGCTCAGGTGAGGGGAGGGAGGGGCATCTGAAAAGGGGCAGGTCTGTGCTGGTGTGGCGTTAGACACACGAGCCCTCACGGATTTACATTTGTACCATGACAACTGCACAGGGCTGCATGTAGATTTCCTGAAGTTGGTATGATGTGGTATGTTGGTCATAGGAAGTGTCATATGGTGGCACAGCAGGTTAAGGTACTAGGAGCCTCCTGTCATGTCTTATGGCTACCGGGGACCTTCAAATCCTAACCTTAAGGCAGATTTAATTATATTTAATTATTTCTGCCCCCTATTCTGAGGAATCTCTGGCTGATCTTGTACAGCCTGATAATAAGGTGGAACCCCCAGTTCTCCCAGTCATTCTAGTGGCTGGCGGGATCTGGAGTCAAATGTGAATAGATAAAACCAACCAAGGAATCAAGGTGGGACCACCAACATGGTTCTTTAGGTAAAGGTACTTGCCATCATGCTCAGTAATCTCAGTGTGATGCTCAGGGTCCACAACCCCACAAGCAGGTCCTCTGACCTCCACAAAGCCCTGTGCATGTGTGTACCCCCCTAATCAGTAAATAAACACAACAAAGAGACAAAAAAATAAAGCTAGGGCATATCGACAAACCACAAAGAGTCTAATTAAAATCAAATCCAACAATATGAGAACAAAGCAACGAGAGGAAAAAAAAAAACCCACACCCTACAATGGAACTGGACTGGTGAGGAATGCAAAGATGGCTCAAAGTGAGATGATGTCATTGTCGCTCACTGCAGAAAGCAGGTTATCAGCATGTGAATACTTTAGCATGTACAGTCAGCATCGAACAAGGGTGGGCACCAACGCAACACACTCATCCGTGGTTGGATGCCTTTAATGGCTTTCAAAGCCACAGGGGGACACACAGAGCACTCTCCTTGGGGTTTCCCAACAGCTGGCTTTCCTGTCCTGTTTCCTTGCTCAGAAAATCGGAGGTATATTCCTTTTTATTCTGCCCTGCTGCTTTCTCCTTCAGGGAGTTAGCTAGTCCAGGTTTGTGTTGCTGTTCTTTGCTCTAGGCACCTGTGAACGACTTAGGCCATATCGTGGTGCTCACTCGCTTTGGGGCGTCCCGGGGAATGAAAAGGACTGAGCCAGGCTAGGGAAACTCGGGGGCCGCAAATGGCCTTCACGTTTGCCCACACGGACCATCTTCCCTGTGAACGCTTGTTCTGGTACAGCATCTCAGTTGTGTTTTTGTCTGTGCAGATGGAGCACATCTGGCTGCAGAGCATCACCAAAGCAAAGAGGAAGCCCATTAAGGCCACTAGGAAGAGGAAGAGGATGGGGCTAGGTGGCGACGCGGTGCTGCCGGCATTCCACTCGCGCCAGGCGGGGCTGCGCAGGAAAGGGATGCCCAGCAGGAGCAGCACGTGGACTGAGATAAGCCCAGTGTACAGAGTGAAGAGCAAAAAGTATTTCTGGTTGTCCTCACCCACACAGTTGTTGACCCAGGGGCAGTGGTGGTCATTCTTGCGAATGCAGCGTCCGCACACTATGCAGTGGTAAGCCCTCTCTGGTACGGCACTTAGGCAGAGGGGACAGTAGGACACGGTGTTAGGCCCGGGTGGGTTTCCCAGGGGCACAGAGCCTGGGTCAGTTAGCATAGTTCGTAGGTGCGACACGAGCACCAGGGAGGCCAGCAGATGGAAGACCACACCGTTGGCTATGGCGTAGAATACGTTCTTAGATGGTATGAACAGGTCCCGGGTCAGTATCCACGCAGCACTCAGCATTAGCGTCCATGTGGCAGTGGCGCATACGATGCCCAGCGGGTCCCACACAAACCAGTAGCGTTGCTCGGGGCCCTGCAGTGGGGTCTCTAGCCCGGCCCTGTGCTCAGAAGTGCCACGTTTTTGGACCCATGAGAACATTGTGAGAGTTCTCAGGCATGCTCATGGGCCAGCATCCTGGTGGTAGGCCCAGGCCCAGGAGGATCCTTCAGAGAGAAGAAGGTCTCAGTGCCTTAACCCTCCTCTCTGATCCAGCTTGTCTGGAATTTGTACCTACTGTCCTGGGAAGAGGCAGGGAGGGGCTGGGAGAGCTATCTGACAGGCTGATCCTTGCAGTGTTCTAGAATGCTCCCTCAGAGGGGTTTATGAACACAGAAAGGGCCTAGTCTCCCTCAAGGGCTGGAGGAAGGATGGGAGGAGGAGACACCCCTAGGGGCTGCCTTTTCCACTCCGAACTGACCTGTTGGAGCCTCATGACTTCCAGATAAACTTTCATGACTTCGTTCCTTTGGAGAAACTGAGGCAAGAGGAAGTTAAATAAATTGTCACAAGAGATCAGGAAAGGGACTGTCTTGTCCTGTGTGGGGCTGCGGGACTGAAGGTCCACCCAGGGAATGTCTCAGGATGCAAGAGGAGGGAACAGCAGTCTCTCCATGGAGGGGTGGTGTTGATAGAGGCGACAGCATCCATGCTCTGAAAGGCCAGCTCTAGCTTCCTCTGGAAAAGCATCCGCATGGAGACTTCCCTCTAGAGCCCAGCAGGCGGATCCCTCACCTCTTACTGTGGAGGAAGGGAAGAGATACATAGCCTCTCAGCGGAGGGCAGGTGAGCGGAGAGGTGTGTGTAAACGTGGATGTCACTGCCTGCACATGACCAAGTCTCATTGGGGAACATGGCATACAGATTGGTTGGGTGTACATTGTTTCTGTCAGCATCCCCATGAGAGTATCTGTCCTGTGGGAAAAGCTCACTGGGACCATCATAGCAACAATTCGGTTGATGTAACCATGAGAGAAGAGTTATGGAGGCTCACCTAGGGACAGATGGGAAGCAAGAACATGTTGGGGAGTGCTGGGGCCTCTCAGAGAGGTCTGTGGCCTTTCAGGCATAGCAGTTCTTGGGTAAAGCTTCAAAGAAGAACTGGTCTCATTGTCTTCTCCATCTTAGCCCAAACTTAGTGGTGTGGAGGATGAATCTGGGTGGCTCGGCTTCCTACAGCACCACCAGGTAGAGGGACTTGTTTGGCTGTGAACACAGCAGAGGCAAGCTCGGGGTGTGGGCACGTGTGGTTGGGCTGTACTCAAGGACTTGTCTATACAGAGGCCAGGGAGCTTTGGGATTTCCAGGGTCCTGCAACATTGTAAAAAAAAAACCCTTGTGTTAGGCTGTGGGGATGTGTGTGTGTGTGTGTGTGTGTGTGTGTGTGTGTGTGTGTGTTTGTATGTGTGTGTGTGTGGTCTGGAACAAACCACAGTTGAAATCATTTCTGCTGTTCCTTGTGACAACACAATGTCCTTATGGATCTGTCTGTGTCAGTCACTGTTGCCACACCTAACAGGCTGGCATGCAGAGAGCCAAGAAACAAGCTCAAGTTTGCAGGTGAAATGCCCTTGTTGTCTCCACTCTCACCCCCTCATCAGGTCTCTTTGCTATATGGGCGACTTTGCTTTGGGCGGGGGATTTGTGGGTGGTGAGGTTCCTGTCAACATACACATTACAACTCTCAGTGATACAGAGTCCTCAGCCATGCTATCTCCATACCTGCGGTCCACCATGTTTCCTGCTGCTGGGAACTTTCTGAGCTGTCACCTCTCTAGACCCTTCTCACCTCACAATCTTGACTTCCCTGGTGCCTGCTGGAAGCCATCAGCCAAGTGTCTGAGTTGTGAAAACAGAAACATAGCTGTCTCAGTTAGGGTTTCTGTTGCCGTGCAGAGACGCCATGACCATGGCGGCCCTTGAAAAGAACACATTTAATTAGGGGTGGCTCACTTACAGTTTCAGAGGTTCAGTCCATTATCATGGCGGTGTGTAGGTAGATGTGGTGCTGGCTACATCTTGGCTTGCAGGGACCAGGAAAGTCGACCGAAACACTGGGCAGTATCCTGAGCATAGAAAACCTCCAAGGCTGCTCCACAGTGACACACTTCCTCCAACAAGGCCACACCCACTCCAACAAAGCCACACCTCCCAATAGTGCCACTCCCTATGAGATTATGGGGGCCAATTACATTCAAACAACCACAATAACTGTTCACCTACTCGTTAGCCTCATATGATGGTGACTACGTGAGGACTGGCAGGAATTTGGCTCTTAGGGACAGAATTGCAGAAAATCCTCTTGGAGGGGTGATGGGGTTTCTGGCATGAACCTCTTGTGTATTCTAGGCATTGGAATTCCTGTGTTTCGCTGCCAGATGCCCCACTTGAACTGTCTGGGTGCCCTTGTTGTTGTTCCTTCCATTTCCGTACGTAAGTGCGTGTAGTTGCTGTCTCTGCCCATGGCTTAGGTGTGATGTGTGGTTCCCCATACCCTTCCGTGGGTGGCACCTAAGTGTCGTGTGCCCTCACTGGGTTTTGTACTTGAGCCTGGTATTGGCAGCTATCTTGCTGGCGGTGCCCTGACTTAAATACTGGCTTTCAGTGGCTCATTGTCAGCACTGTAGGAATATAATGGAACTCCCCTGAGAACCATACACTCTGCAGTGTGAACCTGGTGGCTTAGGTTCTAGGACTGGGCCCTGGTTAGGTTCTCTGTGTAGACTTTCAGAGGTGGTCTCAGGGTCTCCCTCTATCGATACCAACTGAGTGAAACCAGCAGAAAGGAAGTGTGTGGAAGGTACCTGGAAAAGGCTGGGTGTTGTCAGAATGGAGGCCTCAGGGTCTGAACATACCTGCAGGATGTTGGAGAGGTCTAACCACAAGGGTTAGTCTATTGGCTGTCAAGATGTTCCGTTCTGGGACAGGAATG
This sequence comes from Microtus oregoni, assembly GCF_018167655.1. Taxonomy (NCBI): domain Eukaryota; kingdom Metazoa; phylum Chordata; class Mammalia; order Rodentia; family Cricetidae; genus Microtus; species Microtus oregoni. The sequence continues at coordinate 5,055,343 of NW_024543081.1, forward strand.
TCACACAGCGTGGCTGTGGGGACTTGATGCCCCTGGTATCCAGTGGAAGAGAAGCTGGACTGGGTTCAGGTGAAGGGGCTTGCTTCCTGTTTAACACTGTGAGGGGATGTTCCTTGTTTCTATGCTGTAGAGGGCGTACTTTCTGATTTTTGCTTTGGAGGACACACTTTCTGTTTCTGTGCTTTGGAGGACAAACTTCCCGTTTCTGTCCTTTGGAGGATACATTTCCTGTTTCTGTGCATTGGAGGATAAACTTCCTGTTTCTGTCCTTTGGAGGATACATTTCCTATTTCTGTCCTTTGGAGGACACATTTCCTGTTTCTGTGCATTGGAGGATAAACTTCCTGTTTCTGTGCTTTGGAGGACACACTTCCTGTTTCTGTGCTTTGGAGGACACACTTCCTGTTTCTGTCCTTTGGAGGATACATTTCCTATTTCTGTCCTTTGGAGGACTCATTTCCTGTTTCTGTCCTTTGGAGGACACACTTCCTGTTTCTGTCCTTTGGAGGACACATTTCCTGTTTCTGTGCTTTGGAGGACAGACTTCCTGTTTCCGGGCCTTAGAAGGCATACTTCCTGTTTCCTCGCTTCGGAAAATGTGCTTTCTGTTTTCATGCTTTGTTCTTGTCAGGTCCCAAATAAATCTGGGACAAATCTCACTAAGAACCCGTGGCTCCTCCCACCACTTCTCACCCCATCCCACCCTCAACCTCTCCAACCCATGGGCTGGTCTTTCCTTCCTTCCCTCAGCTTCTGATTCTGTAGAACTCAGCCATTTTGACTGCACGCTGTCTTGGTTCCCATGTGCTCTCTCGGTCCTCTGGGCCTCTCTCTCCTCTCTCTTTCTCTTTCTTCCCTCTCTACCCTCAAACCCTTCCCCTCATGGCTCTGTTCAGTCTGGATGCTTCCAGATGCCTCTGGCTGTGCTCTCCTTCATATGTACCATAAAACCTTTCTCCTCAGCCATTCCTAGGAGTAGGAATGTCTTCCTTTTCAGTCAGTCCTGTTGTCTGCCCAATCAGACTTCCTTCATCCTCAGCCTCTTCCCCAGAATCTGTACAGTTTCCTGAAATGTCCATGCATTCTCAGAGGCATGCAGGGTATCCTGAGAGTCCATGTGGCCACTTTACAGAACTTTCTGTTGTACATCAGCATTTTACCAAATTCTGTGGTTTTCTTCCATAATTAAGTCTGCGTTATAGCTGCAGACTGCGAGGGAAATCAGCCTCATTTCCTTTGCTGTTGGATTTCAGAGGTTCTGAACATTCATTGGCTCATCCAAAGATACAGGGTGTGTGTGGGGGGGTAGAGTTAAGTTCTAGTTTCCCCATAATTAACCAGTGTGCTTTTCCTACTGGATCCTGCTTCTCCTTGCAACTGTAGCAGATTGGGTCCTGAAGTCTCCTGTTTTTTCTTTCTTTCTTTCTTTCTTTCTTTCCTTCCTTCCTTCCTTTCTTCCTTCCTCCTCCTCCTCCTCCTCCTCCTCCTCCTCCTCCTCCTCTTCTTCTTCTTCTTCTTCTTCTTCTTCTTGAGACAGGATTTTTATTTGTGTAGTCTTGGCTATCCTGGAACTCACTCTGTATAGACCAGGCTGGTCTTGAACTCAGAGATCCACCTGTGTCTACCTCCTGAGTTTCAAGGTGTGCACCACTGTTGCCTGGCCACTGACTTCCTCAGCTTTTCTTATTTGATAGTGTGACGTTGAGACCTGGAACAGCCCTCAGTCCTGTCCTTCGTGTTTCACTCACAGGACTTGTCTTCTGTTTTCCTGCCTAACATTTTGATTTTCTTTTTATTGACTTATTCATATACGTCATTTTGAATTACACAAAACTGGACGTTTTAAATGTTATTTTTTTATACACTGACAGTAGGATACATAGTTCATCTTTTCTGAGTTTATTGTGCTTTTTACACTGCCAACTTGCTTGTGATTAATATTTGCAAATCCTTTGTGTATTTTGGAGGGGAAAGCATGTGCTCTGTCTGTGTATATTTCCTAATCAACCATATTAACTATGATTTATATTAACTATGATTTATTCCTATAGTTTCTTCTTTTTTTTCCATCTCAAGACTGAATTGTGGGTAAATTCTTTCACCGCATTTTTACTTACCTCCATTAACTTGTGTCAGTTGTTACTCAGCACAGGTGGATTCACTGAAGGGGTTCAATATTTGGGTGGCACCTTTAGTCCAGATGATGCAGTCTTCCCATTCCCCCACCGCTGCTGTCTTTGCCCAAGTTGTGTCTCATGTCCTCTTCCGTGGTCACTCGTGTTAGTTAGTTACTTTTCTCATTGCTCGTCAGATAGCTGATGAGAAGCCACTTCGGAGTGGAAGGACGCATCTCAGCTCACAGTTTGAGAGTGCAATCCCTCATGGTGGAGGAGATGCTGATGCAAACAACTGCTCTGATCTCAGTAGGAATCGGAGATTTTTCCTGAGACAAATGAGAGTGACCAGAGCTCATGGACACAGATTCAGGTTGTCTTGCATAACACGTTTCAGGGTGGAAGAGGTAACAGGGTTTTACAGTTACAGGATAAAAGACAGTCATAAACGCAGGCATTTTTAGATACTGCTGGGGACTGCACAGTGGGGCGGTCTCTTCTATAGGCCTCAGATACTTATCTGAAGGCATTTTTAGGCTTCTGGTTGGTGGAAGCCAGTGGTTTGCTCAGTTAATGTATCCTTAAAGGTAATACCCCAGCTCATGAGCATGACACAGAGGTGAACAATGAACAGTTATTAAGGGGGCTAAAGTGAGCTTAGGATAATTGGCTTTGACTTGCAACATTTGAATGTGGGAGTGTGCATTTCCCTGAAACCTGGCCACGCACAGTTGGCTCTGCCCAAGGACACGTCTGGGATCTAAGTATGTGTTTTTGAGAAAGGATGCTCTCACAGATTACTTCTACATAATTCGTCAGTAGTGAAAACACACAGGAATTGGTGTTCTTGGAGGTTCCCAGGCTCCAGTCATTCTGAAGCTCCCCACTGTGTGTAGGTGTATAAACTAAGTTATGTAGATGTGCTGTGCAGTTCCATCTACTTTGATGTATTTGGGAAGCATCTGACCCAGGAAACTGGACCTCAGTCTCCTATGAGGAGTGAGTTGGGCAATGGTAAGGAGAGGGTATGACCCAAGTCTGAAGAGGGAGAGCTGAGGCCAAGCAAGATGGGTGCCACTTCCAGGGGACCTCAAAGGAGTAAGAGTAGCTTTTTAAAAGCTGTGAGGAGAGCTTGGGTCTTAGGGGCATCATTCCCACAATAGAATGACAACTGGACACTAGCCGTCACTCTTGGATCCAGCCTGTCTGAGGGAAGCCACTAAGCCTCTCTAGGCTGAAGCAACCCTGCACCGGGACCTGCTGTGCCTGGGGTGTGCATGCTCACTCCTCCACAGGGAGGTTGCTCCAAGACACAGGCGCTCTGTCTGGACTCTTTCACTCCCTATAAGACTCCATACACCGGTCCTGTCTGACTGGCAGCTCTTCTTTGGCTCTCTCCCTTCCTTGCGTCACTTCCCTGTACCGCCTAGGATATGACCTTCTTGAGTCGGCTTCCTGCACACTCAAATTCCTGTTCCAGGATGTATATAACCTCTTAAAGGGTTGTGGCTGTCCTCCCTGTGAAAGCTGGAGAGAGCACCCACAGCGCTGGGATATGCAAGATAAAGGCAGGTCCCTGCATTTTGATAACTCCTTGAAGAACACATGGACTGAAGCCCTGGAGGCCTAGCTTTCTCTTAATAAAATTGGCTGTTCTGCTAGTGTGAGAGGCTGTTCTGAGCAAGAGATGCTGGTTTCCAGCTAGAAGGTCCAGCCAGGATCTGGGCAGAGGGATGTGAGAGACTGGCGTGGGACTGGGTCAGAATGCGCACAGGCCAGAGTCCTGATGGACATACATGGTAGAAAGAGTGAACCAACTCTTGCAAGATGTCCTGAGGTACACGTGTATGTGCATGCACACACTCAATAAAAAAATGAAATAAAATATTTACTGTCCAATTTATTTCTAAGAGGTCCTTCTCATTAGTAGCCAGGTACTTGTGAGCATGTACTGGCCTAGGCTGGATAAGTCTTCATGGTCCTTTTGGACTCATCTGGGTGGAATTCAGAGCTTCAAGTCCTTGCCTTTTTGATGGGCTTCTTGTGATGTCAAACATTCCCTGTGTTTTGGCTAGTTGAATCTGGTTGTCTCTCGGAGGGCTGGTCTCCACATCTTTCTGGTGGCCTCATGATTTCTCCCGCAGGAGTGAGGCTATACTCTGTTTTGGGCGGTGTGAGGGTTTTCCCTCTAGGTTGGAGGTGCTCACCTCCGTTCTTCTGTTTTGACATGAGGCTGCTGTGGGGTGGGTACTCACTTGGCTTTGTCACTGATGATCACTACCTGTGCCTGCATGAGCACTCTACCCTGGCTGTGATGGTTGCAGCTCTCCTGGTTTCTGGTTTTGTATTAGCTTCATGTCGGTCTTCTTTTCTGACATTTATAAACTACCATGGGCAGGTGGCCCTGAGTCTTCTGGGATCCCCTGCATAGCTGCTGCTCTGCCTGAATTCCCCCAAGGCATCCAGGATGAGGACAAGAGTGGCAAGAGGAGTGGGAAGGTTGAATGACCCTTTTGTCCCCGGCCTGGCTGGCTGGAATGCCCTTGCCTTCCCGTTAGTAGCTAGGAAAGTTGTTCAGTCGACAGAGGAGAGGATCTTTGAATTCAATAAATACAGACAAAGTAGAAAAACAAGAAATGCAAACATCCCAGAGGCTTAAGTGACCTGTTCACATAAAGCAGACAGATGGGAACTTTAAGAGAAAGGACACTCCAATTAATCAGGAGACAAACCAGCTTTAAGTGATTGTTTTTGGGAGAATTGACCTCCCTTTGTGGCTCTGTAGATTCCCTCCCCAGATACAGAAAGTACACATTAGAAGGGTATGAACTCGATTACACTGTCTGGGGCACACTCATACACTGACAAAAAAAAAATCATACTGCTTATCAAACACACACACACACAGACACAGACACACAGACACACACACTTTCCAGCACACACACACACACACACACACACACACACACACACACACTTTCCAGTAATACATGTGCACACACACAGCTCATCACATGTGCACCCAAGAATTCATACACTACTCAATAAAACACACACTGCTCAGTAACAAACTGTCCAGAACACATTCACACACACATAGAGCTCAGTGTATATTCACATAAATATGCAAAAACACATTCATGTCGCTCAGTAACAGGTTCATGCATGCCTACCACACATACACATTTGCACATCGCTCAGCACACACATAAATGCACAATTACACGTGTGTACTCACACATCCAACCTACACAGACACCCCACTTTCCTGAAAGCCTCTTTACCCCTCTTGTGGTTTCCTTTTTAATAAAGGAGAGTGTATTATTAGAACAAGCTTCCTCTGGCTTGCAGGTGATTTCTGTGCCGACTCTAAGTTCTGGCACAGTGAGATAAATCCCCCTTGGAGTTGGGGGTAGAAGGGATGCTCACCAACGCGTCTCAGCTGGTGCTGGAAACAAAACCACAACAAGAGGAAGCAGAAGTTGGTGTTTTCACAAAGCTATTCCATTTTCTGACAAGAAACTTCAATTAGTGAGCGCTCAACCACATCCAGTCACTCGGGTATTAGAGTTTTTGAACTTAAACTCAACACTGGTAATGAGATGGCAATCTCCAAACATGGAGCTTCCCACGGCGCTCGTGTCCTCCCGTTGAGGCCGCCGAGTAGATTCCAGGTAACAGGAATGGGGAGATAATTTTGATGACTTGGTGACTTCTCCCTGTATGTTTTACTTCCCTTCTTTCTTCTATGTTTTTTTTTGATTTGTGTGTTTGTGTGTGTTTTTGTGTATGTACATGTGTGTACATACAGAGGCCAAAGGATAATTTCAGGTGTCCTTTGATTGCTAACTTTTTAATATTATTTTTTCAAAAAGATTTAAAAATTATCTAAAATTATATGTGTATATATGTATGTGTGTATGTGTGTCCATGAGCAGACACACGCCTGTGAGTAGGGTGATAGAGAGCGTATGCTGGGTCCTCTGGGTTTGGAGTTCCAGGCACCTGTGAGTCCCTTGACATGGGGTTCTCTGCAAGAGCAGGGCACACTGTTAACTGCGGAGCCACATCTCAAGCCTTATTTACTTACGGAGACAGTGTCTCTTACTGAACCTGAAGCAGTTAGCTTCAGGAATACTCCAGTCTCTAATCCCCTTGTTTGGGCCTTACAGACATGTGCTGCCATATCTGGCATTGACTGGGATGCGTGGGATCTGAGTGAAGGCTCTCACGCATGTGTGGGAGGCGCTTTACTCACCGAACCATATTTTTTGTACTTCCTTTTGGCCCTGATGGCGGTTAGAAAGAAAACGGACCCAGAGGTAGTAGCACTAATGAGAGGTGTGGCCTTGTTGGAGTAGGTGTGGCCTTGTTGGAGTAGGTGTGTGTCATGGTGGGGTTGGGCTTTGAGGTCTTCCATGCTCAAGTTATGCCCAGTGACACAGTTCAGTTTCTGTTGCTTGTGGCTCAAGATGTAGAACTCTGAGCTCCTTCTCCAGGTCCGTGTCTGCCCATTTGTGGCCATATCCCACCATGATGATAATGGACTGAACCTCTGAACTGCAAGTGAGCCACCCCAACGAAATGTTTTCCTTTATAAGAGCTGCTCTGGTCATGGTGTCTCTTCACAGCAATAGAAGCCCTAACTAAGACAGTCCCTATATGCCCTTTCTGAGTTCAGAAGGATCTCCCAAGGGTGCTGACTTTCCTATTTGTATCTATCTTGGGAAGCAAGGCAAAGCCACCTGAGAGCACAGGAACTCTCATTTAAATTTTATATCCCCGCCTTCTTCTCTTTTCATATGACTTGGACAGCTACCTGTGTGAGTAGGCCTGGGGCAGACAACGAGACTGGCAGGGTGGATCCCACCCATCCTGGCCGAAAAGACGGAAGTACTCCTGGGTGGTGTTTTGGGTGAAGCTTTAGCTGTCTTGCACCAGTCAGGGGGAAGGTTCATGACTCACCGGGCTGGCTAAGTCTTAGCCTCACTCGCTGGGAGACTTTCACCTCATTTGTTTTGACAGCCCCGATCCTGCTGTATTAGAAAATGTGCCAGTTTCCCACCCAGAGTTGCTGCCTTCCCTCACTAGGTGGGTGGGCGTTCTCTGTGGTCTGTATCAGTTACACATGTAAGCACAGGGCCAGGGAGGCTGCCTGTCATTGGGATCAACACTATGGCTGTGATGGCTATGGGCACTGGGTGACAGATGATGACTCACCTCTGTAATTTAGGCTTTTTGTGGCAGGACAGTGCCTTTTGCCCAGTTCCCCGTCCAACGAGTGTGACTTCCTGACACGATTCCCTTCCCAGCACCTGGGCTCTGACCCTTTCTCCTTGAGACTGTCACTGTGTTTGAGGATACAATCCACTGCAGTATCCCTAGGAGTTAGAATGCAGTGGACCCAATAAAAAAGATTCTTAGTTCTGTGCCAGCCGTGAGGGAGGCCGGCCTGCTTATGCCTGAGAATTCCTTCATGTTGCAGTTCTCTGTCCCTCTTCTCCAAGTCACTGCATCCAGCTCATTAGAAAGTGACCCAGGCCATGGGCCAGGTCCCTTGAAAAGGAGAAGTCACATCTGCAAAGGATTGACAAAAATCACGGACATACATTATTGCTTGGAGAAGGGAGCAGGGTTAGATGGTATCCAGCACTCCAGATGAAATAAAACGTTTGCTTTCTCATGCGGCTCCAGATCTTGAAAGTTCATGTCTGTCTGAAATGCCTTCTCCTCTATAGCGTTTCCTTATTCTTTCAAAGCAGTCTTCACACTCTGTGCTGCCGTGGTGTCCCTTTGATCCCTGGCTTCTCAGTAGGACTACTTGTTGGCCTTGGATGCTCCCAAGGTGCAAAGGACACCTGCCACTGACTCTGGTGCAGGTTTCCTGGGCTGCTGGGAAATTATCACCAACTGGGACATGAACCTATAGTCACGTCACCTCTCGTGTCGGAAGCAGAAGTCTAGAACGGGAGGAGGAACAGGGCTGATGATGTGCAACGGTTCTTGCTGCTCCTTTACTGCTGGTGGCAGCAGCCATTCTTGGCTGGTACCTGCATCCATCTATGTGGCTGCGCACGGCTTCCCGAATCTTCTCTCTTCCACAAGGACACCTGCCAGTCCAAGACCTAAAATGTCCTGATTTCAAGTGTCTTAGTCAGTGTTCTATGGCTGTGAAGAGACACCATGACCAAGGCAACCCTTATGAAAGAAAATATTTCATTGGGAGCTTGCTTACACTCTCTTGCTTAGCCATTGTCATCATGGCAGGGAGCATGACAACATGCATGCAGGTTCTGGAGTAGGTGAGAGCTACGTCCTGATCTGGAGGCAGAGACGGGGGAGGGGAGCACATGGAAAGGGGAGAGGCTGGGCCTGTCTTGGGCTTTTGAAATCTCAAAGTCCACCCCTAGTGATACATTCCCTCCAACTGGGGTTTGTCTTCTGGACATGCTAATCCTCATATAGTGCCGCTTCTTGATGACTAAGTGTTCAAATGGATGAACCTATGGGGACCATTCTCATTTAAACCACACACCAAGTAGGTCTGTTTGGAGGTTCGAGTGTAATGGGGGCAGCCTCTGCCACATGTTGTAGCCGTGAACTCAGCTGCTCTGCCGTGCCTTCCCCACTGGGACGGTCTGGCACTGAGGGTTCGTTAGTACAGTCAAATATTTAGGAACCAGAGAGGTGGGAATCGGGTGGGGATAATGTTCAAAGTCCTGCTTTTAGCCACCTCCTGTCTCTAGCTAGGATTCATCTTGTGAGGGTTCTGAAGCATCCCCAAAATATGTCACTAAACATTCAAAGCATGAACCAATGGTGGTGGTGGGATGACAATGCTGACCACATGCATTTCAGGTTTAAACCATAACGCCAGCCCGATACCATGTGCTTTCTTCTCCCAGGCTCACAACTGTATGCATGCTTCAAATATTCATGAGGGGACTCAGCTTTTTGGAGACAGGGTCTTCAAATTCACTAAGTAGTGGAGGATGGCCTTGAACTTCTGATCCTCCTGCCTCTACTCAAGTTCTAGGATGACAACTGTGTGTTCCCAGCTTCTGCAGTGTGGGGGCGGGGATTGAAGCCGAAGCTTTGTGCATGCTACCAACGGAGCCACATCTCCAGCCCATGGCGGGTCCTCATTTTTAAACACTGCAAACTCCATTCATAAGTAGGAACATTTGTAGTTAGGAAATGTGTCCTCGCGTATCTCTTTGGGTTTCGCACTGTGAGTTCTGAACCACTTCACAAACAGGCAATAATCCACTCGGACAGACGCGGAGCACTGGGACTTCAGAATAATTAGCGGAGGGTGTTAACTAGCGGTGCTGCCAAAAACTTTGGCTCCAGGTCCAAGATGAGTGTCTGCGCACAGGAGGGGCCTGTTCCCGTGATGAATTCCCATCACGATGCCTCTGATTTCCTGTCCAGCTAATGATCAGAAAGTGACAGCCCAAGAACTGACAGGCTGCCCCTTGCTTCTCAGCCTGCCCAGGCTGCTGGTTTCAGGGGTAGTTTATCATGCCAGAATGCCTAATGATACCAGCTCCCAACACCTGTGGTCCTAGCAACCTCCAGAGCGGAACATTTTGAGGTGATGTGTTTCCAAAGAATTTAATAAGTACCTGGGGCTTGGGAAGTGGGTTAGCTAACTGGTAGTACCAGCCGTGGAGCGCAAGGACCTGAGTTTGATTCTCAGAACTTCAGTTAAAAAGGTCAGGTAGGTGGTATGAACTTTTAATCCCAGAGCTGGGGAGGATCCTGGCACTCACTGGCCAGCTGACTGGTCTAACTCACTTTGTAAGTTCCAGGCCATTAAGAGACTACCAAAACCCAAGGTGGCTGGGGGTACTTGAGGAATGACATCTGAGGTTGTCCTGGAGGTGACACACTTCATCTAACAAGACCATACCTACTCCAACAAAACAACACCTCCTAATAGTGCCACTTCTCATGAAATGATGGAGACCAATTGCATTCAAACTACCACAGTTGGGTAGGAAGGAAAGAAGACTCTCTATCCTGGCCCCCAGGACTCTTGCTCTGAGCTGTAGGTAGTGTGTGAGTTCTCTGGGAGGGTTCTTAGATTTCTGTCTGGGTGGTATCAGGTCTGGATTTCTTTCTCAAGGCTACTTGGCCTGATGCTCTGTGCTCTCACCTCTTGACTCTGCTTTGGCACCTGGGTCTGGAGGGCTGATTTGGCACTGTCTCTACCTGCTACACCACCCAACATGGAGTCTCACGTCCTCAGGGCCTGCCAAGAGAGTGGAAGGGAGGAACTGACACCTAGATTGGGGATGAAGTCAGTCTGCTTGCCCACTTTCTGCAGGATGCCCACCCTCTTCATGTCTCAGCCATGCTGTGTTGCTTCCTTCCCAGCTCTGCAGGCACCTGGCCGAGAGATGAGAGCAATCGGTGTGGGGGCCACCTAGTACCATGTGGATGGCCCAGTACGTGGTGGGGTGGCTTCACCATGGCCCTGCTCTGTGACACTGTCCCTTTGGGCCTTTGGGAAGTTTGTCCCCTTGTGAAGATTCTATTCTTGCCTGTTTCCTATTGTGTTTTAAAGCTTTTTTTTTATATAAAAATTGATTTGTAATATATAGTAATAGCGGACAATGAGGAATACTGAGAACTCAAGAACAATTGCAGTGGGTTTTTGATCCTACTGCACGTACTGGCTTTGTGGGAGCCTAGGCAGTTTGAATGCTCACCTTACGAGACCTGGATAGAGGTGGGCAGTCCTTGGGCTTCCCACAGGTCAGGGAACCCTGATTGCTCTTCGAGCAGATGAGGGGGGGGGGACTTGATCGGGGGAGGGGGAGGGAAATGGGAAGCGGTTGTGGGGACGAGGCAGAAATCCTTAATAAATAAATAAATTAAAAAAAATTGATTTGTGAGGCAATTTGTGCGATGTGGATATTGGTTTTCTTTGCTTGTTCAATGTTTTTGGGTGAACGTACGTTCTCAAGGTTTGGTAGTGGCAGTCATCAATAATTTCTCCATGTATGAAAAGCTTTTCCCTCTGCCTCGGTGAAGAGACTTTTTTCTACACCATTCCTAGAAAATGTTAGCCACAGACTTTCTTTAATGTCTAGGTCTGTAGTTCATGAGCATATTTTTGCTATAGGTCTTGGGAGGGGGACAGAGCCTGTCTCCCTTCCGCATATGGTTTTTGCACGTGAGCACAGTTGAATGTTGCTCCTGTCTGTGGTTTCCAAAGTCTAAAGAAATTCACCATTTGAAGTGTGCAAGGAGGTGAGTGAGACCTGGGGTGTGGCCAGAGCCCGGGTGGGCTAGCCCTCCTCTGGATCTACCGTGCTGTGGACATCTGCAGAATCAGACTGTCCCGGCCAATTCATGCTCCTCCCTGGATCTGCTCATGTGTCTGAGTGGACACTGCCTTGCCCTTCTCCTTCGCTATTCAGAGAACCACTGTCCTTAATGCCTTTCTCTCTCATGCAAGTTGGAGGCTCAGCTTTCCAGGTACTGCAAAAAATTAACCTTGCAGATTGGCTAGAGGAGAACTAACATCCTTCTGTTTTCTGGTTCATGGAAAAGGAGAGTCCCCCTGTCACGTTCTCGGTAATGCTTCTTAGGAAGTTTCAGAAATCTGTCCAGGGTCATCTGGCCTGAAGTAGATGTACTTCTAAATCTCATCTATGTTAAAATGTTATTGTAAGTGGTTTCTTTTAGAATGCTCATTTTGTAGCAGCTTATGTAGAAAGAATTGATTTTGTTGTATTGATTTTGTCTTCTGCAGTCTTGCTTAACTCTCTTATTAATTCCCGCACTTTATCTATAGATAATTTGATCTTATCATCTATGAATAGACAGTTTATCGTCTGTCTCCCCTTTTAATCCCTTTCCCCCTATTTGTAGGTAGGCATCTAGCACAGTGGTTGGGGCTAATAGAAACCAGAGTTTGCCTTTCTCTTACTAACAAGGGCACTTTTTGTGTAACTCCCTCCCTCCTTCCCTTCCTCCCTCTCTCTCTTCGTTTACTTTCTTCCATTCATCCATCCTTTCCTTTCTTCCTCTCTTCCTTCTTCCCTTTCTCTCTCTCCCCTCCCTCCCTTCCCTTCCTTTCCCTTTCTTCCACTCACCCTTCCATCTTTTTTCTTTCTTCCTCTTTTCCTCTTTCACATTCTTCCTTCCTTTCTCTCTCTACCCCCTCCTCTTCCCTTCCTCCCCTCCTTTCCTTTTCTTTGAGATGCTAAGGATGAAATTCAGCACCTCACACCTGCTGGGCAAGTGACCCACTCCAGCATGGCATCCCGAGCATTTCTGAAGTTCCCTTGGTATACTCTTCAGAAAGGCCCCCACACTCAAATCAGAGCATGCCGATATTTCAGAATCCATTCTAGCAGCTTCGACTTCCTGCTGGCTTTTCATGTAGCATCTGGTTCTCTTGAGTCTGGTCTACTTTTCTTTTTTTTATTGCTCATTTTTATTTGTTGGTCAAAATTAATTTGCACTTTGACAATTTCATATATGCATGGAATATATTTTGATCACATTCACCCCATTATCCTCCTTTGTTGACCTTCTGCTCCCACTGAACACCGAGGAGGAAGGGGCAAAAGATGTAAAGAGTAGAGAAAGAGGGAGGAGTGCCAACCTGTCTGGGGCCATGTATCCATCTCTACCATATCCCTGGGTCTCTACCTGTACAGACTCTGGTTCTCCGGTACAGGTCCATGTTTCTCTCTCTCTCCTTTCCTCTCCCCAGTTTTGCGGTTTGGACACGAAGGTAGATGTGTCAAAGGCTCCATCCTCAGCAGGTAGATCAAACACTGAGAAGCCTTAATATACTGGTGGCTCCATCTGATGGCACTATTGGGGGATGAAGCCCAGTTGGAGGGTATGACCCAGAAAGATATACTTTACTCCCAGCTGCTTTATAGGTCTCTGCTTCCTGGCCACTGTGAAGCTTGGTTCCACCATGTTCTTTAGCCATGCTGTAACTCATTATGGCCCAGAAACACAGAGCTTAGGGACCTTCAATGGTCTGAAACCACCAGCCACAGCAAGCCCTTTCTCAGTCAGGAAAAGTAATGAAATGCCCCCTTCCCCGAGACCCCTGTTGATTCTTCATCAGAGTGGGGTGGTTTGGCCAATGCTCTCTTTGGGAAAGGAAGTTCATCACAGTGGTTTCCCAAAAGACCTCCTTGATGGTACCTTGTGGTGTTTTTGATTTTCCAGTCTTCTCTAAGCTTAGGTGTGCTCTGAGTAGGCCTGCCACTCAGTGCTAGCATGTGGTCATGGAGATCCTAACCCTGTTCTATCCCTTGAGAGGCTCAGGTTTCCATGTGTCCTAAAGGGCCCGTGTGGAGAGGACCACACTGCTTTCTCCTTTGTGGTCTCCCCACTTACTGAGCTCTGGGTCACTCTGGGTTGGTTCTGGCAGCCAAGCAACAACAATGAGGGTCACAGGGCCACTTGAGAACTATTCAGCCTCAATGTGTGGAGAACTGGCCCTCAAGGCATGGTGGGAGGATGGCAGGAGGAGATCTGTCTGGGCCATGGGGCTGGAAAGGCAGCTCCTGAGCTGGAACCATCTAGTCCATGGCCAAAAGGGAGCCAGTCTTTATAGTCTGTCTGGGAACACTTGTATGGTTGCTGGCCACCTGTTATTCACCATTCAAGCAGCAGGGAGCAGGAGAGGACAAAGTGGGTGTCACGATTAGCCTTGTCAGCTTTGCACAACCTGGGAAAAGAGTACCAAAGAGGAATTGTTCATGGACATAGTTGGGGGAGATTGTCAGAATTAAGTAAGTAGACACAGGAAGACCTAATCCGTCATAGTTAGGGAAAGGCGCCACCCATGGCTAGTTTTAACTGTCAACACAATCTAGAAGTATCTGGGAAGAGCTGCTCACTGAGGGGCACAGCCTATTCTGGGTGGCACCCTTCCCTGGGTTTGGGTCCTGAACTGTGTAAGGGTAGAGAAATGAAGAGCACTAGACATCATGAGTGCACTTTTCTCTCTGCTCTTGATGGCGGATGTGATGTGAAGGGTGTCTCAAACTCCTGCTGCAGTGACTTCCGCACAGTGATGGGCTGTAACCTCGAGTTGTGGGCTAAAAAACTCCCTCATTCCCTAAGCTGCTTTTCGTCAGGATATTTAATCACAGGAGCAGAAATGAAAAAGAGCAGGGAGACTTGCAGAATGATGTCCAACAAGGCCCTGACTCCTCTTCCTCTCATTCCTGCTGCTCACTTGCTCGTTTACTCAGGGCTCAGCTAGTCATGCCTTTGAGATGACCTGAGCCTCAGCATCCCCTGTAGCATCCCCACTCTGACCGCATGCTTTGGTGGCTTCTCTCAGCCTCACCTTCCTGTACCAGGGTCTCTGCACATAACTTAGTCATCTTGGCTGACCTTCCAGGCTCTGTGGAACCTGCAATCCTGCCCAGCTCCTGTGTGGTTCAGTGTAGGCTAGCCTGGTCCAGAGGTACACTCTAGAGCTCTAATGCATTCACTTCTCTGCAGCCTTTGAGGGTTGGTGGCAAGTGGGCAGGCAGGGAGCAGTTGTTATAAGGACAAGGAGCATCTGGGGCCACTCTGGGCTCTTCTTGGGATGGCCTAATTCTGCATGCTGGTTTTCTTTGAGTCCCTTGAGTCAAGCAGTGGAGGCTGATGGCCCCTGGTACTCCTGTTTGATACCAAGCTAACTATGACACCATAGAGGGAACCAGAGACCTTTGGGTTTCCACTGTCTTGTTAGCTAAAACAGCCCTTCCGACTATGGAAGAACATGGACATCTCGGGGGCAGGACAAAGAGGGAACTGAAGGACAGGGCCCTGTCCTGGTACCGCGTCCCTCGTGACTGCTAATTGTACCATGATATTCACATCCAGCAAAGATGCCGGCAGCTTGCACAGCCCAGCTACAGAGGAGTGTTATAAAAGGAGCAGCCTCCCCGGCCGTCCTCCTTTCTGGATCACTGGTTTCCTCATCACCAGTGCTAACAGGCTGGTGCTGCCACGTCAGGCTCAATACATCACGGTTTAATCAGACGTGGCAGCTGCCGTGCAGCCCAGCCCTGTGACAGCTTGCAGCTGAAAAGGCTCTGATCCGACCAAAACATCTTAATGCTGCAAATGAGCCTTGGGCTGAGTCCACTTCAAACAGGAAACCTGATGGCAGGTTCCATCCTCCATGGACCCCTGATGGTGCCTCTCTCTGTTTCCAGAGACCACCATCTGGAGTTTAGATGCTTCTGTATAAGGCACAAAGAGCAGATGTGTGTGATGATGAAGCCCACTTCTCCACTGGAGTGGCGGAGAGGATGAGGACATTGTCGTTAGAGTTCTTGTCTGGAGACAGAAGCACAGACACGGATTGTGTGGTCAAGGACACCCATCCTGGCTTTGGTCTTGGTCCATTTTCTGTGCTAGCCTTTTTCCCAATGTTGGACTCAGTTTCTAAACTCTTACTTACAGCACTGACCCCTTAACAGCAATCCTACCTATGACCTGGTTACTCCTGCTTGGTGTAGTCTAGAAACATTCTTGTTTGGCTTGACTCTTACAAGAGAGGGATCTTTGTGGGAAATTGCTTAACTGAGGATCTCGCCCCCCCAAACCCCAGGTGAAGCCTGATTTGAGTCTGGGACAAGAATTTGTGGCAGCTGGAATTTGCCCTGTGAGGTTTCTTCCTTGTCTTTCTGGGAACCTTAGAGGTCTCATCGAAAGGCCTGCTGGGTTAGTAGAGGAGTAGCAAGGTCAGGCAAGAGTATCTTGATTACATCCACCCACAGTCTCTCCAGTTCCTTCAATGCACCATATTTTCCTTCCCAATTTTGTAGTCCCCTCTTTTTATAACCCACAGAGTCTAATCAGTGCTCCTGTATGTGGTTGGGTGTGGTCATCCATTGGAGTATAGATAGCCTTCCAGCCAACACCCCTCCCAAAGAAAAGAAACCTCTGATGGTTTTCAACTCTCCATACCTCCTCAGTGAGGGGTGAGTCTTTTCATTCCTCCCCATCCGTGCCGGGACTTGGGCTGGTTCGCTCGTGCGCAGGTCACCGCAGCTGCTGTGAGTTCTTGAGTACAACAGCCACATCTCATGCTGAGGACGATATTCTAAAGCCTCCCACCCCTGTAAATATATCCTTTTGCCTCATCTTCCACACTCTTCCCTGCATCTTGCAGAGGAGGGGGGCTGAAGATGTCTGATTTATGGCTAAGTGCTCATTTTTTTCTCAGCACGGTGAACAGTTACGAGTTTCTCTATTAGCTACTGCCCAGTGCATTAAGACGTTTCTCTGATCAAGGCTGAGATCAGCATAAATCTACGGGTATAAAAACGAGGATTTAGAAGGAAGTTACACGGTATGGCCAATTAGCAGAGAAGCAGTGGCTGTGTGCTGCCCTGTGCACATTGAGGAGGCTCTGGGTGCCCAGCTGCTTGTAAAATCCCAGCGCTGACAGGCCTCGGAGTTGGGAGTCTCCTCTATAGACAGCAGAGTAGCCAGGGTGCATCCTGGTGGGGAAGCCACAAAGTAAAAACCACTCCTATCACTGGAAGAGATGGCCAGGCTTCCCGTGGGCTTACCCCAAGATTCCCTTCTTCCCTGACTCACTCGGGTCAATGTTCCCTAACGGCCTAGCCACCTGCTCGCATAGCAGGAGACTCCTGCCTGCACACCTTGTCAGGCATGGTTTCCTCCCACTGAGGCTGCCCAGGGATTTTGTCTGGGGTTTGCAGTGTTTGTCAAGTAGGTGTTGGCAGAGTGACCAGGCAATGTCATTGTACACAGGTCTAATGAGGGCTTCTGATCTTGTTTACTGTGTTCTGAAGGATTTTGTTTGAAACTCAGGGAACAAAATGTATTTGAAATATTGGATTGTACTTGAAATAAAAATGTCCTGATAATAGCAGCATGTGTTTGAACAGACCCCTCTGGGACTTGAGGGCTGTGCCACTCAGCACTGCCTACAGGGGAGCTTTGCTAATGACAAACCATCCCTCGGAGGTAGACAGGCCAAGGCATTGAGACCAGACCCAGGGTCCCAAGATGTGATGGGGGCCTAGCACTATTAAGCCTCTGCTGGGTGGGCCTGGCCCCAGTTTTCCTCCAACAATCATGGAACTCCTGGCCCAAGAGGGACCACCTGCATGTACTTTGGCTGTTCCTGGTTTATAGGTCACACTCCAGCTAAGGTAAAGAATGCCTTGACCAGGCTGGGCTACAGCTTAACACTAGAGGATTTGCCTTGCCCATGCCCGAGTTCTATCCCTAACACAGATGGAGGTTTGAACGAGTAAGAAACTCTTTCCACCCGGGAGAGAAAGGTAAAAGGCACTAGGCTCCAGAGGATCCTGAGGTTCCAGGCTGTGGTTCCCCAGGTCACCACTCTGAGAGCCTGGGCTCAGCTTGTCCCTCTTGTCTCACTGTGTCAATTGCAGGAAACCACAGCAATAGGCTTGAAGGCTGTATTGTTCTCTGCAACATGGAGGTCTGGACTGAAGCTGGTACCAAGCAGCCCTTAGAGGCCAGGGATGTGGTACTAGTTAAGTCCCGGCTTTCTATCTCTCCCTATTGTGAGCTAGCCGGAGTGGGTTTTGAGCTGCTTCTTGACTGTTCAATGTTTTAATTTCATACCAGCGGCCCAGCTGCTTGGGCTGCCCTCACTAGGCCTTTTGTGAATCTAAAGCCTGGGATGAGGCCAGCAGAGCCCTGTTGCAGGCCAGTGTAGACTGGCTGCTTGGTGCAAGAATGTCGTCAGAGCAGGGTCTTTGGGAAGCCGCAACCGAGGCTCATGGTTTCAGTGGGTGGTGCTGCTTCCTGGGACAGCTGTCCCAGCTGGGTGTGGGGCCCAGGTCTCAGCACAGCTCCTTGGTGGCCTATAGTGCTGACACTCAAGTGTAGGCTACACTAAGTCCCCTTGACTGAGACTAGGTGCCCACCACAGGTTGGGGACCAGCTCGGGGCTGAGAGCGAGTAGGCAGAGGTCAGTGTCCAGTTTCACACGGTTACCTCATCTGTGGCCTCTGCCCGGAGCACAGAATGCCCATTCAGGGGCCAGTCTAGGTTTCCCGTGGTCACACCTGAGCCATGCCACCTGGAGTGGGTCCCTGGGCAATTTTAGTCCTGAGCTAACCTGGAGGATTGGGCCAGCCTCAGAGCTGGCAGACACTGACTTGTTTAACCTGAGCAATGCCAGGCTCAGAGAGTTCTGTCTCCGTCTGAACTCAGATTCCTGAGTGTCCCCAACACTTGCCCAGACAACTCCTGCAAACATCACCCATGTCACCAACATAGAAACCTCTGAAGTGAGCCTATAGGAGGAGACACCCCAGGACACGGGAGGTTGCGTGGCATGTCTCTTCTGAGGCCCCCAGTAAGGCCCGTGTGGAAGAGGAATCAGTGAGCTGTGGAAAGCCTGCTGTGGCCTTAGAGCTCAGAACTGTCTTGGGGCTTCATTGAGGGAAGCAGGCCCCAGTCCACAGGCTGTAGAGGTAGCTTAGGGTCATTACAACTCCTATCCTAAGGAAGCCAGTATTTCTCAAAAGACCCCGAATGCTCGGCTTTCATGACCTCTTGACATTTAACCCCAAAGGTGAGAATGTCCATGGCATTACCCCCACTCTGATGGTCTGTGGGTTGTATGCACAGCCTGGGCAGGGAGATGGTGGAAACCTGGCCTCCCACCTCAACGTTCTAACTGTCACAGTGTGCACAGTGGACAGTGGGCAGTGAAGAGGATGGGGGTGCGTGGGTATGTGAGATCCAGGGCCACATGCCTAGGTGCTGAACCTGTCATCTAGTGGTGTGCTTCAGACTTGCTGCAGTAGTGTCTCTCCCTGGCGCCTCACTGTTCAAGCAAAGTGGCAAGGGCTCCCGGTGTCCACAGCTGCTGAGGCCGGACACTATGCAGGGCCATCCGGAGCAGCCCTGGCTGATGCGTCCTAGCTAATCACCGGACCATAGTCCACCTGTTAAGACTTTAGGAGCCCTCTGCCTAGAGTTCACGCTCCATTGTCCTTGGAAAAACTGTTAGGCACTTTCTGGGGTGTCAGCCCTGGGGGCTTTGAGGTAACCAATCGAAAGGACCAAGCTATAGCTTAGTGTCCCAGGGTGAGGAAGAGGCTCTCCTTTGTCATGGGGCCTAATTAAATAAGATCGCTTCTCCCGATCCTTCTAAAGTTCCCCATGCGCGTGCAAAGATCCTCAGCTCAGCATTCCCTCAGGATGGCAGCAATGGTTTCTGTCACGTCTGCTCCGGGGTTTTAAATTAAGCTGGCTGGGATAAGGGTGTCTGTTCATTTATCCAGCCTTGGCTCTTCCTGGGACCAGAGGTTCCTAATGAGTGCCGGAGCTGACTTGGCAATTTCTTTCTACCTGTGGCTTAAAAAATGACCTTATCACGCTGCCGCTGGCTTGGCAGCGCTCTGCTCATATACTTTGTCCTGCAGCCAGGACTTTGTGGCTGCCGGCTGGCGTTATCCCCCCCCCCCCCCCAAAGACCTGTCACAGTCCTTATAGACCTGAGAATGTGGTCTCACTGAAAATAGATGCAGGTGTCATCAAGCTAAGAATCTTGGGATGAGATCATTCTGAATTAGGGGCGCCCTAAATCCAACGCTTATCTTTAAGTAGGGAGGAATGAGGGATACTGGGCACAGGAAGAGGCCACATGAAGCCAAAGAGACAAAAGTGGGTTGTCCCAGGGTCCTCGGAAAGGGCATAGCTCTCCCCACATCTCCGCTTTAGTTGTCTGGTCTCCACACTCGGAGGATGAGTTTCTGGTTTCTCCATAACTTGCCGTCAGTCTGGCTCTTCCCTTGAAGGTACACACTGATTCATGGCAGGAACACAGACTTTGGGGGCTCCCTCTTCCAGCCTCTGCCCGCTGCCATCCTCACCAACTTCCTGGCCACCTGAAGGAAGGGCAGGGTGGGTTGACTGAACTCAGAGGGATGAACGGAAGGCCCTGCAGAGGTCCTCAGCCAATGCCAGGAAGCCTGGGGAGACCGGCCAGGCTGGGCATCACATATGTTCCTCCACATAATCGGTGACTTGGCAAGTGTTAATCGCCCCCTCGTTTGCTCAAATGGCCGTAATTTTGGACGTTTTGCTTATTTAGATCATTCCAGTTAAAATACCAGGGCTTCTATTTTTTTTTTCCTCATGGGGAAGAAAATGTGTTTCTAAGAAGAGCATGGACATGACAGGCCTTGAAAATAGCTTTCAAGAGTTTGCTCTTTCCAGCACGCCCTTAGGGTTCAAGCCAGTAGGCACAGTATTGTGGACACAATGAGCCCTTTGCCATCCCAATTACAATATGCCTTTGTTTCGTTGTTAATTGAAAAATGAAAACTCAGAGAAACAGAACTGGCTCGGTAGAAACCGTGTGCGCTCAGCTCCGGTGTTTCCTTTCTGCTCTGTTTTAAAGAAACAAGCATTCAGACACGTCCCCCTGATCTCTGCCTCCTTCTCCTCTTCGTGATGGCTCTGGTTCTCAGCTCAGGAGTGACTGCATTGTCCCTATGTGTTAGTGCTGACCCTCCACTCTGGGGTGAATGCTGTTTACCTATCTACAACACGTGGCAGGCTGTTTCAGGGTCTCCAAAGCCACCGGCCATGGGTCTAGCTGGACATGATTTGTCATGACTCAACACAGACATGCCAGGTTAGCTCCTTTTCCATTGGGTAGGAGATGATTCTCCGTGTTTCTCAGTGGCACAAGAATTAGACCAGTGGTTTTCAGCCTTCCTAATGCTATGACCTTTTAATACTGTTCCTCATGCTGTGGTGACCCACCCGCCACAACCATTTCGTTGCTACTTCATAACTGTCGTTTTGCTACTGTTAGGAATTGGACTGTAAATATGGTTTTAGGTGACCCCTGTGAGGAGGTCATTTGACCCACAGGTTGAGAAACATTGTTGAGACTGTCAGCTTCTTGGGACTCACCTGTTAGATCTCTGTGGATAGGGCCTCCGCTGTCCCAGTGTCTGTGGGCCTTGTAAAATGCAGGTTACTATGGAGCAGGGCTCCTGAGGGGTATCAGATCTGCATTTTCCATGTGACCCTGCTGCTGTTGGCCCACCAACTCCATCTTGCCTTGAAAGCTCTGGGATGTCCAGGTGGGGCGGAGTTCCCAGGCTGTAGTCTGTGTCTTGTGGTTGCCCCTGTGTTTGGTCAGCCTCTCCCCAAACGGGTCATGTGGTGATTGCCAGATCTGTGTTGCTGCCCCCAGTCCCACTGTGAGAGTTTCCCTCGCTCTGCCTCTCTTGGCAGCCTCCTGGGGTTTTCACCCTCACAGCTAGGCTGAGCCCCTGTTTTAGGATGCTTGTTTTATTCATGAGCTACCTTCCTCCGTGACCTGCTCATCTGTTCATGGGAACAGCTTTTAAGGTAGTTCTACTAGGTCTTTTTTATGTTGTACGCATTGGGAAATTTTCACTATAACTGTTTTTCAAATTGATACAGATATTTTAATTAGAGAAATGTTCAAATATGGGTGTTATGGGTATTAAGTCTTATTCTCTCTGATTTTTTTCTGTGTTATTCATTTAGAGCCTTTAATAAAATTTAAATTTATGGTTACTTTGTATATGCAGGGTTGGGCTGGGTTCCACCTATTTACTGTACTCTCTGAAGAGCCGAGTCCCTTAGACCTAGCTCCTTCATCTCCAATGGAGCTGCTGTGTCACCTCCTCTGCCTGGGGCCGTGCTCATCCTGGTTCCCTGACTTCCTTGACCTCATCTGAGCTGTCAATAGAAATATTTGTCCAATAACTCTAATAATTTGAATTGTGCATTTAGATAATGATATCACTCCTAGGTAGCATTATTTCTTTAATCACACACACACACACACACACACACACACACACACACACACACACTTTTGCCTCTCTTACTGGCTGACAGCTATACCCAGTAAACGCTGATGGTAGGGACAGTCAGCACTTTCGTCCTTGGCTGACATGGGTAGGAATTCTTATAAAATTTCTCCTTGTTGAGGTTTTAGGTGACTACCATGCGTATTAACTACTTCTTGGCTGCTATGGTAAACGCTATGACCAAGGTAACTTTTAGAATGAAGGGTTGTTTGGGCTTATAGTTCCAGAGCACTAAGAGTTGCACCGTAGTGTGGAGGTGTAGCAGCGGGCAGGCATTGCCATTGGAGCAGGAAGCTGAGAGCCCATATCTTCAGCTGTGAGCATGGAGCAGAAAGCAAAGTTGAAATGTTACAAAGATTTAAGGCAGTGGTTCTCAGCCTTCCTAAAGCTGCGACCCTTCAATACAGTTCCTCCTGTTGTGGTGACCCCAAACATAAAATTATTTTCGTGGCTACTTTATACTGTAATTTTGCTACTGTTATGAACTGTACTGTAAATATCTGCATTTTCTGATTGTCTTAGGTAACCCCTGTGAAAGGGTCATTTGATCCCAAAGGGGTCGTGACCCACAAGTTGAGAACCACTGATTTAACCTCTCAACGCCTGCTTTCAGTGATGTGCTTCCTCTAGCAGGGCTGTACCTCCTAAACTTACCTAAAGAGTGCCATCAACCAGGAACCACGTGTTCAAATGCTTGAGCTTATGGGGGATGTTTCCACCCAAACCAACTTAAGGTGGTTTCTTTCTAGATGATTCTCCCAATGAGTGGGTGTGGAACTCTGTTTCTGCCTTTTCCTGTTGAGAGAACTGTACTCCTCCTTCCTGAAACACAGCAAGCTGTGTTCCAGGTCTGATTGTGAGCTGTGCTGCGTTCCCTGGGACAGGAGAGACTGTAAAAATGAAAAGACTACCTTAAATAGTGCTGTGGATTTGTGACTATTTAGATGTGCTAACAGTCAGCCTAGCTACCTTCCCAGCTCTTCATCATAGCCCAGCGTCTCTCAAAGCATCTTTCCCGATCTTTGTGTAGTTAACCCCTTTTTCTCCTGCTTGTTTTAACATTGGTTTTTCATCTTCGACATTGAAATGCTGCCCATTACATACTCTGTGTAGCTTTTATTCTTAGTTACCTTGCCTGCAGATGTTGAATTTCTTGCATCTGTATGTTAACATTTTCCAACAAAATTTAGAGGCCTTTGGTCATCATATGTGCCTCTATCTGCTCTCTCCGAAGCCCCAGTATTTTACGTTAGATCCCTGGACACCGCTTCATAGGCTTCTTGGGCTCTGTTATTATTATTATTTATGTTACTCTTTCCTTTTCTTTATTTTCTGTTGATCTTGACTCAGGTCTACGACGCTCTTCCTGGGTCTCCTTCCAACTCTAGACATGCCGCCTGGAATAGTTTGTCTGGTTCCCATGGCTACCAGTTCTAGATTTCCCACATGCTGTCGTTCCTAGTCTCTTGTTATTTATCATATTTTCTGCTGAAATGCTTTCTTCCCCTTACCTATGCGCATTTTATCTTTATTCTTTGCCTATATCCTGTATTTGTTTTTGCATGTATCTGTAGTAGTTGCTTTGACATCATCCCCTGTGTCTAATATTTGATTCTAGTTGGTGTGTCAGTTTATATCAACTTCGCTTTCTCTTGCACATGGTCAAAATTTATTATTTCTTTGCAAACTTACCTTGCTTCTTAAGAACCAGACTTCAGATGTAGAAGGCTGCAGGATCTCTGGAATTCTTTTTGCTCTTCTGAAGACTTTCTTTACTGCATTTTTTTTTTCCAGCATGCAGGCAAGACTTCTTCTTGCAGGTGCTCTTTTCCCACCTTGGCCTCCCAAGTTTAATTTTAGGATCAACCAGGGCTGGAGGCAGAGCTGAGCATCATTTAGGATCCATGACTCCTTTACTCCTAGAGATTTCCCCCACAGTTCTGGCTGTGGCTCTGACATTCCTCAGCTGACAGCTTCCTGGGGCTTAGTGTTCGCTCTGGGGAATGTATTCAGTCACAATCCACAGAGATTTTCAAGATTGGCCACACAGGGCTTCTCAGAGAGGGTTTTCTGGGGCCTCACCAGCCTCCGGCCAGCCCCTAAGCCTCTCCTGTGTGTGTGTGTGTGTGTGTGTGTGTGTGTGTGTGATATATATATATATATATATATATATATATATATATATATATATAGAGAGAGAGAGAGAGAGAGAGAGAGAGATCGCTGTGGCCATGGGCAGGGCAGCATGCATCTCAGTGATTGCTTTTCTTGGGATTCTCATGCTACCGTAGGTTCCCTTCTATATCCCCAGCTGCTCCCCACCTTGGGCTCCAGTCTTGGTACTTTCAACCAGCAATACTGTTCCTCCATCTCCTGCAGACAGAACTGGGGGTGGAGATGCTTGGGAAGCCACAGGCCTGGACTCGGTCTTCCCAGCCATGGAAGAGTTGGAGTTTGAGGTTGATCCTCATGGCCTCTGTGTGCTGGCTACTGTTCTGAGTCCTAAGTGATTGATTGATTTCCCAGCCTTATGATCTGTGGGCAGAGCCTTGCAGCCAGGTTGCCTCCTGCCATGATTTCATACTGTCTCAGACTGGACATCCTATTTTAATCTTGGTGGGGCAAGTTCTTCGCTTTTGTGCTACATAGATTATTATTATTATATTAATTATTATTAATTGTTCTGGTTCCTTGATGAGTGGAGCCACTCTAGGACGGAAGTGCTGCCATACGCTTGCTAGTGTGTGACTTGGGTATCCGAACTGTATGGTGTTTTTCCTTTGTGACCCACAGAACGCTGTTAACCTCTGAGGACTGGCTTCTCCAATGAGGTGCAGTGCCCGGTGTCAGTTGGGAGGAGACGGTCTGCGTTGAGCTTGTTTAACTCCTCCTTGAGTTGAGCCTCCTAAGTACATCTCCCAGCACATTATCCGAGACGCTGCCGAGGAACCCGATTCTAGGATCACTTTTATCCTGCAGTGGCATCCACTTAACACCAGGAGCCCTGGGCTTTTAGTTGAATAAAGGTCAGACAATCAAACGTCCGGACGGACAGCTCATTTATCAAGCAGAGACAAACGTGCGAAACTCGCGTCTCTGGCGCTTGGAGTTGAGGGGGATGTACGGTGAAAGGTTAGGGATGCGAAGAGCCAGATTTGTCTCAGCGGTGTGAGAAGATGCCTCAGAGCAGATGCTTCCATTTCCACTCAGTGCAGTGGGCGGGGGCTTGCGATTTTCAGTGCTAATTACTCCATTTAGGAGTCTTGCCTGGGAGACACTGTCAAAGGGGTCAAGGCTGCCCTTTGCAGGAAATCTTCTCTGACTGTCTGAAAGAGCACAGAAAATGTCCCCGATGAGGCAAGGACGGTAAATTAACAGATAACAGATCCCTTTCCAATAAACTCCGGTGAGTCCTGTGCATTTTAATTAGCCCGCCTCCAGGCTGGGGGCGGGGTAAGGCGATGTGTGGCGCCCCCTGGCTGTACCTAGAATAAATGTCTGCCACACTTGCTTTGTGGTACCCTTGACACTAAAGCCAAGGCTAGCATGATATCAAGGGTGGGGACAGCATACTGGGCAAGCGCCTTTCCTCTGGAGCATGTGTGTCCACGAGGGAAGCTTGGCGTTACAGCCAAGGTGCTCGGTGCATCTTCAGGCGATGGATTGCTTTGTCCGGGAATGGAAACTCGGACTCAATTGGGGTGAGGTAACACACTGGTACCCTCACATCTCCAGAGGGGGTTGGTTTCTGTTTCTGGGATGAGTCCACACTCTCCAGTCACTGCTGTGGGGCTGATGGTCCCTGCACTGCCATGTGGGATGCCAGCAAAGCGGACCCAGCTTGTTTCTGACCTCTGTCTGGCGCAGTCTTGTGGAGTCTGAGGGTCTCTGCAGGTCTGTAGAGGACTATGTGAGTGCTCACAGTGTGTCCTTCCTTTGAGGCCCCGATTTTCTGACATATGAGCGGCCATTCTGGCATGAGGGTCAATCAATCTCCCCTTGACACAGCCATTAAGCAAGGGTCTATTCTTGACAGGGACTCTACCCAGGTTTACTTGGGGCTTTGTCCTTGTTGCTGGCAGTCCTCACCCAGAAACAAGATTCAGAGATCCACCCCAGACACCTCTGCATAGCAGGGCACCCTTCCCCAAGCTGGCCAGCGTCCGAGGCAACGGTGGTAACTAGGGTGAGTGGGCGAGACCCAGGGAGAGGGTCTGTAGTCTCTAGCGCCTGCCTCCTGATGCTGGGATGGCAATCAAATCCTTTCCATTTCTCTAGTTTTTCTGTTTAAAAAGAAAGCCTAGATTAATTAGGAGTTTCACTGGGTAGTGAATAAATGTCAAACAGCTGTTGGAAGCATGTGGAAGACAAACTGTTCTTGTAAGGAAAATAAATTTATTTCTCATTATCAGACTTTAAAAATAGCCCAAGAAGATGAACCCAATGCGTGAGGTATGCCTCCGAGGCTTTCTAGGAAGCCTCGCCAGCTACACCCCTGACTGAAGGGCAATGCCCTACCCTTCCTAATGGCAGGGCTCCCTCATGATCCTCCAGGGCAGACTTTTCTCCGTGGGTACCAGGAATTGACACCCCCAAGACGGTGCTCAAATGAACAGGGGCATCTAGACCCTTCTTACCTAAGCCTTGGGTTCTGCTGTGTGTGAGCCTCAACACAGCCCTTAGCCCTGCTGCAGAGGCTGTGAGACCCCAACATCAGGGGATGGAGAGGTCTCTGTGAAGATAGACTCAGGCTGTGAGAATGTGAAGGGTGGGAGGCCAGCCCATCTGACCTTCCCAAAGACAGTGGGCATCTTTGCTTAGCTGACTCGGGGAGCCAATTGCCCTTCTGTGATCAAGACACTGGCCATCCATGAGAAGGGAGCTTCCCTCCCAGACTTCTGGAATGATAATCTAGTTCTGGCTTTCGTTGGAAGTGTGGAGATGTAGCTTTGTAGACCAGGGCAGTAACTTTTCTTCTGCCTAGTCTCTTTTGGGTTGACACCGCTGGGCAGACATTGGGGCTAAGGAGTCATTCTCACACCAGCATCTTCTGCTGACCATTGGGAGTGCTTAGGGGCAGGGTGACCTGTGGAGGATGCAGTGCACTGAGGGACATAGTGCCTAGTCCCAACCTCCCTTGTGGAGTTTGGAGCAATTCTATGTGGTTACGTGTTTCTAACTGTGGTTGCGGGCCCCTTCTGGTGGGTACATCTGTCTCCTCATGGGGACGTGATTCTTTGGGGGTGGAGATGCCTTTCCTGGGACTCTATGGAGCCCTCTGAGGAGACTGTGAATGATTCATGGGCTGCTACTGAGAGTCCCTTGACACTTGTCTCCAGAGTTCATCCTTACCCTGCCTCAGGAAGCATTTCACTGTGACCCTGACTCATCCCCAGCTCCTGCTGAACCCCCCATCCCCACTAGGACTCAGAGGGACGGCCTCGTTCTTGTGACGGGAGCTCTTTCCCTCTACCCCTACTTATAGAACTCTCACGATGAACCAAAAGTACAAGTCTAGCCTGAGGAACCACTGAGTTTATTGCATTTACTTACAGACCATGGGTGAGGGGCTACTTGCAGAAGTGTGGGTGACCCCCAAACACTTCAACTCTGGAAAGTCTCATCCCCTGTATAGGTGACAACTTTCCCATAGAGGCACAGATAGAGACATTTCCTTCAGTTAACCCTCTGCGTTTGTGGGGGTTTGAATAAGAATGGCCCCTGTGGGCTCATAGATTTGAATGATTAGTCACAGGGGTGGGGTGGAACTGTTTGAAAGGATAACAAGGATTAGGAGGTGTGGCCTTGTTGGAGGAGTGTACCCTTAGGAATGGGGTTTGAGGTTTCAAAGACGCAGGCCAGGCCCAGCTCTGCCTGTGAATCGGGATATGGAACTCTCAGCTACTTCTGCAGCACCAGGTTTGCCTGTGTG
This sequence comes from Microtus oregoni, assembly GCF_018167655.1. Classification (NCBI taxonomy): domain Eukaryota; kingdom Metazoa; phylum Chordata; class Mammalia; order Rodentia; family Cricetidae; genus Microtus; species Microtus oregoni. The sequence goes on from NW_024543081.1 coordinate 5,083,260, forward strand.
GCTTCATGTTCCCCACCATGATGATTATGGTCTGACCTCTGAAACTGTAAACAGACCCTCAATTCAATGCTTGCTATTACGAGAGCTGCCTTGATCGTGGTGTCTCTTTGCAGGAAGAGAACAGTGGCTAAGCCACACTCTATATTCTAGCGCTTCCTAAGACCAAGAGACCAGCTGCAGTGATGACAGAATTAAATATAGATCGCTGGATCCAGGAGGGAATCTCAAGTGAGGGTCCCATGACTCTTCCCATCTCTCCCTTCTCCGAGGAAATGGCAGTAGTCAGTAGGCCCAATCTTGAGGGTCTCCTGCAAGGCATCAATGAAGACGGTGGCTGTTGCACTTGGAGGCTAGCACTGTACGGCGCCCCTCCACTCCTCTGTGCCTGTTAGAATTACTGCTGCCTAGCCCATCCTCCTTGCGCTGCCCCTCACCACGCCTTTGTTTAGCTTTCCCAATGCAGAGCACAACCACAAAGCCACCGGTTCCTTGTTTAGACTGATGCATGACTGCTGCAAGCTGTGGCGTAAGGGAAGGTTTTTGTTGTAGATAGAGGGTAGAGAAGAGCCAGAGGCATTGGGAAGATTCCAGAGCAGAGGGAGAAAGTAGTAGACCGAGCATGGTCTAGATTGGGCTTGGCTATGAGAGGAGAGAGAGAGAGAGAGGAGAAGAGAGAAGACCGAGGAGGGTGAGGAGGAGCTAAGAGAGATGGGTAAAATAGGGAGTATAGCTGAAACAGCAGGGTTACAGGGACGATGAGAAACTGCAGGAAGAGAGACCCGTGAGCTAGAGTAGTTTAGGGTGAGGGGTGTGGGGTGAGAAGAGTGAGGATGTGGGCATGGACTCTGATGTGTAACAGGTACTTGTGACACCAAGAGAGCCTGGAGATCAGCATGGGCTTTAGTGTGCTACTGGGCACCACAGGCAGCCATTTGTCCTTTCTGCCATTGATAAGGAAAAGACTCCTTGGGGAGAGGGAACCTGGCTTCCAGGTTCCTGAGCAATGATGTTTTTTGTCTAATCACTGCAATTTAGACCTGCTATTACTGAGTTGGGTGGTGACCACATCAGCTCTTACCCAGGTATTCCCTTCAGTGCACTCCAAGCAGCCTTGTCTCCCCGATGTGCCGACTCTGCTCCCAGCCACACTCTCCAAGGGTTGTGCCTGCTCCCTTCTTGCCTAAGGTCAGAGCCCCCTTCCCCCCGAAATGGTAATATTTATATTACACTAAATGAGATGAGTAATTAATGTGGATCTACCGTTCCATGAGCACTAGCTAAAAACCTACCAAGGTCCTTTTACCCCACTAGTGTCTGTTTTTATGCACCTCAGCCCGTGGGTTCAGGGCAGCACCTGCTCATGGATGTTTGCAGGAGAGAGAGGCTTTTGTTCTTTGAACAATTCATCATCAAACTCTGTTCACTGCCCACGAGAGGAGTCTGGCAGCTTGTTCATTTCCCAGCCTGTGAGCGGTGTAGACCCGTGCTGAGCCCCAACGAAGGCACGCTCTGATCCTTTTCTCAAAGGTATAAGGGTTCCATCACATCAGTGACACCGCTAGAAGACGGTAGGATATTGTCATTCCTTCTCAGCAGGATGAACCATGCAGGCCACTGGACTATCAGTGGCTTGTAGCGATGGGGTCTCTGGGCCACTGTTGATGAGGTAGCAGCGGGAGGCTCGCAGAGCAGGGGTTTGGAGCAGGGCAGTGCGAAGACATTGGTGCTGTGGGGCCATGTGGGGCCGGGAAGAGCTCCATCTCACTGTTTTTCGGATGAAACATGATTTGGCAAGGCCATCGCTTACTCCAAAGTGGACTATGGTCACCCAAGAAGCCACCAAGGCCTCCAAGACTAGGTTGTTGCTTCCTCTGGAAAGGATGTGAAGTTTGCTCGGAAACTGATTCTGGTGGGTGACAGACATTGGGGGTTTGTGCAGAGGCACAGGGGAGTCACAAGGGGTCCGGGGCTGCCTCAGCACCCTTGCCTGCAGTTCTACCCACACCTCCCATTTCCGGGTCCTTCTACTACCCCATGCTTGCCTCATGGACTTTTCCTGCTTAGAATACCAGGGGTGAATCCATGGGAATCTGGTAAACAATCATTAGGAAATTTTGAATGAGGGCACAGAATAGATGGCTCAACAAAAGATTTGGGTTCTTCAGGCCTTTGATAAGAGTCTGAAATAAGGGCTCAGAGCCCACACCTGTCTGAAACAATTATGAATGAAAGAAATGAGCACAGAAAAAACACAATCCTATTAGAAGAAACAGAGGCTCATTTGTGTGAGGAGAGTCTCCGTGCAAGACTTTGCTCAGGACCCCACAAGGAAAATAATAAATGCATTAAAATATATTAGACACAAAAGATGTCAGCAGGAAGTCTGCACAAACATCACCATCGACCAAGAGGAAAGGTTCGGAGTGGGGTGTCTCAGTGGTAGAACGATTGCCTAGCGTGCACAAGGCTGGGGTTCATTCCCCAGTACTGAATTTCATAACAGACAAGAAAGAAAGAAAGAACGAAAGAAAGAAAGGAAGAAAGAAAGAAGAGGGGGGAATGTTTACAGAATTTACAAGAAGTTAACCTCCTGAGTTTAGGAAGCGGTCCTAATTTATAAAAGGATAACACCATACGAACAAGGGTAACTCAGCACTCTATTGCAAATCACACAAACACAAATGGTGGAAAATAGCAAGACAGGCCTCAGAAGAAACAGAAAGCAGGAGGGGTTTTCTCATCTGTTGTATTGTCAGAAACGTTAAACATTTTGAAAAGCTCGTTTCTTTTGGTGTTGGCAAGGACTAGCATTGGAGTAGGGAAGGGTGGTCTTGACAGGCTGGGAGCCCAGGGTAGAGGCCAGATGAAAGGTGAAGGAGAATATAGCTCACGTAACACATTAAAATAGCATATACACAAATAAAAGGAGAACTTTTAGTTAAAATAAATCCACAAAGCCTTGAGGATATAATATGTTAAAGTTAAGATCAAGTTTCTGAATACACATGTGTGAAATAGTTGCTGGTGTCTTGGGAGACCCCTGTGTGTGTCTTTGTAAATCTGAATATGTCAACAGACTATCTGCGGGGGCTCATGGCTCACCTGAGAACACCAGTCTGGAAAGAGATCACCGTGCCTGCATGTCCATATGTTCACCAGGAGAGGGCACTGTGTAGTTTGCAATTTACCCATGTGAGATTCACAGCTTCAAGGCAGGCCCACCATTCCCAGCATCTGGAGATGCAGGATTACAAATGAGACTCATTTGTACAAGATACCGGGTGAGGCTGCAGCTGCAGCTGCAGCATCCTGCTCAGTGTGGTGACATTTGCATAACATTTAAAAACATGCAAACTTAGCAAGTTTTCAGGAACAGACACGAAGTGTAATATCTCTCTCTCTCTCTCTCTCTCTCTCTCTCTCTCTCTCTCTGTGTGTGTGTGTGTGCTTTTAAGTTTACTGGGTCCACTGCACCTCCATGGAATCCTTACAATCCCTGCCTTGGTCCTTACTGGCAGCCACCGTAAAAAACTAAGTTCGATGAGCAAGCTCTTAGGCTCACAGATTTGCCACAATCGTTGCCACGGTGGTGCCTGCCTAAGACATCTCTCCAGAAGGTCTCCATGGCTGCCTGCCTCCACAAGACTCTTAAGGTGTGGAGCTCCACCACGCTGGCACCCTAACCCCCTGGCCTAACTCTTGTGATGCTCAGCCACTGTCTGTGATTTCCAGAGGTGCAAAGCTTCCTCTTAGATGTGCAGCGTCAGTGTCCGACATGGAACCTCTCATGTAGCTGAGTCCACATCGCTGAGATGGTTTGGGATGGGTAGGGGTCTCAAGAACAATGGCTCATGGGCTGAATCTTGAGATTCCAGGTGAGGGGTGGGATTGGTTGTTTCCTTGGGTTTTGGAGAAGGGCAGGTCTTCCCTCCACCCTGGAGAGCCCTTCCATGGTATAATGTGTGTATACCATGTTGTGGGGAGACAATAATGGGATCCTGTCAAATCCCTCATTCTGCATGCTTGCATCAGCTCTGGGAGTAGGGACCCTCCAGGGATGGGGGACCAAGAACATGTAATTGCCATGGTGTTGGTCTTGGCAGCTGTCTCAACCCTTGATTCACACACACTCCCAGTTAAACTCTCTGGCTCGTCCATATCCATGGGCAGAAACCTGGGATCATAGCAGTGTATGGACCCCTTTTATGATACCACACACTGCTGCTTCTGAATTCATCAGGATATAATAGTTACGCTATTTCCCTCCTGAGTCTCACCATGGACTTTTTGGTGTGTGTATGTTTTTACCAGAGGATAGTCATGCATTCAGGGAATCATGTAGTCCAGGTTAGCCTCCAACTTGCCATGTTTCTGAGGATGACTTTGAATTCCTGACCCTTCTATATCTACATCTGGAATGATGGACTACAGACATGTCCCACCCCACTAGGATTCACTGTGAACTTCTTGAAGTCCAGGGTAGGGGTCAGTAGAGATGAAGGCTGCATACTAATGTTGATTGCTGTGTCTGTTTATTGCTTACCTGTGTGTAACTGTACCCATCCACCTTCGCTTGTAGGTTGCTGCCCCTGCCCATGTCTTGCCTGTGGGATTGCTCACCTGCTTAGCCCTCAGCTGTGAGATGGATGTATTCACCCCTCCATCTGTGGGATTCCTAAACCTGCCCACTCCCTCACCTGTGGGATGGACATACCTGTTCCATCACCCACCTTGGGACTCCCGCATCTACCAACACCTCACCTCTGGGGCTTCTGCTTCTTTCCTGCCCACACTGTGGAGGACTGGTACCCAAGGTGTTATCTGCCAGGACTTCAGGCCCCACCTCTGAATCAGGAAGACGGGTCAGTCATGCAAGGATGCATCTCTTATCTGAAACCTGGTGAGTGTTCTTATATTCTTTCAATATTCTGCATTTTGAAGATGATTCAAGATGTCAGGTCCATGTTGGATATGAGTCCAAGTTTGGCTTCTGTTGCTTCCAGCGGGATGTGACCAAGTACAGAGCTGGGGCCAACTGAGGGACGCTGGGCTGTGTGTGGCACCTCTCAGGTCTACACCGAGGGTGGTGACACAGCCCCTAGAGACACCCCAACATTGATGGCACTGTGTCTGTTTGTGGGCTGGCTCACAAACACCCAGCATCTTGGGCTTCAAGATGTTATGGGGTAGACTGAGGATTCTTTTGAGTGTGTTGGACTTTACTGTTGTCTGAGACAGAAGCCTCAAAGCCATTCTTGAGGCAGTGGCAGTAGCGTCTCTGAGTGTGGGCCTTTAGTCAGCTCTCTGTGTAGATGAGGGTGCATCTGGGTGGAGGCTGTCTAGAGGAGGAGCCCTCGTACCTCACAGTGTTATGGCAGCTCTGTTCATTTGGAGAAGCTGATACCCTGCTCCCCAACAGGCAACCTCTCCTTCCTGCTGTGGACATCCCCAGGCTTGGGACATGAGTGACACTCTCATGTTGTCACTGCCTGCGATTTCCACTCACAGAAGAGATGGTCCCCTGGTCCAATGAGCACTGTTGTTGAAGGCGTGTATTTATTCCCCACATCAGACCGAGAAAGTGTTGTGTGTGTCTACCTCCCCCACTCATCTTGAGATAAACATTGGCAATGATTTTCTAACCAGAACCTTCCAGCGTACTGCAGAGTGAAGCTGCACTGGATTCATTACTGCTGCATCCCATCTAGGCACCCCTCACGCGTACACCTTGGCACCTTGATTTATTTCTCATTGCTTTCATGTTTGTGTGTGTCACCCATTACTGGGGTGTGATTCATAGCCCTGCGGAGAGGGCCATCTGCTCCTTCCTTCCCAGGCAGGCACAGCAGTCCCATCTAAGGTGGGCAGCGCTGCAGGTCCCAACAATAGCCAGGAAATCATGTGCCACCATTTCTTTCTCTTCCAACATGTTTTAAAAGGTTCTCACCATCTTGTCTTTTCTTCTAGGAGGATAGGTGCAAACCCTAGTAAGTCATGGTCTTCTAGGCCTTTAGTGACAAATGAGGGGAAGGTCATGTCTTCCACATGTTGCTTTCTGGGTCCATCAGTGGCATGTTCTCCACTCTCTACTCATCTTGAGGACTACTGCCCACTACCCACCTATTAGTCACCTGTCTTTATCCATTCATTTGTCCGCCCATCCATTTGTCCTTCTGATTCCCTGTCTACCCATCACCCATTGCCCACTTATCTACTCACATACCTGCCCATTCATCCCTAATCTACCCACCCACCTATCTATGCATCTTGCAACGACCTAGGTTAGAAAAGTAGCCATTCCTGTAGTAAGGAGGACTAAGGAACTTGTTTCTGGTTTTTATTTGGTGTGTATTTAGTAGGCTTTAATGAAAGGGTTTCCTGTTTGCTGGGAGTGTTTGAGAATGGCTACACCATGGCTCTGGTCAAGTTGATTCTGGGCTGGCTCTTAGGAAGCAGGTTTTTATTCCCCAGCCGTGGGAAAGTGAATGTTGGAGTGGATCCCAGGACATGCTGTCCAGAGAGCCCTGGAGCAGGCTTCGCTCCTGACAGGCACAAGAGCATGGTCCCTTACACAAAGATTCTAGAAATTTCTTGGAGATAGTAAGTGGCCTGCAGAAGAGGGGATAGTAAATGCGGGATGTCAGCCCTGCAGGCTGCTCACTCTGACTCATGCAGGATCTGCCCAATCCTGCATTGAACATTCCTGCATATTCTTGATCCAACACTTGAGTTTTCAAATGTCTCAGGGTCATGCTTTGGACAGCGTCAGCCCTTTAGTAGTGTTGGGGAAAAGACATTGGCCCAGAGAGAGGGTCAGTAGGAATCATTTCTGCATCACCACCTGGCTCATACAGGGCAGACCTTGACATCCGTGGGTTTTTCATGGTGCTAAAACCTGCAAGTTTCCCTCAGGCCCTCTTGGCAGAGCCTCTTGCAGGTTCCCATCTCCAAGTTCATGGTCAAATCCCACTTTTGAAGAGGGGGATGGATTAAATATTTGTAGTGATATTTTATTTATGTTTTAATAAAACTTTCCTGAAGATCAGAGTGCAGAGCTAAGTCATTAGAGGCCAGAGAGTGGTGGTGCACACCTTTAATCCCAGGACTCGGGAGACAGAAGCAGAGGGATCTCTGTTAGTTCAAGACCACCCTGGGCTACACAAGATTGGATCTGTCTAAAAGAGAAACAGAGCTTACACAAAGGTGATTCCAGCACTTGGGATCACATTCTTTTAACCCCAGCACTAGGGAGGTAGAAACAGGAGTGATATGGCTGGGTAGAGGGAGGGATACAAGGCAGAAGGAGACAGGAAGCTCAATGCAGTCTGAGGTTTGGTGAAGACAGATGAAGTCTGAGGACAGAATCACCCCTTTGGTCTGAGCATTGCTAGAAATACAAGAACTCTCTAGTGGCTGGCCTCTCTCTTTTCTGATCTTCAGCATTAACCCCTATATCTGACTCTGAGTTTTTATTAATAAGAACAGTTAGAATTCGTGCTACAGATACCCAGGTGGAGTTACAGGATAGACTCAACATGGAGTGGCTTGGTCCTGACTACACCTTACATCACACCTCACTGTGAGCTGTCTCAGGGCAGTGGCTTCTCTTCAGAGAACCCGTTCCCCCGGGAGCGGGGAGGGGGGGCTGCTCTCCATTGTCCAGGAGGCAAGAAGAGGGTCTGAACAACATCTGGAGAGAGTCCAGGGCACAACAGATGACTAATTAATTATTTGTTCTTATTTGTTTGGTTTTTCAAAACAGGGTTTCTCTATGTAACAGTTCTGACTGTCCTGCAACTCATTTCCTAAATCAGGCTGGCCTCGAACTCAAAGATCCATCTCCCTCTGCCTCCTGAATTCTAGCTTTAAAGGGGTGTGCCACCCCTGCCTGGCAATTGTTTTTATTTTTGAAGCACACAATCTTTGTATGTGATTTCAGGGTGCAGTGTCATGTTCTGACTCCTGTAGTCTCTGGGGTACGGACAGGGCAAATAACTGGTGTATCTGCCACCCAAGCCTTTATCATTTCTCTGTGGTGACCACTTTAAAAAAAATAGAGTTTATTTGGGCTGATGGTTCCAGAATGGTAAGAGTCTGTCATGGCAGGGAGGCAAGGTAGCAACAGACATGGTGGCAGGAAGCTGTGAGAGCATCTTTACTGCAAACAGGAAGCAGAGAAAGGATGGTGAACTGGCAGTGGGGTGAGGCTATAAACCTTCAAAGTCCTTCCTATGGTGAGCGCATTTAAAAAACAAAAGGTGCCCGGTGCCACAGTCCCAGCTACTCAGGAGGTTGAGACAGGAGTCCAGGATTTCTGGGCTGTAGGGCGTTATGCCTATGGGGTGTTCACACTAAGTTCAGCATCAATATGGTGACCTCATGGGACTGGGGGACCACCAGGTTGCCTAAAGAGAGGTAACTGGCCCAGGTCAGAAATGGAGCATATCAAAACAAAAGTGAAGCTGGGCGTGGTGTCACCTGCCTATATCCTAATACTCGGGAGGCTGAGGCAGGAGGATTGAGATTCAAGGCAAGTCTGGGTTACAGAGTAAGATTCTCTCTAAAACAAACAGACAGACAGACAGACAGACAAATAAACATTAAAAAGAAGCAGGGGTACAGGCTGCCCTGCGTTGTGTGCTGTGATGTCTGTTCAAGTGTTGGACACTGACACCCTTGGGTGAGACAAACCTGCGTGGTCTGCCAGAGCGTGGGGCTTGGACAAGGAAACTAGACAGCCTTAGGGGTTAAGGAGGGGGCAGAGAATGTCTTTCCTTGAACTGTGAGGTCCTAGGAGAATGACTTGCTTGCCTGGTCTGGGTTACCTAGGAGGCTGACAAGGCAATATAAGATCCATCAGGATTTATGCTTCATGGGATTCGGTGTGGGTGCTGGCTGCTCTTGGGCTCAGGTGGCTCACGCAGAGACTTGGAGCACGTGACACCATGAGCCAACTTTTCTTTAGATTTCTTACAACTTTTACTCGTTGGTTTTTCTCTCACCAAGGACGAGTACCTCTAAAGTCAGGGTACAGAGTTCTGAGCGCCATGTCCCCAGTACTCCATGTGGCCTCCTGGCATGGTTCCCTTTGGTGGTGGGTGGCTCATGGGCACAGGAAGGTGAGGGCATTTGAGCTCTGACACTTATCTTGTGGCTTCAGGCTGGCACCCATGCAGCCGCAGAACTCCAATTTTCTGTGCCCCCACCTGATGAATGATTCTTCTGTTGTTCAGGCTCCATGTCTCCAGGGTCCTCTCATTACCTAGCACCTGCAGGGTCTTCCTTTGTTCAGGTTCCATGTCTCCAGGGTCCCCTCCTTATCTAGCACCTGCCTGTACCCTCTTACCTTCACCCAGAGCCCCGCTGGTGACAGAAGCTGTGGAGGTGAGTCAGAATGTTCCATGCATGGCCACATACAACATCTCATTTAGCTGAGAATCAGCTCAATTTGAGCGAAACCATTGGTGAGGAATTCATATTTTCCCCATAAAGCATGGGCCCTGGCAGATGTCAATACGGCTGGGATTGAGGTGCCATTCAGACGTCTGGATGGCTTAGATGAAAATGTCTAATCAGAAAAACATTGGGGCTTAGCAGAGATGGCCCGAGCAATTCCAAAACAATTTATCTTAGAAATTAATTCCCAGGAAAAGTTACCCAGGGGGCTGGGGCTTAAAGTTTTGTTTTTCGATTTATTAAAACTCTGAAGCCTTGTTTTGTGTCTGAGCCTCAGATCAGTTTTTCCTGCTCCAGCTCAGATCTGGCAGCCCCAGTCAAGTCCTGTACCTGAGGCCATGTGGGCACACTCCAGAGCAGTGGTTCTCAACTGCGGGTTACAACCCCTGGGCGGGGCGAGGGGTCAAACAACCCTTTCACAGGGGTCGCCTAAGGCCATCAGAAAACATAGCTGCTTACATTATGATTCACAACAGTAGCAAAATTAAAGTTATGGAGTAGCAATGGACATAGTTTTATGGTTGGGGGGTCAGCACAGCATGAGAGACTGTATTAAAGGGTCACGGCGTTAGGAAGGTAGAGAACCCCTATTCTAGAGGCTGGCATCACCCCACATTGCCTTTGGTCTTTGACTCAAGCCCTGCCACTTTTTTGTGGCCGACAGAGACGAGTCTGGTTTCCTCCTGGCTCCCACAGGAAAAACAAACACTGTTCTTTGTGTCCGTGCCAAGCTCTGTCTTTTACAGGCTGAGTCAGCTCCTGTGGCCACTCCATCCACAGTCCCCACTTAGGCACCTGAGACGGCGGTAGACAGGCCCATTGCTCTTGACCCAACCCTTATCCCAGATGTGGTGGTTTGGGTAGTGCCCAAAGGCAGTGGCACTTTTAGGAGGTGCGGCTTTGTTGAAGTAAGTGTGGCCATGTTGGAGGAAGTATGGCACCATGGGGGTGGGCTTTGACGTCTCTTTTGCTCAAACTTTGCTCAGTGTGAGTCTCAGTCTACTTCCTGTTGCCTACATATAAACAGGTTGCAACTACCTCTCCAGCACCATGCCTGCCTCCACACCGCCAGGCTTTCTGCCTTGATGCTAAAAGACTGAATGAACCTCTGAACTGTAAGCAAGTCACCACAATTAAATGCTTTCTTTGTAAGAGCTGCTCTGGTCATGGTGTCTCTTCGCAGCAAGAGAAACCCTAACTAAGACTTCATATCTAGCCTGGCTCTCTTGGAACAAGTGGTCCTGGACACAGGTCATCGCTAAAGAGCTGTGTGGACTTTGGCAATACTGAAGCTTCTCCATGCTTTCTGTGTGTTAGCTGCCGAGTGGGGTGACAGCAGCTGTGCTGCCTGGCACAGCTGTGGTGCACGTCAGATGTGGTAGGGTGTGAATTAAACTGCTCAGCTGGAAAGAAACTCAGGGCTGATGGTATTACACCCACAGACTCAGCTAGGCACGCTCCTGCGTTAGGCACAGGCAGCCCTATAGCTCTGGCTGGAAGCTCATTTGGGGTGAACTTCTGGGAAGGGGAAGATCTATCACATGTGACACCATCTTCAGATGGGAAGGGGAATGCAGTGCTTATTCTGATTGTTGTTCATCCAGACACTTGATGGTGGATATCCTGGAAGTCTGGGGCTCCTCACCCCGAGTCTTCCTCTCCCTGGGCCTCCCTTGTCTTGGGTCTTCCCTCTCTAGGTTTCCCTTGCCTTGGATCTTCCGTCCTTGGGTTTTCCCCACCTTGAGTTTCCCCTGCCCCAAATCTCCCCCTCTTTGCATCTCCTCTGTCTTGAGTCTTTGCTATTAAGAGTCTCCCCAACCTTGGCTCTCTCCTGACTTGGACTTCCGCTGCCCTGACTCTCTACCCAGACTTCTGTAGTCCCAGCTGTGAGTTACAGAGAAAATCCACTCTTGCCCCAATTGTGTAGTGATGAACTGCTCTAGTTGGGAATTGAGTTTCTTCATAAAAAAGAAAATGAAAAAAAAGTTTTGAACCACTAGAGAGTCAAATGAATTCTCAGCAGGTAATAAATGGAGCCATTTGGAAGCAGGGAGAGAACCTGCCCCCTCCCCCATCTGCCAAGAGCCTCACACTTTCACAAATCAAGAGCGGCTATTCTTTCCCAGTTCCCTCTGCTCAGTATCTTATCAGAGGGGCGTTAGACTGGGGAGGTCATCCTCGCTGAGCCTGGGGGTGTCACTCTAGATATAGGGCCTGGGAAGAAGAGGGAGGAGGTGAGGGTGAGGGAGAATGAGAGGAGGAGGGGGCATGAAGAGGGAGAGGAGAAAAAGAGGGAGAGGAGGAGGGATGAAGAGGGACAGGGAGAGGTGTTTAACGTTAGAAAGTTCCCCTAGCACCAGGAAGACTAGATCTCACTGCTGTCTGACTGGAAACATGTCCCTGAAGCTTTTGGTGGCTGCAGAAGGCCACATGAGTGAAGATGGAAGGTGGGAATCCCCAGCCATCTGTCCTATTTTAGGACACCTCGTGGGTTTCCTGAGCTGTCCTAAATTTTACTCCATGAGGCATCTCTGGCAGAACAGGGCCTAGAGACCTCAGAACAGAGACGGAAAATCCCTAAACATTGTTGGGTATACTCAGAAACAAGTGGCGTATTTAGTGCAGGAAACAAAACCCTGAGAGGAAGAAGGCTGAGCCCCATGATTAACCCAGTTCCTATGAAGGCCCCTGGGCTCAGGTGTCCACGTAGGGTGATGAGGATGGTGGCAGAGTTCCGCTTACTCCAAAGCCCTGCAACTCAGAGAGGAGGACCTGAGAGGAGAGAACAGAGCAAGATGTGCTAAGCCATGCTCCTGGCATCTCTAGCCCGTCCGCTTACTCTTTGTGCACAGTACCCAAGGATTGTGCCCTGTGGAAAGCCCTGTCAGCCTAGACTGCTCTTTTATTGAAGAATTCAAGGCATTTTGGGTGTCCAGAAAGGGACGTAGGCTATCTGCTGCCTTTCCCTATATCTACCTCAGAACTGGGCATCCATGAGGGACCCTACCAATTTCCTCAAGACCTGGCTCCTGTGGTTGAGATGGATGCAATGCTTGCCGGAACACGTTACCCTGTGATTACGTGTACAGTGGTGGGCAGCAGGGAGGGGCTGATCTACATTGATCCAGGCTGAACATGGCCATATAGCCCAGAGGAGATGGGTGTCTTAATTTCTTTTCTGTTGTGATGAAACATATTCAGGACAAAATCAATGTAGAGGAAGGTTGCACTTTTGCCTACAGCTCCTGGTTATGGTCTATGGTGGTTTGAATGAGAATGACCCCCGTAGGCTCATATGTTTGAGTGCTCTGTCCTCTGTTTATGGACCTGTTTGGGAAGTATGAGGAGGTGTGGCCTTGTTGGAGGAGGTGTGCCACTGAGGGCAGTCTTTGAGGCTTCAAAAGCCCACATCATTCTCAGCATCTATCTCATACTCACTTCACCTCTCTCTCTGTCTGGTGCTTGTGGATCAGCATGTAAACCTCTCAGCTCCAGCGCCAGGCTTGCCTGCCTGCCGCCATTCTCCCTGCCATGATGGTCATGAACCCTAACCCTCTAAACTGTAAGCAAGCCCCCAATAAACAACTTGTTTTCTATAAGTTGCCTTGGTCATGGTGTCACATCACACTAATGGGAGAGTAATTAAGATATAGTCCCTTACTATAGAAAGTCACAGGTGGCAGAGGGTTGAGACAGCTGGTAATGCTGTGTCTATAGTCAAGAGACAGAGACTGATAAGTGCTGTGTTCAGCTGTCCCTCGCTCCTTTTCATTCATTCTGGGGCTCAACCCATGAAATGGTGCCACCTTTATTTAGGGTGGCTCTTTCTACCTCAATTTACCCTTAGAGGCATGCCCACCTGCAGGCAGCCTAATCTAGACAATCCTTTGTTGTATTGCCTTTCCAGGGGATGCTGGATTCTGTCCAGTAGATAATTAATGGTAGCCATTACAATGAGGCAAGTTCCCCTGGCATGAAATGGGGCAGAGGGCCAGCAGGGACAGGGAGAGTTGGGACAGAGAGACATCTTTCTCCACTCCTCTCCCTTCTCCCCCTTCCCTTCTACCCTCTCTCGTGACCCCCACCTTCCCAATTTACTCAGGAGATCTTGTTTTGTTTCATTCCTATGTAGATCGATGTATGTCTCTCTTGGAGTCTTTGTTGTCTAGGTTGCCTGAGGTTGTGGACTGTAGATTGGTTTTTTTTCTTTGCTTTATGTCTAGAAGAGCCTTAAGAGTGAGTACATATTATATTTGTCTTTTTGGGTCTGGATTACCTCACTCAATATGTTTTTTTTCTAGATTTATCCATTTGCATGCAAATTTCAAGATATCATTTTTTTCCACTGTGTAGTACTCTATTGTATAAATGTACCACATTTTCTTTATCTACTGAAGGGCATCTAGGTTGTTTCCAGGTTCTGGCTTTTACAAATAATGCTGCTATGAACATAGTTGAGCACATGTCATTGTGGTATGATTGAGCTTCCTTTGGGTATATACCCAACAGCGGTATTGCTGGGTCTTGAGGTAGATTGTTTCCCAATTTTCTGAGAAATTGTTATACTGATTTCCAAAACATCTTTACAAGTACACCCACCAGCTATGGAGGAGTGCTCTGCTTACCCCACATACTCTCCAGCATAAGCTGTCATCAACTGGAAAAATTCAAACAGGGGAGACTAAAAAAACTCCAAAAATCTCAACAAACAAGCAAAAACCCAAAACAACTAAAAAATCAGTACTATTTTTATTTTTATAACAAGGAAATATTTGTGAAGCATATATATGAAGAACATATCTATCTATATATATTAATAATAAATATTTCCTATATATACACAGGCATACACACACAGACATATATAATATATTTATATATTTGGTTTTTTGAGACAGGGTTTTTCTGTGTAGCCTTGGCTGTCCTGGAACTAGCTCTGTAGACCAGGCTGGCTATAAACTCAGAAATCCACCTGTCTCTGCCCCCTGAGTGCTGTGACTAAAGGCATACGCCACCACCTCCCGGCTGTGAAGGGTGTGTTTAAGAGCACAGCTGGGTGATCTCACATGCACAGACTCTGCTGAGTCACCATTGCTGCTGTCACTCCCAGAGCCTTTGAAGTCCACAAACTAAAATTGTCCCCTACTCCTATGACTTCCAATTTGCCACCTGCCTCTCTGAATTTGATGCTTAGCTTTTATATAAGTGTTGGGGACCTGAACTTGGTCCCTATGCTTGTGTGGCAAGCACCTTACTGGGTTAACCATAGCCTCAGCCCCCTCCTTCCTTTTAAAGACAGAGATTAAAATATCCAGCGGTCAACACAACATTCCTCTGTAGATGGACACTAGGGTTGCAAGCATTTGGCTCTTGTGACAATTTTGATTCCTTTTAGTGTAAGTCCAGAATTGGAAGTATCGAATCAGAGTTGTTCTATTTTTAACTTTCCGAGGCCACCATGCTGTTTCCACAGCCGCCATGCCATTTGTCACTCTTCCAACAGTGTCAGGGTTTTAATTTCTCCACAGCTTCCCCCGAATTTGCTGTGTTCTGGTTTATTTATTTTCTTAGGAAAACAGCAGCTGCCCAACGGATCGTGGATGCTGCCTCGCAGTGGTTTGGGACTGCCTGTTGTCTGCAGTTCCTGTGCTTGGTAGCTATTAATGTATCTTTCTGGGAGGAATTCTTGCTTGGGACTGCCAAAGTCGTCTTCTACCTCTGTATCAGAGTACCATGGACAGGGTTAAACTATGGCTAGTCATTTTCTTTTTTTTTTCTTTTTTTTTTTTTTTTTTTTTTTTTTTGGTTTTTCGAGACAGGGTTTCTCCGTGGCTTTGGAGCCTGTCCTGGGACTAGCTCTGTAGACCAGACTGGCCTCGAACTCACAGAGATCTGCCTGCCTCTGCCTCCTGAGTGCTGGGATTAAAGGCGTGCGCCACCATCGCCCGGCTTGGCTAGTCATTTTCTCATGGCTCCAGAGATTGATGTCTGAGATCAGCCACTGGTGCACCATGCTGCTTGACTGTAGAGCAGGGGTTCTCAACCTTCCTAATGCTGTGACCTTTTAATACAGTTCCTTGTGTTGTGGTGACCCCCAACTATTCAATTATTTTCACTGCTACTTCATAACTAATTTTGCTACTGTTAGGAATTGTAATGTCAATATCTGTGTTTTCTGATGGTCTTAGGTGATCCCTGTGAAAGGGTCTTTTGATCTCTGAAGGGATCATGACTCATTGATTGAGAACCGCTACTGTAGATGGTTGCTGTCACACAGAGCCTTCATGTGACCGAGGGACAGGGAGAGCAAACACCTGGGCATCCCTTTTCCAAGGGTGCGAGTCCTGTCTTGAGAGCCTGGCTCTTATGAGTTTGTCACACCTGAGTCACCTTCCAAACGCCAATCTCCAAATATTGTCCCATAGGGGGCTGTGGCTTTGGGGGACTGAATCTCGGCCCTTTTCTGAGTCTGGATGTTTGTCATTTTTCTGTCAAGTTCTCTGTACTCGGGATGTGAAGCTCATGACCGCCTTTCACCCTGTGTGCAGCGTTCTTTGATGTACAAACACTGTTAAATTTTGATGATGTCTCATTTAACTAATTTTCCTTTTGCTTTTGGAAGGTTGGTATTTCAGCCCAGAAACCATGACCTGTTCGGTCGTTATAGAACTGTTTTTCCCATTTATTACTGAGTTTTGAGCTTGTGGTCCTTCAAGTTTGGGTCGTTGATCACTCTGAGTTAATTTTGGCATGATACCAGTGAGAAGGATTTTGAAGAGGCATTTCATCCCAGAAATGTAGCCAGGGCAAGGCTGTCGCTGCTTTTATCAGAGATCTAGGGGTAATTGAGGGTGCAGGATGCAGGGAGCCAGACTTCTGTGAGAATAACTGTTTCCCTTAAAATAGGGTACCCTACAGATCACAAATGTCTAATATTCTCACCCCAACCCTGACTGCTCCAGGTGGGTACCTTAGAGTCTAGCTAAAGCCAGGTAGTGTTTGGGCCTGGATTCTGCCCAGGCCCTTCAGTGAAGTAGGACTCAGTAGCTCTTGGTGAGCAGCCTCCCCCCGTCTCAGAAGTGATTGTTGCCACTGGAGGCCAGTGGTATAATTGTTGTCATGCAAGGCTTGAGGGGCACAGGCCACTGTGCCAGACCAAAGCTCCACTAGCAGGAAGCCCTGGGAGGGGTGATTGGTTCTCCAAGGCTAGTCAGTGAGTTTCATGTCCCCCACTTCCATTTTCTTCTCTTCAGTAATCACCGCCCAGATTCCAGATCTCAGCTCAGGCATTGGTGCAAGCGATTGACTGACAGATCGATTGGTTCATAGAGCCTATGAGTGGATGTCTGGATGCTAGAGTTGCTCAGACGGAAAGACTCCTCTCCTCCTACTCTTGACACAGAAAATGGTCAGAGAAAGTTTTGAGACTGAATCTGTAGCCAGGTATGATTTCTCACTAGTCCCAGGATTTGGTAGAGAGAGGTAGGAGGATTATTGCCAGTCCAGGGTCAGCCTGGAGTACATTCGTGTTTGTTTCTTTGTTTTGAGACAAAATATCCCCGTGTTTCTCAGGTGGGCCTTCAACTCTTTGTTCAAACCACCCTCTGCTTGAGAGCGAATTTGTCTGCATGAATGCCTGCAGGCCAGAAGACGGTACCATATCTCATTACAGGTGATTGTGAGCCACCATGTGGTTGCTGGGAATTGAACTCAGGACCTCTGGAAGAACAGCCAGTGCTCTTAACTGCTGAAGCATCTTTCCAGCCCTAGGAGTGAATTTGTAAACAAATTTCCAGCAGGTGATTCCTCCCTTATGAGGAAGTCAGCAGGTCTGCCTGAGGGCTGGCATAGGCCTTGAGCTCAGAGGGGTTTTCACAACAAACCCTTGTACCTGGGATGAGGTCATAGTCACGGTGTACCTGTCTCAGGCTGGCTACAGAGATGTATAAGGAGAAATCTGAGCTGACCTTCAGGGAGGAGACTGGGCTATATGAGGCCCCTAGGTCTCAGGTCTTCAGTTATTAGGAGAGAGGGGTGTCTTAGTTAGGGTTTCCATTGCTGTGACGAGACACCATGGCCACGACAACTCTTATAAAGGAAAGAATTTAACTGGGACTAGCTTACAGTTTCAGAGGTTTAGCCCATTGTCTTTATGGCAGTGTGCAGGCAGACATGGTGCTGGAGAAAAGAGCTGAGAGTTCTATTACATCTTGATCCACAGGCAGCAGAAGCAACTGGGCATGGCTTGAGCATAGGACCTCAAAACCCACCCCTGCAGTGACACGCGTCATCCTATCTCATCAGGAAAGGCTGCAGATTCTGCTTGGGGAAGGCATGTTAGGACTCACCCTCCGTGCTACCCCTTTGAATGCAGCAGGTCTTGATCTTGCAGGGCCTCTCTGTCCTCCACAGCTACTCGGACTGGGTTCTTCTAAACGGAGAGGCAGTCATTCTCAGAGCAGTTTCTCACTGATAGGTCCTATTAATTTGTCCTGTTTGGCGGGAGAACTGCAGGGACAGTGTGGCCCTGTCCCGTACCCTGAGCTCCGTCCAGGTGGTGATCCGGGCTGGTGACTCAGGTGCTGCACTTGCAGCCGTAGCCCTGCAGGTGGCGCTGAACCATTGCCTTTCTCACAGGCTTCTCCCTGACCTGTGTGCGCCCAGGCTTTGATTTTCCTCTTAGAGGAGGATTCACAGAAACCACTGTTGATTTAGGGATCTGGCAAGCCTAACTTAAAATTAAGTAAATACACAAACTCGGGAGTCATTGTCTTTCAAATACGAGTTGTTCTCTGTGACAAGTGGCTTGGTAGTATCTGGATTTTAGCTGCTGCTTAGTGTCAGTTTTTAAATGTTTCATCTCACTTAGGAAGAGCAGGGTCCCTCCTGTTCATGATCTGGGCTAGGGCAGACAGACTGGGCAGCCAGTAGCCAGCTCTCTCCTGATTGTCCTCGGTGTGTCCTGTAACTGGACAAGCCGCCTGGGGCTCAAGAACACACATCTTATGACTTTTGGGAGTTGGGTTTGTGGAATATGCCAAAAGCCCTGCTGTTTGTAGAGCCTGGTGTATGGGGGGCACGTGAGACGATCGTGCAGGGTCTTGGCTGTGCATTTGACTGGGGATTGCTGCTCTGACCTAGGGTCCCCATGTAACAGCTAGGGATGAAGTGTGTTCTCATACCGTGCCCCCAGATTTGCACTGACCACTGGGACACATGACTTTGACACATTGCTAAGCTTCTGGGAGAATTTCTCTGGGCACACATGCTAGCTCTCAATATAAAAGCAGGCTTGAGGTCTGACGTAGAGCATGATTTAACTTACTAATGTTCTAGAATGGCTAACTGCAAGGGTGTTTCGGCATGAGAAGTATTTGTTTATATTTTGAAGTTAGCAGCCCCTGGAGACCCCACATCTTCATCATGACAGTAGGCCTGAAGCTAGGCTAGGAGAGGTGATAGTCACATTGGGCACGGTTCAGACCCATGGCAAGGCCACAGCCCAAAGAATAGGAACAGCATGGTGCACCTCAAGCACAGACACCCTACAGGGTTCAGAGCGGGGAGGAGGATGACCCTTGGAGGTCACTGAGCTAAAGGATGCAAATCCTGGCCTCCTAGTCCTGCTTCCTCCCCAGGGCTGTGCCAGGACATAGAGGGACCTCTCATCCCATCTTTCTGGAGAGCTCCTGGGAAGGAGAAAAGGTAGGGTTAAGGCCCACCTAGCTTCTCCCAGAGAAGGATCTTACAGGTTGAGACTCACAGTCCCCCAACATGGGACTGAGGGAATGCCAGGCAGTCAGGCAATGCCATACTGTGGCTCTTTCTTGATAATCATCTTTAGGATCCTGAAACGTGATGCTCTGGGAAGGGTTCAGAACCCTATCCAAGGAGGCATGGAGTAGTCAGAACCTCTCTCACTAGCCTTTGCCAGTCTCTGATGTCATCTCTTCACCCCCATTTCCCCTCTAAGCCAGTATCTTCCTCCTTGGGTTGCATGAGGGCGCTGGCCACTTTGGTGGGCATGTCCTGTGGCTGCTGATTCCTGGAACATCCCTCCTGCCATGGAACACTCAACTTCAGTTCCACACAAACCTCGTCTTGGTAAGATTCCCTGTGCTCTTTCATTCTGCGTGGACTCTCTGACCTTGCCCCGTTGACTCCTCCCTCAGGGCTGGGCAGCCATCCAGACTGAACCCTCAGCTTCCTTGCAGGTCCCAGGTACAGGTGAGCCTCCACTTCTCTGTGAGCTCAGCAGTGACTTCTAGGGCTTGGTTTTGCCCTGGCCCCATGGATCATAGTGTGTTACAGTGGTCTGAGAAGGACGCTTTTGTCTGTCCCTGGTGGGACTGACCTGTCCTTGGCCCTTCTCACCCTTGCCTGACACCGTGTGTTGCTCAGGGGTGCACAGGAGACATCCAGATCCATTTCCTTCCTTACATACTAAGAGGCAGCTATACCATTCTGAAGATGTATTGGGGGTACAGCATATACATGTACAGATACATGTACAGATGTACAGGTGTGTGGAGAGTCCCTGGGCTTTGTTGGACAGGTGCTCTTTTGCTTCATGATCGGTTCTGGGGGACACAAGCACAATGACACCCCAGGTCCAGCGTCCACCCTATCTCTATGTTCTAGAAATACCCAGCTAGGTGGCTCTTCCTGGGATGTCTTGAGTGTGCCTCATTCCAAGAACCTCCATCGTTATAGCTTCATGCCATGGCTAGTTCTTGGTCTTGCTCTCATATTAGGTCTGAAATCTACCCAGGGAAGACCTAGGACTTGTGTCTTGAAGATGGGAAGACTGAGCTGTCTGCAAGCATAACAGACACCAGGACATCTAGATGGTGATATTGTCAACCTTCCCTGTCCTGAGGATCTGGGTCCCATCCTGACCAGACAGGTATAGGAGACAGGTCTCTGTGGCTCTGCTATTCTGGACATGACCTTGCTAAGCCTAGGCCATCTGTTATCAGGTTGAAGGGGAGGAAGAAAAAGTATGGCCATCATTAATGTTGGGACCAGTATCTTGGGTATGGCTGCCCCTAGGGGAACCTGACATGGACAGATGGCTCTCCAAGCCGAGGACAGTTCTGTGTGAGTTTGGTTTGGTTAAGACTGTCTCCAGGATACCCAGCACTGGTGCTATAGGGAAAGGCCATTCATATATATATATATATATATATATATATATATATATATGCCATTCATATAGGTGTGTGGCCTTCATGGGTCCAGCTAACCTCACCACAGCCATCTTTATTTCTGTCATGTTCTCTTTCTTTTGGATTGATAGTTTTGGAATTTGGATTGATAGTTGCAGTTTGGGCTACAGTGATTGTCACAGACCTGGATAAGCCACCAGGACCAGGTTGAGGGGAATCTGCACAGACTAGCAGCTTCTACACAACGGGGCAGGTCACCTCCTGAAACTGCCCAGGTCTCCCTTGGCCCCTTAAGGGTGGAGAAATCCATGCATTCTTGGCTCTCAAAGCCTTTGTGATCTGTCAGATGGGAATGAAGAAGCAATTACTTATTTATGAATGAAATTAAAAAAGGCACATTAATAAATTATGTGAATCCATTTTTCTAAAAATATGATGGCAAAATTAGTTGACATATTAGAAATGCTGTGGTTTTTATATTGTGATTGCCTGTTCTTTTAGAGCAGAATGCATTTTAAATAGCCCAATGGATTGTCTAATTAACCACTTTGTTTACATAGAGATCAGGCCTTGGAGAGTGGGGAGGGCCTCTCCACAATCGATGGGAAAGTTCTCGGTGTCTGCGGAGGTGATTCCTGGCAATGGGAGCCTCGGGTTACAACTGGGTTGTAATGGATGACTGCCATTGGACTCATGGCAGGAACTCCAGGGTCTGGGACAGTGACCAGACTTTGGGGGTGTTTTCATTCTCCTTTGGGAAAAATGGTAGATCAGTGCTGCCAGCCACCTCTACAGATCCTGTGGACAGGAGATTTCATTGGCTAGTCCTTCAACTCTTATCTATCTATCTATCTATCTATCTATCTATCTATCTATCTAATATCTATGTATCTATGTATCTATCTATATCTATCTATCTATCTATCTATCTATCTATCTATCTATCTATCTAATATCTATCTATCTCTATCTATCTATCTAATATCTATCTATCTATCTATCTATCTATCTATCTATCTATCTATCTATCTATGTATCGATCTGTCTATCAACCTACCTGTCTATGTGAGCTGCCCACTCTACACTGAAATCTGCATGCTGCATGGGACTGCTCTTAATTCTCCCAATACAACCTGTAAGGACCCGAGAGGCCACTTTTTAGAGAAGCTAAGTGTCAACATGTCATAGCACCAAGAAATCCCTAGGAATCCAGCTGGCTTGTCTGCAGATGGATGAAGGAAACATGCCATATATGCACAGTGGAACACTACACAACAGCCCCAAAGAAGGGGATCTTGCTGGAGGTGGCAATGTGGGTGGTGAAGCTGGAGGCCTTTGAGCTCTGTGAATCAAGCTGGCAGGGAAAGATGAACCCAACACAATCTTGCTTATCCAAGGAAGCTGAACAGCAAGATATGTGTATGCAGAGAGCAGAAGGATGATTCTCATAGCCGGGGAGGAGCTGAGTGATGCTGGCTAAAGGGTACAGGAATTGGTCACAGGAGATGAGTACCAGGGACGAGCCCCGTAGCACGCTGACAGCAGCTTGGACTTCACTGCAAGAGTAGTTCTCATTACACACAGAGTACAACCCTGAGACATCGGATATGTTAATCATTTCATCGTGGCCATTTAACAGTTACAGATGTAAAAGCCCCAGACATGTATGTACCCCTTGAACAGAAGCTATTTCATTTTTGCTAGTCACACCCTAAAAACTTGGAGAAAATAAGAAAAACAACAACAACAACAACAACAAAACCAACCTGGGTGAAACCTGTCCCACCACTGTTTACTTGGAGGAAGGTAGCCCTAAGGGTCTTTCTACTTGGCTCTCTCTTGCTGTAGGAGGAGGACCCAGATAGGCTGTGAAGGTCTGTGCAGGGCCTGCCTTCCATCTATCCCTCCTCCTGACTACATGGTCATTCAGTCCTCACATACCTCTCCTTGGCTGCACTCTACATCAAGGGGATGTGTGCCCCGGGAGGGTCAGATGGGGGAGAGGCCACATGCTATGTGCCCGCGAGCTTGCCATTGCTATGGAGCCACACTTGAGTCTCAGGCCCAGCCTCCTTAGGGCCGGGGTGGTTCCTGCGACGCAGCAGGCGGCAGGTTGTGTGCTTTGCACCTGCTCAGATTCCAAATGAGTGCCCAGGGTTCCAGGCAGAGAGACACCTGCCTTTGACAGGCCCTGAAAGATGTGCAGGAGATAACGCGCAGCACAGAGCATTTCAATGAACAGACTTCAACTGTGACGTAGTCTCTAATTTAAAAACGTGGCTTTATTATAAAACAAAGCCTTGCCCATTATAGAGGGCTTGCAAAAGGCAGAACTGAAACACACCAAGAAGAAAACCAAATCCAAGCCATCCATCATGACTGTCCAGAGACAATCCTGTTAATTTTTTTGATGGATTTCCTTCTTGAATTTCTACCTTCTTGGGATTGTTAGGTGGCAAACACAGGACTCACATCCGGGCCCACTCCAGATCTAAAAATAGACGGTCGACTCCCAATTAAAGGTTTGCTCATCATGAGAAGCAATAAATTTGAAGTGGGTTGCACATGTGGGTTGTCTGTTCTGTTCTCTCCTTACTGAATTATTGATGCCACGAATACAAATGCACCTCTCGCTCCTCCATTGTCCCCTAATTAAAACAGGACACAAAGCGGGTCCAATGTGCTGAGCAGTGGAACTTGTAAATTGAACTTTTGAAGGATGAGAGGGAGGAGCCAAGGAGCCCCTGGGGAAGGCAGGATGCTGCGGCGGCGAGTGTTTAATATGAAGCTTCCATACTCTAAGAGATGCTGGCGGTTGCCGGGAAGCCTCTTGGAAGAGGCGCATTAATTATTTACGTGCAGGCCCAGAGCTACAGGGCCATCTTAGCAGGAGGGCAATTAGTGAGGCCTAGCTCTCAAGGCCCATTTCAAGATCCCTCTGGCTCCTCCTTCCCAGTAAGGCCCCCTACCAGGGGAAAGTCCAGCTCTGGTTGCTGGGGTGAGCCCTCACTCTTGGCTGTATCTTCCCAGCCGGTGGACTGAGATCTCTTTCACCTGGAACTGGCTTGGGACCTGAGGCTCCCTCTGCTCTGAGGTCTACCAGCACTGCCTCCCATTTTCTCAGCTGTGATAGTCAACTCTCCTCAGCTGTCCACAGAGCACTCATCTGGAGGAGAGTCACTGCATCCACTTGTGACTCTTGGCAGCCACACCTCTGTGGCCAAGCGTGGTGTTGAGATACGGAAACACTCTGGGTCAGTTGGATGGTGAGGTGCTCATTGCTGGAGAGACGGTAGGCATTTATCACTGAATGCTGACTTCACCATTCGCTGTGACAGAATCATCACACAAAGCAAACGTGACCTTACTTAAGCTAATTAGAGGTGTGACAATGACCTTGGTAAATGGGACATTTCATGATGCAACACTGCACTAATTCCAACTCCGGAAGACTCCATTGTCTTTTTAAACTCAACACTGAGACTCGAGGCAGCTTTTAAATTATGAGCCCCTATAAAATAAAAACAAATTACTTATTTCTAACATATAATGGCACTGAACAAGCATTCCTATTCAAAAGGTGAAAAAACAGGACATCACAACGAAGGATCAGATTCAAGCAAGACCATAACCCAGCAGGGCAAACACCAGCTCCATGTACAGCATCGAAGACTCACGATGTAATCGTCTGGACTCCATAAGCACAGGTAGCCCCACTGCAGCTCTGTTGCCTGCAGCACATGTAGCCTTCTCTTAGGCTGGCTCCATACTATGCTTGTAGTCTTCCTCAGTGGACATTCCCATGGTCCTGGCATCTTCAATATTCTAGAATCTCCATTGCAGCTTGGGCTTCTTTACCTTTGTAGCTCCACGTGTTAGCATCTCAGGACCTTCTGTAGGGACTCCAGTCCTGCTACACGCCACATGGACTCAACTGCTGTTTGGAAACTGTGGAGCATGTCTCCCTGACCCCCACAGCCTTGTATCTTTCATGCCCTCAAAACAGTACCACAGGAATGCTGCTGCTAGGTTCTGTTGACAGCTCAAGATGCGTCCTAATCCCCTTGTTCCTCGGCTACATCAACTTCTGCGTGCTGGCTCTAGAGAAACACTTGCCTGAGCAGTTGCTGTGATGGAGCAGGGCCCCACCCCACCCCAGCTTATGTGCTCAGCTGATGATCTCTTCCTTCAAGTAAATTTGGATTCTCACAAAATCTGGGTAAGAGTTGGAGTTTTGCCCTCAAGGTAACATTCCTATTGTTCCAGTCCAGCACGGGAGGTTTCTCTTCAGTGGTGCTGGCTTCTCTTACAATTACAATGGCTTTCTCAGCACCAACCTAATTGCTCTTCTGTCTTAAAATTTTCCTCACCAAACAAATTAGTCCATTATTTAAAAATTTAACTTCACTGAAGTTCTTAGGATATATGGGCAGAACGAAGTTAGATTCTTGGTCAAAACATCACATGAATGTCCCCCGTTCTAATTCCCGATAGTCTTACTATTCTTTGACACCTTATGGGCTAGGCTTTCATTGTCCACATTTCTGCCATGATTCTTGTTTCGTAAGCTCTCACCAGATTTGCTCATTAAGGTCTGATTGCAGCATTCTTGGGGGTTTCTAGACAAAAATACCAAACTCTTCCACATTCAGTCGAAAAACTCTTTCAAAGGACTAAGAAGCGGCTGGTGAGGGATGAGCCTGTGGTGACAGCAGCAACCCCACTTCTGATACCAATTTTTCTGTCCTCTTTCTCTTCCTTACTGCTGACAAAGGCCCCCTGAGGGAGAAAAGCTGTATTTTGGCTCACACCTTAAGGACACAATCCATCATGTCAGGGAAGTAATAATGGCAGGAGCTTGAAGCCGCTGGTCACATCATATCCATGCTCAGGAGGCAGATGGTGACGAGTGAATGCGCTCAGCTCACTTTCTTCTCTTTACACTGTCTAGAATCCCAGCCCAGGGAACGGTGCCACTTACTGTGGGTGGTTCTCCCACCTTAACTAACCTAATCAATATCATCTCTCATAAGTATGTCCAGAGGCCCATTTTCCTGGCTTCTTCTAGATTTCATTGAGTTGACAACTGGGATTAAACATCACACAGTGAAATCTATAGAAAGAGAGACAACATGGCATTGGTGTGGGGACAGACAGACAGACTGAAGGACCAGACAGAAAATCTACAAAAATTAGGCCTAAAAACTAAACTATGTGTGGAGAGAAAATGAAATCCAATATTATTTCATATTCTATACAAACATTGTCTGAAAATAGACCATAGCTCTAAATGGAAAAAGGAAAGGGATAAACATCCTAAAAAGAAGGCATTTATATAAAAAAAAAATCCCATGACCTTAGGGAAAACAAAAACTTCCTAAGACAAAATACATGAAAAAAAGTTTAACAATTTGCATTTGACCAAAAATTCAGTTTGGCTGGGTGGTGATAGTCTACATCTTTAATCCCAGCACTCAGGAGGCAGAGGCAGGCATTTCTCTGTGAGGTCTAGGCCATTCTGGTCTACAAAACAAGTTTCAGGACAGCCAGGGCTGTTATATAGAGAAATCCTGTCTTGAATCTAGGCACATGGGAGATTCCAATAAGACGCTGAATAATTTGGGCATAGAAACAGAAGATAGGTAACTGAGCCACATGGCAGAACGTAGATTAATAAAGATGGGTTAATATATAGGAGCTAGTTGCGAACAAGCCCAAGCTAAGCCCAAGCTTTCATAATTAATAATAAATCTCCATGTCATTATTTGTGAGCTGGTGGCCCAAAGGAAAGCCTGTCTGGTATGATAACTGGTGTTATACATTGTTGATGGAATAGAGATTATCATGACTTTGGAAAACAGCTTAGTATTTTCTTGTGAAGATAAGCATACACTCAAGATATGGCCCCAACATATATTCCAGCAGAAGGATGGAGAGATGGCTCAGCAGTAAAAGAGCACTTGCTAATATGAGCTCAGTTCCCAGCATCAACGTGCGCCAATGCACAAATGCCTCTAACTTCAGTTCCAGGAGAGCTGATGCCCTCTTCTGGCCAGGGGCACACACACTCACAAATACGTAAATAAAAACAAAAATAACTAAAATGTTAAAAGAAGAAAAAAAGACACACACCCACAAAGACTGCCTCAATCAGGGTTTTATTGTTGCGAAGTGACACCATGATCACGGCAATTCTTATAAAACAAAGCATTTAATTGGGCTGGCTTACAGTTCAGAGACTTAGTCTGTTATCAGCATGGCAGGAAGTACGGAGGCATGCAGGCAGACAGGGTGCTAGAGATGGAGCTGTGAGCTCTACATCTTGGTCCTCAGGCAGCAGGAAGTGAACTGACTTGAGCTTCTGGGACCTCAAAGCCTGCTTTCACAGTGACACACTGCCTCCATCAAGGCCACACTCCTAATAGTGCCACTCCCTATGAGGCTATGGGGACCATTTTTCAACCAAACCTCCACATTTTACTTATAGAGCTGAATATTGCAAACAACTAACACAGCCGTACACTGATGAATAAGGCCACCTTGGCATCGAAGAAGCAGAGTTCTAGGAGCTCCACACAGGGAGATTTGTGCTTAATGTCAAAACTCTCCTAGGAGGGACTGGAAGGACCAGACCACACAGGTTTTGCTTGGGGACATATGACTTCTACATTATCCTGTGATTTTTCCTCTTATGCAGTGGATAGAAACATCTATTCTTTCTGTAAAAACAGAAGTGCTGTGTGAAAGTCTCGGATTCTGGTTTGAGTCTTCCCAAACAATCAGCATTACTCTTGGAGGCTTCCCCATTTAGGCACCTGTTCACACACAGGTGCTGGTTCCGTACACAGTGCTGGCCCGTCCAGCAAGGAGAGGCTGTGTGTGGGCAGACAAGACCCACCAAACCCTAGGCTGACTGGCTGCTGAAGTGGACCAGAGCATCTACCCAGCTGGAGGGAAGCTTCATGGCTCCATGCTGCACATCCAGGGGCTGGGCATCACACCCAGAAGAGAGAGAACCACCTTTCCAGCCCCAGCCTCAGCTGCACTCGTCCTGACGCTCTCAGCTGTCTGCAAGGGCAGTCGGCGGTAGAGGTCTCAGTCCTTGGAGCTGTGCACAGAAACGTCACGGAACACTGGCTAAGCTGAGTCACACCACAGAAATAACATCTAATGGATAAACCAGACAGGGTCACCTGTGCAGCACTAGAGACCGCTAATGTTTAATGTGATTATAAGCGAAAGAAAAGTGTGTGTGTGTGAGTGTGTGTATGTGTGTGTGTGTGGTCCCTTTGTTCTTGTCAGATGTCCCTCTGAGATATAAATAAAAATAGCTGCAAGCACCTTAAGTTATGGCATGGCTGTGTAGGAATCGTCTTGCTGACTCCACCACTCTCTTGCTCGCTCCGTTCTCACCTCTTTTCTGGATGTTGCTGCAAACAACTCAGTGTGGAGATCTTTGCGTTTGTTTCGCTTCCTAAAATGAACTTTTAGGAATGTGGTTGACACTTAAAGGCCTCTAAGGATTTGGATAAACAATCATGTACTTGTGGAAAGTCACTGTGAGAAAAATAGAATTGTTGAGTCAAACGGATAAGAAAAACTGGAAGGTCATGGGGGCCGGGACCTCATGCATGAGTGCTGGTCACAAGGGCCACTATGGGAACACGGGTGGACCATAGTCTTCACAGAGCCTGCTGAGACCTTCCTCAGCACACAGGGCACCTGCCCAGGAACTAGTTGTCTCATCCTGGACAGACGCTATCCTGTTTTTATTCTGTTGCTGTTGATAAAACATTCTGACCAATAACAGTTTGAGGAAGAAAGGGTTTGTTTGGCTTATACTTTCAGGTCGCAGTTCATCACTGAGGGAAGTCAGGACAGGAGCCCGAGAAGGAATGCAGAGCAGAACGGTTGGCGGAAGGTTGCTTTCTGACTGACTCACAGGCTGATGCACCACTAGCTTTCATACTGCCTGGTGCAGCTGCCCAGGGAGGGTGCTGTCCACAGTTGTCTAGACCCGCCCACATCAATCGCCAATCAAGACAGTTCTCCGGAGACATGGCTACAGGCCAGTTCGATCTGGGCAATCCTTCAGTTCAGACTCCCTTAGATGACTCTAGGCTGTGTCAAGCTGGCAGCTGAAGCTAAGCGGGATAGACACCTCTCTTTTGCCCATCCTCGTAACTGGGGGCTGCTTCTGGAAATGCCTAATCTCATCTTCTTCGCTGACCTTCAGAACCTCCACATTGTTTCAGTCTCTTTAAATGTCCCTTAGAGTGCATGGCATGAGTGCTTCCACCACAATGTATGCGCCAAAGCAAGCTTGTTCTTTCTTTCTTTTTTTTTTTTTTGTTTGTTTTTCAAGACAGGGTTTCTCTGTAGCTTTGGAGCCTGTCCTGGAACTAGCTCTGTAGACCAGGTTGGCCTTGAACTCACAGGGATCTGCCTGCCTCTGCCTCCCAAGTGCTGGGAATAAAGGTGTGCTCTACCACCGCCTGGCTAAGCTTGCTCATCTTTGAAGACAGTCTCTGTTGCTTAGCTGCATCTCATCACTTTGAATCCGTGTTTTCTCCATGTGATGCAATCTTCCTAACCCTGGACAGTGGTACTTTAAGTGGCCTTCCAGGACGGTATTAATGCCCTTCCTCTAAGAGCTGAGGGTTTCTCCAGGGATGTGGGTCTCCATGTCCGTATGATTGATTGTCTGTCCATGTTACCTGCCCATCTCTGTGGACTAAGAACTCTAAGAACCCTGCGAAACTATGGCTGCTGCATCTCAACTCTACTCTTCTTTTTTCTTGTGCTTGCATTTTAACTTTTGTTTCGATGGGATGATGAGTATTTCTCTACATAAAATCTGCTATCTTTAATCTTTTCCCATTATTTTCTTTTCTGCATTTATTTCTACCTGCAAAGGACACATGGTGGCAGATTGAGAAAATAAAAACAGCAACCGTCCTCATGGGATTAGAGGAGTGATCAGTTTCATGAGGAACTGGTTTTGGAGGTGAGGAGCATCTAGAAAAATCTGCTGTCAAACCAAGACTGGCAGGGGCATGGCCATCCTTTCTCCCAAAGCCCCTATGCATCATGGAACAAGTGCTTGCACATCTGTCCACCTGATATCAGCTTCCCATTCTATTTGTTCCTTCCATAGTCCATCCCAACAACAACAACAACAACAACAACAACAACAACAAAAAACATTCCAACTTGAGATTTGTCTGGTAGCACACTGTCTTCATTTATTATTCTAAGTTTTGCCTCTTCTTTTAAGTCTCAGAAATGAAAATGAGGATCATTTTGGTGTATGAGCTTGGGTATGTGTGGAATGGTATGGCCTTTGACTATTTTAGGTTAGCTTTCCCTAGATTCCACTGCTGATGTTACAGGAGCTGCAACTGATTTCTAGATGAGCAAAGAGCCATCGTGCCAAGTCTTTAGGCAGAATTGGGGTGAGTGGAGCCCGGTGGGCAGAGCCTGGGGCATCACCTCAGCTGAAGGATAGTCAAGGACCTCCAGGCTTTTCCCCACACAGCTGGCTAACATCCCTCTACTAATGTATTCATATTTTTCTTGGACTAGCAAGTGGAGTCTTTCTGTGCATCTTTTGCCAGCTTTTTCTGCCTGCTCTTGGCGGGTGACAGGAAGCTGGCCGAGTGCTTTGCAACAGTGTCGTGTCTGTTCTGATGGGATCAGTGGACTCTCTCAGTAATGACAGCCTCTGTGACGAGCAACGTCTTTATTTATTTACTCTTTTTAGCATCGTTATGCAGATCTGTTATCATGTGGAAACTCTTCTTGGCTGCAATGAGGGCATCTGGTCTCCCCAGTGCACCAGGTATCAGGTGTAGGGGTGGCTGAGGATAGCACTGGGTAACAGCTTCGCCAGACTCTGGGGACCCAGGACCATCTGCTCTTTCCCAAGTTCCCAGATAGCAAAGCCATGAGAGAAAGAAAAAGCAGTTGGGGGGAGGGAGAAGGGAGAGAGAGAGAGAGAGAGAGAGAGAGAGAGAGAGAGAGAGAAAGGTCCTGGCCGTTGCGACCATGGGCACTGGAGAGCTGGAGCTTGCAATCCCTACAGTGTTGGGAGCAGTGAGACCCCAGATTCTGAATTTCTTGTAATCCCCTGATCTGAGTGCCTACAGCTGCTCTGAGCACGAGACCTTCAGGAGTTCCTGATGGCAGGAGAGTGGTTTCTGGTGGGTTTGGCTGGGGCGTGGCTATCTCTATATAATCTGCCCCTGAACACAATAAAAAGGAGCATTCTTGGGGCTTTGGTATCAGTGTTAGAAGGTCTGTGTGTCAGTCTGTCTCTGTGTCTGTGTTCTCAACCTCCAGCCCCTTTCCCGAAGCTTGCGAACTGGGGTCTAGCGCATAGAGCGCTGACTGGGGCCGCGGTGCACGGCACTACAGGGCAGTTGAAGCTGCTCATGTGGAGGGGACGGCTCCACACTTGGTTTCTCCTCGTGTGCTAATGGCATTGCTGCTTACTCCACCCCCACTCGGAACCCATACTGAACAATTCCTACTTGGATTCTCCATGGAAACACTGCAGCAGGGAGAATGCTTTCTCTGCAGGGTGGTCAAGAGGCTGGGGGTGGGCTGTGCTGCTCCAAATACCTCCCCAGGGAGCAGAGGGAAAACCGTGGGCATTTGACATGTGGTAGGAAGACCAGCACAGATCCTGGTGGTAAGGTGAACGCTGGCGAATGGTGGATTTTGGGCATTGGGCTGAGCAGAACACTTGAGAGGACGCGTCTCTTTTAACACGTCCATCAGCCTTTCATCCTCCAGGTCAGAATGTTCAGGACTGAGTGTCCGTGACACCACAGGTGGACATGGCTGGTGAGCTCTTATGGTCCTGGCCTATATGCCTGGGAGGTCAGGTCAAGGATGGAGAGGCTCAGAGTGGACCTACCTTGTATTTCTGAGCCCAGCGTCAGCTCGGAAGTTATGGGGACTCACTGTGCCAATGTTTGCTTCCACTGCCTGTCTGGTCTGACTGCCGACTTCCTCTGAGAGTTGCAAGTATTCCCCATACCTGAGTCTGCCTTATCTTGGTGCCCACAGAAGCAGATGCCTGGCTCGCCTTGGCCTTGGTGGATGACTCTCACTTTAGGCCGCCACTTTCAGGCTGCAGTCCCAGCATGGAGCATGGAGTCCTCACCTCCTCTTTCCTTAGTGGCCACCATGGTGGAGTCACTGTGGTCCCATTGCTGACTCTTTCATACTCAGGCTCTGCAAGGTGGGGCACCCGAGGAGCTGCAGAGGCTGGGGGATAGGCAGCCAGGAGACAGATGCCAATGCCCTGTCTCAGGATGCCTGTTCTCGATTGGCTGACGGTCGTGTCGGAATTTAGGGAGCCGGGGACGTGCTGCTCACTGGCCACTTCGACTCAATAAATCTCTCTAATTTAACCTGCTCCTTCTGAGGAGAGTTCAAGTGAAATTTCAGTTTGTGAGCCTGGGATCAATGCACAAGTCTGAGATCAATTAGCTAGCCTGGGACTAACTAGTCAATATAGGATCAATGTTACAGCCTGAGATCAATGTGCCATGCAGGACGAGGGTGGAGGCAGATGGACAATTGCTGGGAGTCAGCATCAGGCCGCGTCCCTGCGGCAGGACCGGCGTGTCCGGATGTCTCACCTGAGTGTCTCCTCTACGCCACTTTGACGTGTTTGTGAAGCCAACTTCATGTTCCCACCACAAGCTTCTGTGCTCTGGGACTTGGTTGGCACAGAAGATCACTGGTAGCCTTTAAGGAGAGGGATGGAAATCAGCAACAGGCCACAAAGAGAGACAAGTCAGGACTGATGAGGGGGTTTGATGGGAGACATGGATTTGCCATGGAAACCAGTTGTCAAGTCAGGGAAAGTTCCCTGGAGAGGAGGCACTGGGCTGCACCACAATCACTCAGCAAGGGAGTGAGCAGGTGTGAACAGATGTGTGCAGGTGGGAACTGCACACCTGAAGGACAGTAGGAAAGGCTGGGACTCAATGTCATTCACTGAGAACATATTTAACTTCTAAGTAATTCCCACAATGAGGAACTCATGATACATTTTTTAAAAATAAGAAGCAAGAAGCTCTATGGGCAGCTGGCATGAAACCAGTTCTAGGGGCTGATTGTGTGTGTGTGTGTGTGTGTGTGTGTATGAGCATATGCGTGTATACAGGCCTATGTGAGTATGTATGCTACTGTATGCATATGTACGTAAGTGTGAACACATGTTTGTTTATAGAAGATTGTGCATGCTTATGCGTACATGTATATGCGTGTATGTGGGAGTGTATACACATATACATGTTTCTTTGAGTATGTGCATGTGTGTGCGCTTGTGTGTGTGTGTGTGTGTGTGCATGTGTGCGCGTGCTGAGAAAATTTCTGTTCTCTTTTGGGCCAGAGAAGGTAGGATCTGAGATGGTCTGGTGCCAGCATTAGCCTGGTACCCGGGGTGGCTGTCTCTATCACATCTTCTGTGTGTCTCTGGGGACTTGTATAGCTGGCTGTGTTGTCCCATGCATTTTCATGAAGATACAAGTACAGATGAGGAGAAAGGATCAGCTGGTCACCATGGGGACTACTAAGGCCTCCCAACCAGGTCCTTCTAGGTTTCATATTCTCTGTGGTTGTGGTCTGCTTCTCATGCAGATCAACCCCAAAGGGCAATTTACGTCAGAGAAATCTGAGGGCAAGAATCATGGATGCTTCTGGAATGATGATGCTCCAATGATGGCCTGACACTTTGGCCTAACTTTGACAGGGACAGTGGGCTTGGATGGGTCCACCTCAGACCATAGTTGTACCCATTTGCACAGAATGGGTAAATTATCTTCCCTGGGGCCAGACTCTCCCTGCCAGCCTCTTTGATTGGGGAGGTGGCTCACTGAAACACAGAGGCTCAGAGGTCGAGGGCCCCAGGCAAGGCAGGGACCTTGCCCTTGGCTCCTTGCAGGGATGAGGGGCTGGAGGAAGCTCCACAGCTTTTCAGAACTCCTGTTCCAGAAAGAGTGAGGACCCAATCCTGACCTTCCACAGCAGTTCTGAAAACTGAGTCAAGTTGTCCACAGACATGTCTCTTCATTGGTGGGCCGAGAGCTGCAGCCCTCCCTGCCACCTGCACAGGAGACAGGAACAGGGACCGGCACAAAGGAGTAGCAGAGGAGCAGGGAGACCCTTTTTGTCTCTGGAGTTTTCAGAATTGGGCTCCCCACACTGAGAACTCCCCAACTATTTCCTGACCAAAGCGAAGCGTGATGTTACATCAGCAGCGCTGACCACCGGTCACATCTGTCCTCCATGGGCTTGAGTCTTTGACTTGGCATCTCTGGAGCAGATGTGTGGGAACACAGCCTGGGGTCCCACTCATCTTCCACAGTAGAGTTTTCCTTGGGACTCACTGAAGCCACCACAGGGTCTCCAGGCTGGTAAACTCTGAGAGAGGGCGGAGGTCACTGGGGCAGCTCTGGTGCCTGGGGTGGGGGGACCCCCTGGGCTGTAAGAGGGCAAGGCCAGGTGCTCAGATAAGGTAATGAGGATGCCAGGTTTGCAGTAGGCTCCCTGTTGCCCTGGAGACTCAGGCCTGCGGAGACAGCTTGTCTCATGGAGCAGGGTTCTGGTCAGGCTGTATGCAATGCTGGCAACTTTCAGAGCCCTCACCTGCCACTTCTTTTTCTTTGCCCAAGAGGGTGGGTGTTTTTGTTCCATTTCTCAAGGAGGGACCCTGAGTCAATAGTGTGGGGGCAGTGGCTCTGCTGGGGGTCCTTCTGGGTAGCGACAAACCTGAGCCCCTCTCTGCATGGGCAAGATAGAGCGGGAAATATATGTTTTAGATTCTTACTGAACAGTTTCCTTGTGAAAACATGGTCCCCTTTCTTATATGTTGGGAAGTGATCTCATTCACTTAGGAATAAGAAGAGGTGAGTTTTGTCCATCCATAGGTCGAAATTTGGTGATAGTGATCCCTTGAGGGCCAGGTACCCCGACTGCAATGTTGAAGGTGGCCTGTCCCTATGGACCAGGACATCAGCTGATCTGTTTAGCACATGATGCTAGCTTTCCATGTACTTGCTGCTCACAAAGATGGCTTGACTTAGCATCACCTGTAAGAAACTCAGTCTAGGCTCTCTGCTCCTCCCTGTTCTAGAGAGAGCCGCTTCTTTTCGTGCAGTGCCAGCCTCGTTCCAAAGACACGATGGTGAAGGTCGGAGTGAACGGATTTGGCTGTATTGGACGCCTAGTTACCAGGGCTGCCTTCACTTCTGGCAAAGTGGACGTTGTTGCCATCAATGACCCTTTCATCAACCTCAACTACATGGTCTACATGTTCCAGTATGACTCCACCCATGGCAAGTTCAAAGGCACAGTTAAGGCTGAGAATGGGAAGCTTGTCATCAAAGGGAAGGCCATCACCATCTTCCAGGAGCGAGATCCCGCCAACATCAAATGGGGGGATGCCGGCACCGAGTATGTTGTGGAGTCTACCGGTGTCTTCACCACCATGGAGAAGGCTGGGGCCCACTTGAAGGGTAGGGCCAAGAGGGTCATCATCTCCGCCCCTTCTGACGATGCCCCCATGTTTGTGATGGGTGTGAACCATGACAAGTATGACAATTCCCTCAAGATTGTCAGCAACGCTTCCTGCACCACCAACTGCTTAGCCCCCTTGGCCAAGGTCATCCATGACAACTTTGGCATCGTGGAAGGACTCATGACAACAGTCCATGCCATCACGGCCACCCAGAAGACTGTGGATGGCCCCTCTGGGAAGCTGTGGCGAGATGGCCGTGGTGCTGCCCAGAACATCATCCCTGCGTCCATTGGCGCTGCCAAGGCTGTGGGCAAAGTCATCCCAGAGCTGAACGGGAAGCTCACGGGCATGGCCTTCCGCGTTCCTACCCCTAATGTGTCCGTCGTGGATCTGACATGCCGCCTGGAGAAAGCTGCCAAGTATGATGACATCAAGAAGGTGGTGAAGCAGGCATCCGAGGGCCCACTAAAGGGCATCCTGGGCTACACTGAGGACCAGGTCGTCTCCTGTGACTTTAACAGTGACTCCCACTCTTCCACCTTCGATGCTGGGGCTGGCATTGCTCTCAATGACAACTTTGTAAAGCTCATTTCCTGGTACGACAATGAATTCGGCTACAGCAACAGAGTGGTGGACCTCATGGCCTACATGGCCTCCAAGGAGTAAGAAGCCCGCCCTGGACCACCCATCCCAGCAAGGACACAGCAAGAGAGAGGTCCTCGGCTGCTGAGCAGTCCCTGTCCTAACTAACCCTTAACACTGAGCATCTCCCTCACAGTTTCCATCCCAGACCCCCAGAATAGCAGGAGGGGGCTTAGGGAGCCCTACTCTCTTGAATACCATCAATAAAGTTCATTGCACCCCTCAAAAAAAAAAAAAAGAAACTCAGTCTAAAGATCTTACCTCCCAGCAAAGCAATTCAGGGGCAAAGCAATTCAGGGGCTACCCCAGCCCTCTCCATGGAGATCTGTCCCCACAGGGGCATTCTAAATAGACTTAGCAGGTGTCTGGAATGAAGTACACCGGGCATCAGGGCACCTCCTGAGCACTCGTTGGCTCAGTCTTCCATACTCACATACTTTCCTTCTTGCTTAAAGGGAAACAGCCGTGCAGGATCTCATGGAGTCTCACAGCAATCCTGAACCTGGAACCCATGAGCAATCAGCAATGTGCGTGGGAGCCGGACATTGTGCTGTTCTTGAGGGGTGACAAGTCCTCCATGGGGTCACAGGGTATGTGCACTCCATGCATTCCCCCCCCCCCCCCGGGTGATTGTCATTGTTGACAGCTGTTTAGTTAGGGCATCTCTTCATCCACCCAGGAAAAGGAGAGATATCCATATCCACTGAAATCTGGTGCCCAAAGCCCTAGATTTGGAAACACCAGCCAGGCGCGTAATTGCACTTGGAGTGAACCAGGGGCGATAAGCTTGCTTCTATCTCCCCATATCAAAGACAGACACGGATTTCCCCAGCATGTTATTATAAAATATGCATTTAATTATGCTGGGGGAGAGTTTCTTTTGCAGGCATCTTGTGATGTGTTATTTACACTTTGCTCTCACTTATGCAGAGGTGGCAGCGGGCCTGCCCCTGGGGGACCTGGAGATATTAACGGAACTACATCCTCTGTCAGTGTTATTTGTTAACACGTCATCCGTCTGCCAGCGCATCGCCAGGAGAATGCCTGGACAGACTGCATTGCTTTCTGTGTTGCCGCCGCTGCCTTGGTTCTACAAGTCTGTGGCACACCCGATGGTTGCCACGGTGTTTCATGGCTTTCTTGTGAGACCTGGCTGTGCATTGTCCTTGGGGGTGAACCCCCAAAGAAGGTGGTGATTCCTAGGCAGGTGTGTTGCTCCCCACTATTGTGCTAGATTTGGTCTTTGCAATTGGCCAGAAGGAAACCAATTTGCTGTTGGTGTGCTTCTGTTAGTGTGTACCGCTGATGGACGCGTCAGAGAGAGTACAGGGTGCTGTATAACGAGGGTCAGAACACCTTTCTGTAAAGGAAGACACATAGAGGCCAAACCCAGACCCTGTCAATCTTGGGCACCAGGGTGACTGTCACAGTGAATGGACAGAATTGGGCAGCTGACGGCAGAGGACAGTTTGCTTGTTTTTTGCTCATAGTCTTGACTGTGTCTTCTTCCCTCCTTTGCCATGTCTGGGTCAGACCCACCCTAAGTGATCAGTCCCCTTGTACCCACAGGCCCATTGCCACACCCTGATATCATCTCTGCCTGTCCCGGGATCTTTAGGAATCCAGAGACTCAAGTGTCTTTTAGACCCTCCCTTATCACCCTGTAGGTCTAACGTCCCTGAAATAACTCCCTTCTCACCATGGCATGTCTGTGTCCAATAAGTCACCCATTTGTGGTATGGAGAAAAGCAAAATGACTCAGACACAAGACTGTTTCTGATAAGCCCCTGGGTGCGAGCCATTCTGCATTCACCAATCGGAAGACGTGTGTGAGAACTATATGCAGGCTGGTGATGGTATGGATGGAGTCCTGAGTCTGTCAAGGATATGGGTCCCCTGGGCTTTCATTATATTCTAATTTACTGATGGAAGCAGATTTTAATTCCAATACTTTCTTCTCTTTGCAGTTTTTATGACATACAAGCCTCCAACTGGTAAAAAGATAGG
The DNA here is from genome assembly GCF_018167655.1 of Microtus oregoni. Taxonomy (NCBI): domain Eukaryota; kingdom Metazoa; phylum Chordata; class Mammalia; order Rodentia; family Cricetidae; genus Microtus; species Microtus oregoni. The sequence continues at coordinate 5,121,069 of NW_024543081.1, forward strand.
AAGGGCCAGTAAGGAGGTTATGTGTGATTGACACCCTAACGCCTTTTACCCATTACCCATTCAAAGTTAAGGTTTACAGTGTTTCAGGAGCAGGAGCAGATCTGGGGGCGGAGCAAGCAGGCGCTCTATTAGTCTGCTCTCTCTCAGACTTTTTGTCCTACAAGATCACACCATCTCCAAATAATATTTGTCCTTTGTCTTCACTTAACGGTTTTTTTTAAAGATTTATTTATGTGTCTTATGCATATGGATGTTTCGACTGTACGTACACCTGCACATCAGAAGAGGGCATCGGATTCCATGAGACTACAGGTATGGATGGTTGTGAGCCACCATGGGGGTGCTGGGAATTGAACTCAGGACCTCTGGAAAAGCATTTGGTGCTCTTAACTGCTAAGCCATCTCCCCAACCACTTGACTTTCTGTCTGATTTCCCTCCGCCCTGGTGTGAAGATGCTGACATGTGGGCTCACAGACACCACGGTACAGACAAGGCTGTGCATGTGTGCACGTGAGCCACACACACTGCTGCTGGAACCCTGTGTATTAAGATGGCAGAGACGGGTGGGTATTTTTGAGGACCTGCTCTCACGTTCTTGCACCCTGACCGTGGTGCACACGCCAGTTGCCACTCATGTGAATTGTGTAACTTTACCTTTTATTTTTAGGCAGGGTTTTGTGTCAGCAAGGCTGTTGTCAACTTGCCATACAACCAAGGATGACCTTGAATTTCTGATCCTCGTTGCCTCTTCCTTCCAGGAGCTGGGAGGACAGGCATGCTGGGTTTGTGCATTGCTAGGCCAGATGAGTGGCTTGCTAGGGGAACATGCTGGGCCAGTGCTCTACCTCTGTCCAGGGTTTGTGTAACTTTTATTGCATTTTTTCCCCATGAAGTTTGGCTTAATATCATGGAAGTTGCTTGTTATAAACCTTATTTTTTTATTTGTATTTTACATTTATTTATTTATTTGTCTTTTTTGCTACTGGGATATAAGAAGAGAACTATACTTGACCAGAATTGATTTTTTAAAAAAATCACAATAAAGAAACTTAGTAACTCTAGCAATTTTTAAGTAATTCGGGTCCTTGTATAATCTGTAATGACCACCTTTTTCCTTCCTTTGCAATCCTTATATTTGTTAATTCCCCTCTCAACTTACAGACTGAATATTGAACTTGTGAGAGAAGAACCCCTGCTTTGTTTATGATTTTGAAGAAAAGCTCAGCAAACACAATCCATCTGCATATGAAAAGATACATGTATACCCTCTGCCCACATCCCCAGGGCTGGGATGCAGGATGCCTCTGCACTCAACCACCAGCACACACCCGATGGAGCCGGGCTGCATCACCAAGGCCCAGCACCCTTCACATCTCACCAGGTCAGGCACCCTGGGTCTAGCTGTGGCTTAGTCTGCCTGCAGGTTCCCGTCTCGCTCATTTCCACAGTTGGTGACATCAAGTACACTCACAACGTGGTCACCTCTATCTCCTAGAGAGACACACTGTCCTCATCAGCGCTTAAGTCCTCCTTCCTCCTTTCTAGCCAGCAGCTCCTGCTGCTGTAGAGTTGGGTTAAGGTTATTTATTTATTTTTTGTGTTTGTGGTGTATGTGTGTAGTACTGGGACTACACACAGGTGTGCACATCTGTTTGTGCAGATGCTGGAGGAAGACATCGGCTGTCCTGCTCTCTTGCTGTCCATCTTATTCCCTTGAGCCAGTCTCTCATTGGACCTGGAGCTAGGCTGTCATCTATCAGGTCACAGAAATTCGGCTTCTGCCCCTCAAAACACTGGGACCACAGGCGGCAGGGCCACACCTGGCTTTCTACGCTAGTGCTTGGGATTTTAGCTCAGCTCTTCATGCATGTGTATCCGAGTCATCTTCTGAGCCGTGCATTTCCGAAACACTATGTGTTCCAAATAATTTGTCTGCTGTGGCAGTTGTCATTGATGTGCATTTTTTTGTGTTATTGATTTCTTATTTATTGATTGTTTTATGGAGGTGAGCATCAATCACAGGGCCTCTGTATGCCAGGCAAGTGTTTTACTGCTGAGCTACAGCCCAACTCTTTAAATTCATCCTCCACTCTGTGAATTTTGTATTTTCTTGCAGTCCATTCTTCTCCCTGCTTTGTTTCCTTTGCTAGATGTAAGGGTGCTTACTTTTCACACTGCCTGGGTCCTAAGCATCCAGGGCTGCAGCCACCGCATGAGATGGTACAAGTGGTGCACTTGTGTCCATATGTGCACTTGATCACAGGTCAGCTGAAGTATGCTTACATTTCCCTTCTATTTGTGAAGATCTAGATTTAGCTCCAAGGCTTGTTTCCAGCAACTGCCTCTGTCCTGAGGCCTGTTGGATGGTAGCTGCCCACTATTCCATATTTATTTTTGATGCCTTTCTTTCTTTCTTTCTTTCTTTCTTTCTTTCTTTCTTTCTTTCTTTCTTTTTGAGACAGGATCTCATTATGTAGCCCTGGTTGTCCTGGATCTCACTATGTAGACTGGACTAGCCTCAAACTCAGTCTCTCTTTCCACGAAGACACTGTAGATACAGTACTCTGTATAACTCCCCACCAGAGCTGACTGGGCTCTGCACTAAACACAGGAGACCACACCACACTGCAGCCTGGACCTGTTTGGGGCATCAGCCTGGATGGCACAGCTGGATCCTGTGAGTGATCTGAGAAGAGAGTGGGTGCCATAGCCATAGGGACAACAGGGTTTTCCACCCCACCATCCTGTGTTTTTTTGCAGAGCTTGAAGAAAGAAATTATTTGAAAACTGTCATATTATAAAGTATTTAAATAACTGTAGCATTCCTCATATTTTATTTTTTTTCCTCTTGGAGCTTTTGACAAATAACTCAGATTTTATGAAATATATATTTTAAATGTCTTTCCTCACCAAAAGAGCAATTCTCCGGCATGTTAATTAGACTGGAGAGACGGAACTCGATGCACACGAGAGTATTTATAATGTGCTGTATTAATCATCGACGGTTTCCAAGAAAATAATTATGTTGGACAAATGATAATATTTTGCTCTTGTAACTGTGTCTCCACATTTATTCAAAACTCTTGGTGCTTCCCATGTGGCAACGATTAATTATTCTTCTTGGGGAGATGGATTGTTGTGCACTTCTGTTGTTGACAGTTTTTATTGGTTTGTCTCCCTGAAATCCAGTGAAGGGAGCAGATTGTACGGAGGCAACAAGGGCCATTTGATATGGTGTGTGGTTTCCACAAAGACAGACGTATGCTCAGTTACATGGGAACTTGGGCCTCAGGGTTTCTCTTGCCACTTCTGATGATGGTATAGCAGCACCTGCTTCTTGGGGTTCTCGGAGGTAAGAATCTGCAGAAAGTGGGTTCAGTGGAGTTAGTTCCCTTGTACCCAGCTTCTGCTGGCTCTGGTTCCTTGGTCCAGCACTTCAGAAAGCCATTAGTGCCTGGATCTGCTGTTATTCACCAACCTGTGGCCATACCCCTGAGCTAGAGCTGTGTGAACCTCTCCTGGAAGATGAGCAAACAGTCATTTCACCCCAGATAAGGCATCAACAATATAGATCAAAGTAAAGATGCATGTTGTTTTTAAGGGGGGTTATCTTGGTTATTACTTGAGGTAGGGAAGCCCAGCCCACTAGCACCATTCCTGTGGCAGGTGGTCCTGGACTTACAACCCAGCAGAGCATGAGCCCATGAGCAATCAAGAAAGCAATGTTCCTTCATGGCTTCTGTTTCAAGTTCCTGCCCTGACCCCCTCAGTGATAGACTATGACCATCATAAGCCCAATGAACCCTCTTTGCTCCTCTGCTGCTCTTGGTTAGAGTGTTTTATCACAGTATCAGAAAGGGAACAGGAATTGGTACCCACGGGCTTTAACTAGGATTACTCACAGTAGCATAACTTATGCAGGGTGTCACCATTGAAGAAAGTGACTCTCATTCTCTCAGAAGCGGTTGACCCCCTCTCAAGCCCCAGGAGGGGTGGGCCTTATGAGCTCCCCCTCTGCTCCATGATGGCGCATGAACGGGCTCAGTTTCGTACAGTTGTGTGGGTCATCACAGCTGGTGGGATGGAATAGCCATGTCATGCTCAGAGGACAGCATTCCACGACAGGGCATTCCCAGGTCTGCACCTGCTATTCCCTCACCCTCCTGCTCCCTGAGCATCAGCCAGGTCTTTCGTCTGCAGAAATGTCCTCTTTCCAGGTCCTCTCCTTTGTCTCAGTTTCTGCAGCCAATGTGGATTCTCCCAGGGTTCTTCTGCTATGGGTTGGGTGGGGAGGGGTCCCTCAGGACTTTCTGGTCCCCAAATTTCCATACTTGGGCAGCTCTCCCATCACTGATGGGGCTGGATAACCACCATCCCCAACAGCCTGTCTAGGGAGTGGAAGACTCTGGCTATTAAGCTGAGTAGATGGTTGATACCTGGTCCTGGAGACTGGTTGACACTCGAGACTGCAGAGGTGGGGATCGGAACAGTTTTGATCTCTCTAACTAAGGCCACAGGAGATGTACAGGGCCAGTGAGGGAGATGTGGCCGTCCCTAGGGATGAGAGCTCCTGAAGCGGGGAGTAAATGCTGATTCCAGCAAGGCGGGTGGGCCTTCTATCTCTCAGAGTGGGGATGGCTGCCATCTCTTGGGATGTTTGCCACTAAGCTGAAAGACACGTGGAGCTAGCAGACCTTCCACGTCCTCAGTGACTCCCTTAGGATCTGTGTTCCTGGAAACAGCAGCCCCTCACATCCAGTGAATCATAACCCTGGTCTGGGTATTGGCTGGATTGCCTTGGTCTCCTGCCCCACCTGTCCCACTTCCTCTTTATTGGGAAGGATCTGAACATGCGCAGTAGATTTCATGGGCCTCTCAGAAGGCTTGAAGGCTTCTGGTACCCTCTTGATGAGCTGTACTCCCATAGTGACTTTCTGGGGAGACTCCTGAGCATGATTGGGGCTTGAGATGGGAGCCCCAGAACCATCCCTGAGGTGGTGGCACAGGGCCATCCCTTCGTCTCTTTGTCAGCTCAGCTTGGACTGGGTCCAGTGGAGTGGCCTTCGGTGGCCTCATGTCACCTGAGTAGACACAGTCACTTGTTGCTGCTGTTCTACGGATGCACTTTCTGTTTGCACAGTGGAGACAGTAACTACACAGAGCCATGCCGACAGAGATCACAGGAGCCTTAGTGCTTCCAAAATCTGTGCACTAATCCCTGAGCAAATACAGAGTAATAACACGGTCTGCTGTGCGCTTTGACATGAGAACTTCCCCGAATAGAGAGGCTGGTGTCTCTGCCTGCCATGGCTGGCAGTCAGCGTGCCGCTTGCCTGGCTGGGCCTCAGCCAAGCCTGGCTGATGGAAGCTGTGGAGATGGGAAGAGCTTTGCTAAGGAGGGCCTGCTCATTTATTCTGACACCTCACTCTGGTGGGATGGCTCAGTGGGTAGAAGTGCCTGGGTGCAGGCCTGATAATTGATGTTTGGTCCCCAGATCTCACATGGTGGCAGGGAAGAGCCGACTCCCAGGGACTGTCCTCTGACCTCCACACATGTCCCAGGGCACCTGTTTGATACTATATAAAAGAAACAGGGAAATAAATAAGTAGGTATTACTGGGTGTTCCTGAGGACCTTGGATGACTGGAGGTCCATAGAGGGGATACACACAGAGTCTTGGCCCACTCCCAGACATCATAGTGCTGGGATCAAGATAGTCTCGCCTTTTTTCCAGAGGAGGAACTTTGAGGGTGACAGGAGCTTGCTGGTCCTTGGTCACTGTCAGGATTCATTTCCTTGCTTGCTCTGCAGTCACCTGCACTGGAAAGTCCCCTTACTGACAACTGGCTGGTTGTCACTGCTCATCTGGTCAGTGGGAGATGCCCAGTCACTCTGGACCTGGCTGATGTCCCTGATACTGTGAGGTGTCCTTATGAGGAGCACACTTGGGAGCTGGCAGCCTTTTCTTAGGGATGCTCACACAGGCTGTTCCTCCAACCCTGTGGCCCATGTACCACCCTCCTGAATTCCCTGATTCCTGCCAGAGGCTGGAAAGCACCTTGAACCTGAGGCCCCTGTCTACTGCTCCTTACACAGCTCAAAGGAGCTCCAGACATGGGAAAGAGTGAGGAAGAGCCTGCATGAGGCCCCATGAAGTCTGCCTTGGCGTGAGCACGGACAACAGAAGGCACCTGTCGTGCTCCATCTACCTGACAGCTAGGAGGGCCCCAGGTAAGGATGCTTCCTCTGCCCCAAAGGGATAAGAGCCTGTTCTCCCAGCCTTGCAGAAGAGGCCCTCTACAGACCTCTGTCCCTGCTCCTTTCTCCCAAGAAACTTTGGAAACACGTCACCTCTTGACCTGCGCTGTCCTTTTCCTTTTTTGTCATTCTGGCTGGAGACACTTTGCCACAGCTGGTCTCACTGTGGTGGTCAGCATTCTCTAAGCACCCGTGTTGGGCAGCTCACAACCGCCTGCAGCTGTAGCGCCAGGGGACATGATGCCCTCTTCTGGCCTCCACAGATACCGCAGCCACGTGTGCACTCCCCTCACGTTCATATAAATTAAAACTTGAGTAAGACTGTCCACAGATGAGACTTCAATGTGAGGTTTTACCCCCTGGCTTCACTTAGCAGAGCCTGGGCTTGGTTTGTGTGAGAGATCATTTCTACTGCTCATCCAGTACTCCCCAGGTTCCCAAGTGGCGGAGAGCTGGTGTGACTCCAGGAGGGTGATGGAGGCATGACTAGGTCATAACCCTCAAGCCATTGACCGTGGGTCAGTAGATCTCAGAGTCCCACAGAGCTTGCGGTGAAGGGTCTCTGGGGCTGAGGGTGGTGTGGGATGTTACAGAAAGAAAACAGACAGTTGTGAAATTACAGGAAACCTTCTGGAAAGTTTGCTGGTTATCCATAGAGAAGCATTGTGCCATTCTCTTGTACAGGATCAGTGGGATGGTTTTATCTTTCCTACACAGTCTTTATTGACTAGACCATATAACTGTAAGAAAATAGAAACAGTGCTCTATTTTGATCCAAAATTAGTGTAGGTTTCACCAGTGTAGTGTAGTTTCATGTTTCAAGATTTCCTTTAAAACTTGACATAGTTTCTAGAAGGCTATTGAAACAAAATAAATTGTTCTTTGATTAATAGAATAGAATAATTTGATGGAGAAGACAAGGAAAGAAGGAAGGATGGAAAGAAGCAAGGGAGGAAGGAAGGAAAAGAAGAGAGGAAGGAAGGAAGAAGGAAGGAAAGGAGGGTGGGAGGGAGGGAGGAAGAGAGAATTTCTTTGGAGGTGGTCTCAGTAAGTAGCCCTGACTGGCTTTGAACTCACAGAGATTCACCTGCTTCTGGCTCGGGCCACCACCCTTGGTTGAGGGCATTTAAAATGGGACCACATAGCTGCTCTTGAGGCTGTGAGCAAAGATATAGTGCTCCTCTTCCTCGTCTTGTTCCTAGCACTCTGCACACAGAAGTATCCCAAATCCTGAGGCTTCCAGCTTCAGAACCCCTAGCCCTGCTGAGAAAAGAATGGCAAAATTAGTCATAACAGAAGGCTTCACCGGGTTCAGGTAAATGTCGATGGTTTGCTGTGCTTTCTGTGCTCCAAACAACTGAAAACAGAGGTTGGGGATATATCTCAGGGGTAGAGTTGTTTGCCCAGCACACTAAAATGTATGAGAGGAACTCAACACAAATTCAAACTTAAAATGAACAACATAGATGCTGGGAAGCAAGAGATAGTCCAGAAGGAAGACAATAACTAACTTATGGTCAATGAGACATTTACATTTATTTCCAGAACACAGGCATTGCTCAAAACCCTTTACTATGCATCAAGTATCTATATTGACCCCATCATGAGGGATTATGGTGTATTGATGACAGTGTCAAGCAGGGCAGATGCATGTGGGACCCATTCTCTTTGAACTTGTGTAATTCTTAAGTAGGGGCTCTAACCACCCTGTGAATGAGAGACTGTATGCTGCTACGCTCACACAGAGTCCGTGTGGAATTCAGGTCCACCTGCCCATTGCTGCTCTCTCTGCCCGAGGAGGGAGGTGTCTGAATAGATTTAGGTACTCCCTGTTAGCATCCTTGCACTAGGCTTCAGAGAGCATTTCTTGGTGTATAATCTCACGATACCTAAACCTCACTCTAATAGTCAGGGCTTCCTAAAGGAGCAGAACCGACAGAATGAACCGATGGCAAAGGGGACTTTATTAGACTGGCTTACAGGAAGCAGTCTGGGAAGCTCAACCATGTCTGGAGCAGCAGAGAATCTGGTAGTTGTTCAGTCCGTAGTCCCAATCCGACAATGGAGTCCCAGAGGATTGATTCCTGGAGAGCTTCTGGCCTTCAAGGAATCCTCAGCCAATGGATATATAAACTTGTCAGAAAGAGTGAGGCTAGGTGGGCACAAAATTAAGCTTCCTCCTCCCATGACCTTTATCTGGCCTGTAACCAGAAGGTTCCATCCAGATTTAGGGTGGATCTTCCTGCTTCAAATTATATGATCAAGGAAAATTCTTTGCAAGACTGCTCAGCAACTCATGGTTTAGTTGATTCCAGATTCAGTCAAGTTGGTAACCAAAATTAGGCATCATACTACCTAAACAAGTATCTAGAGCAGTGTTTTCTCAATCTGTGGGTCTTGGGAGGGTCACATATCAGCTACCCTGGATATCAGATATTTACATTACAATTAATAACTAGCAAAATTATAGTTATGAAGTAGCAACAAAAATAATTTTATGGTTGGGGTCACCACAGCATGAGGAACTGTATTAAAGGGTTGCAGCATTAGGAATGTTGAGAACCACTGCTCTAGAGGTGTTTATTGACATATTTCTTTTTGTTACATGGGTATAAGAAATCCTTTCATAGCTGGGCAGTGGTGGCACATGCCTTTAATTCCAGCACTTGGGAGGCAGAGGCAGGTGGATCTCTGAGATTGAGGTCTACAGAGTGAGTTCCAGGACAGCCAGGGCTACACAGAGAAACCTTGTCTTGGAAAAAAAATGAAAAGCTTTCCCATGTTTCAATGATTTCAGAGAGCTGAGTTAAAAGTGTGGACTTAGGGAAGTCAGCATGTGTAGCCCTTAACACGTTGTTGGTTCTCCCTGAGGGTCAGTTGGAGCATACAGGGACCCACCCTATAGAATGTGCTGACTGTGGGTGTCTGGGGACAAGGTGGAGCGATGTCTACCTCAGCAACCACGGCACACTCACCAGTTAGTGCATACATATGTGTGTGTAGGGTGTGACAGACGAAGAGTGACTGTGTTTGTCACAGAGGCAGATCTTTCCAGAGTGTCCTTGATGCTTCTATGATGTGGGAAGTCCTTCTGTATATGTGTTGCTTTTATTGGTTAATGAATAAAGAAGCTTCTTTGGCCTGTGATAGGGTAGAGTAGAGCTAGGCAGGAAAACTAAACTGAATGCTGGGAGAAAGTAGACAGAGTCAGGGAGAAGCCATGTAGCTGACAGAGGAGACAAATGCCTCTGCTGGAGCCTGCTGAAGCTTTGCTGGTAGAACACGACTTAGTGGTGGCGCACAGATTCATGGAGATGGGTTAGTTTAGGATGTAAGAGCTAGCTAGAAACATGTTTAAGCAATTGGCCACACTGTATTGCAAATAATATAGTTTCTGTGAGATTATTTCAGGTCAGGAAATGAACTATTGGCCTCTACCAACACTTCTAGGCTGGGAACATCCCTTTATGGGTTACTGTGGATTCTCATTTCCCTTTCCGCAGAGAAAGATACCAGTACAAACTCTACATGAGCACATACAGTCAGTCACAGGCATGTCTGAGACACTGAAACCTCTGAAAGGACCAGGGCGATTTTAAGGTGATCTCCCTGCTAGCCGTGGGACAATGGTCCTTTTTATCACCGTGGTGTATGGTGTGTGTGCATGGTATGGTGTGTGCATGCATGCATGCCTGTGTGTAGGATGTGAATGAGTGGTGTGTTTATGTATAGAGGATGATGCCCAAGTACAGAGGAGGGCTCATCTGGAATTCAAGATTGGCTCCAGATGACATCATTAGCTAAGGTAACTGGTTACATATGACCATCTCAACTGATGCTGAGAAAGCATTTGATAAATTTCAAACTTCATATAATTAGAGCATGTATAAATTTTATATAAGTAAAACTAAACAAAAATCCCCAACTAAAACAAATAAACAAAGCCTCAGCAACACAGGAATAAACTGATAAAGGCCATTGCCTTCTTCAGCTCTGCCCATGATGACAAAGGTATCATATACTCAGAACTTGACAGCCCTGATTTCTCACAGTCTGGAGGCTAGAGGTTCACAACCAGAGTGCCAGCAGAGCAGTTTCCTGGAGAGGCCTGCTCCTGGCTTGGAGATTCCTGTCTTTATGTCTCAGCCTCTCATGGCCTCTCCTCTGTGTGTGAATGAGACAGGAAAGCTCTTGCTTTAACATTTCCTGTCCTACCTGTCCCCGCACTCCCCACCCTCTTGATCCTTATGACCTCATTGGACTTATATCACCTCTTCAAAAGATTCATTTTAAACAGCCATATTGGGACTAAGGGCTTCAGTGTGTGGATTGGGGGTACCATTCAGCCCTCAGCTGGTACTTACGGGAAAATCTCCAGTTATCATCACAACTGAGACTCAAGAAAGAGACTGCCCACCAGCCTCTTGGAAACACAGCTAGCACAATAGGGGAGGAGGCGCTGAAAATGGGCCGTCTGGAAAGGAAGGAATGAATTTGTCTCAATTCTGAGAAGTGATTGGCTTTGGACTAATACAATGGTTAAGGCAAATTGCAGCGTACAAAGTCAATTTTCAAAGACCACCTGTACTTTGGTGTATGAGCAATACATAATTGCAAATCAGAAATTAAAAAGAAGAAGAAGAAAAACCCTAACCATGCTACTATAAATAGATGCCTACAAATCTAGCAAAGCACATGCAGAGCCTGAAGGGTGAGCGGTACAGACACTCCCGGGAAAACATGAGGACCTAGGCAGGGAAGGACTGGCTAAAGAAGGCTCAGAGATATGTGCCTGCCGGGGATGCATTTTTGTTGTGCACAACTTGGTGACACTTCGTGTCATCAGGTGATGGAAACTACTAAAAATTAACTTTTTGGTTCAAAGTCTGAGGAAATCACTATAAAAACACAACTGTATGTGAGGCCAACTCTACTCTGCCTCCCATTTGGAGCCGATGGTGGCTGTGCTCCCTGTATGGGTGGGGTGAGCCTGCAGCAAGGCAGGATGGGGTCCCATTCTGCCTCTCCCCTTGAAGTGTGGAGTCCCTGATGCTCCTGGCAGTTCAGCCTTATGGCAAGGCGATAAGCCAGGGACAGGAGCAATGTAGGCACAGGGGAGTGTAGCTGGAGCACCAGGCTGTTTGTGAGAGCAAAGGATGAGAAAGGTTTGCAATGGCCCCCAAAGGGCAAGTTGCACTCTGTGGCTCTTTTAACCTGGGAATGACAATTATACTAGAATACTAATGCAGTATTCTAGGAGTCTCTCTCTCTTCCTGCTGGCTGCTGGCTGTGCTCCACACAGGAGTGGCGTCAACTCTTGAACTTGAGTTGTCAGGTGATCTTAGGGCTGGAGGGGATGGTGTCCAGGCCACTGGGCATCTCCTGGAATGTCCTAGAATGGCTTCTTCCATCTTCTATGTCTCTTTGGAGTGAGAGTAAATGGTTCTCAAATGTGACAAATCAGCCTGAGTCTCAGAGGCCACTGGCAGCTGATCCTAGTGTCAGCTTAGCCACGTATGTATGTATGCATGTATGTGTATGTATGCATGCATGTATGTATGTATGTGTATGTATGTATGCAAGCATGTATGCATGTGTGTATGTATGCATGTGTGTTTATGTATGTATATATGCATGTGTGTGTGTGTGTGTGTGTGTGTGTGTGTGTGTATGTATGTAGTTTTGCAGTACTGGGAACCGAATCCATTGCATGCTGGATAAGTATTCTATTACTGAGTTCTAAGCCCATTTTTATTTCTTACTAAGCTTCCCAGGCTGGCCTTGAACTCACGCTTTAGGGCAGGCAGGCCTTGCACTTGTGCTATTCCCCACTAACCCTGCCCCCCCCCAGCCCAGCCTCCTGAGGTGGTCATTCCTTTATACTGTAATCGTGTGATAAGCCTCAGCATGTGTCTGTGGTGTTGGCTAGAGAGCAGTATCTGCTGTGAATAGGCCCTTGTCACTTGTCTGCTAATTTCCACGGGGTATCCTGGTCTCTGGGCCCGGGCCACCACTATCTAGAGTGAAAGGCAATGAATAGAAGGGACTTAAGAGACAATTTCATGTCCTCGGTTTGCCCCAAACAGAAGCAGATGCAGTCGGGCAGCCTGCCACTTTCCGTGGCCTGTAAAGATACATCTCCAGGCGTTGCAGGGCTGCCGGGCCAGGGAGGGGCCGCCCACGGCTTCCCCTCTGTCACAGCCACAATCACCTTGCCTGGGTCTGCTGTTCCGGCTTCCAAATACCACCGCCCTGGCACTAATTATAGCCCAGATTGTGCGGGGAATTCTCAGCCCGCACCGTGGCAGTCCAGATTAAGCAATTAACCTTGGTGTCACTGCAATTATCGAGACACGCTAGCAAAACGAGCTAATTTCCCCCCAGGATGTTGAACTGAAATCAACTTCCACTCTCTTTAAGATGCCAAAATAGGAAATGTTAATGGAAAATTATGTTTGGATGTTTAATAAATCTCTTGGGCCGGTGGCTCCTCGTCAGTCTGGGCGGTGGCACGTCATGGAGGCACTCATTGGTAGACAGAGGAGGAATGGTCCAGAACCGGCGCCCTGTTGACTGGGCACACAGCTTGAGCGACACTCGGGCTGCAGTCAGAGAACCTATCAAAGTCCCAGCCAGTCTCTTGGCCCGGGAGTCTCGGAGAAGGCTCGGCCTGGCTCCGACGTTTCCACAGGGCTCGGCAGGTGCATTTCTGTAAAACAGCAACATTTGCCAGGAGGGCAGCTGCTGCTGACGTCCCCTATCCTGTGCCTCTTCTTCCCACAGACTAGGGTTTAGAGGCCCAGCAGTGTTGCCTCAACGCTTCTCAGGGCACCCTCATCCCCATTCTTTGCGGTGCAGGCTCCAGGCTTGCATCTGGGGAGTCACGGGTCACCTGGAGCCCTGGCTACACACACTTCGCATTGTAGACATATCAGGTCTGACCTCAGTGGGACTTTCTCTTTCACCTACGTGGAACTGAATGCTTGGTGTGCCCTCCTTATATGAAAGAAAGGTCAGGGATCTGTATAGGTGGATTCCAAGGTATGGTCCAGTCTTCTATCTCAACAATCATCCTGACTTCAAGGAAGAAGGCCCTACCCTGCCCTGTTTAAGGTCAGAATATGCTGTAAGGTCTGATGGATGGATAGATTCTGAGAGGCCTGGATGGGCTGGGTAATGAGCAAGGCATGGCTCCTAGGCCGGGTTGTTCTTCAAGGGTCAGGCTTCAGCCATAGACCTGCTTACTGGTTCTGCTCCTGGGGTCAGCATCCTCCCTTCCCAAAACCACAGTTTCCATCAAGATGTCATTTCAGCACCAACTCCTGGACCAGGACTCTAAGGTAAGGAGGCAGACTTGCGATCTTGTTTTTCCTTTTCAGCCACAAGGTCACCTCTGCTTTGGCAATTGCCCCTAGGGCTCAGGTCCTTTTCCTGTACACAGATTGAGCTCCTGGACAGCCACATCAGCCTCAATGGCCTCTGCCTGGTCTCCAGAAACTTCCTGGGTCTTTTCCTTTGCAAAGACTTTGCCTTGAAACTCCCCGCAGTGGGAATTTTTGTGGAAAACCACAAAGTGAGGAAAGCATTTCATTAAATTCAGAAGGCAAATATTTCATTTCAAGTTGCAGTATCAAAACAACTTTCATAGATTAAAAAAATTATGGATCAAGCATCAAATGTTTGTATACATAGTAGTCAGTGATGTGGAATGAATCAAGACATACACAGATGAAAGATTTAAAGAGGCTGGAGGGTCATGGCCCGCTCCCTCCCTGGTCATCTTCCCAGGTTTGCTCGCTATAGGTCTCTGAGTAGCACCATGTTCAGCATCACACAGAAACAAAGCTTCAGAGGAGTTGGAAAACACGCCAGCAGTTGGCTCACGACACACTGTCCAGGGGGATGCTGAGGTTTCAGGCCCTGCTGGTCACCTTGGTGTTACAGAATTTAGATTTTGTGACAGATGGCAAGAACCTGGCCAGGAGTGGGCCATCATGGCCCATCTGGCTCTCTCGGATGAAGGAGACTCCTAGGGCAGGGAAGGAGCCAGGCAGCTGGTGGAGGTGCCTGGGAGGGCCTCCTAGGAGTATGTGGACCCCATGCTCTGGAGCTCCCATCTCTACAGGTGAACCTCATATAGACTGCCCTCTCCCTGCCTCAGTTTCCCCTTTGAGCCATACGGGAGACCCTGCCATCCTGAAGTTAAAAAGATCCACGTAATCACGGATGTTAGACCGTTAACTGTCACATAGTCACAATAAAACGCATATAGTTAGCACTTCACCCCAGTGCCTGAGTTCCACCATTTGGACACTTCTCCTTGTATGGGGGTTTGTTCTCTGGACGAAATGCTGTGTTAACCAGGTTTCATTTGCTCCTACTGAGGCACAGTTTAGGACAGTCCTGGGCCAGATGGTGTCCTAGCTTGCTTTTCATTGCCGTGACAAACATAGTGACTACAAGCAACTTGGTGAGGAAAGGGTTTCTTTAACTTATTGGTCCCCATCACAACCCATTGTCGAGGGATGCTGAGGCAGGAGCTGAAGCAGAGGCCACAGAGAAAGGATGTTCATTGACTTACTCTTGTGGCTTGCTTTGCTTGCTTTCCTATACCACCCAGAATCACTTGCTTAAAGATGGCACCACCCACAGTGGGCTGAGCCCTTCCACATCAATCATTAATTAATAAAATGCCCACAGGCTAGTCTTGGGGGGACACATCTTCCCAGTTGAGAGTTCGTCTTCCCTCAAGTTTGACTCTAGTGTGGGTCAAGTTGACAAAAACTAAGAGGAACAGGTATCAGGGAACAACAAGGGCCTAGACAGAGTGGCTTGCTGTAAACTTGTTTAGGCCTGGGGCTTCTGCTCACAATAGACCCACAGTGGTCCTTTGGGGGAATGTCCTGCAAGACATAGGTTCTCCCTCAATGCTGCCCACATCGAATTCCTATGTACGCACTATAGGTGGGTGGCCAGGTGGAACTGAGGGCCCAATGGGAGCCTGGCCTTGGCTGGTGAGGTGTATAAAAGACGGAGGATGTCTTACAGCTCAGAGCCTCCAGAGTGTCCTCTCTGCTTGTTTTAAAGTCATAGAGGCCCAGAGAAATTGGCAGCTAGGCCACACCCTCCTGCTTGTTCTATGTTTGGGTGTTTGAAGGAATGATAGTGGCGAGTCCAGCATTTTCGGGACAGGCAGCATACTGAAGAGTTGTGTTGGCACCCCTGAGTCTCTGTTGAAATAGTTCTGCCCATTCTGTCTACTCTCCATTGCTTATATGAGGCCCAATAGCCCTACGGAGGGCCACTGGCTTTGTGGAAACACCAGATATGAATGCTAATTTCAGCCAGAAATATGCACTCACAGAAACAGTTAGAATCATGTTTGACTCAATATCTGGGCACACGGCCCAGCTGGGTTGTCATGATTCATCCATCATACTGCCCACAAGGCAATAACCTTCCTCCAAAAGCCAGTGACCCACCACGGGAGAATCTAGAAAGTTGCTCCCTCTTGAGGCATTTCTTCCTTTTGCAGGTGGTCTCAACGCAGCCAATGATTAAATGAGAATCAGCTCAAGGAATCAATTCAACCAACGAGCATACAGGTTTGATTGCAATTCTTCCGCTGCGAGAACTGCTGTGGTCTCCCCACCGCGGTAGCCCCTTGCTTGTCTTCTTCATTTTGTGGCCTAAGCAGGTGGTCATTTCAGTTTTGATTGGTAACAACACCATTCGTTACTAAAGAACTTTTAATATTTCAAGATTACATTCATTCCTCAAATGAAACTGTACCCTAAAGAAGAAGTGGATATTTTTAGAAGTTTGCCATGCTCCTCCAGTTGTGCTCTAGTTCAGTCACAGGAGGCCAGTCTGTTGTCTTCACGATGAGACTTTAGTTGGCCAATGGTCACCAGGGCCAGCCTCTAGTATCCTTGAAGTAGGATGGACCAGGGTGGGTCCACCGGTCTCCTTTTGGCTGACATGTTAGGGAACTCTTCCCAGAGCCCTCCAGGCCCCTGTTTCTCCCTCCCCCGAGGAGCAGACTTAACACACAGAGCTGGAGAATGTGACCTTCATCGGAAAAAGGAGCTTTGGGAGGTAATTATGTTAAGGGACTCGAGATGAGATCATTATGGATGTGGGTGAGGCCTAAATCAATGACAAATGACTTTCTTTACATGAGCTGCAGGGAGAAGGCCACGTGAAGGCAGACACATAGATTGGAGTGCCCTGGCTAGCAGCCAAGGGACCATAAGGAGAGGAGAGAGGTAGGGAAGGAGTGGACCAGCTCCTCCAGCCTCCAGGAGGAAGTGACTTTCCTACATCATCCCACAGCTTCTGGGATGGATGGTGGGAACAGATACCTCTGATGTGGATTGCTGAAGACACTGAGCAGAAGCTCAGGGTTGGCTGGGCAATCCTTCTGGTGCAGAAACAGGGTCACCATGCCCTCAGTGTTGGGGAGAGCACCAGGTTATGGTATGGCCTTCCCTGAGATCATCCAAACATGGATGGTGGTTCTTAGGAAGGCTGGGTCTGGGTTCACCTGCCTTTGTCCTATTGCTTTGTGGAAAATGCCTAGTGTGGTGGTTGGAATGAGATGGCCTCCATAGGATCTTATGTTTGAATATTTGGTACCCAGTTGATGGAACTGTTCTGGAAGGATTGGGAGGTGTGGCCTTCTTGGAGGAGGTGTGTCATTTGAGGTGGGTTTTGAAGTTTCAAAAGACTTCTGTCTTTCTTAGTGTACTCTCTGTCTCCTCCCTGTGGTTTAATATGTGAGCTCCCAGCTGTTCTTGCAGCCATGTCTTTGCTCTGCCATTATGTACTCGAACCATTTGAAAGCATAAGCCACAAATTAAATGCTTTCTTTCATAAGTTGCCTTGGTCATGGTGTTTTATCACAGCAATAGAAAGGTAACTAAGATACCTAGAAACCCTGCTATTGCCATCTTAAGTTATTAAAAACTTGACATAATGCTAGGCGAGCTTAGGATGACTATTGCTTCCTTTTCTAGACAGGGTCTCAAGTAGCCCAGGCTGGCCTTGAACTTTCTATGTAGCCAAGGATGACCTAGAACTTTTGAATCCTGTTTTTTTTCCTCTTGAGCGATGAAGTTACATGTGTGCACTGAAGGGACCCTTGCCCAGTGGAGCATGTGGCTCTGGCAAGCCTTGCCCTTCTCCCCATTCCTGCTGTGCTGCTAAAAAATGGTTAGACTACATCCCTAAAGCTAGCCACCAAGGTCTATTCCCTTATTTGGCCAATTCTTTCTCCTGAGGCTGACTACCTCCTTTGGCTCACCTAATTAACATGATCAATTAAAATTAAACTCCTCATCCTAACATGGGGTTTCCCCCTTTGATTTTGTAAACTTCCATTTGCCTATGGGTCATGTCTGTCTCCTCTCTATCCAGAGGCAGTCCTTTGTCCCCCGAGACAAATACCCATTCCTCCTTTCCCTTGACCTCTCCCCTTTCTCTCTCATTCCTTACCTCCTTAACCACTGCACGCTAGCCCATTCTAACATACACCTCCCCTTTTCCTCCTCTAAAAACTATACCTGTAAGGCCATGTGCTGCTGTTTTTCTGCCTGAGTCAGAAAGCAGCCACTTTAACTTTTCTTCCCCACTTAAAGGATCTCTCCGTGAAAATAGGTGGGTGTTGTTCGTGTCTAATCCTGGGCTGGGAGAAAGTCCCCACTATTTGGGTATCTCCTTCATGCCCCACCATACCAGGTATATGAATTTCTGGGGGTCCAACCCAGGACTTCATAAATACGATATAGGTACTCTACCAGCTGAACTTTATCTCTGGTGCCCCCTCGCGTTTCTATTTTAAAAACTGGTTTCCAACCAGGAAGCATGGATGCTGAGTCACCCTTGAGGGGGGCCTGGCCTCTGGGTGATGCTGTACACCCCCTGTTGTGGCCCCATGATCCGAGCCTGCACTTCTTTCTGCTGTTCCCCAGTTTCTGTCTCACCACAGCACATGCTCAAGTTTCCAGGTGGTAGCAGGTGTTAGAAGTCAAGGCTGGGTGTTCTCACGTCGACTCCTTCTATGTGTGTCTTCTAGGTGCATTTAGAGTCTTCCAGATTGACAACATTAACCATCATCTCACCCTGTGCGGGTCTCTTGTGCTCGCTGGAGAGGAGCGCAGGTATGAGTGTTGCCTCCACCTGGCTCTGAGGACCCAGCCATCCCATAGTCACAGCTAACCTTCATTATTAGCTGAGGTTATCCGTGAATCTCTTTGTATTCCTTGGTGGTTGCCTCCCTTCCCATGGTTCTGTCAGGGCCCCCTTGTTCCTGGAGGCCTGTGCCCCTGGAGATATGCATTCCTGGCTACCAGTGCTCTGGGCAGCCTGTATTTGTATACTCTCATTTATTTAGTTTCCCTGAGAACTCAGCACAGAAGTGGCCAGAGAAAGCTAAAGTTTGTGATCGACCTGTTCTTCTTGTCATCGAGGTGGGATGATGTCACCCTAGTCTGCGTTTATCCCAGGTGGAGGGAGAACTGAGAGTGACCTTTAGCGCAGAGCTCCACGAGCCTTCTAGATGACACTAAATCCAAGCAGCCAGCGTCACTTGGCAGAGCTCCTTGGTTCTTGCTGCCATCTTTAAGCCCCAAACCCTCAGGACAGGCTGTGCAGTGTAGAGGAGACAGGAAAATGGCATCAAACCCCAGCCACAGCTCAAGGCTGCCACACAGTCAGACTGAAGGGTGGGGATGATGTATTGGGGTAATGGGGCTCTTCATCAGCAAGAAACCCTGTTGATGTGCGGTGATTTCTTTGGGTATAATAAGTTAATGAAAACAGCAGCAGCAGCAGCAGCAGCAACAACAACAACAACAGGAAATAACTAAGATGAACACAGCACAAACATTCACTTTTCTTCTGTTTTGTACAAGCTTGTTGACAACAGAACCAACTTGTAAGTTTGTCTGAGAACCTAATCTCGGGCATGCGCCCACACTAGTGTGCCTGCAAGCATTGTGGGGTATCCTTTCCCACCAGCCTCTGTGGAAGTGGCAGCTGATGTAATCACCCCTGGGGATAAGGAAAGCAGCTGATGGGGTGACAGTCACTCCGTGGTCTCCTGGCTCCCAGGTGGAGTGACTTGTGACCCGCCCTGAGCTCTATCAGGCTGTGACCCCACAGCGACCTCTGAACTACATCACCTGTCAGTATGGCCAGAGCCAGGCTCCCCCCCCAACACCCGCAGCCCCCACAACTACATCTCCAGGGTTTGAAAATGCACAGATGCTGGCTTGCATTTTTCTTCTGAAAGCTCACTTTATTTGCTTGGATACTTCCCAGACAACTGGCTGAGAGTTGAAGGGAGCCATTGCTGCCTCGTCCTGTATTTGGCACACATGGGGACTTAAGTTTTATCTTGAGCAGTGGGATCAGGAAGCTCCCTATGGGGCTGGGTCTGCACCAAAGGGGTCGGCAAGAGAGCGGGGTCTGTGTGTGCAAGGCTGGCACGAGCAGCCTTGCTGTGTACATATGGCTGCATCTCGAGCCTCTGCAAGTGGTTTTCCAGGTGCCGTGTCTTTGTGAGCAGGCCGAGGCCTCCATTAAGGTGACCTTTAGGTCTCACTCAGCATCTGTCCACAGTGGGCACCTTGTGAAGGCCTAGGGGACACACATGTGAACAAACCTTGTCCAGGCTCAGGGTTGAGAGCCACACGCTGCACAAGCTGACCTTGTTCTCCTGGTCCTGAGATGCTGCCTGATGGTGATGGTGGCAAGGCTGGTGATGAGGATGCTGGCATCAGCGAGGTTAATGTCAGTGATAAGGATGCTGTGACGGCGATGACGTAAAAGAAAGCAGACAGATTTCTTTGAGAAAACCAGAGACTTGGAAGGCCACAGAGAGTCATCTATAGTTCCCCAAATTATTGGTAATAATGGACTCCCGATGCCACACTCTCAGGACTCACTAAGGGCAAAAGTATACTTGGGATCTGATTAAAGTCACCCATATCTCTTACGGGGTATTAAGAGGGTGTCTTGGTTCCTCTCATTGGATGCCGATGCCCTCTGTCACCATTCTCTTTTCTGATGTGCTCCTGTCTCCCCAGACTCCTGTCTTCCTGAGTTCAGTTCAGAGCTGGTGTTGGCAGCGGCACAGAAGTACTGCACGGTGATTAAGTCCCCTTGCTCTGACTCAGCAGTGACCCGGCACCCACTGCCTGTTCCTGATTCCTCACGGTTTATCTTCTGCAGCTAAAAATGTGAAAATGTGCATGGGAACCTACTTCATGAGACACGCAAACATTTATTTAAAGAGAAATGAAAAGAACAGCTTAGCGAACAGCTTCTTCCCGACTCTAAGATGCCCTTGCCGTGAGACTGGGGTTGTGCAATTATGCTTGCACCAATCTGGGGGCTACTGTCAAACGCTTCTACGGAGATGCCATTGTAAAGACTTTATAAAGCAGCAATAAAATTTCTGCTCCAAGCTAACCTACTATAGAAGATATTATCCCAGGAGCAACTGTGAAAGCTTTTACTTAGTGTCCCTAGGCCTGAGCTGTGAGTAGAGAGTTAATCTAAGAGAAGACGTTTACAAGCTGTGGCAAATTCCTCCCCAAATTTGGTGTTATATCAATTAAGACATTTCAAAGTGTGCCAGAAGCGTCTTTCGTCTGGGCATGGCATTTCCTCTTGCTGACTATGTGCCCGTTCCTGTCTCTTATCATGACTTCTGCTAACCTTAAAGTCACTGGGGATTGCCCTCCCATCTTGCTTACCCCACCCAGACGTGATGATCTCCTTCTGCCCTCTCTCTCTCGGGGCTCTGCACAAACCTGCCATGACAGGCCACAGTCTGCATGTCCCACCCCAAGGGCCTTTCCTATACCACACACAGCTCTCCCACTACTCTGTCAGTCATACCCGAATCACTGTAGGAAGTCCCGCCCCCGGCTGTGCTTTCTTTCCTTACCTGGATTTGTACTGTCTTCTTCATGTAACGCTACCCACCTTAGTCTGTTGTGTCCTGCTATTGTAAAACACCTTACCAAGGTAATGTGTAGAAAGGAAGAATTTACTTCACACAGTTTTGAGGCTGGGAGTTCAAGGTCAAGGTGCTAGCAGATTCAGGGTACTGTGAAGAGTTCTTTTTGCTTCCAAGATTGTGTCTTTTTGCTGTGTTCTGCAAAGAGGATACCACAGCCTCAGGTGACAGAAGGAAGAAGGGTTCTTCTATGTATAAAAACACAACAACAACTATTTCAAATACAAGAAAGCAAAAATAGAATAAGGGGAGAAATAGAAAAGTTTAAAGTCAAAGTTGGAGATTGTAGGGCCCTCTTTAAACAGTTTGTGGAGCATGCAGCTACAGCAGAGACACAGTGAGTGCCGACCCTACAATAGACTCTGAGAAGTGCTGTACAGCTGAAGCAGAAGACAAGGACCTAAAATAGCAATTACAAATATGTTCAGGGCCTCAAAGAACAACTGAACACATCTGTTAATGACATCTATGAAAACACAAGCAGAGGGATGAGAGGAAGAAAATACTTCAAGGCCTGAAAGTAGAGTTAAATCATTAGAGAAAACCCAAACTGAGGGAAAATTAGAAATGGAAGATTTAGGAAGTCAAACAAAAACATCTCACAGGCAAGTCTCATGAACAGAATATGGAAGATGGAAGAGAGAATCCCAGGCATCGAAGCCAAGAAGGAAGAAATGGATATCTCAGTTAAAGAAAGTGAAAAAATTCAGGAGAAAACATGCAGGAAATTTGGGACACTATGAATATACCAAATATATTAATAATAGGGATAGAGGAAAGGGAAGAGACCCAGGTCAAAGACACAGAAAATATTTTCAACAGGATCATAGAAGAAAAAATTTCCAAATCTAAAGAAAGTGATATGCATCAAGGTTCAAGTATACAAAACACAAAATAGACTGCAGGAGGAAAGAATTCCCCATGACTCATAATAATCAAAATACTAAACACAAAGAACAAAGAAAGAATATTAAAAGCTGTAAGAAAAAAGACCAAATAGGATAAAAGCAGACCGATTAGAATAATACCTGACCTTTAAATGGAGACCCTAAAAGTTAGAAGGACCCGGACAAATGTTCTACAAACTTTAAGAGACCCCAGAGGCTAGCCTAGACTACTATACCCATCAAAATTTCCAATCACCATAGATGGGGAAAGAAACACATTCCATGCTAAAACCAAACTTAAGTAGCATCTTTCTACAAATCAAATTCTACTTAAGGTGCTGGAAGGAAAATGTCAATTTGAAGAAGGCTACCACTACTGTAAGACAGTGGCCTTGTACCCTGTAAAGATTTCACTTGTATTGGTTTAATAAAACACTGCATTGATAATAAAATCCAGTAGCAGAAAGTATAGGCGGGGTGACCAGAATAGGAGAACTCTGGGAAGAGTAAAGGCTCAGGCTGCAGTCATCACCCAGACACAGAGGAAGCAAGATGAGAATGTCATGCTGATAAAAGCTACCAAGCCACATGGCTAATATGGATAAGAATTATGGGTTAATTTAAGATGTAAGAGTTAGCTAAAAATATGCCTAAGCTATTGGCCAAAGCATGTTGTAATTAATATAGTTTCTGTGTTATTATTCAGGTCTGAGTGGCCAGGAAACAAACATTCTCTACTTACATACCACCCCCAAGAAAATACAAAGAATAAATATGATAGTTTGAATGTAATTGACCCTTACGATCTCATCATAGGAAGTAGCACTATTAGGAGGTGTGGCTTTGTTGGAATGGGTGTGCCACTGGGGGGGGCAGGACGTTTTCTATGCTCAGGATACCACCCAGTGTCTCAGTTGACTTCTTGTTGCCTGCAAGATGTAAGACTCTACTACTCCAGTACCAAGTCTGCCTCTATGATGCCATGGTCCCTGTCACAATGATAACGAACTGAACCTCTGAAACTGTAAGTTATCCGCTCCATTTAAACTTTTACTTTATAAGAGTTGCTATGGCCATGGTGTCTCTTCACAGCAACAGAAACCCTAACTAAGACAATAAATAATCCTAGAACAATAGATCAAAAGAGGGAAAAATCAACCCACATCACAACAACAGCAGGAATTAACAAACACTGCTCATTGATAACTTTCAACATCAATAATCCCAATTCTCCAGCAAGGTACAGACTAACAGATTGTATTAAAATACAGCATCTATGCTTTGGCTGTATCCAAGAAACACACCTTAACATCAAGGATAAAGATCACCTCAAAGTAAAAGGATGGAAAAGTTATTCCAAGCAAATGAACCCAAGAAGCAAGCCAGTGTATTCACTTAATATAAGACAAAAAAACCCAAAACTTCAAAACTAAACAGAAGAAATAGGGAAGGACATTATGTACTCATTAAAGGAAAAAATCCACCAACAGGATATTGCAATTCTAAATACGCATGCACCAAACACAAGGACAGCTAAGTTTATGGAGAAAACACTTTTATAGTTAAAATCACATATTGAGCCCCACATACTTCAGTACTCCACTCTTGCTAATAGAAAGGTCATCCAGACAGAAACTAAACAAACTCTGGAGCTAACTGATGTCATAAACCAAATGAACCTAACAGATATTTACAGAACATTTCAGTCAAGTAAAAAAGAATATACCTTCTTCCCAGCACCTCATGGATTTTTCCCCCCAAAGTTGACTTCATTCCTGAACACACAGAAGTCTCAACAGATACAAGAAAATTGAAATAACTCCCTGCACTCTGTCTGACTACCAGGGATTAAAGCTGGATATCAACAACAGTGGGAAAAAGTCAGAGAGCTTACAACTCATGGAAACAGAACAACTCACTATTGAATAAAAACTAGGTCAAGACAGAATTAAAAAGGAAATTAAAAACTTTTTAGATTTGAATGAAAATGAAACATGCTCGAACTTATGGGACACAAAAGAGGCAAATTCACAGCACTAAGTGCCTACACAAAAAATCAGAGGCTTTCTCTTTAATGACACAATTGGACACTTGAGAACAAAAAGAAGAAACAATACCCAAAAGAAGCAGACAACAAGAAATAATCAAGTTCAGGGTTAAAAATCAGTAAAATAGGAAAAAACAAAAATATGAAGAATCAATGAAACATTGAAAAAATGAAAGAGTAGTTTCTTTGAGAAAATTAGTAAGATTGGCAAACCCTTATCCAAACTAATAAAACAAGGAGAGAGAAGATTTAAATCAACAAAAGTAGAGCTGCAAAGGGGACGTAACAACAGACTCTGAGAAATTTCAGAGAACCATACAAATATACTTGAAAAAGACCTGTACTGCACTAAATTGGAAAACTCTAAAAGAAATGGATACTATTTTTCAGAGAAGTTTGCTTCTGCCGGAGATGGGAGCAAAACAGGACAATACTTCAGAGAGTGAGAGAACTTGGGACACTAAACCTTAAACGGAATGTTTCTATCCCATCCCTTCCCAGGGTTAAGGAAACCTTTAGGAAGAGGAGGCAGGAAGATTGCAAGAGCCAGTGGGGAGGGAGAACACGAAGAAACAAGGCCTTCTGATACAGGAAGACTGAAGAACATATGATCTCATAGAGACTGTGCACAGGGCCTGCACAAGTCTAAGCCAGATGAGGTCCCAGCACTGAGAGGAGAAGTGGACACAAACTCCCATCCCTAACCCAGAAGCTGTCTCCAAGTGATAACTGCTTGCAAAGGAAAAATTAGTTTTCTCCAACGGAGTCTCACTACATATACACAGTACCCTTAAGGACAGATTCCTGTGCCCAGCAGTAGATGGCCAACACATATGAACACAGTGGCATTTCCCTCATAGTGCTTCGCCTGGACATTCTTTTTCTTTTTTTTTCCCTTATAGGTCTTTTGCATATGTTATGGTTTTTAGTGTTGCGTTTTTATGGACTTTCTCTCTGCGTGTGAATGTGTGTGTCTGCATCTATGTGTGCTTCTTGTCCTCTTTCTTCTGGTAGTTTGTGTGCCTCATCCTGTTCCGGTTTGTTTTTATTTTATCTTATTTTATTGTTGTTATTATTTTAGATACCATTTTGCACGATGAGAGATGAAATGAGTGAGAGAAAGAAAGGATCCGGGTTTGGGTGGGTGGAGAGTTGGGCAGGATCTGAGAGGCATCGGGGGAAGGGAAATCATAGTCAATATATTGTATGATAAAAGCTATTTTCAATAATAAACAAAAAATTATAGTAAAAAGAAAAATGGAAAGAGGGCTGCAGTTAAAGATTAGTGGTAAAGATTAAAGGTAGAGTGTTTGCCTAGCTTGTGGGAGGTCCAAGTTTAAAACAAATAAATGAAAGCATAAATAATTCTTAAACATATGAGGTCCATCTTTTATGTTCTATTTGAAAGTTCCATAAAAATTGTAAAAAATCCTCATGAACATAAAGTAAAAATAAATAAATCTAAAGAAGAGATTCACATAGTATGCAAATTGCTGGTAAACTGGACAAAGGGATAAAAAAAAGAGAAAACAAGAACTCCAGCCAGTGATGAATCCCCTCAATAAAACATACTGGGAGCAATTTCTCCTATTGAATCCTAAGACTGAGCTGTGATAGGCAGGCTTTTGAAAACACATATTATTCAAATCTTCACAAGGTAAAAGGAGAAAATTTTAATAGTGCCATTTTGATGAAAGAAATTGAATGCCTAAAAATAACAATCTATATATTTATAAGGGAAAAATCAGTCCCAGGAGGCTGTTAGAAAATTCTATCTAATATTTAAAGAGGAAATAATGCCAACACTACACAATGTCTTTCGGAAGACAAGGTGGGGTGCCCACTCTCTCTTTAAGGCCAGTAGAACATCAGTAACAACACAGGAGAAGGGTATTCAAGATGGCAGAGACCGGCATCCCCAGTGGGCACAGATGGGCTCAACAGAATTCTAACCAATCAGCCCCTCTCATGACGATGCTATAACCAAGTGGGGCTTATCTCAGCAAGTAAACTCGCTTTGCCTTTCAAAATCAGTGTCATTTGTCACCACAAGGAAATTAAGTAGAAAGAGTCGTCACATTACCCCGTACACACAGAAAGGGAATCTCACAGGATTTGACACCCGCTGGAGATAAAGATGCTTAGGAAATTGGGACAGTCAGGATTCTCCGTGAAGACCTGCAGCCAACATCCAGCACAAATCGCCAAGCGCACGCTTAGGTGGGGGTTTGAGCCAGGATTTCTGCTTTTGATAACTGCTCCACTCCAGTGTGTGATGTTGGCTGCTCGGGGCTTGGGGCAGATGGAGGGAGTGAGGTCCAGGGTGTCAAGGTGCCTCCCTGAAATGTTTGATTCAGTCTCCACAGGGGGAACTGTTCTGGTTGCACAGGGCTCTACTGAGGGAAGGGTTGATTGTGCCATTGGCTTTTTCATGGTTTTTATATGCTGGGGATTAAACCTAGGGCCTCAAACGTGGGAGGTGAGTGCTCTACCATGGAGCTGCATCTATAGTTCTGGCTTTTTTTTTTTTGTAAGCTGTCTATTACCACAATCCATGGACTGAGGACTGATGAAAATGAGACATGTGATGGGTGACTGGTACCCTGCTCCATGCTGGAGACCTGTCTCAGTGGCTGCGAGTGTATCTGGAATAGCTGTTTCAGGTGCTTAACTAAGGATCCAGAGAAGAGAACCGTAGTCTATGTATGAGGGCTAGACTGGACCATAGAAATAAGTGCCTTTTATCTCCATGGGACACAGATTTGAAGTTATGTTAGGTTGAATCCCTTTCAGGTTGGCAGTGCTGACTGCTCCTGGGTCCTCTTCTTGGCTTTGGAAACACACCCAAAGCACAACCTTCATTATCCCTGTGACTTTGTCCCGGTGTAAATTTCCCTGCTTACCAGTCATATTGGAGTAAAATCCTTTCTATCCCAGACTTGGACATGCTTTCTTCATGTTTGTAGTACAGTTTGAGGTCCAAGATTATGATAACTACAGAAGAGCACCCGTGTTCACTTTCTGGACCTTTGTGCTGGTTAAATTGGGGCAGGTTAATTCTTGGGAGCGAGACGGGATGAATCCCACGTGGATTGGATCTTGAGCAAAAACAAACAAACAAACAAACAGACAGAACAACAAAAATCAAAACGAACACAACCTCTGAGTGAAGAAGGTTGTGGGCCATGTTTCCCTGGTGCTTTGAAAAGCCAGGCCCAGACACATGATATTCTGTCCTCTCTGCCTCTACACTAGGCTTCTGTGGGACTCTGCCCCAGGAAGGAGGAGGGCTACAGGGAGGCTGCCTGCATAGGAAGCCATCCCAGAGTTTGTTTATCAGTTTCTTATTTTGTTTTGTTTTGTTTTTGTAAATCTCTCATGTCACACAGAAACAGTTTCACAAACTAATTACTTTGTGTCAGTCACAGGGGAGGCAGCCTTCTGCCTCCTCCGCCCATTGAGTGGTCAGGGGCTTTGAGGAGTAGCAATTTGCAGCAGAGCCCCCAGAGCGTGAAGAAGATTACTCCAGTGAGCTCAGGCAGAGGAAGAGGTCAGGGCCGCCGTGGGCTACTGTCCTTGTTACGAGTGCGAAGAAACAAAGATTTATCTCTTAATAATGTAAAAAAAAGAAGGCTTTTGATTTTAAACAGAAGCTAAATTATGTGAAAGAGAAAGTGTCGGAGCATCATTCAAAGCCAGTCTTTCTTCAAGGTCATTAACGCCCCATCTGCTGGAGTCCTTGTTGGGGAGGGGGCTGGCTGTACCCATGCTGCCTGAGGTTCAACATTCCCTTTTAATGGTGAGCACAGACAGTCCTGAGGACACATGGGGTCTATTCAGACATAGCAGGCTGGATAAACCTGTGTACTCTCCAGCTGCTCATGCCTCTGGATGTGGGTTGAGACCTCCCTTGCTGTCATGAGGTTGTTTTTCAGAGTATGTCAATATTTTACAGGTAATGTCATGTTGATCATCATCTGCCCACACTGGGTATGCTATAAGACCTCTGTGGCCCCGAGTCAAATGCCACAGGGAGCTTGATGCTCTCCAGGCCGTAGTGCTGAGCACATCTGTCCAGATGACTACTGGCCTGGGCAACAGCTGGAAGAAATGGGCATGAGAGCTGGCTCTGAACAGTGTGACAGGATAAAAAGTCTACTTTAGGGATTCTAGAAATTTCCTTCACTCCTAGGAATGAACCACAAGGAATGATAGTGACCCAGATCTGAGTGTGGAGCTGCTGCACAGGAGGTCTGAACAGTCCATGGCCATCAGAGCTGAGGAGGACCATGGTCTTTAGAGCAGAGGCAGACACCCTTGCCCAGGGATCTGTCCCACGAAGGGTGAGACATGCCTGGAGACATGGAGAAGGGACTTCGGATGCAGGAGGGGACTTAGAGCAGTGCCGCATATTAACAATAGCTGTGGGTCCACCTTCGCCACCACTGGAGGGCGAGCAGAGCTTCCCCTATCTTGTGGTCAGGCACGGACACTGCTTGTGCCTTTTCCTTTCAGAGGGGACGGGGACATTCTTTCTATTCATCACAAGTCCTATCAGGCTGCTTGCTATATTACAGATCCATAGACCGCCTGAGGCAGGCCCCACTCTCCGTAGAGCTATGAAGCTTTAGAACTATCAAGGTTTCCTAGAATGACACCAAGCTGAAAAGCAAATTAGAAGTGTGAAATTAACATCAGCACATCCTCAACTCTCGCCAGTGAATGTGTGTGTGTGCACTTGTGTGCATGCATAGGCGTGTGTGCCTGAGTGTGCACATGGGTGTCCATGTGACTTGCTGTACATGTGGGTGTGAGAATGTGGCACGTGGGGGTAGATGTCTGAAAGGTGCCTGGCTTCCTCTGGCCACTGGAACCGAGATACTTCAGATCAGGTGTCTCATGGATGCTTACTGGATACTGTATCGAACGAGGCTTATTCCTATGTTTCCTTCAGGTCAGAAGGAATGTTAAAAGCCTCTGGCCATGGCGATGCTGAGAGCTATGCCCACTTCAGCTCAGTTGCCCATCTGTCACTGTTGCAGGACCATTCTCTGTTCTTGTCTTTGCAGGACTAGGGCAGGACAGGGGGAAAATGGTCCAGCTTTCCTCCACAGGGAGTCTGACAAGGTGGGAGCTTTGTGGACTGTACTGTGCTCCAGCGTTGCATGTTGGAACACCAGCCTCCTGTATGATGGGATTTGGGGTCTATGCCTAGGAGATGAGCAAGCCTCCATGGGGTCATCATCCCAAGGCTCTGATCAGGAATGCATGCATCCTGTCTTCAAATGAACAGGAAGAGAAACAGGTGTGTGTGGGTCCTATCCAGAGGAGGGTCTAGTGAGGACACAGTGAGAAGGTGACCTCGTGTGAACCAGCAAGATGCCTCTGGGGGGCTGTATGGGCAGGTAGTCTGCTTACACCTCTATCTTGGTTTTACAGCTACCAGGCCTAGGAGATCGATTTCTATGGCTAAACCACCAACTGTCATCTCTGCAATGGATGTCCCCATGCAAAGAGGTTGGATTGGTCAGGGTCTCTACTCAGACTCAGACACAGGGAACCAGGGAGCATGGCAGTGCTGGGTCCATGTTCTGTTGAGCCACCTTGAAGGAAGGGCCAGTCTTAAAAGCCTAGTCCACCCCAGTTGCCCACAGCTTACCAAGGGCCTGCATGGCATTAGTGTTCTCAAGACTGCTGTGTTAAAGCCTCCATCAGAGACCCCAGCTGCATCTTGTCTCGCCAAGTGGGGAATGGCTAACTCTGGTGTTATAGCCACTCCCATGCTACATGACACAGGGACCTGAAGACGTGGCCCCCACTGAAGACTGCTGGGACTCCCAGGATCCATGAAGGAGACCCCTCCCTGCCTTTGTCCCCTGTCACCTCAGGCCTGGCTGCTGCTCCTCCTGCTGGGACCGAGCCACATCACTAACTGTCAAATTGCCTAAAACTAATTGGCTTAATTATCAATTTGCTTAATGGTATGTTTAACTGAAATCTATATTTATCAAATTTACATTTCTCACATGGCAGAGTGATTCCAGCTCTGTCTGAGGCTCTCCATCGATTCGATTGTCTTTTCTGCATCTGCCTGTTCTTGAGGATGTCAAGAAATTTTAGTTGGCGTAAGGATGTGCCAGTCTTCCTTTAATATTTCCAATGAGAATCAACCGGATCTGTATTCAGCTCACAGGCTTACAAGAAGCCTCTGCGTTCATCCATCTCCATTGTCGTCAACTGTGCAATCAGTCATGTGGAAGACGCGAATGCCTCATTCTGTTAATGACTGTCTTGCTTGGTTCCCACCCCAAGTACTTATCCCAGCCGGTGGCTGTCTTAGGTTGGAGCCTCTGGCTGAGTCTGAGGCCGTGATGCTGGTTGGAGAGGGTTCAGATATAGTGGACTGACCTTTCACCCTGCTTCTAGAAGCTTCTTATGTGGATAATAACATTGGCTTCTGTGTGTAACCACCCTTCCTTATAACCTAGGGTTCTGTTTCCACAACAGGCCCTCAAGGACAAAGAGTTCTCAAGATACTGATGCCCTTATATGAAATGGCGCAGTGTGCGTATCTTACCTGCGTTTGCCTCCTGCACCAGCCATATTTACACAGCCTGCCACACTTGTATGGGGCTGATGCTGGGCACAGTGTTAGCCTCTGTGCCTTACAGAATAGCAAGAGGCAGGATTTCTCCTCAGTGTTCCAGTCGGGGTTGGTAGACTCCATGCCAGTTGATTCATTTCTGTCAAAAAATACCAGAGAAAACTAAGGAGAGGAAACCCCTGGGCCCCTGTTTTACAGGAAAGCAGGCTGAGCAAGCCATAAGGAGCAAGCCAGTAAGTAGCACTCTTCCATGACCTCGGCCTCAGTTCTTGCCTCCAGGTTGCTGCTTGTGTACTTTCCCTGACATGCCCTTCAAGGTGGGCCCAGGGTAATACCACCCACAACATAGGAACTAGACAGTCTTACGTTGTTCTTAAACAAGACAGTACCTTACAGACTTGCTTGTGGGGCAATCTAATGGGGGCATTTTCTCACTTGAGGTTCCCTCTGCCCAGATGATCCTAGCTTATGTCAAGATGATACAAATTAATTAGCACAGTACCAATATGCAGGTGGTCAAATCCCTATATTAAATGTAACGTTTTCTCTTTAAACTTTGCATCTATTCTTTGAGAGTTTCATACATTTGTACCATTTTTTTCCATAAGCACCCCATCGCTTCCCTCTGACTCCCCCCAGTGCCCCTCACTCCTTTTCCCCTCCACCTCCCCAATTTTATGTTCTCCGTTTTTGTTATTAACACTCCTAGAATCCAGTTAATATTGCACACATGTGTATGGGTGTGGGGCTATCCACCAAGGCTCGGGAGATGTACTGGAGGCCACGTTCCTGAAGGAGAATGACTCTCCCTCAGCTGCCTTCATTTATCAATAGCTCCTCCCCAAGGGCGTGGCCTTACGGGGCCCCGCCCCGATCCGTGCTGGAACTTTGATTGACTTGGGCCTGCAGCTGCAGCTGCTGTGAGTTGATGGACGTATGCAACAACTGGCTGGGATGTCCTCTCCAGATGTCAGCTTTCAAAACTTTGCACTCCACCCTCTGGCTCTTCCGCTCTTTCTCATTTATTTTCCGAGGATGCTCTCTGAGTGTTGGATGAGGGGCAGTTCGTGAGGTGGAGTGTTTTCACGAGACCTGTGCACGTCCCTCTGTGCGGTTTTCGGTTACCTTTGACCTCTTGTGAGACTCAGGGCAATCCATGCACTTTGTCAACAGCTTCTAGACTATGTTATTTAGGGAATAACTCAAGAAAAAGTTCAAGGTTC
The DNA here is from genome assembly GCF_018167655.1 of Microtus oregoni. Taxonomy (NCBI): domain Eukaryota; kingdom Metazoa; phylum Chordata; class Mammalia; order Rodentia; family Cricetidae; genus Microtus; species Microtus oregoni. Next base: position 5,153,117 of record NW_024543081.1, read on the forward strand.
TCATTCAGTGTGTTTGTAGTGTTTTCAGCCCACAGTCGATCAAACCTTGGGGAGCAAGAGTTTGCATGTGAAGTGTGACCATAGTCTTTGTAGGCAGGTAGGAAGACCTGTTATCTGAGACTCTCTCTGCTTCAGATTCCCCCCAGTGTTCTCCCACAAAGGGTTGGTTTCAGTTTAGTTTCTTCTAGAGCCTAGATTTGCCCCCAAATGTGGGTTTTTTCAGGTTAACCCTCACCCTCACCCCATAGTCTTTAGGAGTCCAGATCAAAATGCCCACAGAGAATAAAGAGCCAGAATACAAACCTAGAGGGATGGAAGATTGGAGGTCATGTAGCCTGCGCTCTGCAGCTGCCGCCACCCTGGCCACAGAGCAGCTCCAGGGGTTGTGGCTTCAGGCTTATATCCATTAATACCACAAAGCAGCCAATGCCTGGCTAAGCATTTTCTTTTAATGTCCATTTGGCTGTGCTGTTTGGTTGGTGGCACCAGCACAGAGGACTAGATGACACAAAGCTAAGCGTTCCCCCAGGTTCCATCCTGGAGATAAGCCGGATCGCAATGGCTTGTTTCCAGGTGCTAGCTCTGATGGGCTCTGTCAAACGGCACTAGCAGAGAGGAGTGTTCTCACCCGAGAAGGGCCAGTGGGGTGATTGATTGCTCCCGTTTGCATGGGATCCTCACAGAAACTAGACTAGAAGGAAAAGGGAAGAGAGGAACCGCGTTAGTTTTTCTGCACCGTTCCTCCCAGCTGCAGGTAGAGAACCAGGGAAGCTTCTGCAGGGCTTTTGTTAGCAATCTCTGTGTTGTCACAGACGCACTAATGTCCCATCCAGTCTAATGCCAAGGCCCTGTGACCTCCAGGGAAGCAAGTCTCTGTAAACATGTGCGTCTAATATGTCTAAATTAGTCGCTGCGTGGTGTGTATAAATTAACTCCCTCATAGTTCCTTGCCTGGCCTGATGTAGCCCTTTAAATGCCATGCTGTGTAGGGCAACAGGTTTGCCAGGCAGAGGGGTTGCATGGTCACACTGGGCCTCCTGTGGGAACAGGCCAGCTGTACCCAGCTGCAGAGCAGCCAGAAGGCTTCTACAGATGATTGACTAGGATTCTTCCAGAGATATCAAGTTATCTGTGAATAGGACACTTGGAGAAGTGGAGGTTATATATTTTTTCATAAAAAATATTCACTAAGGCAGGAAAAAACCTATTATCACACAAAAAGCATCAGAAGTCAGGAAAATGCTGGCTGCAGAGTACCTAGAGAAACCAAGATTTCATTTCTGGATAATAAGATCATAAGTGAACACTTTAAGAAGAGAAGGAGCAGGGATTGGTGGTGCATGCCTTTAATCCCAGCATTCAGGAGGCAGAGAGAGGCAGGCCTGGTCTACACAGAAAGTTCCAGGACAACCAGGATGACATAGACAGAACCTATCTCAAACCAGCAAATACTGTTGTTCACTGTGTCCAGCAGACACAGAGCCAGGCCACATTCTACCGGAGGTGGCCTGGGGCCAGGCCAGGCTTGCAGGAGCTGCACATCGGTGAGGGCACAGTGTTGAGATGGCACTGTTACTCTCAGTGCCCTTTGGCCTCTTCTTCCAGGGTCCTGGGAAGTGGATAAGGATGTTCCTCTCCTCAGCTTTCCTCTTCAAACCTCTCATCCATCTTTTACTCCCTGGCCAGAGGCAGGGGGCCCAGCAGAGGACAAGATTAGGGGAAAGACAGGATCCTTAAGTACAACATCTGGACACTACTGGATCCCTGGACACTGGTCACTGTTCCTTCAGGAAAGTCCTGTGATGGTGACAGGTACACCAGGAAGGGGTCTGTAGACTCTTGACATAAAGCTTGCAGGCTTGGCTTCAATGGCCTCATCACCTCAGTCTCCACTTCCAAAGTGGCACACACAGTCGCTGGTGACGTGGAAGGCCATGGGGAACTTTAACTCAGTATGCTGCAGCAACAAACTAGCCACGGATGGAGAGGTGCAATGTCTCGGATACAAAGCTCCTGAATGCCGACTCTTTCACATCTGTGTGTGAAGGACAGAGTTCTAAGTTTTCAAGGGAGGGGAGACAAGATTGATTTCTTAGGATCTGAAGGGGACTGGATCCGGGGACTCCAGAGGACAATAAAATCAGTGGCTTCCATCTGTAAACTGGCATAGTGTTTGAACATGGCCTGGGCACTCCTCCTGGGAACCGTGATTCCTTTGGATGACATGTGGTGTGTCATCCACATGAGTGCTGAATACATTGTTATTATACTATAATATTTAGGGAATAGACTAGAAAAGATTAAAATGGACATTTCAGCAGGTTTATTTTTTCCAGAGTGATTTTGATCCTTGATTGAATCCATGGACAGGGTATCTGCAAGAGGTAGAGGGTTGAATATATAAACATTCAATTTACCTCATGGATGAGATTAGTTGCTATGATGGGCTGGGGCAGTGCTGTGTAATATTTTAGAGGGATTGATGTCGACACTTTCTGAGTATGCAGAGAAAGGCCACCTGGGACAGCAAAAGAGCGGAAGGAAACATGACTGTCAGTGTGTTCTAGAAAGTCCCTGGCCACAGCAAGAGAGTGAGGTCCAGTTGTCATATAAAGGAAGACATACTGGACTCCTGGCCAAGGCAGGCATGTAATGGAGCTGTCCTAGTTCGAGCTTCTGTTGCTGCAATGAAACTCCACCACTAAAAAGGCAGTTGGAGAGGAAAGGGTTTATTCAGCTTATAATTCCACATTGCTGTGCATCACCAAAGGAAGTCAGGACAGGAACTCAAAACAGGGCAGGAAGCTGGAGGCACGAGCGTGTGCAGAGGTCATGGAGGGCTGCTGCTTATTGGCTTGCTTCTCACAGCTTGCTCAGCCTGCTTTCTATAGAACCCAGGACCACCAGCCCAGCGATGGCACCACCCACCATGGTCTGGGCCCTCCCCCTTCATGAACCAATTAAGAAACCAACCTTACAACTTGATCTTAGGGAGGCATTTTCTCAACTGAGCTTCCCTCCTTTCAGATACCTGAAAGTTTGTGTGTCAAATTGCCATAAGACTAGCCAGCACGGGAGCCTTCACAGAAAATACATGCCAACTGGGTGTTTTTGTGCCTTGCCACTCTGGGATGAGCTGCTGCATTTGGTTGGCTTTTATTAGCCCAGTCCTGGACCCTCTGGGGCAGAGTCAGTGTCCCTTTCTTTGAGATACTCTGGAGATCCAGGAAGCTGGTTGTCCTGTCTCTGGCTGCAGAGCTGTGTGAAACACTAACTACAGCTGAGGCCCAGTCATCCCCTCTGCTCCGTGTGGCTATGAGTCCCAGGAAAAAGCAGCTGTGACTGGAGATGGGTCTTTGGGGTCTTGGGAGACTGACTCTCCACCCTGTCCAACTGTCCATGGCCTGCTCGGCTCTTCCTTATTAACATGAATTAAGACAGTCGTGGATCAGGGCTTGGGTGTTTGTGTACCAAGCATCACCAGAGAGGCCTGGCTAGGCTGATATGAGCCCTGAAGATCAGCTGGGAATGGAGTCCTTTGGAAGACGTGGCTGCAGGTGGAGTAGCACAGCCCCTGTGTTGGGCGCTTGGGTGACTGATCTGAATTGTTAGCTTGACTGGTCTGAGAGATGCCCCCATGGCGGGTGATAGCACTTCTGAGTGTGTCAGAGGAGTAAATTCCAAGGGCTCTGGTCTAATGAATGAATCACTCCCTGAGCAGTGTGACTTTGCTATTATTTCTAGACAGTGATAATAAGAGGAGTAGGCAACTGGGGGCTTACCCTGGAGGGAGGCCCCATCTTGTTCTGGCCTCTTCTTACGTTCCCTGCTCTCTGTTTCCCATCTATAAATTTAGGAGCCAAGAAACCTCCACTGCACCACCCTCCTGCTACCATGAGGTTCTGCTCAAACACACAGAACCAGGCATCCCTGAACCCAAAGAAATTCGTCTTCCCTTCAGTGGTCCCTCTCTTGTGTTTGACCACAGTGATGTAAAAGCAAGGAAACAGGCATTAGAATAAGGATGGAGATGGCATCAGAGTAACATTTGCCCTGAGAGTACCTGCATTCCCCATTAGGGGTTTAGCCTGGTCCTGCACAGGTCACATGAGCTTCTACAAAGGTTGTGACAGTCTCTGTGCACTCACAGAAACATGAACATGGCTGGGTGTATATGTCTGTCTGTGGATCTGAGAGCCCCCAGGCAACACAGGCTCCCTGGGAAGCCGTCACCGTGGCAATCCCAGAGCCCAGTCAGTCTCTTCAGCATCACAAACACCGGAGCCTCTACAGTGTTAGAGCCACATGTCCTAGAGTCATGTCAGAGCCTGACCTGCCTCTGCCTGTCTTGATCGACCCTGAGATACAGAGAGAATGTGTTGTTGAATTTTAATGCCAGTCACTATTATTTAATTTATACCAAGCGATTACGGAAGGAAGAAAAAGATGCCTGTCCGCAGAGATGTAAATCTGGTACCTGACTGATCGTTCCAGAGGTGATAAATGCAAACATCCTCACGCCTGGCATTTATAAATTATTTGCTTCATTAGGACAAAGAGCATTTGACATTTTGGAGCTATGTGGTATCTGCCCAGTGTCAGGGTGCATGGCGAACAATTAGGTGGGCATGGGGTATGTGAGCAGATATGGTGGCTTTCATTGTGACAGGAAGTACCAGCAAACACACACACACACACACACACACACACACACGAGCAGAACCGCCAAGCTCCTCTTATTCAAGGTTGCCAGTCTGTGTATGTGGTGTGAGAAGTCGGAGCTGTGAATGACATTTTGCTTGAAGGACTTGGAAACTTCCACAAAGTTGCAAAAGCTGGCTTCCTATGAAACCACAGCAGACAAAAGTGGCACCATGCACCCCCATGTAACATGTACCTCAAGGCTCTTCTGTTCCCCATCTACCTTCTGCACAAACCAAATGCACACTCTACCATATCCAACCATGTACACACTGGTGACTCACCATGATCCAAAGACAAATGCCCCGTGTCCTCCTCTACCCCCGACATGCGCAAGCCTCACACCTCATTCTCTTTGGGGCTAAGCATTTGGGGCAGAATTAAAAAAAAATCAAGGCCAAATACAGGATTCTTCTACTTGCAACTTCTGGAGGGAGCAAGACTGACAAGCCCCAAACTTGTTTCCTGATGGTTTTCAGGTGGGTCCCAGTTCCCACTCCCCAAATGAAGCATAATCATAAGATAGAATGAGGGATGAGGCTTGTGCATGTAGGGGCAGAGAGGACACAGGGCATTTGTGTTTGGCTTCCCCTCTGCTCCCCCAGAGTTCAAGGACAAAGTCCTGCGCAGGTAGCTTAGGCTGTGTCTTCTAGGCTGGACCAAAGGCAGATGCTAGGCAAAACTCCCAGAGGCAGCTCCCTTCCAGGGAGGTAGATCCAGCCTCTGCTCAGAGCAGGGACCCAGCCGATGGCAGTGGCTGCCTCCCCAGGTCTTGACCGTGTCATTGGCAGGCACATCTATATTTTAGACCAAAGCGTGGTGTGTCCTCACTAGCTGTGCGTGTTTGTGTTCACACCTACGTGTGCTGTATGCTACAACAGCACAGCCCTTACATTCCGTGTGTGCATTCGACCCCGAAGCCCTTTTCTTTAGTGAGAAATGATCTTAGGGGAAAAAAAAACCCGATGAAAATAAAATCCTTAAACTGTCTCTCCTTCTCTTTTCTTTTTAGCATGCTAATCTACCTGAGAGGCTTAGCGGGACCTAAGGCATTATCAAACCTTTAGCCCAGACAGAGCTCTGCACCACAGAGCCAGAACAAAGTGATTTATTTAAGTGAATGACCACAGCTTTTGGGCCTTGATGATGTCTGTTTTTAAGCTCAGTCTGCAATGAATTGAGGTCTACGAGGGAAATCGAAAGCTTTTATGCCGGGTTGAGAGGGGCTTGCTCTCACCTTGTTAAGCTCGCCTCTCTAAAAGCACATAACTTACTTTCAATATTGTCCAATCGCCTTCCTCTGGACGTGGAACGATTTCCATTCTGTCCCCATGACACGTCCAAATAAAACACTGCTCCGGCCATTAAGGCAGTTGATTTTGTTGAACCAGAAAGAAAAAGGCAGAATAAGAATGAGATACGTGAGTGTCCCATGTTCTTGAGCTCCGAGTGTATGGATGCCTTTAACCCCCAGTCACGTCTTCTCTGGATGTCCCTGGGGACTTTGTCTGAGTCCTAGTGGGCAGCTGGGAGTCCACAGCACTGCACCAGAGGCTCATAAACCTTCCCGCTCCATGTCTGGGGCCACTAAGGACTTGGGATGTCAGGGACAGGCCTGGTGACTGAGCATTCTCCCTCCGAGCTCTTCTTCAGGGCCGATCCCACTCCAGAGTGGAGGGCACTGTATCTTGTCTTCAAAAAATTTCTTTTGTGTAGAAGGAAAACCCTGCAGTAGGCAAGTTGTAAATCTTGGTAGCTTCCTGGAAGAAGAAGATAAAGAAGAGAAGGAGAAAAATAATCCATGCCTTTTGAATCAGAGGATGGAGATCAACCACAGGCAGCAGGCAGTCTCACGGGGGCGGGGGTGAGGAGCTTTAGAGAAAGAAACTCAAAGTCTTAGGGAAGCCTGAAGTGCTGGGGAAAGCATCCTTAGGAAAGAGAAAAAAGAAGAAATTCTGAGTAATTCAGAAAAGTGGGGGACTTGTGGTTATCATTTTGGAGGCGCTATAGGTTAGCATGCTAGGTGCCAGGAATTCTGGGAAGAGTGTACCATCCCATTAAAGGGATGATCACTCATTTCCACTCCTTAGCATGGTTTAAGATGAACCCACCTCCCCGAGGGATGGCTCCTTGGCCAGGTGATTAACCTGTCCAACTGGATTAATTCTGTTATATTTTGGGTAGCTCGGAATGTTAGGTTCCTCCAAGGTCAGAGAAATGGCTTTTTCTAATGGACCTCCTCAGAACCACAGTCAAGGAGGGTATCACTCTCATGGCTGAGATGCAATAGGCTCCTGACTCACACTTGAGGGCAGAGTCTGAGGAGTCACCTCTCAGGTAACACTGTACCTTGGGGATAACCTTCATGTTCTGATGGTTACTCAGTGAAAATGAAGACAGTTGCTCATAGCCTGAGAGTGTCAGGAGCCCAGAGTCTGCAACAGCTACCTCACAGGACCGAGAGTGTCAAGGGCCCAGAGTCTGCAACAGTTACCTCACAGGGCCCTGAGAGTGTCAAGAGCCCAGAGTCTGCAACAGTTACCTCACAGGGCCCTGAGAATGTCAAGAGCCCAGAGTCTGCAACAGTTACCTCAAAGGACCCTGAGGGTGTCAGGGGCCCAGAGTCTGCAACAGTTACCTCACAGGGCCCTGAGGGTGTCAGGGGTCCAGATTCTGCAACAGTTACCTCACAGGGCCCTAAGAGTCTGTGACAGTTACCTCAAAGGGCCCTAAGAGTCTGCGACAGTTACCTTACAGGACCCTGAGAGTGTCAGGGGCCCAGAGTCTGCAACAGTTACCTCAAAGGGCCCTGAGAGTGTCAGGGGCCCAGAGCCTGTGGATGTTACCTCACAGGGCCCTAAGAGTCTGTGACAGTTACTTCATAGGGCCCTGAGGGTATCGAGGGCCTGGAAACCTGTGTCAGGTGTGGCCTGTCCTTGCACCTCTGCTGCAGATAGGCCTTGTCCTTCAGGAAACATCTCCACCCGACGAACCCTCTCAAGACCTCTAAGAGGTGTCTTTGAGAATGCCCTTGAGCTGGGAGTCCTTGTCCTGGCACCCACAGATGCCTCCCAGTGAAACACAGCAAAGTCATTTATTGTCCTGCGAGCTTTGATTTCTAGGATGCCCGTGTTCAAATAAAACTTTTATATATCTCAATAATTATATCAACAGATCTTAATCTGAGTAATTAAAATTCAATAGGAGGCTCCCCAGGTTCTAACAAATGCCCACAAACCATTTTAATGGCCACAAGCTGTTCTCTGCAGAGAGACACCTCACCAGGAGCCATGAGAGCGCATCTTCAGGGAACACTTAGCACCCGAGGGAAGAACTTCTGAGGCACACCCAGGCTGACAAGGGCAGAGCTTCTTTTGTGAGGTGTCAGGGTGTCCGCAGAGAAAGCAGCCTATGTTGGGATTATCTGTCCTGCCACTGATATTTCTGGGTCAGTGCTGGGCAGAGATGGATGGACAGAGTCGTGAAAGGCACTCACAGATAGACAAAGGAGTCAGGGGAGGTGGGCAGCTCTGTGCCTAGGTGTGGGCAGGGAGGGCAACCTAGATGTGAGAGCTTCTCACCAGGATCCAGGAACGCATGGCAGGGAGATATGGGAATCCTGCCTGGACTAGGGCTTGGGCCGGGATCAGACAGGACTCAAGGTCAGCCAGAGGTGGACTTGCTCTCCAATACTGCGCTCCCCATGTGGCAGTGTGGGGTGAGGATGAAAAGAGAGGGGACTGTGACACTTGGACTCGTAGGTCTATAGAACACTCAGGCCATAGGATGTTATTCAGCCAAGTTAAGGATTGAGGTGGCACCCATCTCCCATCGCTGTTAGGGTCAGAGATGGACTGGGCTCCCTGGGCATTGCCACTGCTCATCAGCTGGGAAAGTGCCGTGGGGGCAGTAGCTGTGGACACACCCAACACGATCTGCCCTCAAACCAATTGGAAAGTTGCATTTTAGGAAGAGGTAGGGGGCCGTGCATGTGTACGTGTGTGCGTGTATGTGTGTGTCTGTGGCTGCAGAGCTCAGGACCCACCAGACCTTCTTTGCTCCCTTTCCCTTTGCCCTCAAACCCCACATACCCAGAGTTACAGTGCAAGCCATAGAGGTCACACATGTAGGTAGCTCCTGCTGTTAAGTAGAGGACGGGAGCTTTCCTGGTGATTTCTGGACTCACACGTTCACAGATCATTCCCTTGTGTTTTAGGCACAATTGCTCAGTGTCAGTCTCCACGGGGGCCTGATGGTGCTCAAAATGTGTGAGAAGCACCCGCAGCTTGGGATGCAGTGGATGTTAAAGATGTATTTCCTGTTTTTGTTGTTACTGTTTGCTATGGTGCAGTGTTACTGATGGCGGTATTTAGGTATTAGGTATATTAGGCATAGCACTCAGTCAGGGCCATTACCAGCATTTGAATACTGGTCCCCATCCTGCTGCAGCAACACAATCCCACAGACAGAGTGGGTTCCACAGAGTCAGGGTTGGTTTGGCTCAGGCTCTGGTCCAAGGTTAGGGCCTGAGTTCTGTGAGAGGCTTCTTGCTAACAGAGTCCTGAAGTGCCACACCCAGGGTGTCACATGCAGAGTCCTCTGAATCCTCTCCTTCTTCTAGGATGCACTCTGCTGGCTTTCCCCTAAATCCCCACCTTCAAACGCTGGGGTTGGATCAAGTTTCTACACCCCCAGTACCTAACTGTGAGGATTAGTTTAGCACACGTACTGTTGGGCATTCACCGTCTCCAAGTCAAGAAGACAGGGCCAACTGGACTTGAACTTCGGCCATCTCTAGGGTGTCAGGATCTGTGAGCAGGACACACCGTCACAGGCTCTTGCCATGGAGCCAACGTGCTCCATGAGCCACCTGGGTGGGATTCCTGAACATGTGGAGTACTATCGTGGGGTCAGGGATCAGGTATCAAATGGGGAAAGAGGCCCAAACCTGTGGTTGTGACAAGAAGGCACAGAGGGGATCTGGGAAAGAGGGCCATACAGAAAAGTCCATGCGGGGTTGAGCTGTGAGCGGCACACACTGTCTCCAGCAGGGGGAGACAGTGTCACAGCAGGAGCCCACCGTCCTTCCCACCCTGCCTGCACTAGGAGTCTGAGGTTGGGCTTTGAAAATCCTCCTACTTGTGGCAAGTAGAAAATGTGTGGTGGAGATCCTCTCTCCATGGCTGCCGTTAGGTCTTCTGGGATACCTCCAGACCACATCTGGGGAGCCCTTAGTGTCCCCCTGCCCTCCTGTGCCAGAGACAGACTTTCTCTCATTAAAGTATCACTCCCCAAGGAAGCCAATGAAATGATATTTTTTGCTTTATTTACATGAAAATCAACAGATGTTAGCAAGTTAATGTCATTTATTATATAAGATGTGATGACAATACAATTAGTATTTTTTAAACTGTAATTGTAAAATTGACCTTATTAAAATTCCACTTCCTCCATAATTAAAAAAAACTAATTACTTCTAGTAATTGGACCAGAAATGACATTTTCAGTTCATTAATATTCAGCAAATTGTTTTTGAAGATGTTCTTGCCTGATGCACCGTCAACCTCTAGCATTTCTGTTCATTTCTTATTTAAAAGTCGCCTGGAAATAATAGTTAGCATTTTAACAAGGCGTGTACCCATGGATTGATTTTGTAAATAAAGTTTTTAATTGCTAATTAATTTGTGGAGCTCTGTCCCTGTAACGCCTTCTAGGTTTAAGTGTGGCGGGGCCTCGGGCTGAGCCCAAGCTTGGGTCTGGCGGAGCTTGTCAGCAGCTTCGGCAGACTGGGCTGGGTCACGCTCCGCTGCTCCTGAATGCCACAGTCTAATTACTTGGTGTGGAGGTGGCTGCAAACCAAAATCACAAGTGTGAACCAGTTTTGTAATTAACTGAGCTCAGCGCAGAGGATTTTAAAGAATGAAAATCAACTGTTCATACTGCCTGGGTGCTCGCTCGCTTCCTGCCCTGGGGGTCTGGAGAGGTAGGGGTGGAGGTGGGCCTCTCTGTTGGAGAGATGGAGTTTCTCCTCCTTTGTGGTCCTGATGTTGCCACAGAGCAACTCCTGCCGCACACTGGCTCCTCCAGCTCCAGGATGGTTTCCTTGGGTGGAGGAGGTGTTTCCTTTCGTAGGCAGCTGGTCAGAACAGGGTGGGGGTCTGCTGGCCTTACAACAGAGGCCCTATGTATTGGTCACAAGGGCATGTTGGGCTACCAAAAGAGGCCCCAAAGGGATCTGAGAACTGGAGCTGTGGAGAGATGGGATTCATGCCAGCCTAGGGTGTAGAAGGAGCTGTGGGCCTGCTTTTCGTCCCGCCCAACTCCTGCTTGGTTAGCTTTACATCCGAAATAACAACACACAAACTGTATTCATTTAAACACTGCCTGGCCCATTAGTTTCAGCCTCTTCTTGGCTAACTCTCATATCTTGCTTAACCCATATTTAGTAATCTGTGTAGCACTGCGAGGTGGTGTCTTACCAGGAAGATTCTAGTGTACGTCCATCTTGGGTTGGAGCTTCATCGCGTCTGCCCTGGAGAGGAGCCTCATGGCATCTGCCTCAATTCCTCCCAGCATTCTGTTCTGTCTTCCCTGCCCACCTATGTTCTGACCTATCAGGCCAAGCAGTTTTCTTTATTGATTAACCAATGAAACAACAGATTGACAAATGACCTTTCCACAGATGTTTCTAGAGCTTCAGCACATAGCAGGAGTTTAGGAAATGCCTGTTGTCAGGATGCGGCCTCCTGACTTTGACCATTTCTGTGGTGCCTGACTTCTCCCTGGTTTTGGAACCTGCACAGGGCTGATGGAGAAGTCTCCTTTAAAGGAAGGCATGAAGAGGTGAGGAGACGTCCTCACCATGGACAGGGACTAGAGATGGCCTGGGCACTGTGACCCTGCCTGAGGCCCATGTGAGTCTGTGTCTCGCCCAACTTTATGAGAGGTCTTGTTGGCCACCTGGGACTTGGATGGTACGCAGCTATAGTGATTCCTGTGAGACATCAGGTAGCAGCCTGCCTTTTAGGGAGTCATGACTGCGATCCGGGGACTGTGGAGAAAGGAGTCTCAGTGCTGAGCTTCCTTCAAAGGCTGGGTACTCTGAGTACAGACTGCCTGGCTGTTAGTCCACTTTGATGGTCTCTGCAGCTTGCTTCTCAGGCAGGCAGGGGAGAAAGCTGGAACCCAGATGATCTGTTATCCATCCCAAAGTAGGAGGCCCCTGGGCTGAGAGGCCACAGGAGTTGGTGTGGGCATTCTAACTCAAGCCAGCCTGAAAGCTGTCCTAAACCAGCACTTTTGAGCAAGTACAGGAGAAACAGCCATGTCTACGGGCTCTGCCCACAGCCTGTTATTGCTGGGTAGTGCAGCCCCATACCCAGCGTTCCTTTCACATGTTTCCTGGATCTGTCACCATGTCACTGGGGTAGGGACACTTACAGCAGGGTTCTTGATGTAAGTGGAGGCAGAGACCCAGAGTAGGCATCCCACATGAGCGGATGTGGGCCCAGAGGAAGGGCATCCCAGTGGAACAGAGGCATACACACATACATACTCATACATGTACGTACACATGTAAACATACAGACATTGCACTTGCATAACACATCCTGAACATGCATACTCTTAGATCATTATCTACATATGAATGTTCCTTCACACACGCGCACATCTGTATGTATACACTCGTACATTCACATGCATATACACACACAAATGCACACATCTTACATCCACACTTAGATCTATACCCCCGTTTACACTCATTTATGCACTCATTTAATGTACATGCTGTGTGTGTAATATCTGTGATGCTCACAGATGTGTCAACAGCTACGATGGTTGAATCTGCATTTGAATGCGATAAACATTGGGACACTGATCACGAATGTAGACTTCTACTCCTGTGATGTCCATCCCCAGGTTATGACAGCCCTTTTGTCTATCAAAGTCAAGGGTCCTGTGTTTCCAACAAGCAACTTACTGCACCTTTTCTGAGGACAGACAGGCTCCAAAGATCAGGGGATCTTTCCAGTTTAATCTAATTGGTGACCGGGAAGTTTTGGTGAGTGAGACTGGGACCCGTGTGCCCTTCATGTCCTGTGCATGAGTGGTCAGAGGGTAGGCATTTGCTTTTTAACAGGAAGTGAGAACAGTCAGTATTTTGCTCTAAGCTACGTGGAGGGAGCACAAGGACAACCAGATACAACATTCTCTTCAAGGCTCTAACAGCAAGGATAGAAGCAAACGTACCTCTGTCCAGATGCAAACCAGGAGCAGGTCCCTCAGCCTCCTGTGGCCATTGCTCTGTGGGTGAGGGAGGTGTGCTTTCCAGCTTCCGGCTCTTTCCCTCTTTTCTTCCCAGCATTTGTGAGCACTGTCTCCTTGCACTATGTGGTCATGCATGCTTTGAGCCACCATGCTTTTCTGTGGGATTCCAATAAGCCCACTGTTTCACCCGTTGTACTTAGAGAGAACCATTGCCCTCCCTGTTTGGGGTGATAAGGAACAGACCTCAGTGAACAGTCACACAGCAGCCATGAAGGGAGCAGCCTCTACCACATGGGCCTGTCACCATGATGCTCAAGAGCACAGGACCAAGTGACCATGACCCTAGCCCTCCAAAACTGTGAGCCAAAAATAAGCAATTCATCTTCCTCAGTTGTTCATGGTGACATCAATCAATTTATACACATTTTAACCTTGTAGATATGTTTCTATGTAGTCTTAAACATTATAAAACAGAATCATGCTCTGATAAAGGGAACTATCTCTAAGGCCTTGCTTATATCACGAGGCTTATTATACTTCTGACATTTACTGATGGGTCTCCTGCCACTGAAGCACATTTTCATTAATATTAATAAATTAGTATTAATTTCTTTGCACAAATACATCTACATATCCTATTTATTTATCCTGTGACAGATGGACATCTAGCTTTGTGCTTAGAGAGCAGGTTACCTAAAGCATCTGCGTAGGTATCTACTGACTTCCACAGACAGGGCGTGTGAGTACTCAAATCCAGACACAGGATTGCCCGGACATAAGATACGCTGGAATTGACCTCATTTGAAAAGGATGAGATAGTTTGTAAAACAGTTGTTCCAGAACTCTCCTGCCAAAGGGGCACACGCAATTCCAGCTGCTCTGCGTCCTTGCCAATGCTCCACACTTTGAATTTCATGCTTTTATGTTCTTTGTATAGACAAGTGTGTTGGGTAGACAATTTGACATGAGAAATTAAATTTCTGAAAAAATTTCATTGGGAGATCTCCCTCCCTCCGTCCCTCCGTCCCTCCGTCCCTCCGTCCCTCCCTCCCTCCTTCCTATGGCTTTCCTCCACTCCTTAGTGAATGTCTCCACTCCTTGGTGAATGTTTAGCCGTAGACTTGTGTGTCAGAAAGTAAATTTTTAATGACATAAGAAACACCTGTATCTTCCCAAGGTGGTAGATGAATTTTAAGTCCTGTTTAGTGATGTTTGGGAGCTTTGATTTCCTCCAGTTTTGCCCGTGTTTGATAGTGAGTCTCTGCTGTGACTCAGGGCTTTGGGTTTCACATTTCTGATGAGAACGGCTCTTGAGACCTTTTAAAGGATTGCTGGCTGTTCACATCTTCCAGTACGGAGTACCTGTCGGTTGGGCTTTTGTCTGTTTTCTTTGGGTTGTTTGTCTTCTTATTATTAGAAGTACACACACTTTATCCTGATAAGATCCTTCAGCACCCTTTGTCAGGCTTCTATTCACTGGCCTCCTCTCTGCTTGCCTGTGTGTTTTGTTCACCATGTCTGTGGATGAGCAGAAATTCTTCATTTCAACAATCCTCATTTATCAGCTGTTCCCACCGTTGTTTGGGCTGTCTGCACCCCTGCATAAGAAGCCTCCACTTGCCCCACCATGGTGATAGTCTGTGTGCCTTGCTGTGTTACATCTCAAATTAATCTTTGCATGTTGTTTGACTAGAGGGTGAAGGTGGATTTTTTCCTCCTGTATTTGATGTTTCATTATGGACACTAGGGGTCCTTGGATCTCTGTATGGAAGTGACCCCTTTATCATTGCACAGTGTCCCTCTGACACCAATTTGCTTTCTTGCTGGGAGGTGGTCTCTGATTGAAATTATGTACTCCAACACAATGTTGGAATGAGACTTCCCTTCCGTTCATTTACTCTTAATCCCTGTCTCTCTAAAGTGGGTTTCTTGTAGACAACATGTAGTTGGGTCTTATTTTTTGTGGTTGATTTTTATCAATCTGCTCTGGAGAGTCTGTCTTTTAACTGGAGTATTTAAAGAATGAGCATTTAAAGTAATTATTGGTGTGTTTGATTTTACTTATTAAGTAGTCAGTGCTTTCTGTAACTGCTTGACTTCTTGCCTTGCTTCCTTCCATGATGGACTATGACCTGGAAGCATAAGACAAATAAACCCCTTCCTTATCTAAGCTGCTTTTGGGTAGAGGATCTTTTCTTTTCTTCCCCCAGCAGCAGAAAGCAAACAAGAGAAGCTTGCAAGGCACAGCGTGTTCCAGCCTTCTTCACAGTGACCATTCCCCATTACCTGCTGAAGTCACTGGAGGTTTCCTGCTGGTCTCTTTATAAGAATCTCATTGGGGTCATGGAGACCAAACACACAAAAGCGCAGACTCTTTACACTATGCCTGGGTCTCCCTGGGGTTTTCCTCCTGGATGTGTGGAGCCCCCAGCAGTGCTAAAATTACAACCACAGTTTAGGTTCCTGTGGAGGTTTCTGCTGTCATGGTCATGACTCTCTGTACTACGATCTTTGGAGGTTTCTCCTGTCATGGTCATGTTTTTCTGTACCACCGTCTGTCTCTCTGGTTTGGGGAGCAGTTGGCGCCACGGCAAGAAAAGTGTTTCATTTCTGATTTGCTCCTCTGCTTTCTCCTTTTTGTACAACAGCAGTGGTGATGTCCTAAGTCTGTCACACACAGACTGGAAGCCAGAAGTGTCTCTTTGCTTTTGTACATGCTTGACCAGGTTATTGAGTTCCATGTAGTTATAATATTTTTTCCCTTTTAATAGCTTTGAAGACTTTGTCCAAAGAATCAATTGACCCTGTAATTATTTCTCTATTTCTGGACTCCTGCTCTACTGATGCATCTGCTCACTTTTGTACTCTTGTCTTATCTACATTAGTGCAACTGTAAACTCAAAATCCAGCATGTATAAGTCTTCTAGCTACTTTCCTGTTTGCCGTGAAGAGGCACCATGGCCAGAGAAACTTATAAGAGAAAGCATTTATTGGTCCTTGCTGTTCTAGAGGGTTAGATCCATCATGGTGGGAAACATGGTAGCAGGAGGGCAGGTATGGTCCTGGAGCAGGAGCTGAGAGTTTGCATCTATCTGACCAGCAGGTTGGAGGCCTCTGGTCTTGATTCCCTCTGATTGGGAATAGTATGAACTTTTTTTATTTTGAAACAGAGTCTCACTATGTAGCTCTGGCTGTCCTGGAACTACTATGTAGACTGGTCTTGACCTCTCAGAGATCCACCTGTCTCTGCCTCCCAAGTGCTGGGACTAAAGGCATGGTGGCATTTTATTTGGCTTGGTGTGGACTTTTGAAACCATAAAGTCTGGTCCCAATGTAGTATTGTCCAACAAGGCCACACATCCTAATTATTTTCAAATCATTTCACTAACTGGGAACAAACGTTCAAATATATGAGCCTACGAGGACCATTCTCATTCAAATCTCCACAATAATCCCTAGCATTGCTTTAAAAAAATAATTCAGTTGACCATAATTGGCTCTCTATGTTTTTATATACATTTCAGTGTTAGGTTTTAGATTTTTATTTGTTAAAGTTACCCAGACATTTTATCTGTAGTTATATTAAATCTTTTTTTTTAATATTTATTTATTTAGTATACAATGTTCTGTCTGTATGCCTACAGACCAGAAGAGGGCGCCAGATCTCTTTACAGATGGTTGTGAGCCACCATGTGGTTGCTGGGAATTGAACTCAGGACCTTTGGAAGAGCAGGCAATGCTCTTAACCACTGAGCCATCTCTCCAGCCCCAGTTATATTAAATCTTGAAGTCAATTTAGGGAAAACTGACATCTTAAACTATTTAACTATTCAATAAAAATGTGATTTTGAGTTTCTTTTATTTTTACATTTTTATACATTTTGTCCATTTTGTTCCACAAAGGGATTATAGAGAGACATTAAGGCTGGTAACATATTTTAGGGGTAGAGTCCCTGATGAGAATCCAGGAGAGGTTATTGGTGAAGGTACAGCCCAGTTTCAGGAGAGAATCCGGCATTTTGGAGATGCCAGTACCAAAGAGGATTTCTCAGGACAGCAGCAGCGGTGGAGGAGAGCTGTGGAGTAGACAGGAACTATCAGTTCAGTTGCGTAGTTAGAGAGGTGGCGCCGCCCAAGTCCTTTGGAGCCTAGATGATAGTGAGTCCCAGATCTCTGACCCTGAGCTTTATTTACACCATTGGATTTTTTTTTTTTTGCTTTGCTTTGATTGCAACTGTGCTCTGATTCTTCCTTCTTGGAGCAAGAAAAATATGTAACTTATGTTTGATTGATTATACAGGAGATAATAGTTGAGAGACATTAAATATTTTAGAGAGACTTGGGATGTTTGAGGAGGACTGGATATTTTAGAGAGATTTTGAACTTTGAAAGAGATTTTGGATGTTTTAAAGAGACTGAACTTTATTTATTTATTTATTTATTTATTTAGGATTTCTGCCTCCTCCCCGCAACCGCTTCCCATTTCCCTCCCCCTCCCCCGATCAAGTCCCCCTCCCTCATCTGCTCGAAGAGCAATCAGGGTTCCCTGACCTGTGGGAAGCCCAAGGACCACCCACCTCTATCCAGGTCTCGTAAGGTGAGCATCCAAACTGCCTAGGCTCCCCCAAAGCCAGTACGTGCAGTAGGATCAAAAACCCACTGCGATTGTTCTTGAGTTCTCAGTATTCCTCATTGTCCGCTATGTTCGAGACTGAACTTTTAAAGACCGTGGGACTTTAGAAGTTGTAGTGATTTATATTTAGATATTGATATAAGTATGAGATCCTGAGAGTAAACAAGAAAGGAAAAGTTATGATTTAATAGTAATGTTCAACTTGGCAAGGTGTCAATTGTCCTGGCTAGTGTTTTTTTTTTTCTTTTTTTTTCTGTTAAGGAGTTATTTGGAAAGAGAGAACCTCAACTGAGAAAATGCCACCACCAGATTGGCTTGTGGGCAAACCTGTAGAGCATTTCCTTGATTAATAATTGACGTAGGATTCATTAAAGACCTTTGCAAACCCCCCTCCCCCCCAAAAAAATAATTGACGTAGGAGAGCCCAGCTCACTGTAGGTGGTGCCACCCCTGGCTTAACTTTCTAATAGGACACGCTGAGAAAGTTGCAGGGAGCGGGCCATAAGCAGCACTCCATGGCTTCTGCTTCAGAGCCTGCCAGGACCCCTGCACTGACGTCATCATTGATGGACTCTTGCCTGGAAGTGTACGATAACAAACCCTTCTCTCCCCAACTTGATTTGCTTCTGGAGTTCTTTCACAGCAACAGAGGCTCTAAGACACTCATCCTCTGGGAATAGGGTCTTCTTTCCCCCAGTGTCTGTCGCAGCTAACACTCAGTTTGCCCTGAGTGATCTGGAGTTAAACTACAGGCTCTTCTGCTTTCCCCACCTCTTTAGTTTTTCTTTTTTACCTTCTGACTGAAGTATTGGCACCTATTCATTTATTATTTGACTTATTTATTTTTTTCAACACATGAATGCATTTTGTAGGTTTTAAAGTTGTACTATCTTTGGGGGTGACCCCCATGTTTACACTGTCAAGAGGAAGCTCTAGAGCAGGGTTAGTGCCAGCTGGGTCACAGCCATTTAGTAGGTTATGGAATTAACTCAGAAAGCCAAATCCAGCATCTTTAATTTTTAATTCATTAACCAATTTTATGTGTGTATGTGTTTGCCTGCATGATTGTCTGTGTCCCACATGCCTGCCTGCCTGGTACCCATGAATGAAGGAAGGGGGCATAGGATCCCTAGGAACTCTAAAGATGGTTGTACCACCACGTGGAGGGCCAGTATTGCAGAAAATTACAGTTCCATCCAAATACTCAGCATGTGAGCAAGGACTCCAGAAAAGAAGCTGCGTCTGCAGAGACCAGCAGGTTAGAATTTCAGGACTGTGGGGAGACCAGAACGCGGCACTTTCAGGAGTTAGTCTCCTTGTCTTGGGCTGATTTCAGTCCCTGGAGCAGCCGTTCCTTGTCTAACATCCCGTGTCAAATAGAAAAAAAAAGACTTTGGAATGTAATTCCTTAGATGCACTGGCGTCTATCGACTCAAAGCAACGAATGTCACCAGGTAACACCTGCGGTCTGTAGAAAAATCTCTCTCATCCTGCTGGAACCACCGCTCAGATGCACCCACTAATGCGTTTTAAATTTGCCATGATTTATGGTTTTCTTTCCCCTTTAAAACTTTATAACATCACACAACTGCTTCCATGTGGGAACATAGAATTTGGGGCAACCTGAGTCTGTGTTACCAGGTCTTGGTCACTCAAAATGGCTCGAGAATAAACTCTTACTTTCTTAATCATGAGGGCAGTGGTTTTTCCATCAACAGGTTGTTTATCCAGAAACCAAATATAAGTGACCGTGGTCCAGGAAACATATAGCTAGGTAACCCTGGGTCATGCTCCAATGTGGAAGCAGCTGCATTATGTTTTCCAGTAGCAGAACAATGCAAGTCATAACTCATTTTAAATAAATCATTTTAAAATACACTGGTGGGTACACCAGAAAGGAGGTTCCAGCAAGACCGGGGAGTCTCTCCGACAGGTCTCATATGTTATCTGATGACATCTCTAGCTGCTGGGTTGCTGTGAGCTAGTGTAGTCTGCTTAGTTAATAAATTCTGAAAAATATTTTTTATCTATTAATTACAGGATGTTAGCTCTGACACAGAGGTGGGCAAGAATGGCTATTTAGTTGGCTAACACTAGCCCGATAGTAGGCTCTGGGCCAGCAACCTCTCATTTCTCCACATCACCACAGTTCTAATCTATCAGTTTATCTTTGGAGATACAGTTTTTCCCCAGGAATTCTTTTTTTGATAAATTTATTTTTATTTTTTTAAAAAAGAAAAGAAAACTATCTTTTTCATTTTACATACCAATCCCAGTTCCCACTCCCTCCCTTCCTCCCACCCCCTCTGCCTACCTTCCATTCCACCTCCTATCCACTCCTCAGAGAGGGTAAGGCACATTGCTTTGGGGATGATCCAAGGCCCTCTCTACTGTATCTAGCAAGGTATCCATCCAAAGAGACTATGTTCCCCAAAAGCCAGTACAAGCAGTAGGGATAAATCCTGGTGCCACTGCCAGAGGCTCTGCTGTCTGCTCCAGCCATACACTGTCACCTGCAATCAGAGGGACTAGTTTAAATCTATGCTGGTTCCTTCCCTGCACCGCTGGAGTTGGTGAGCTCCCAATAACTCAAGAAAACTGGTCAGTGGGTGTCCCCATCATGGTCTTGACCTCTTTGCTCATATTCTCACTCCTCCCATTTTTCAACTGGACTTTGGGAGCTCATTCCAGTGCTCTGATGAGGATCTCTGCCTCTGTTTTCATCAGTTGCTGGATGAAGGTTCTATGGTGACATTTAAGACATTCATCAATTTGACTACAGGGTAAGGCCAGATTGGGCACCCTTTTCTCTATTGCTTAGGGTCTTAGCTGGGGTCATTCAGGTGAACAATTTAAATAGACTTACAACCTGCAAGAAAATAGAACCAATCATCAAAAGCCTCCCAACCAAAAAAGTCCAGGGATGGATGGTTTCAGTGCAGAATTCTATCAGAACTTCAAAGAAGAGCTAATACCTGTACTCCTCAAAGTGTTTCACATAATAGAAACAGAGGAAACTTTGCCAAACTCTTTTTATGAGGCCACAGTTACCCTGATACTGAAACCACACAAAGACCCAAACCAAGAAAGAGAATTACAGACCAATGTCACTCATGAACATAGATGCAAAAATATTCAATAAAATATTGAAACTGAATCTAAGAACGCATAAAAAAATCCATATACCATGATTAAGTAGGCTTCATCCCAGAGATGCAGGGATGGTTTGACTTATGAAAATCTATCAATATAATCCACCATATAAATAAACTGAAAGAAAAAAATATGATTATTTCATTAGATGCCAAATAAAGCATTTGACAAAATTCAACACCCCTTCATGGTAAGGGTCTTGGAGAGCCCAGGGATACAAGGAACATATCTAAACATAACAAAAGCATTATAGAGCAAGTTGACAGCCAACATCAAATTAAATGGAGAGAAACTCCAAAGCAATTCCACTAAAATCAGGAAGAAGACAATATTGTCCACCCTCTCCATATCTATTCAGCATAGTTCTTGAAGTTCTGGCTAGAGCAATAAGACAACAAAAGACTATCAAGGGGATTCAGATTGGAAAGGAAGAAGTCAAACTTTTGTAGTTTGCACACAATATGTTGGTATATATAAGTGACCCCAAAAACTCTACCATAGAGAACTCCTACAGCTGATAAATAACTTCAGTGATGTGGCAGGATACAAGATCAACTCTAGAAAAAATCAGTAGCCCTCCTATACACAAAAGATAAAGAAGCTGAGAAGAAAATCAAAGAAACATTATTTTTCACAATAGCCACAAATAACATAAAATATCTTGGGGTAACAATAACCAAAAAAGTGAAAGACCTATTTGACAAGAACTATAAGTCTTTGAAGAAAGAAATTGAAGAAGATACCACAAAATGGAAAGATCTCCCATGTTCTTGGATAGGTAGGACCAACATAATAAAAATGGCAATCCTACCAAAAGCAATTTATAGATTCAATGCACTCCCCATCAAAATCCCAACACAATTCTTCACAGACCTTGAAAGAAGAGTAATCAACTTCATATGGAAAAAACAAAAAACCTAGGATAGCCAAAAACAATCCTTTACAATAAAGCAACTTCCAGAGGCATTACCATCCCTGACATCAAGCTCTATTTTAGATCTACAGTAATGAAAGCAGTTTGATATTGGTATATAGACAGGTTGACCAACGGAATCGAATCCAAGACCCGAACATTAATACACAGACCTATGGACATCTGATTTTTGACAAAGAAGATAAAATTATACAATGGAAAAAGGAAAGCATCTTCAACAAATGGTGCTGGCATAACTGGATGTCAACATGTAGAAGAATGAAAATAGATCCATATCTATCCTTATGCGCAAAACTCAAGTCCAATGGTTTAAAGACATCAATATAAATCTGACCACACTGAAGCTGATAGAAGAGAAAGTAGGAAGTAGCCTTCAGTGCATGGGCATAGGAGACCACTTCCGAAATATAACCCCAGTAGCACAGACACTGAGAGAAACAATTAATAATGGGACATCTTGAAACTGAAAAGCTTCTGTAAAGCAAAGGACACGATCAACAAGACAAAATGGCAACCTAATGGGAAAAGTTCTTCATCAACCCCATGTTAGACAGAGGACTTATTTCCAAAATATTTAAAGAACTCAAGACATTTTCACAGGAATTCTTGCTTACTGAACCCAGATTCTCTCTGTAAGAGCAAGAAGTGCTCTTAACTATTGAGCCATCTCTCTAGCCCTGTATCCAGCATCTATAAATAGCATATAAGACTATGATGTAGGCAGTAAAGGCACAGGTCAGCTGACACAGTCATTCCTCAAACTGAGCTAAGGATGTACAGGTGCACCAGCTTACTTAGCAGCTTCCCCAGGGCACATGTGTGGTCAGTTGTGATTGCGTCCCCTATGCTCAGGAGCTTGGTGATGCTGGTCCTCCTATGCTGTGGGTAGCAGGCCTCCTGAGAACATCAAAACCTCTTTCTTCACCTGCCAGATCCCTGCTGCTCAGCTGGCCTGGGATGCTAAGTCAAGAGCACGGCCTGTTCTTTTCTGAGCTCCCTGACATTCAGACCAGTGACCTCTCACTGTTGGCGCCATCAGTTCCATACATGCTAGGGACACCCCTGCAGATCCCATCACAGCACAAGCTTGTGCCCCTGAATTGTCCTCTCTGTAGCTTCTGACAGGGCTAATGACATGCATCTTCGGGCATGTCCTCATTGCTCAAGTTTTCTCTTTATAAGTTGCACACAGTGAGTTTTAGAACTCAGCCACAGAAGGTGAATAAAAATGCCCAATAAATCTGGAACATATCTTCAACCAGAACACCATATGCAAATGACAGCACAATTCTATTGTCACCTGGCAACACTGGCAGCAGAGGAGCTGTTTAAGCTGAGGTTCGGATAACTGCTGTGCTTTCTGGAGGCAGCAAAGGCTGTAAACTTGGATGTGTATGCTAAGCCTGTACTATCCAAAGCAAACCACTACGTTATGATGTGCACTTCAGTGCAAGCTTCTTTCTGCTAAACCATGCAAATGAAACCCCGGGCCCTGTCCAGTCCAGGGATGGATTCCTCAGGATCACTTTGCAAGTCGTTTGTTTTATCCTATATCCTTCAGTGTTAGTTTGGGCTGCTCAGCCCACTTTAGGAACCCTGGAACTTGTCCCCTCTAGCCTGGATAAGAAGGTAGTAGCTTCCAGAACCCCTGTCACACCACAGGCATCTGGGCATTGAGACAAAGACAGGCTTGGTTGTGAGGGACCCCAGGGGAAACTCAAGTGGTCTGGCTCTTAAAACAGACAGCTTTAGAAACGGCAGAGCCTTGTCTCCAGTGTGCTCTTACCGACAGAGAAAACTGACGTTTTGTGCAATGTGCGCAGTAGCAGAGTGGAATGTTGCTATCTTGGTCCTCTCAGCTGGCTCTGTAACAAAGCCCCATGGACTAGCAACTGGTTAATACCAGGTTTGTTTCCCCCAGTTCTGGAGGCTGAAAGCTCCAGCCTACTCAGTGCAACCGGTGAGGTCCAGTTCTTGGCTGATAAACAGCATCCTTCCTCGTTGTGGGGATAGGTAGCTCTGGAGTGTTGACCTGGTCACTGTCCACATCATAGCAGGAGAAGAGTGCCTGGAGGGAGAGGGGATAAGAGTAACATGAAAGGAGCCAGCTGGCAGGAAGACAGGAAATACCTCCTTATCAAGACTATCTTCAAGGGACAGAACATCCATGAGAGAAGCCCTGTAACTGCCAATGCAGGGGAAGGAGTGGGCCACATAAATGACCTCCAAGGGCCCACCACTCTGGCCATGAGAGCACCCGGTTTTTCTAATTTTCTTACCCCCTTTCTCATGTCCACCTTTCTCTTTCTTTATAAACCTGTTCAATCACTACCACTCCCCCCTCCCATTCCTGGTCCAGTTCTTTGGACCAGGACACAGGTGCTTGGGAACTTCAGTGTGGATCCTCTGGATTCTGACCCCCATCTCAGACCACAAGGATCCAGTTTCCGGACACCACCACTGCCCATGCCCAACCTCCTAAGACCGCTCACACACACTAGGCTTCGATATAAATTTGGCTGCGGGGGGGGGGGTGGGGGTGGGACACAAACATTCATTCTCGGGCAGTTCTCCTGTTCCGAGAGGAGAGGGTAAGAGCGCAGGGACTGCAGGGAGAGTCACTTAACACTTGTCTGTTGACAAAGACGTCTCTCCTATAAGAGAGCCATCATCTGTCCGTTCCCTAAATGGCTCTAAAATGAAGTTAGAAGTAATTGTAGAGGCAAATGGTGTGTGAAATGTCAGAATGGCTAAATAATAATAAAACGCTCGCAATTAAACCCTCTGCTGCCCTCTGTTCCCACCTGGCGCGGCTGCACCAACACTCTGCCCCGGTCCCTGTTGGCGTCTTACGATCTGAGCATCTCATCTGTGAAGGTCCCTCAGATAAACAGCCCTCTGTCTGGCAGCCAAGTGAAGTGTTTCTTTGTTAGCGTGCTCAGAATCACTCCGTGATTGAATGTCCAAGCCAGGAGGACCCAGAACCATCCTGGGGCTCTGTGTTGCAGTTCTCAGTCACAGAAGGTCATGGGCAAACACTTGGCTGTGAAGGCACAGGAGGATGTTGTTGGAGACTCCACACATATTTTCCCTCTTGGCAGGCCCCTCTTACACTACACTGGGAGCATATTTTTGACTTCCATTTTAAGTAACTTGACATTTGCCATGGGGTACAGCACTAACTGACTGTGGATGCCTTAGTATTGGGCTCTGTGATTCCTTCCTGTTGGGTTCTAAAAGGCAAGGGGAAGAGGGAGGAAGTCATGATCTGTCTCAGGAACCAGACACAGCTAGAACTATTATGGTGGCATAGTCTTCCAATTGAGGCCTTCCAGGGAGGTCTGGGTGAGGCAGGAAGGGTACATTTTCCTTTGGTTCCTCAAGATCAATGCCAGATGGCATAGACCCTTTCAGGAATGTTAGCCTGTTTCATGAATGGCTAACTCTGGATACGGACTCTATTGGTAAGACACGCTCAACCTAGAGTCAGTGGAGAGGCGTCCCTCTGCCAACTCTTTGGAGAATAAACCTCATCTTAAACTTCTCCCACTTCCTTTTGTATTATGAAAAGCTTCCAGGACTGTGTAGTGGACCAGTAGGTCAGGAACAGGAAGTTCATCTCCACCACGCGAGCATCATGTGCTCTATACCATTGCACATCTGGCTGGTGATGCAGACGGCATGCTGCACCAGCATCTAATCATGTATCTGAAGAATCGGTGACAAGGTGATTCCTTGGTGGCTTCTGGCAAGAGCCAATTTTTGCGCCTTTGTAATCTTAGGCGGGGAGCACAGTGGCACAGGCAGCCTGTTGTTGACTGGAATATCATTATGGGATGTTTGTGGAGAAACTGGGTGAAGAACAAATTGAACTCCATGCCCACTGTCTGTTATGACAGCCAGATCTGGAAAGTCCACATCACTTGCTGACTCTTGCTTTATATCTCTCGGTGACCTTGAAGAAAAGAAAGACACCAGACCATTGGATGTGCCTGGAAGTAGAGCGTGGGACCTCAGTCTCCTTCATAAATGAGGAGAAAAGTTGTTCTCCACCATATATATGCTCCTGCCATGATGTATTGAGGTACCTCAGGCCCAAAGCAAGAGAGTCAATGTGTTGTGGATGGAACCTCAGAAATGAGGAAATATAAATATCACTTACATTGTGATGACTAAGGTAGTGAATATTAAGTGGGTTTCTATTTCATGAAGTTAACTATCACTGTCCCATCATCATTGCACCCGCGATCATTGCCATCATCATCATCATCATCACCATCACTGTCATCACCACCATCACCATTATCTCCACTGTCACCACCATGATGGTATTAGTCAGTGTTCTCTAGAGAAACAGAACTGATTCTATCTATCTATCTATCTATCTATCTATCTATCTATCTATCTAAATAGAATGTATTAGAGAGCTTTACAGTCAGTGGTCTGACTATTCCAACAATGGAAAGTCTAAGAATCCAATAGTTGTTCAGTCTGTGAGGTTAAATGTATCAGATGGTTTTTGGTATACATTGGAATCCCGAAGATGTGGTTTCTATTGCCAGTAAAGGAATGAATATGCCAACAAGAGTGAGAAGGAAAGAAGAAAGGCAAACAGAAAAGGAGCAAGTGCTTCCTTCTTCCACATCCCTTATATAGGCTACCACCAGAAGACGCAGCCCAGATTTAAGGTGGACCTTCCCACCGCAAATGATTGAGATTTAGGGTGGGGTCTTCCCATCTCCAGTCAAGAAAAAAGCCTTCACAAGTATACCCAGAAGCTTGGGCTTTGGTTAATTTCAAATATAGTCAAGTTAACAACCAAGAATAGCCATTACAATCACTATCATCACCATCATTACTAGTCTCTACCACCACACACCACCATCACTATTATCACCATCACTATCATCAATAAAAACAAGACAACTACCACCATCATCACCATCTCCTCTATCCATTGTCATCCCCATCCTCATCATCTCCACCATCACCACCATATACCACTATCACCACCACATTATCAGCCTCAATGAAACCAAGGCAACTAGCATCATTACCACCATTTCCACTGTCCATTGTCATCCCCATACTCATTATCATCTCCACCACCATTGCCATCACCACCATCATAAAAATCACTACCATCACCACTACAACAATAGTCACTGCCATCATTACCACCACAACCACCAACACCTTCAATCATCACTTCCATAATGTCCATTATTATTGTTACTGTTAGAGTTATTTCTCTTTCTTGTCATCAAATTTATGAGCAACTGCAATATTGTCTGAGCATATGTGTCCTCCCCATCCATCTGGTGGGAGCCATATGTTTCTGACTAGTGGCCACATGATTCTACAGGTTGTAAGCACATGTTTATTGATTTCTAAATTGAATTGAATTTTGCCAAATGTGTACCATTTGGAAAGGGAGATAGCAGCCTGTTGAATTGGCATGGATGGTGGAGTCACCATGTGAATACTGGCTCCCACTTCTACAAGGTCTTAGTGTTTTGTTGAACTCTCAGATTTGAGAAAACTCTTAGGATAGCTAATACTTCAAGTATCAGGGATATGGGAACAATCTGGGGCAAACTGGTCTGTTATGGTGGTGGCCTGCAGGATTTGGAGATGGGATAAGGTATTGGGCATAGTTTGGAGATTTCATGGCACTTGACTAACAGATACTGTTGGAAAAGGGAATAAAGGAGACCATGTGAGTGCTGTTGGAAACTGAGCATTCCTAAGGGCTGGAAGACTGTGGTTGCATCTGGGAGCTACACAATGCTAGGCAGAACCAGAACTTGGCTGTGTGCCATCACACTTCTCCATACTCAGTTTCCTTATCTGGAGGCTGAAAATGCAGGGAACCTTGGCTCATAGGTTAACCATCAGCACTAGATGGGTGAGACATTGTGGATCTTGATCTAGACTCAGTCAAGATGGTCCAGGAGCACCCCAGTGAGGAATGAGCAACCTTTGCTTCTGATAGTGATCAAAACCTTGCTTCTCACTCAGGCAAATACAGTTCCTACAATCTGTTATCTCTGGGCACCAAGCCCCTATGTATTAGCTCAGTATTCATAGTTGTGTTGGTCCTAGGTATCATTGATTCTACAGTGAAAACCAGCAGGGCTGAAGTTCTCTTGACAGATGAATGATCTCCCCAGAGGTGGTACCTGCCTGGCTTGTCAATAATACAAATGAAAAAAAATCTACCTAATATTATTTAACTGCATGGAAGAGCCTCCCTTTGCTCCAGAACCTATATCTCTGATCCCTTTTTTTTGTTTCAAGACCTAGTAATTTCCTTTGTATTATTACCAGTTATTAAAGAGCTGGAAAATGAAACTGTAGTGTAGTAGGAAGCTGCTTGTTCATTTTTTGACTGCCCAGACTCCTGAAATAATCACACAGAAACTGTATTAACTAAATCAGTGCTTAGCCCATTAGCTCTAACTTCTTTTTTTTTAAAGATTTATTTATTTATTATGTATACAACATTCTGCCTTGATGTATGCCCGCACGCCAGAGGAGAGCGCCAGATCTCAGTACAGATGGTTGTGAGCCACTATGTGGTTGCTGGGAATTGAACTCATGACTTCTGGAAGAGCAGCTAGTGCTCTTAACCTTTGAGCCATCTCTCCAGCCCCCAAGCTCTAACTTCTTATTGGCTAACTCTTACATCTTACTTTAACCAATCTCCATTATTTTATATTTTACCATGAGGGTTGTGACCTACCAGCAAGGTTCTGACATGTCTGTCTCCTGACTTCCCTCTGACTCTGCCTCCTTTCTTCCAGCATTTAGTTTAGTTTTCCCCACCTAGTTCTCCTCTACTCTATCACAGGCCTAAGACGGTTTATTAACCAATGGTATTTACAACATACAGAGGGGAATCCCACATCACTGTAGCAGATCAATAAAAATCAGAGACAGAAATTGTGGTTCAACCTGAAGACCAGAAAAGCCAAGCAGTCAGCCATTGGTTCTTATCTCAACCTCAGTCTAAAAATGATGATCCTATCTCTAGGAATCTCAGAATGAGACTCTGTATGAGCGCTGTCTCCTCCCATCTTATATTCCTCTCTAGTGCTGAGATTAAAGGCATGTACCACTACCACCTGGTTTCTATGGTAAGCTAGTGTGACTACTGGGATTAAAGATGTGTGCCATTGTGGCTATTGGGATTAAAGTTGTGTGTCATTGCTTCCTGGTCTGTGAGGCTGGCCAGCGTGGCTGTTTTACTTTTCTCATCCTCAGACAAGTTTTATTTATTAAAATACAAATAAAATGCCACAACATGCAGCAATTTCATTTGTGAAGCAGTAACAAACGTTTTACTTCAAATTTGGTACGCCAAAGTAGCTTGGTCCCATGGCTTAGCAGAAGTGCTCAGCCTCTGATGCCTAAAGAAAGTGGGGCAGGGAGGCCATACAGTGGTGGGGTTATGCAGAAAGGTCACTCCCTAGTGGTGACCAGAGGACTCTGCAGTCTCTAGTGGGCAGGGCCTCTCAGCAGTCAAGTCACATGCGTCAAGGTGTTCTAGGTCTCTGATCCAGTGATTGCATTTAATGTTCTACCTGGGTCACAACCTGATTTAAAAATTTAAAAACTTTCCTGAGTTCTCTATATATTTTGGAGATCAGACCTTTGTCTGTTGCGGGGTTGGTGAAGATCTTCTCCCAGTCAGTAGGTTGCCTTTTTGTCTTGGTGACAGTGTCCTTTGCTTTACAGAAGCTTCTCAGTTTTAGTAGGTCCCATTTATTCAATGTTGCCCTTAATGTCTGTGCTGTTGGGGTTACACATAGGACTTTAAAATGCTAATTAACCCAATTAAAAAATGGGACACTGAACTGAACAGAGAATTCTCAGCAGAGGAAGTTCAAATGGCCAAAAGACACTTAAGGTCATGCTCAACCTCCTTAGCGATCAGGGAAATGAAAATCAAAACAACTTTGAGATATCATCTTACACCTGTCAGAATGGCTAAAATAAAAAACTCCAATGATAGCCTTTGCTGGAGAGGCTGTGGAGGAAGGGGTACCCTCATCCATTGCTGGTGGGAATGCAATCTTGTGCAACCACTTTGGAAATCAGTGTTTCGGTTTCTCAGGAAATTCGGGATCAACCTACCCCTGGACCCAGCAATACCACTCCTGGGAATATACCCAAGAGATGCCCTATCATATGACAAGAGCATTTGTTCAACCATGTTCATAGCAGTATTATTTGTAATAGCCAGAACCTGGAAACAACCTAGATGCCCCTCAATGGAAGAATGGATGAAGAAAGTGTGGAATATCTACACATTAGAGTACTACGCTGTGGTAAAAAACAATGACTTCTCGAATTTTGCATGCAAATGGATGGAAATAGAAAACACTATTCTGAGTGAGGTAACCCAGACCCAAAAAGATGAATATGGGATGTACTCACTCATAATTGGTTTCTAGCCATAAATAAGGGTCACGGAGTCTACAATTGGTGATCCTAAAGAAGCTAAGTAAGAAGTTGAACCAAAGGAAAAACATATAGTTATCCTCTTGGCTATGGGAAGCAGACAAAATTGCCGGGGAGAAAATTGGGATCTTGTGGGTGGGGTGGGATGGGGGTAAGGGGAGATGGGGAGAGAAAAGGGAGAAGGGGAGGATGGGGGGAACTTGGGGAAAAAGGAAGATTGGGATAAAGGAAGGTTGGATAGGGGAGCACGGAACCACAATTCTTAGTTAAGGGAGCCACCTTAGGGTTGGCAAGAGACTTGAACCTAGAGTGGCTCCCAGGAGCCCAAGCCGAGGTCCCCAGTTAGTTCCTTGGGCAGCTGAGGATAGGGAACCTGAAATGACCCTAGCCTATAACAATACTGACGAATATCTTGCATATCATCATAGAACCTTCATCTGGTGATGGATGGAGATAGAGACAGAGACCCACACTGGAGCACTGGACTGAGCTCCCAAGGTCCCAATGAGGAGCAGAAGGAGGGAGAACATGAGCAAAGAAGTCGGTACCACGAGGGGTGCACCCACCCATTGAGACAGTGGAGCTGATCTACTGGGAGCTCACCAAGGCCAGCTGGACTGTGACTGAAAAAGCATGGGTTAAAACTGGACTCTCTGAACATGGCGAACAAGGAGGGCTGATGAGAAGCCAAGGACAATGGCACAGGGTTTTGATCCTATGCAATGTGCTGACTTTGTGGTAGCCTAGCCAGTTTGGATGTTCACCTTTCTAGATATGGACAGAGGGGGGAGGACCTAGGACTTACCACAGGGCAGGGAACCCTGACTGCTCTTTGGACTGGAGAGGGAGAAGGAGAGGAGTGGAAGGAGGGGGAGAAGGATGGGAGGAGGGGGAGAAGGGTGGGAGGAGGGGGAGGGAAATGGCAGGCTGGGAGGAGGTGGAAACTTGTTTTTTTTTCTTCCTTTTCTCAATAATAAAAAAAAAGTGAAGGAAAAAAAAAGAAATATACCTAAAAAAATTTAAAACTTGACAAGAAGTGAAACTCATTATCTATTTATGTGCAGATGACTTTGAGTCTGATAGGCCAAACTAAACCTCACCAAAGTCCGATTGTAGCTCAACTTTGAGGAAATTGGCAGGAAAATTCTTATAAGATGATATAGATCAAAGAGTTAAACATATTGCTTATCTATCTATCTATCTATCTATCTATCTATCTATCTATCTATCATCTATCATCAACCAACCATTTCTCCCTAATTCTATCTATCCTCTATTTCTCTATTATATTTATCTATCATCTATCTACACCTCTATCATCTATTATTATAACCATCACTTACATACTATATATCTATTATATCTATCAGTCATATATATATATATTTTAAAATAATTTTAATTGATATAGTTCATCTTATGCTAAGAGGGTTCCTGATACCTTTTTCCTCTCCCATGTTCTCCCTTTTTTTTAGTTCTTTTGGGTACAGTAAAGGCAACACCCCCCATCTTTTAACATATCACAGCTTCTATGGCCTGGGTTGCAAGGTGGGGTAGCCTATCTGTTCTCATCCTAGAAACCACTAATAAAATGCACACAAGGCTGTGAGATCATGAGGCATAGTTTCTGAAGTTTGAACCATCAGGGTGGGTTCACTGTGGAGTGGAGAGAGATAGAGGTTAAGGGTCTGAGAGGAAGAGGAAGAAGGTGGCAGGAGGGTGGGCTGGGGCAGAGATACAAGCTTGAAGGTAGAGATCAGAACGAGAACAGGAGGCTGATACAGTGTGCTTCCTCTGCACATCCTCTCAAGCCTCAGGTTTAGCTTGTAACCCTAGGTTACTGCTCTTCCTGTCCAAACCTTGGTTGGCTTCAAGTACTCAGTGTCGGGTTGTCCATGGTTTACTCATGTGCCATATGGAAGTTTACAGTGTTTTAGAGATACAGCCATGTAGGGGTGTCCCGAAGGCTGTGCTAATGACAGAATAGGGTATCTCCCTCTCTCAGCTGGGGAGCTGCATCCTTCTTTCAGCCTCTGTCCTTATTAGATGTGGACATGCCATCTGTTGGTCCATCTCTGCTCACCTTCCCACCATCCCTCGGTTGCATTAAGGCAGACTGGACGCAGGGGTGACTTGTTGAAACAGCTAGGTTAACGAAAGGGAGCAGTTTGACTAAGGGCACCAGAAAATCTCTTGTAAATGAATAACGACAAAGGCAAGCAGGCAGAGAAAGTGAAAAGCTAATCAAAGTGCAGACCAGAGAATTGGAAAATGAAGATTGAGGAACTGAGTTCTTGCAGACCTCCTGGTGGGTTCTGAAGTTCCCAACTCTTCAATTGGTTTTTCTCCATCTCAGGCATGTCTTTTAGGCCAGCCATATCTGCACAGCATCACTGCACAGTGTTACACAGTCTCCTCCCAGTCGGGTCAGGCAAAGCTGGCGGACTCCTGTCTTCTTACGGCCACACCAGGGAGGATGGGTCCTGTGGAACTCAGCAGTGATATTGAAGACAGAGGCATCTTTGAGCATCTGAGGAGAGTGGAGGGGAGGGTTTTGTGTGAGTGTGTTTTTAGACTTCGTGTTTGGCATGTGGTTAAAATGAATCTTTCAATTCGTCACTTAGAGTAATGGAAAAGGAGACAAGTCATTACAATTTTCTGTCCTCTGAGCAGGCCTTGTTTTTGGTGAATCTGTCTGGGTTTCCACAAGGTGTCATCAGGATTTACATTTTCCAATTTCAATGTACATGAAAAAATAATATATGTGATGTTTTCTGCTGCACGATGTCCCTGGTAAGCCACATAAAAGCCCGCATCAGTCATGCCTTTGCTCACGTGCACACCCCAGGCAGACAACCGAACACAAATTTTGCGATAGGACTTGAGGTCTGAGTGCTGGCATAGGACTCTTTGTTTGTGGCAACGTCAAATGGTCCTGAAGCGGTAGATCTTACCCAGCTGCAGTTCGGTTTCCCATTCGAGCAGGCAATGCTGGAGGAAGTATTGATGCTTGTAACTGAGGCAGCAGTTGCAGTTGGCATCTATTGGGTAGAGGCTAGGGCTACTGCTGCATGGCCTGCAATGTGCAGGATACTACCCACAACCTAAAAATTATCCAGTTTCCAAGTTTTGATGGTGTTAGAGTTGATAAGTGTTGTCAATAATAATTGTAATTATTTACAGACAGTAGAAAAAACCCATTGTTAGCTAGCAGGCTACGCT
This sequence comes from Microtus oregoni, assembly GCF_018167655.1. Lineage (NCBI taxonomy): Eukaryota > Metazoa > Chordata > Mammalia > Rodentia > Cricetidae > Microtus > Microtus oregoni. Next base: position 5,186,497 of record NW_024543081.1, read on the forward strand.
CTTGAGTCGGGGACAAAATAGCCCCACGTTGGGCACTAAAATGTAAAGGCGTAAACGAATGCAGACAGATTGTAAATATATATATATATATATATATATATATATATATATATATATATAGCTTTAATGGAGAAATAGACTTACAGAACCACCATTCCTGCGGAGACCAGGAAAGCAAAAGTAAGTGCTGCAAGCACGCTAGCCAGATTTATAGCCCCGAGGCGAACACGCCCCCTAAGGGGCGGAACTTATCCCTACATCCCATTAATTCATGGTGCTAGTAGAAGAGGTGGTGATGATGTTGATGCTAACAGTTATGATAATGGTGGTGATGAAGATGGTGATAGTATTGATTATGTTGCTGTTGACAATAGTTAATATTAATAATGTTGATGATCATAGTAGTGTTGAGGGTGATGATGTTGGTAGTGGCAATTATGGTCATGATGATGGTGATGATGACAGTGGTTATAATACTGATGATATATGATGGTGGTAATTTGTGATGATAATGGTGCTGCTGCTGGTTATAATGCCCTCTATCGTGATGATGGTGCTAGTGATGGTGATGGTAGTGGAGTGATGGCTGTTCTTGGTTGTCAACCTGACCACATCTGGAATTAGTTAACCCCAAGCAGGTGGGAACATCTGTGAAGGACGTTTTCTTTACTAAATAATTTGAAGTGGAAAGACCCACTATTAATCCAGATCTTTTGAGCTGGGAAGATATCACTTTAATCCAGATCTTTTTTCTTCTCTTTAAAAGTATATTAATATTAATTAATCATTTACTTTCCCCACAGCCTAATCATAGCTTCCTCTCCCCTCTCCTCTTCTCCCAGTCCCTCCTTCAATCCCCCACATCAATCCCCTCTCACTTCCTCTCCCTTCCTTTAAGAAGAAAAGTGCAGGCCTCCCATATATATCAATCAGTCATGGTGTATCAAGTTGCAGCAAGACTAGACACCTCCTCTTCTATTGATGCTGGACAAGTCAGCTGACAGGAGGAAAGAGTTCCAAGAACAGGCAACAGAGTCAGAGACGGCCGCCACTCCCTCTGCCAAGTATCCAAAAAAAGACCAACCCACACAACTACAACACAAATTCAGAAGTCCCAGGTCAGTTCCATGCAGGTCCTCTGACTGGCGGTTCAGTCTCTGTGGCCCTCCTGGATCCCAAATCAGTTGACTCTGAGTTGTCCTATGGTGTCCTTGGTCCACATAGCTCCCATAATCCTCCTTTCCACTTTTCTGTAGCATTTCCCGAGGCCTGCCTAATGTTTGGCTGTGGGTCTCTGCATTGGTTTCCATCAGTTTGTGGGTGAAACATCTCTGATGACATTTGGGCTAGACAATGATCTATAGTGATGGAGGAAGGTCATTGGCTAATAAAGGCACTGCCCTGGCCCATTTTATTGGTTAGAGGATAGGTGGGAGGAGTAGGCAGAACAGGACGCTGGGAGGAAGAGGAAGTGAGCTCAGTCTCGACAGCTTTCCTCTCAGGAGCAGACACCTGAGAGAGACGCCATGCCCCGCTCCCGGCATGAAGCTCCGACCCAGGATGGACTAGGCTAGAATCTTCCCGGTAAGACCGGTTCTCACAGATTATTAGAGATGGGTTGATCGGATGTGAGAATTAGCCAGTAAGGGCTAGGGCTAAAGGGCCAAGCAGTGATTAAATGAATACAGTTTGTGTGTTGTTATTTCGGGGTATAAGCTAGCCGAGCAGGCGGCCGGGGTGCTGGGAACGCAGCCCCGCCACTCTTATTACTTCATATGGCGCCCACATGGACAACTGCTTCCACATAAAGCCTGAGACAGCTTGGGAAGTAATTCTAGAACAAAATGAAAGCATTGTGCCTGGTTTCTTGGTAGCAGCAATTTCTCGGTTCTACTCTGCTTGCTAGAGGCAAGCAAGCGCCTCATCTAAGAGAGGCTTCCTGACTCAGCTTTAGCTGCAAAGCCTGCAGCTCATTAAGAGGTCCTGCCACGAAACACTTAAATGGTGTTGACAAAAAGCTGAACGCATGCTTTTCGATTTTCAGCCGTAGCAGGAAAAATGCTGCGCCGTTTAAAAATGCCAGCTTTCTGGGCTGTCCTGCCAGGGCAAACTCTGACTCTTTTACGCAGGCGGTTCGTGCGGTTTGCAAGCACAGGCTGCTGAAGCTCGCTTGCTGGCAAGGACCTTGAAATGCCATAGAGTTGTCACAGTAAACACGGCTACAGCCAGTACCTCAGCCAGGAGGCTGGAAAGCTAAGGAATGGGCTGGATCCAGCCGGCAAAGCCACGCCTTTAATCCTACCCATATTGCTTGGTAAATTAAAGACTCGTGTGGTCAGAAAAAGAGAGATATACAGTAAAGAGAGATTCAAAGACAAAGAAAATTTCTAAATGGTTTTAAATGTGTTAAAAATATATGCAGACTAAAAGTTGAAGTTCTTAAAGTAAAAAACAAAAAAAGGAAGAGAGTTGTTGTGTGTGGTAGCACACACCTTTAATCCCAGTGCCTAGAAGGCAGAGTCAAACAGATCTCTGTGAGTTCAAGGTGTAGTAGTGTACACCTTTAATCCCAAATGCCTGGGAGGCAGAGACAGGCGGATCTCTGAGAGTTCAAAGACAGCCTGGTCTACAGAGTTACTACAGGTCAAGGATACAGAGAACCTGTCTCAAAAAGCAAAGAGTTAAAAGTAAAAATAAACAAAATAGAGGTTAAAATAAAGCGTACAAAGATGGAAAATAAACAGAGAATTTTGATACTGTATGCTATTATGCTCTCTTTGAATTGTTTGAATGCTGAGGAAGGAGCAACAGCTGCTAAAAGATATTTATTTATAAATGCTGCTGAACTAATCCAACATAGATATTTTGAAAATGCCTTGAATTTGAAATTTGGATCTAAGGATATGATACTTTGGAAATGAGTTTCTTATTTTGTTTTCACAGAGGATGAGACGCTGTTCATTTCTTCTATTCCGATTTGGTATGATGGACCACGCCCTCCTGAAGGGTTGGTGTGAACGCCTTCAAAAAATTGCTTCGCTCAACTGCCAACTGAGATGAAGCTAACACACAGGTTATACCATGAAAGACCTAATTAACGACGCCCCCATTCAGCAGGAAGCAGTTTGGAGAGAAATAACTGCGCCCATATTCCCAAAATATGTTTATAAATGTTCTTTTACATTTAAAGGGGGATATGATATAGATATGAATAATTTGCATTAGTATAGATTTTGCTTTATTGATAGAGATTTAAGGTCAATTTTGTTATATGTATAAGTGTTTCTGATTTTGATTAAGGTATTGTGATTGTGTAGTTCATTTAAATATGTACTGTATAATTAAGAAATATAGGTTGTTAATGGATAACCATCGATAATAGTAAAGCTTGTAGTCATGTTAGTTAGATTTTCTAGATATATAGAGATATATTTGAGATAGACATTCTTCATGTCTTTCAAAGGTTACAGAATAGGACATTTAATGTTTTAATAACTGAGGACTTTTCATGACAATGAGACACTCTGCTCCTGGCAGCACCAATCTACTTCAAGAGGAAGATGGGCATCGAAGAGGATCCTTATGGAGTTTGATAGCCATTTGGGCAAGAAACTGCTCTTGCCTGGACTATTGCATAAACTGAAAACAGAGAACCCACAGAGAGAGGACTACTGAACTTACCTAAAGGTGAGATGATCTTTCGGGGTTCCTGATTCATGAGAGAGTCTGCGAGACATTCTTCTGGACAAACAGATATTTCCTGCTTGATGAAAATGTCTGCTGGATACTATGGGCCTGAAGGCTGAAGATGGATGCCCCAACGGTACAGAGGAACTTTGGGTGACTGTCCAGGCAGCAAGATGTCTCTGTCATTTCTCGAGTTTTAAAAGTTGCTTTTTTCTTGTTTGCTTAGGTAGTATTGTATCTTTCTAGAGTCTTTGATGGAGTTAAGAATAGTTAGTTATAGTTTTCCTTAGTTATGATAAAGATTATTGTAACTTTTATTTGATAACTGTTTTGTTATATGTAATTTTGCTATGTTAAAGCCTTTTTTTTTTGTTTAAACCGAAAAAGGGGAAATGATGGAGGAAGGTCATTGGCTAATAAAGGCACTGCCCTGGCCCATTTTATTGGTTAGAGGATAGGTGGGAGGAGTAGGCAGAACAGGACGCTGGGAGGAAGAGGAAGTGAGCTCAGTCTCGACAGCTTTCCTCTCAGGAACAGACGCCTGAGAGAGACGCCATGCCCCGCTCCCGGCATGAAGCTCCGACCCAGGATGGACTAGGCTAGAATCTTCCCGGTAAGACCAGTTCTCACAGATTATTAGAGATGGGTTGATCGGGATGTGAGAATTAGCCAGTAAGGGCTAGGGCTAAAGGGCCAAGCAGTGATTAAATGAATACAGTTTGTGTGTTGTTATTTCGGGGTATAAGCTAGCCGAGCAGGCGGCCGGGGTGCTGGGAACGCAGCCCCGCCGCTCTTATTACTTCACTATAGTATAGCAGAGTATCAATAGGAATTATTTCATTGACTTTTTTCCATTTTTGCTAGTCATGTTTGGTTCTACACTAGGTCTCTGGGCTGTCTATCCTCTGGGTCCTGGCCCTCCAGGCATTGCCAAAGTTAGGCTACCTCTCATAGTATAGGTCTCAAGTAGGACCTGTCATTGGTTGGCTACTCCCGTAATTTCTGCACCACCTTTGTCCAAAGCATGTCTTGTAAGCAGGGTAAATTTGTAGGTTAGAGGTTGCTGGAAAGGATGTGGAGCAAGAGGAACACTCCTCCATTATTGGTGGGAGTGAAAACTTGTATGGCCACTTTGGAAATTAACATGATGGTTTCTCGGAAAATTGAGAATTGACACATCTATGCTACTTCTGGGCACATATCCAAAAGACACTCCATTCTACCACAAGACCACATGCTCAGCTATGTTCATAGAAGCTTTATCCATAATATCCAGAACCTGGAAACAACCTAGATGTCCCTCAGCCAAAGAATGGAAGAAAATGTGGTACACAATGAAGTATTATTCATCTGTTGAAAACAATGACATCACAATATTTGCTGGCAAATGGATGGAACTAGAGAAGATCATCCTGATTGAGGTCACCCAGACCCAGAAAGACAAACATGATATGTATTCACTTATAGGTGGATATTAGCTGTAAAGTAAAGGATAACCATGCTACAATCCACAGATCCAAAGAAACTTAGTAACAAGGAGGGCTCAGGGGTGGGACACATGAATCTCACTGTAAAGGGGAAATAGAATGGACATCACAGGTGGACAGGGGAGAAGTCTGGATGGGGGACATGGGAACAGGAGGAACTATGTTGGGGAAGGATGTATAGAGAGAGTACTGGGAAAGACATCTGGAATCAGGGGCCTCTTTGGGATGAGCTAGAAACCTAGCGCAGTGTAAACTCTCAGGAACCTGTGAGGGTGACTCCTAGCAATGGGAAACACAGAGCCTGAATTGGTCATCTCCTGTGACCAGCCAAAACTTTCAGTGGAGGGGTTGGGACCCCAACCTAGCCACAGAATCCACATCCTTTCAGGTGACGATATCTATCTTTTATCTGGGCCACACCTGCCCACAGCCTAAATAAAGGGATGGAAGAAGGAAGCTTGCTCTCTGCCTGCTGTCAGCCTCACCGGCAAGTCCATTCCTTTACTGTCATCAGAGCTATGGCTTCAGGATTCTGGAATATTCAGAAGACCAGCTGAAACATCCAGTCTTGTGGACTAAATAATTCATGGATTCTTGGACCTTCTATTGGTAAGACAATCATTTTTGGACTAGCTGGCATTCTTATAAATATTCCCTACACACACACACACACACACACACACACACACACACACACACACACACACTTCATTTTACAATTTCTGTCTAGAGAACCCTGACTAATACAAGTGGTAATAGTGATGATGTATGACGATGGTGATCTTGGTGATTTTGATGACAACGTTGATTATAATAATGATGGTGATGGTGGTGGTGATGTGTAATGATGATGGCAGTGATGGTGGTGGTGGTGCTGATTCTGATGGTGATGCTGCTGATGGTGGGGATGCTGATGATCATGTTGTTAAACAGGTATATTTCAAGGTAAAACAATCTTTTCATCTGCGATTTGGACATCAAAAGCCTGACATATCCACATGAAGCACACTCTGTGTTCCTAGACACACTGCGCCTACTGGAAATACTTACATTGCTCTTGTCCCTGAAACAAGCTTGACATGGGCATCTTCAACCTGACCGAGTCCACACTGCTCATATGGCATGCTCCTTGAGCTAGCCTTTTCTTTACCATCCTCTCAGCTGAAGGGCTTTCTGGGGGCTCTGCTTTAGTGACTCCTTGGCTCTCCACCCCTGGGTTCTGGTCATATGCATCCTCCTGCTCATGGGGTTGACTGCTTGAAGTCAGTCTCAAATGTTTGGTGTATTCAGAAATCTAGAGAGCCTGGAAACCATGACCATTGCTTTCAATAAGTCCACTGGGATGTCCTGTAGGCTGGGCTATAGCCTTTCCCCCCCACCCTATGGTGTTCCTCATTGCTGCACACACACAGGGAGGAAGAGGCAATAGCTCTGAGTGTAGATGCTAGGCCAAAGGCAAATATGCTGAGCACTCAGGGCCTGGATGTGGCTTCACTTATCACGTCCTTCAGTAGAAACTGAATACTCCAGCAGCCCAGGGCTTTCTAACTCTACTGCATATCTTTATAGAAATTCTTAAATGACATTCACATGACAGTATTAATAATTCCCATGAAATCAAAGAGCAGCAGCACTGTGTGCAGGCTGGGGTGTCAGGGAGAAGATTTGGATTCCTGGGAGCTGCCAACTGAACAGTGTTTCCAGGCCTTAATACGGTTTGACCAGCAAGAGCCCAGCAGTTTCCTTAATCCTTAGCTCTTTGCACCTTGGAGTTGGTCTTGTTATGCACAAGAACAGGATGCACTGAAACTGTCAGTGACGGCACGGCATGCTGGAAGACACGCCTACTTATTGAGGGGACACAGGCAGATTTGGGAGAGCAGTCACATAGGCCCTGAATCATCACAAGATGATGGATGAGTTTTCAACCGTTATATTTTAAAGGTAAAACAAACTATTTACATGTATGAAATTATTAGGGAGCAAATTTAATCAACAGTAAAAGCAAAACAAAAAAGCCAGAGAATTTCTCTAACTAGTACAAGCCACTAACGGTCCCTTCTATGGATGTAGGCTGGCACACTGGCCCACACTGGTCCTGCCTTCACCCAGGTTGGGTGACCTGTGACCCTAATGCTTTTCAGGTCAAGGTGTGAAGGTGTTCTTGACCATCATCTGGCAGGCCAGACATGTCCCTCTCTACCATCTGCCCCCACCTAAGGTAGCAGTGAGGAGCTTAGAGAGAGCCTCCTCCCAGCAGGGCTGGCCGAGGTGTGCCAAGAAAGCTGTCTGGTGCCGTTCTCATGACCATATTTGTCTGGGGAAAATGTGCCCAACAAAGTCCACAAAAGTGAGGCCAGAACCACTTCAGAGCTCTCTGGGACAGCCTGTGTCTGAGGACAAGGCTTCTCATTCAGTAATCATTAATCCCACATCTTGAACTTGAACCCCAAATAACTGGCCCACTCCTTTGTCACTGAGGCTGTAGCAGGGACTTTACCAAACTCTTCACCTAAATGTCACCCCCAAGGCTTCCAAATCCCCTTTGTACGAAGAGAAAGATACTAAATATGGTTGTCTCATTTTAATATGTCTTAAAAACTAATTTTGCATTAAGTTCATTGTTTCACTTGTCACCCGTTTTTCAGCTAGAAAACCAGCTCCAAGTGAAGACAAATTCCAACCCAACACTGGAATAGAATCCAATTTAGATGTTCCACTAATTCAGCAAAGCTAATTAACTCCGTTCTGCTCTCTGCGTCAGTTTACTGGGATGCGGTGTTTCTGTTTGGTGGGCGGATAAGGAGATAAATGGGTCACTGTATTTATGACTGCTCATTACTGTCTTTAATATCCACACTGGAGAGGGTGCGTTCTGATTACAATTAAAATGCTTTTATACCATTTTAGCAGTAATTGAGCGAACCCGGCAATTTGTACTTTGATTCTCTCAGTTAAGTAATTGACAATCACCAGCCGTCATTGGATAATGACACGTTCAATCACGAGTCTTCTGCCGGTATATTTAAAAATATCTCTGGAGCATTTGGTTTGCCACCGTGCTTGGAGCAGCCTCTTGGGACGAGTGGGCACTTCATTACTCGTGGTGGTTTGGAGAGATCCCCATCATTTGTGTAAAGCTCCTGGGACCTGAAGATTTAAAACTGAATCACATAGACTGTGGGTATTGTGTGTGATAGTGCAGGCCCAGGAATCCACTTTGAGATCAGGGAGTGGACAGTCAGCCCCTGATGAAGCCCAAGACAGCTTGTAACTCATTCATCCCAGCTGACACAGATGGTGTCTAAGCAGTATGTAACAAGCAGTCCCCAAGTACATAATGGAAGTACATAATAATATATGTTATTATTCCCCATGACCTTGTGGATAGCTATGAGGTTTTGATGGCCCAGGCTGATGCCTGAGGAGGTCTCTCACTGTGTTTGATCACGGCCCTCTCTGGGACACTGTGGCTTAGGAAGGCTATTTCCAGGTTCTTGAGGGGAGCTGGCTGTGGTTCAGTGACATAGGGAAGGCTGTGAACATTTTTTAAGGAACCAGGTATTTTCTTCAGGAACTGGGGTCCACCCGGGTTTCTGCATTTAATGAATGTGTCCCATCTTCTTTTGTTTTCTGGTACTGTGATAAAGCATCTCCAAAAGATACTTTGGGGAGATTGGCTTATAGGGCTCCCAGGTCTAGGTTCCAGTCCATCATTGCCCGGAAATTAAAAAGGCAGAACCTTGAAGCAGCTGGTCACATCACACCCACAACCAAGACCAGGGGGGTGGGGGATGAAGGTACACACACTTGCCAGTACTCAGTCCTTCTTCACTTTTATAGAGTCTGGGACCCAGAGAGAGGTGTCTCCAATTTTATATTGTGTCTTTCCATCTCAATTAATGTAACCAAGATAATCCCCATAAACATGTGTATGGGCCATTTTTTCCCCATGCCCCATGTGTTTGTTAGGTGTATCTCATCTTCCCAGACTGCAGAAGCAGGGTTGAGGCTCAGCATCACCTGCAGACACAAGTTTAGATTTCCTACCTATGCTTGGTCTCTGTCCTCAGGCCTTTTAACACTGGGAGCGATGATAGTGGTTGAAAGAGGTACAAAGCAATTCTTTGTAGAGATATTGTCTGTTAAGTGCAGAGAATCTCAACCGCTAAAACTTTCGAGCACAACATTATGAAGGATCATGTATACCCTCCCTCTCTGGCTTCTATGTCAAGTTAGATGTCATCTTGGTACATGGGAACTGGCCTTTAAGTAAGAATGGCCACCATGGTTGAGGCAGAGGACAGAGAAAGGTCACTGTCTTAGTTAAGGTTTCTATGTTGTGATGAAATGCCATGACCAAAAGCAACTTGGGGAGAAAAGGTTTAATTGGGGTACACATCACAAGCACACTTGATCACTGAAGGAAATCAGGGACTCAAGGCAGAAATCTGGAGGCAGGAACTGATGCAGAAATCACAAAGGGCACTACTTACTGGTTTGTTCCTTATGCTTTCTTTCTTATACCATCATGGACCTCCTGGCTAGGGGGTGGCACCACCCACAGTGAGCTGGGCCCTCTCCAATCAATCACTAATCAAGGCAACACTTCAGAGTCTTGCCTACAGGCCAATCTTATGGAGGCCATTTTTCTCAGTTTAGATTCCCTCATAGATTCCCAGACATATCTAGGATTGTGTCCGTTGACAAACACAATCAACCAACATGATGCCCAAGGCACACATTTGTGGTAGCGAGGGCTCCTTTTACATCCTCACAGGTGGGGAGGGGGAGCACTGCCCTTTCTCTGTCAAGCCTCAAGTCCTTTCACAGACATACTTCCCCACCATGGGCTCCCACTCCTAGAGGCCATGGAAGGGAAATGCTAGGAGAGCTTGGCTTCCAGCCTTGCTTCTTCCAAGAATGGAAACAGTCCTGACTGAAGTGTGAGGGAGGAATTCTGCCATGTCGACACTGTCACTTACAAACGTCATGACAGCAGGCTCTGTGAGAGAGGACCTACATTAGCTTTATCTGGAGACTGAGGTCTCTTTCGGGGCCTCCCTCCATGGTGCAGCTCCTGGCCCCTCTGTTTGTTTCACCTTTCTTTCAGGCATTCATAGAGAAGACAGAGCGCACGAGGAGTTTAAACCAATGGCGATGGCAGGGGTTATTATAGGAAAGTGCGGTTACAAGTTTTACCCCTAAGTAACACAGTTATGTGTCAATTATAAATAAAAACACACCATTGCTCAGACAACTTATATATTAAATTCTATAGAATGGAATAAAAATATCTTCCTTAAATTGTCCAATTAAGTAGGACAAGCCTGTGTCCTACGGAAACAGGAAACACTGGTGTTGAAAATACTGGGAGATTACTTTTCTACTTTTAAAATCCAGATGAAGTGTGGATTTCTAGAAAAATGCAAATTACTAAATGACCCCAATCAAAGTGGAGCAATAATTACAGAAGCAAACAACATTGTTGCCGAAAACCATTAGTCCCAGAACATCCCCAGATCCCCACGGTTTCATCCTCAACTGCTTCAAACTTTCAAATCCTCAGAATTTTTGTCATCTGATATTTTGATAGAAAAAAAAACCTACTAAGATATAAGCCACATTCAGTTTTCCAATGTTGACTGACACACATGAGAACTTGGCAACTATATCAGAGTCCACAGAATGGAGATCACATCCGTGAGACTTCTGACCCGCGTGGACGGATGAGTGAGCTGGGACAACAGTTCAAAGTTGGCCTTGGGGTGTGGCAAAAGTCAGCCTGGGGACATCATGGGGAGGCTGGTAAGCTTGAGAGCAGTGGGGGTGGGCTGCAGAGGCGGTCCTGCTATGAGTGACAGGGTCCACAGTGAGCAATGAAGAAGACGCAGAATAGGGAAATGCTTCCCAGAAAAACCTGTCCCCCATCTGTGAACTATCCTTGGGGATAACCTTCAGAACTGGACCTGCAGGAATCCAGGAGTCTTGCCCAGTGACAGGCAGAAATATAAGTAATAACTTCTCTGACAGTTCCAGCACAGCCTATGTGTATTCTGCAACTCCTTCCTTCATGGCTGACCTAAAGGCCGACAGAGGGCCGTGTGCTGTCCTTATGCCTGTGAAGGTCTGGGACTTAGACATGCATGTTTCTCATGAGCGGGTGCATATGCTCCCTCAACTCTGAGTGAGCATCTCTGTTTCTTTCCTGCATGCCTTGTTGACTGCCTGTACTGGAGGCTTCTAGGCGTGCCTCAAGGATGCTCCTGGTTACTCTGAACTCGTCTGTCCCGAGGACCACCCTCCATGAAGGGCAAAACTGGAGTGGGGGTCCCAACTGTAGGAGATGTTGTGTGAAGACAAGACAGGGGCAGTTGCTGTCCAAGGATGGGTAGACCCAGAATGCCCCTGCCCTGGAAGCATCCATTCTACTTCAGGTCCAGATTTATAGGCCGGCAGAGATGCTCCATGGCAGCTTTAGAGATGCCAGGCTCAGGGTCTGTTGCTCCCGGATTGGTTGCTGTGACTTGGCAGCCATAGGCACTGGCAGAGTTGTGAGACATCTTTGCAGAGATGGGATCTCACTGGTGTGAAGCGCCAGAGGGCACCACACCTGCTGCCCATGAAGTCTGATCCTGGGCAGGGTGGGTCAGCCATGTTCCTGGCCGTTCTGTATTTCCAGGGCCTCACCTACAGCCCCAAGTACAGCCTAGTCACCAGGAAGCATGGAGTTCCCTTGGTCTCCAGGGCCCCTGTAATCTTGTTTTTATGCCCACAGTTCCAGGCCATCTTCTCCTTACTCTATTTATTTCTGTAATATCGTTTTATAATTTAACCAATAGCAAGGACTCAGTACCTTAAGTAGGAACCAGAAATAAATGCAGGGTGAACTTAGATGTATAAATCCATGTGTGCTTCCCGTTGTAGCCTCCACGTTCCCAAGGGCTGTGAGAACTGGATAGAACCACTGGGCCTACACTATGGAGTTTGGTAGTCGTTCAACAAAAGCGTGGTCTGGAATGTGCTGGACGTTCTGAGGGCTGATGTTGAAGATGGCATCCACTGGCTACCTAGTGTCTCCTGAGCTATCAGGGAAGTGACTGAGGCCCTGGCTCCCACTCCAGATCCTGCCAGGTGTGGCAACCACTCACCATAAACTCCTTTTAAAATTGATTTTATTGAGCTATACATTTTTCTCTGCTCCCTTCCCTGCTTCCCTCCTCCCCTTCAACCCTTCAATGGGAACATGGTCACATTACTCCCAATTTACTCTTGTCTTTTTTACTTCCCATGTAGATTAGATCCATGTATGTCTCTCTTAGGGTCCTCATTGTTGTTTAGGTTCTCGGGGATTGTAATTTGTAGGCTGGTTTTCTTTGCTTTATGTCTAAAAGCCACTTATGAGTGAGCAGATATGATAACTGTCTTTCTGGGTCTGGGTTACCTCATTCAACATGATGTTCTTCTAGCTCCATTCATTTGCCTGCAAATTTCAAGATATCATCATTTTTCTCTGCTGCGTAGTACTCCATTGTGTAAATATACCATATTTTCCTTATCCATTCTTTGGTCAAGGGGCATTTAGGTTGTTTCCAGGTTCTGTCTATGACAAACAATGCTGCTATGAACATAGTTGAGTGCATGTTCTTGTTCACCATAAACTCCTTTCACCCACCAATGCTTCCTGCACAGAGCATCCTTGCCTGAGATGGTCCATCTTCCTTTCACACTTTCATGAACATTTTCTGTGTGCAGGTGGACTTTTTGGCTTAGAGATGTTGACAGTAGTCATGGCTCTGACCCAGAACATGCCCCAGCCCAAGCCATGCAGAAAGGAAGCTGAGGAATGCCATTGGCCAGCGGCAGGTGGTGACTGAACAGCAGGAGCCGGAACCCACATTTTCCTGATGTGACAAGCCTGGGAAGGGAGAAGTATGATACTTACCACTTCAGAGCTGTTCAGGACTCACCAGTCTCTAGATTCATGATCCTCAGATATAGCACAGCCATTCCCTCTACCTTGCCCCACTCCACTGGTAAATTCTGTAGCCTTCAGTACCTCCATGTTCAGACAGAGCAACTAGGCTGTAATCCCATGGGAGCTCAGTAGTTTCCTTCTATTTTCTTCTTCCTTGGATCTATTCTGCTCCTTTCTGCCTGCTGAGAAATCACATCTATACCCACATTGGAGGGAAGGTAAGAACCAAAGATCCAAACCCTGGCTGTTCCTTTAGAAGGAGTTTGGAGATGCTGCCTGTCTCTCCGCATCTGAGTGTGGGGTCTCATGTACCCCATGAGGCACTCCCTAGTAGTTGTGACTTGATGAATATGCTCATCTCCCAGGTAGGGGAGGGTTATGGGGGCCCGCCACCTGCCTTTGTTTAACTCTAGTTTCCAGAAAGGCACCCCACTGAGTGACAGCTGACAGAGCAGGGACACAGCTTGTCTCTAGTTTCCAGATTCCCATTTGTCCTTCCATCCCTCCATGGTTTGTGATCTCATTCATCCTCTGAAACCTTCATAGGTGGGAGGGGCTTCATTGAAAATCCACACAAAGTGTTCTTGGCTTCTGTGTGGCACATCCTGAAGTGGGGCCAGAAGCCCCATCTCATTATGCTCAAGGTCAGTGGAAGGAGGAGGAGAGGTCTCAAGGTCATTAGGTAGTGCAAGCTGGGGCCACATAGAACAGGATCCTGGAATGGGGGTGCTGGGCAGAGAGAGATGAGTGGGAAGAGGCCCAGGCAGGGGGTCACTGAAAGTTGGGGGGTTTGTGCTGGTCAAGTTGGCCAAGGCCTTGGACTTGGCAGCGGCTGGGAGTGCCACTGAGTGTCTGTGTGGTGTGGAGATAAGGAAGGGAGGAAGTGAGCTGAAGACACACTTAAAAGTGTTCACATTTGTGGAAACCACCAGGCCTGGCGACTCCAGATTATCTTCAACATGTCAGATGGGCCAGCACAGACCAACAATGTCTAGGAATTAGCAGAGGACATCTGCCTCACATCACCGAGGCCACACTCATTCCCAGCTCATGGAAGACTCATAACATTTTTTTCCTGAAAGCTATGAGTCCCATATAGCTCTGTCTCTAGACATCACATATACCTTGAGATCCCTTGGTTTTTGCCCCAAATTCAGGATTTTAAGTTGGTTATAGAGGGTGTACTCTGTCTGGATTGGGGTCTTGTGTGTGGGACCCATCTGTTCATGGACCCCAGAACTGCAAAGTGCTAGGAACACATAGACATGACCTTGGTGTAGCTGACAGTCGCACGTGGATGATGGCACACCAGCTTCTAAACCACGTGCTTCTTTGGAGGGTTTCTGCTGCCCACAGGCTCTCAGTCTGGAAGAAGCACCTGGAGGATCACAGACTATATATGCCTGCCCTTCAGTGCCAAGGAACACCTGAGGTCTGTTCTAGAAAACTGACACCCCACAGCCTGTTGGAAGCGTTGAGCAGAACATAATCTTTATCTCGCGTATCTTGTGCCTAAACTAGTGTCATCATCATTTGGAAACAGACCTAGTAAATAAGTTTGTTGACTCTCCGAGTCCAGGGTAAATCCCTTAAGCCCTTAAATCTCAATCAAATATTCTTAAACTGACTAAATATAGCTTAAACAGGGTGGTGATGCTGTAAATTGTGGGTTACAAAGCTGTGACTGTTTCATTGCTTTGAAGAAGCTGTAAATGTCAAAACCATCTCAGAGCTGGCGTGAGAGCTGCCTGGCCAGGCACCTGAGTGAGAATTGATATTTCGCTTAAGTTTCTATGTGCAAACTAGGAAGAAAGCATTGTTCTCTTTGAATTTATTTTATGAGAAAACTGTAGAATTGATTTTTTCCAGTAAGGTCTTTGATGCTTAGGTTGCCAGAGGACAGTGAAAAAGATGGGTGATGTAGTCACGTTGAATCAAGTGGACAGTGTATTGGTCAATTGTTGCTGCACGTGGCTATGCAATGAGCAACGAAGATTTCCCAGCGAAGCACACAGAGGCATGTGAAACTATCCAGTGAGCCTCACAGGCACATGTGGATCTTCCCAGCGATGGTCACAGGCACATGTGGATCTATCTATCCAGTGGAGCTCACAGGGGCATGTAGATCTGCCCAGCGAGGCTCACAGGGGCATGTAGATCTGCCCAGCGAGGCTCACAGGGGCATGTAGATCTGCCCAGCGAGGCTCACAGGGGCATGTAGATCTGCTCAGTGAGACTCACAGGGACATGTGGATCTGCCCAGTTGTTGGGGCTCATGGGGTCATGTAAATCTGCCCAGTGAGGTTCACAGGGGCATGTAGATCTGCCCAGAGAGGCTCACAGGGGCATGTAGATCTGCCCCCAGTCCTGTTCACGGGGACATTTGCTCCTGACACGTGGTCAGGATGGTCAGGTAGAGCTCCACCTGAATTCCTAAATCTAAAACAGACAAAGATAATGAAGGAGGACTTGACACAAAATTACAGAAGAGCGGAAACAGATTACCAAAACTTGGAAGTTAATTAAAGGAACACAGAGAAAGAGATTAATCAGGAATATGGAAGAGGTTTTAGTGCAAATGGAGTAGGTTCTACTTTACATGACAGGGAGTGATCAATTGATTCACACAGTCAGTCCTGTATTATAAAGATCACATGAAATGAAGTGTTAAGGAAGGAGAGTATGCAAATGTGTTCATATCTATGGGCATTTTTTGATTTCTAAGTATTCTTTTATGGTCTCTGCCTTACTTCCCTTACTTTCCTCCATGACGGATTATAATCTGTAAACTAAAGTAAATCCTTTCTTCCCTAAGATGCTTTTGGTTATATTGTTTATCACAGCCAAAGAAAATCAAACTAGGGTGTACACAATAAGAAATCATCCAGTTTATGGGCTGAAGAGATGGCTCAGAGGTTAAGAGTGTGTGCTTCTCTTATGTGGGATGCAAGTTTGATCTACGGCACTGACATCAGGTAGTTCACGATGGCCAATGACTTCAGCTCCAGAGAATCTGATACCCTCTGTGTGATACCCTTTTTTGTCCTCTGTGGATACCTGCATCTCACATCCTGGAAACATAATTGAACTATTTTTTTTTAAAAAAAATTACCTAATTTATAAGACATTTGAGTTGATCTAAAATGCTAAGCAATAACCAATACGGCAACTGAATGTATAAAGCAAAGACTGCTGGGAAAGTGAGAATATCAGAAATTAAAACAAATCTAATGGGATGTTTGAATGCTCATCCTCTGGAATTACACATTTATGGCTGAAAGTAATAAAAATGAACAGGGAAAATACTAACAATAAGTGCTAATACATGATTTATGTTACCCAGGAGGAAAAACACATATTGTAATAACTACTGAATTTACAAAGCAAATAGATTGCTCTTGGCTACCAAGAGAGCCATGAAGAACAAAACATTTGAGAAGAAGGGCTATTCCCAATCATAGACAGTTTCAAATATAGTAATATGACATGCAAAAATAGAAGGCAGAAAGCCTGATGGCCATGCAGGTTAACACAAGGGAACTGAAGAGAAGAGAAGACGAGACACTGGGTGGTTAATATTGATTGCCCGTGTGACAGGATCTAGAGTCGCCTAGGAGACAGTTCTCTGGACTCTCTTAGGAGGGATTATCTGGATTATCTTAGCTTTGAGCATGCCTGAGGGATTTTCTAGTCAACTGAAACCAGAAGACCCACCCTAGACATGGTCAGCATTGTTCCAGGGGCTGGGTTCTCGGACTATAATAAAGAGAGGAAACGAGCTGACATCCCCCATGGCTTCCTGACCTCACATTCAATGTGCCCAGCTGCCTCTCTCTTGCTGCCACACCTTCCCACCTTGAGAGACTGCACTCTTGAGCCCTGAGCCAAAATAATTCTTCACTTGCTTTTGTCATACATTTAATCATAGCATCCAGAAACATAACAGAGATGCTGGATGTAATCGAGAAGTTTCTCTTACTATCAATGGAATGAGGTTGCAAACACAGCCATGATCTGGTCCTGAGTCCTCTTTGGTTCTTTCCTGTGCTGGGCACCTGCCAGGCATGGTGGGAGACAAGCAGCAGCTACCTACAGCGGGGCTTTAGGCTGCTTCTGGGATTCTGTTGGATTTATAAAGTCTGTTGTTGGCTCCAGATGCCTCTCATGGTGAGAACCGTGGAGTCATGGAGCAGAGGGTGGTGATCGTGAGGCCATCAAGACAGACTTGCCTGTTCCTGAACTAAGTAAAGAGACACTCTTTGAAGACCTGGAAGTTTTCTTCTTTGAAGGAAGAGCCCAGGAAACTCATGTGTGATCCATAGTTTTCTGGTTCCATGGCTTTTTTTTTTTCTGTTGCAGGGTAATTTGACTTGGGCATGTGTGTGTTGCCTGTGAGACCACATGAATCCCTACCCTAGAGGCCTGATTAGGGTACAGGGTCCCCTCCATCCTTCACCAGGAAGAGTATCCTGCCATGGATAGTCACAGTTCTGCAAGAAGGATCCTATGTGCCAAATGTGTCCCAGATGCCTGTGTATGGAAGAGCTATTGGCTTCTCATGGAATTCTGGTTCTGAGACTTGGGACCCCATCTGGAGCAAGAGCCGTGAAGCTGCAGACTTGTGACAATTTTGGTGGTTCTGCACTGGCAGTATGGGAATTGTTGACTGGCACAACCCAGCCAGTGGAAGAGCTGGTGCGCTTGTGAGACATTCTGGGAATGCATGCTGCCACCCTTCTTGCTGACCTTGGAGGAGTCATCTGTACTGCTAAAAAACTCGTTCCTTGGTGTCTGCCATGAGATAGGCAGATGCTGGACCACTCAAGACTGATGGACTGAGAAGACGAGTGAGACAAGCTTATGCTATAGGTCAAGTGCTAAAAACCCAATTGAGCAGCAGATCCTATGCTACGTACAGTAGGTTAAATGGAGAATTTTTTCATTAGCTCAGAAAATGGGGGGGGTGATTTCTGCTTAGTGGGACATGTGTGTCAGTCTCAGGATCCTGGCGAAGGAGATCTTTCTCATGTAGGAGACATTTATTTCCCAGGTAACTGATGACCAGGGCGAGCAGTTCACTTGTTGCTCCATTCTGGCTCTAACAGGCTTGCTAAGCCCTGAGGTCCTGGAGCCCTTCCAGTATCGGATCTGATATGGAGCAGCCAGCATGTCCTGTTTTGTTCACAGCAGCAAAGGATTAGGAGGTGGGCACACCTGTACCACACTGCACCTGTGTGTGTAGCCACTGGGGCAGCATGCTGGGTGGAGAAAGCCTTGCTTGGCAGAGAGTTCCTGCAGCTGCTTCATCTGGTTCCTCAAATATCCCCTTCTTGCCACCTTCTACATTGCCTCCTCTGTCCTAATATGCTCTCTGCCCTTCTCCTACCTTAGCTAAATATAGCATTCTGTTTTCACATGCTGTGTGGTATGTGTTTGACTTTCTTTAACATCTGTCTGTCCTTCCCAGGGATGTGATTTACAGTGAGACAGGGATTTGGGGTGGTTTTGTAATGCAGGATGGACCCTTCGCAAACCCTGGTGGAATAAGTTGCTGGACCAATACACTGGTGGTTGGTTGTCATAAACTCCCTCCCAAGTGATGTCTTTGGTCCTTTTGAGACCTCTCTGTACCTGCTCTCCAATGCCTAGCCTTGGTCACCAGCTGCTCTTTGTTGTGTTCTGGTACCCTAGGATTTTTTTTATCCTCTCATCTTGGAAAACAACCCTTCACAATCATCAACCAAGGCAGGCAAATGCCAGGCACAGTGTTTAGTGCCAGGGAGATGTCAACTGCGTACCTTCTTCATGAGGGGCTGGGTGAGGGCTCCAGGTGCTCCCTGAATCTAGACCAGGTCCCTGTTGTTCACAGTGGTTATGCCTTTACTGAAGTCTGCTCTCCTAGGAAGGTGGGCAGCCTCCTGCCCTAGATCTGATTTTCTGGTAAAGGACTCCTGAGTCTGGTTTCCAGTCTATTATAAATAATTTCCAGGCCCAATTCTAGACTCCAGGTGGTGACATCCTTGGCCAACTGAAGGATGGCGCCTGTAGCAATTTCTGTGGGAACACAAGGGCTGAAGGGAGTCAGACAGGGACTTAGAAAATAGGGAGGTGGGAGGTGGTGGGAAAGGGTGGATAATGAGGGATCGAGAGTGGAGTATACAGAGTTTTGAGAGATCCTGGTTAGGGCGGCAGCTGCTGAGATCAAAGGCATAGGTATTACCAATGGTTATCTGGCCTCCGTATCAGGAAAAGAAAGAGGGGAGGGTGGTCTTGCCTGGTTTACAGCCTCCTCACACCTTCATATGAATCCTCTCACACTCTGTCAAACCAAGAGCCTAATGGAAGGCTTGGCACTTATCTATATTATGATTTACTGTTGTTTGTTGATAGGCAGTGTGAAGGAATCAATGAGCAAAAGGAGATGGTGCCTGTAATTATTCCTGTGCTGGTCTGAGGACTCTGCCTGACATGATGAGACCCCAGGTGGTTGCCTCACAAGAAGGTGCCTGACAAATTCTGTTGACTGACAGGTGTGGAGAAGAGTTATTAGGATGGAATGGTGTCATCTGGGGGAAGGCGGCCTTCCAGGATCAGTCACTTGGCTGTGTCATATCCTTGTGTATAGTCACTGTGCAGAGCTCCTGGGACAAAGGATGGTCCAGAGGCATGCTCACTTGCAGTTTCCAGGCCTGCTCATTGGAGAAAGTGATCCTAGGCTCAGCTTTCAGAACCTCTCCTCCCTCTCTTGCTCAGTGACAGTGAGTAGCCCATGAACTTCAATGCTCAGAGTGGACATCACTGATTGATACAATTTTAAGCTGGAATTTCTTCTGATCATCTATTTTTTTCTTGCATACATCCTCTGAATGACATGTAGATAAATTCTTGAAATTATGAGTGTTCCCCTGAGAAGGGTTTCATCATCTAACCTATTTAACTAATTTATTAGTTACAATTATAACTCAAAATGGCACCAACTTCAGTATAATCAAAAACCATGTTTCAATTATTCATTGAGCCTTTAATTAAGAAGCCCCACTAAATTAATAAACGCTTCAGGATGGATGTCATGAAAAAGCCTCTCAGAAAGTCTTGACCAACTTTTCTCCATTAGTCTCTGAAACACTTCAAGGCTCTGCCTCGCCACAGGAGGCTCTGGATGTGATGATACACAGGGGTGGAAGCCATGCTCTCCAGCCATGTCTGCCTGAAGGCGAGCTGATTCTTGATTGTTCCTCCTGCCAGGACCACAGGCGTGCCGTGAGGAGAGCCAAGTCGATGGGACTGAACAGTGTGTAGCATGGCATGAGGAGAGGTTTTAAATTTATGTTGCATTGAGCCTGCCTTATCCTTTGCTGGAAAACCCTTAGCTGTTAACCAGAAGCTGCAGGGAATTTGAAAACCAGACAAACAAAACCCAAAGGGGCACTGTCCATGGTGCTGACACATTAAACTCTGGGACCTGACCACTCAGGGCCTCACAGGGACAGGGCCCTTCTCCTTCAAAGCAGGGTTCTGCCCCGGCTAGTTTCTTCAGTGGTTAGTCTTAAATCAGGAGGAAAAAGTAAGGCCATGGCTCCATGGGAATGCTCTTAGCCAGGTTTAATATATATGATTCTTTTTTACTTTATATATTTTCAAATATAAACAAACTTCCTTTTTTCATTTTACATATCAATCACAGTTCTCCCTCCCTCCCTTCCTCTCAGTTCCTCCCCCCCCCCCATCCACTCCTCTTAGCTCAGGTCAGGTAGCTACTCCACTGTCCTGGGAAACCCATCCTGCCCTGTCATTCCTTCCTTTCTGCTTAGGGCCAGCAGCCTCATTCTCAGCAGGTGACACGCAGTCAGCATTGCTGGCTTCTATTCTCCCTAAAGCTGTGACATCTGCAAGCCCTGTTCCCATTGCGAAGCCACCTGTGTGAGAATGGGCCAGTTGCTGTGTGAGGCACTGGTGTGGCACTCACTCCAAAGGAACAAACCCCCCACAGATAAGTGAACTTGGCAGCTTTGCGAATTCTTGGACTCAGAAGAGTCTGGCTGCAGCCTGTGAGCTGAGATTGACCCCACCCCCAAGTCAGGCCAGTGAGGGAGAGGCGTCTCCTCTCAGCCCAGGTCTCAGACCCAGTGAGGTGTACAGGCTGCTTCTGGGGGTTACAGTTCCATATTGGAAGGGACATAGGACCCCAGGACAGCAACCTGGGCAGGATATACTCAGCCAAGCTAAATCCCAGGAGAGACGCTGGCTGAGTGTTGTTCCTGAGACTTTATCTGGAGATCTTGAAAAATTGAAGAACAAAGAATTTATGTACGATTAATTCCTTGCACTTTAGTGCTTGTCAGAATATTACTGAGCTAGGAGCTGCCAGTTAATAATGCATCTGTGTGTAATGCCGCTCACTTTATTATCTTGAGCATTAGGGATTCCAGCACTGAAGCCAGAGCACCGTGTTCAATTATTTATTAATATAACACAGACAAGAAATGAGACGATACTAGTGGCGCTTACTGCCCCCAAAAGAGTGGGAAGCAAAACGTGGCACCTCAGATTTCTAGACTGGAAAAGGGACTTCCCTGTGGTTATTCTGGGTGTTGTTTGAATTCTGGGTCAAAAGGTCTTAAGAACAAGGCTTGTGCTATCTGAACATATTGATCTTTCCCTGTCTTTGGGTCTCTGGAGCATATCTCCATACTTCTCTTTACATATCAGTATGGGGGGATGTGCTAACAGATTTACTTCACCAGAGAGCACAAAGTGATTCCTCTTCTCTCTCTTTCTCTTCTTCCCCTCCCTCTTTTTCTTCCCCCCAACCCTACACACAAATACATCACGAATATATAAAATTATAACCAATGGTACCAAGATTTTCAGGGAAGGCTCTCAGAGCCTCAAGCTGGAGAGTCTGGCCTGCCCTTGAATACACACGTGGAGTCTCTGCTCAGCATTTGTTTCTGAAGACTCTGTGCCCACACGGGGCAGCTCTAATACCACTGTGTGATTCCAGTGGCCGGAAACAACAGCTAGCAACCCAAGTTTCACATAGAGAAGTGTCCTGTGGGTCTCTCTCTCTCTCTCTCTCTCTCTTCACTCCTGGATTTCGTGTTAGCCTCTGGAGAACACACACACACACACACACACACACACACACACACACACACACACTAGAATGTGCACTCAAAAACTATTATTTCTACTTGAATGTTCTTCAAATATTTGAAGGGCTCTTTTGTGTGTCCTAATCTTTTCTTTTCTGAACAGAACAAACTCATACCCATTGATAGACTCCTGAAGAGCTGCAGAGTGCACACATCCCAATGGTTACTCCAGCCTTTAGCAAATGCTATTGAGTATCTGCTGCAAGCTGCGAGCAGGGGAAGTTGGTGGGCAACCAGGAAGCCCGCCCCTGCTGTCCCCAAGTTTTGCACATGCAATCTCCTTGGTGCACCCTGAGCAGTGACAGATTTGGAGGGCGTGGATGCCTTTGGATCATGTCAGAAGCACAGTAGGCTATGCTGCCTTCCTCACTCTAAGTAATGGCTTTTATTTTATGGCCTCCATTTACCCATCTTTTCACTTTTATCTCTGTTCCTTGCACACAGCAGCATCCTTTGTACACAAGTCTCAGAATTCGTTCTGTCATAGTCAACAGTGGTGCACCCTTGAAACTTTTCCATGAGTTTTCACATTTACATTCAGTAGACAGATGATGATAAATAAAAGGGTCTTGGTTTTATCTAGTCCTGCACACTATAGGAGAGGAAGTGCAAGTCAAGGTATGAATCACCCCTTCTTCTCTCCTTTATGCAATAGCTTTGTTTCATTATCATAATCTTTTTTTTTAATCTTTTAAAATCATTTTAACTCATTAGCCCCATAACCCAACTTTGAGGGAGCTCTTGTGGTTTTAAGAACATTAGACAGAAAATCTTCAAGCTAACTTGGGCAGATAGCCATGTCCCAAGTAGTGTACTATTAGTTCTTTATTTTATTTTATAATTTTAAAATTGTTTTTATTGAGCTTTATATTTTTTCTGCTCTCCTCCCCTCCTCCCCTCCCCTTCTACACTCTCCCATGATCCCCACACTCTTAATTTACTCAGGAGATCTTGTCTTTTCTACTTCCCATGTATTCATGCATGTTTCTCTTAGGGTCCTCTTTGTTGTCTAGGTTCTCTAGGATTGTGAATTGTAGGCTGGTTTTTCTTTGCTTTATGCCAGAAAACCACTTATGAGTGAGTACATATGATATTTGTCTTTCTAGGTCTGGGTTACTTTACTCAGTATGATGTTTTCAAGATCCATCCATTTGTCCACAAATTTCCAGATGTCATTGTTTTTTTCTGCAGTGTGTAAACATACCAAATTTTCCTTATCTTCTCTTACAGCTAAGGATGTTGAGCATTTCCTTAAGTGTCTTTCGGCCATTTTAGATTCATCCGTTGAGAGTTCTCTCTTTAGGTCTGTATCCCATTATTTTTTATTGGATTATTTGTTCTTTTGATGACCAATTTCTTGAGTTCTTTGTATATTTTGAAGATCAGCCCTCTGTCTGATGTGGGATTGGTGAAGATCTTTTCCCATTTTGTAGGTTGCCATTTTGTCTTGTTGACTGTGTCCTTTGCCTTACAGAAGGTTCTCGGTTTCAGAAGGTCCCATTTATTGTTTCTCTCAGAGTCTGTGCTACTGGGGTTATATTTAGGAAGTGGTCTCCTGTGTCAATGCATTCAAGTGTACTTTCTGTTCTAGGAGGTTCAGGGTGGTTGGTTTTATGTTGAGGTCTTTGATCCATTTGGACTTGAGTTTTGTGTATGGCAATAGATATGGATCTATTTTCATTCTTCTACACATTGACATCTAGTTATGCCAGCACCATTTGTTGAATAAGCTTTCTTTGTTCTATTTTATGTTTTTTGCTTCTTTGTCAAAAACCAGGCATTCATAGGTATGTGAATTGACATCTGGGTCTTTAATTTGGTTACATTGGTCCTCCTGTCTATTTTTATGCCAATATCAGGCAGTTTTCAGTACTGTAGCTCTGCAGAAGTTGAGTATTGTTCTTTCGAGGTCTGTGAAGAATTTTGCTGGGATTTTAATTGGTATTTCATTAAATCTGTGGATTGCTTTTGGTAAGATTGCCATTTTTACTATGTTATTTTTACCTACCCAAGAGCATGGGAGATCTTTTAATTTTCTGGTGTCTTCTTCAATTTCTTTCTTCAAAGATTTAAAGTTCTTGTCATACAAGGTCTTCCACTTATTTGGTTAAAATTACTCCAAGATATTTTATGTCATTTGTGACTATTGTGAAGGGTGATATTTCTCTGATTTCTTTCTTGGTCCATTTATTATCTGTGTAAAGGAGGGCTACTAATTTTTTAAGTTAATCTTATATTCTGCTATATCACTGAAGGTGTTAATAATTATTACTAGTTCCTTGGTAGGATTTTTGGGGTCACTTATGTAAACTATCATGTCATCAGCAAATATTAGAGTCTGACTTCTTCTTTTATGATTTGTATCCCCTTGATCTCCTTTTGTTGTCTTTTTGCTCTAGCTAGAACCTCAAGAACTATATTGAATAGATATGGAGAGAGTATACAACCTTGTCTTGTTCCTGATTTCAGTGGGATCACTTTAAGTTTCTCTCCTTTTAGTTTGATGTTGGCTGTTGGCTTGATGTATATTGCTTTTATTATGTTTAGGTATATTCCTTGTATCCCTGCTCTCTCCAAGACCTTTACCATGAAGGGAAGTTGTATTTTGTTTAATGCTTTTTCAGCATCCAGTGAGATGATTATGTGGTTTTTTTTTTTCAGTTTGTTTATATGGTGGATTACATTGACAGATTTTTGTATGCTGAACCATCTCTGCATCTCTGGGATGAAGCCTACTTTGTTATGGCAGATGAATTTTCTGATGTGTTCTTGGATTCAATTTACCAGTATTTTATTGAGTATTTTTGCATCAATGTTCATAAGTGATATTGGTCTGTAATTCTCTTTCTTAGTAATATCTTTGTGTGGTTTCGGTATCAGGATAATTGTAGCCTCATAAAAAGAGTTTGGTAATGTAACTTCTGTTTCTGTTGTGTGAAACAATTTGAGGAGTATTGGTATTGGTTCTTCTTTGAAAATCTTGTAGAATTCTGCCCTGAAATAATCTGGTCCTGGGCTTTTTTTTTTTTTTTTTTGGTTGGGAGACTTTTGATGACTATTTCTATTTCTTTTACAGTTATAGGTCTATTGAATTTGCTTATCTGGTCTTGACTTAATTTTGGTAAGTGATTTTTATCCAGAAAATTGTTCATTACCTTTAAGTTTTCCAATTTTGTGGACTACATGTTTTCAAAGTATGACCTGATGACTCTCTGAATTTTCTCCATGTCTGTTGTTATTCATTTCTGGTTTGGTTAATTTTGATATTATTTTTATGCCTTTTGGTTAGTTTGGTTAAAGGTTTGTTTATTTTGATGATTTTCTCAAAGAACCAACTCTTTATCTCATTGATTCTTAGTATTGTTTTCTTTTTTTCTATTTTGTTGTTTTCAGCTCTTAATTTGATTATTTCTTGCCATCTAGTCCTCCTGTGTGAGTTTGCTTCTTTTTGTTCTGTTATAATAATCTTTGTCTCTTTCTCATTTTTTTTTATTCAGTAGCACAATTTTAAAGACATTGTATTCACCAATTCCCCAGGCTTTATGTTCAAGGTAGACTTTTTAGTGCAGCCTGTGGAAATTTGCTAGTATGTTCTTTTATTCATCAAATAGCTTAGCCTTTTATTATAAAAACATTTCAGAGTAAAGAGAGATTACAAATGCCAGTGCATACAGTATACTAGTTTTAAAAGGACAAAGCCCCCACATTTCACTAATATTTCTTTATGTATTTGTTTGAAGATTTTAAAAAATATTTTAAAGCATATTGTGGCTGTTATATAATTTCAACTATGAATACAGAGTGCCTCTTCACTGAAGGTGTGCACATGGAAACTCTATATACCTTTTCTGCATATCTATCACATACCACCATCTGTCTGTCATCTACCAATCATCTATCTATCTATCTATCTATCTATCTATCTATCTATCTATCTATCTGTTATGTATCTATGTATGTATGTATCTATCTATCTGTTATGTATGTATGTATGTATGTATCTGTTATGTATGTATGTATGTATGTATGTATGTATGTATCTATCTATCTATCTATTATTTATTTACTTACCTATCTTCACCACCACGGCCGCCACCATCATCATCTTAGCTATGTTCCTGTTATGGTGCCATAAATTCTGTGACCAAAAACAACCTTGGAAGGAAAGGGTTTATTTTATCTTACAGGTTACAGTCCTTCATGGAGGAAAGTCAGGGTTGGAACTCAAGCAGACACCTGGAGGAAAGAACTGAAGCAGAGATCATGGAGGAATTCTGGCTATGGGCTTGCTCCCAGGGTCATCTTTAGCTGCCTTTCTCATATAACCCATGCCCACCTGCCTATAGATGGCACCATACACAGTGAGATGTTCCCTCACCCACCAATTGGTAATAAAAAAATATCCCATATAGACATACACATAGGCCAATCTGTGCGAGGCAATTACTCGGTTGAGGTTTCCCTCTTCCTGGATATGTCAAGTTGACAGTCAAGATTAGGTATCACAAGTATCGATATCTTAAATAAATAAAAATATATAAATATATTTCTATCTATTAGTCAATCAGCCAGTCTTTCTTTAATCCATATTTCTTTTTTATTATTTATTTGTCTATCTCTCTCCCATCTTTCTATTATTAACCAATTGATCGATCTATCAGTCAATAACATGTTTTTATCCCCCTGAACTCTAAGCAAACCATTTCTTCCTCAAGCTGCTTTAGTCAGGGTACTTTGTCACAGGCATAAACAGAGTAATTACCTCAGAAAGTGTGGTACTGGGAAGCGGGGCCATTGCTGTAAGAGACCTGGTTATGTGGTTCTTAGGCCTTTGGAGCCGATTTCTGGGAGGGATGTGGCAGAGTTGGAAACTTTGGGAGGAAAAGCCTGAGGATGTTATAAGCAGAGCTTCTTAAGAGCTGGTAGAAGTTTTGAAGGTGGAAATTCTGAGATAAACACAAGCCGTGTAAGCAATGGCTCACGAGGCTTCAGAGGGCAATGAACACTCTCTTGGGAACTGGGCTGATAGCCACTCTTTCTCCATTCTGGCAAAGGAGCCGTTCTCATTCTTCCCACATTCTGAGAACTTGCATGATGTGGAATTAAAAACTGTAGCTAGGATAGCATTCAGGCTTGATTAATCACTCACCGATCTCATCTATCAGACAGAGCAAATACAGAGCTTGAAGGAACGGAAGCGACTTGGTTTGGTAAGGCAAAGTGTGTGCACGAATTCAATGTTAAAGGCAAGGCAGGTTTGAAGGCAGCTGTAACTATGACATGATTAGTACCCTGGATTGTGACAATAGGAAGAGGGCCTTGAGGCAAGTCCCCATCCACAGAAGGTTCCAGTTTTATGAAGATGCAAATTATCTGAACGGGGAAAGTCTAAACCAAGAATCCTGCTGAATAGATTCCATGATGGAAAAGTGCTTTCCTAGCATCCTCAGAGGCAATGAAATCCATGGTCCAAGGAGGCTGAATTACTTCTCGAGCTGAGGGCATTGTTCACATGGTGCTGGTTTCACAGGCTTGAAAGATGTGAGAATAAGCAGGTTACAGGGGCTTTCACCAAGGTCAAAGAAAATCACAGTGGTCAAGCAACGCGTGGAGGATTTGGATGCCCTGAGAGGCCATACGTGAAGCTGTGAAGATGAATCCTAAATTGAAATGGAGTCCCCAGGATATTGGAGATGACAGATCTTAGGACATTTATTGAAGAAAGACAAAGGCACAGACTGAAGCCCCCTGAAGAGGTGCTGTGTGTGCTGCAGGGGGCAGAGCTAGAGAGGTGGGGTTACTCAAGCCCTTTGGGTTCCAAATAATTCCATCACAAGCCCAAGGTGCCAGATACAGAGCTTCAGAGTTTGGCGCTTTGCTCTGCTGGCTTTAATTTTTGCTCTGGTCTGACGTTTCCTTGCTTACACCTCGAGTGATCTCTTTTGGAATGGGAACACTGACTCTGTCCACTGCATATTGGAAGTATGTAATTTGTCTTATGGTATTATAGTGGCAGTCACAGTTGAGAGAGTACCGTGAGTCTCCAAAGAGTCTATGGACATGGGCAGTGTTGAGATTTATAAAGAAGATGGAGACTTTTGAAAGTTAGAAAATCTGCAATTTGGTGTATGAAACGCCTGTCAACCGATGAGGGCCAGGAGCAGACTGTTGTGGTGGGAATGTGGAAGGTCATGCAC